>NW_025964334.1:48865247-49605247 GCF_023055435.1 Haliotis rufescens
AGCGCCGAACAATTTGTAGATACGGGTTCCAACAGTATGGAATTGTGTAAGGGCTATTCTCGCGTTCTCGAAAAACAGCCAAATAATTACCATAACTTGCGTAAAGAACACCAAACATACCAGTCGCAATTTTAAATTTTAATTTTAATTCATATTAATGTGCAAAACTTTTAAAAAACCTCTGGGATTTCTGTATAGTCAATAAACTCGAGTGCGATTAACATCATCAAAGAAAAAGGAGGTTTAGGGTGATGCTATTCTAACAAATCACTGTGTGATAAATAACAGCTTTACAGTTACTTTACCTTTTGAGTATACGTGTATTAACAAACAGTGATATAGCAGTTTTACTGGATTATTCAAGCACCGGGAGATTTTATTACCTACTTAACCCTTCCGTTAGTCCGCCTCTGTTACTTTAGGACTTTGTTTCGTTCAGTATAATTCTCCCCTGGGAGAATATATTTAACGCAATGATGCTCTAACATGAATAGAAACATCGCCATTAGCTAAAACGGGTGTGCCACACGAGGTTATTTTGTACCGCAGTGCTTTTATTGTTATTTTATTGGTCCCTGTAATGTAGTGTGTTTTATTGGTCCCCTTAACCTCGTGTTTCGTACTTTCAACTCAACATATTTGTTGTTTGCCGCAGCGTTTATTCTTATTAACATTGTCTTCCAACGCCATATTAATTGTCGCTTTCTATACTTGTGAGGAGGAAGTGAGTGTTGTTTTACGCCGCTTTTAGCATTATATCTAAGCCTGTTCAAGTACCAGGACACCAAGAATGGGCTTCATACATATACCATTGCGAGGAGTCGAACCCGGGTCTTTGGTGTGCCGAGCGAACGCTCTAACCACTAGGCTACTCCATCGTCTCAATACAATGATGTCATGCAGCATACTGTGTCATAAGTGCCTTGGGCACGCCAGAAACCAATGATCGTTGGTTCGAATCCCAGGATCGCCTCGATGATGTTTCTAGGTTTGTTACGAAAGTGGTAAACGGTAATCATATCACACCAGCTATTCTTATGTGTGTATATTTACATTGAGTAAATATGTTTTTAAGCCGCTTTGGGATATATTCCAGACATATAACGGTGGTCCTTGCCGTCTGGGAATCGAACCAGGGTCAGAAGCGGCAGCTTTAGCCACAGTTGTTTTATATAAATTAATGAAAACCTTCAAATATAAAAGGGAATATTCATAAGGCTGTGACATGTTCTCTCTTCATGGGTGCGGTATTTTATTACGTCAAGGGTGTGAAATGTTGACTCTCATCACGGGTGTGACATGTTCTCTCATCACGGGTGTGACATCCTCTTATCAATGTTGTAACTTGTTCTCTCATCACGGATGTGACTTGTTCACTCATCACGGGCGTGACTTGTTCTCTTATCACGGGTGTGACTTGTTCCAATCACGAGTGTGACATGTTCTCTCATCACGGATGTGACTTGTTCTCTCATCACGGGCGTGACTTGTTCTCTTATCACGGGTGTGACCTGTTCCCATCACGGGTGTGACATGTTCTCTCTTCATGGGTGTGACACGTTCTCTCATCACGGGTGTGACATGTTCTCTCTTCATGGGTGTGACATGTTCTCTTATCAATGTTGTAACTTGTTCTCTCATCACGGGTGTGACTTGTTCACTCATCATGGGTGTGACTTGTTCTCTTATCACGGGTGTGCCTTGTTCTCTCATCACGGGTGTGACTTGTTCTCTTATCACGGGTGTGACTTGTTCCCATCACGGGTGTGACTTGTTCCCATCACGGGTGTGACATGTCCTCTCCCCATGGGTGTGCCTTGTTCTCTCACCACGGGTGTGACATTTCTCTCATCACGGGTGTGACATGTTCTCTCATCAATGTTGTAACTTGTTCTCTCATCACGGGTGTGACATGTTCTCTCATCACGGGTGTGACATGTTCTCTCATCACGGGTGTGACATGTTCTCTCATCAATGTTGTAACTTGTTCTCTCATCACGGGTGTGCCTTGTTCTCTCATCACGGGTGTGACATGTTCTCTCATCACGGGTGTGACATGTTCTCTCATCACGGGTGTGACATGTTCTTTCATCAATGTTGTAACTTGTTCTCTCATCACGGGTGTGACATGTTCTCTCATCACGGGTGTGACATGTTCTCTCATCACGGGTGTGACATGTTCTCTCATCACGGATGTGACATTTCTCTTATCACGGGTGTGACATGTTCTCTCATCAATGTTGTAACTTGTTCTCTCATCACGGGTGTGCCTTGTTCTCTCATCACGGATGTGACTTGTTGTCTCATCACGGGTGTGACATGTTCTCTCATCACGGGTGTGACATGTTCTCTCATCACGGGTGTGACATTTCTCTCATCACGGGTGTGACATGTTCTCTCATCACGGGTGTGACATTTCTCTCATCACGGGTGTGACATGTTCTCTCATCAATGTTGTAACTTGTTCTCTCATCACGGGTGTGACATGTTCTCCCATCACGGGTGTGACATGTTCTCCCATCAATGTTGTAACTTGTTCTCTTATCACGGGCGTGACTTGTTCTCTCATCAATGTTGTAACTTGTTATCTCATTACGGGTGTGACAAGTTCTCTCATCACGGATGTGACTTGTTGTCTCATCATATGTGTGACATGTTCTCTCATCACGGATGTGACTTGTTCTCTTATCATGGGTGTGACATGTTCTCTCATCATGGGTGTGCCTTGTTCTCTCATCACGGGCGTGACTTGTTCTCTCATCACGGGTTTGACATTTCTCTAATCATGGGTGTGACATTTCTCTCATCACGGGTGTTACATGTTCTCTCATCACGGGTGTGCCTTGTTCTCTCCTCACGGGTTAAATAAGTTCTCTCATCACGGGTGTGACATGTTCTCTCATCAATGTTGTAACTTGTTCTCTCATCACGGGTGTGACCTGTTCTCTCATCAATGTTGTAACTTGTTCTCTCATCACGGGTGTGCCAGGTTCTCTCATCACGGGCGTGACTTGTTCTCTCATCACGGGTGTGACATTTCTCTCATCATGGGTGTGCCTTGTTCTCTCATCACGGATGTGACTTGTTCTCTCATCATGGGTGTGCCTTGTTCTCTCATCACGGGTGACTTGTTCTCTCATCATGGGCATGACTTGTTCTCTCATCACGGGTGTGACTTGTTCTCTAATCACGGGTGTGACTTGTTCTCTTATCACGGGTGTGACTTGTTCCCATCACGGGTGTGACTTGTTCCCATTACGGGTGTGACTTGTTCTTCCATCACGGGTGTGACATGTTCTCTCTTCATTGGTGTGCCTTGTTCTCCCATCACGGATGTGACATGTTCTCTCTTCATGGGTGTGCCTTGTTCTCTCATCACGGATGTGACATGTTCTCTCATCAAGGGTGTGACATCAAGGTTTGGGTCTCGTAGCTCAAACAAAAATGAAATTAAACAAAACGTAATTCCAACGTACATGTAATATCATCAATAATGATGGAAATATAATGGATAGCGTTATTATGCTTTCAAAGTCAAAATTATCAATTTATCCAAAATCAATATGACAATGGAATCGGAGACATAACAGTTATGCTTGTTCATATCAACATCCCGTGCCGACGTAGGAACTTTGAAACATATTGCAAGTCAGCATATTTTTCCACTTAGTGAAACAAATAATAACGGTAAAAACCATCAAAGCTGCGATTTCTTATTCAAAAGTGTGTGATTCTGAGAAAATGCATGTGCTATCGATGTAAGAGTAATGATTCCAGTTGTTGCCCAGAAGGAACTAATTTATGGCGCGCACATGCATCCTCTTCTGGTCACATAACGCACTGTATTACTGCGCCCCGAGCTAGCGATGCTGGGGACTCGGAACACCCTGGAAATCAGCCGTTATGTGCGGGGGCTGAAGTGTGCGCGGTACACACAGGCATAAGGTTTCATAGACTTAGATTCGATAGTTATAGCCAATGTATATTGTTTGTAGACGATGATTCTACAAATTAAATGTTACTATTTCTTCATAACGGATGTCCCATGTGCGATAAGAGCCCTAGTTGGCCGACTGATCTGCCTAACTTGGGAATGATGAGCACGTTTAGAAATCGATATGAACGCCATCAGAAATAAACACATAAGATTAGATCGCTGACTTTGTGTGCTGGCGATTAGGTGCCACACTCAACCCCCAAAGGTACGAGAATCTGTACTTTACTAAGAAAGTGTCATCCCAAATATAACATTTGTTACATTGTCGTCATATTAGTAAATACTAGGATTTGTTCGTATCAACAACAGGGCGGTTGGGTAGCTTGGGGGTTAAAGCGTTCGCTCGTTGAACCTGGGCTAGTTGTTGACCTATAATTCATAATGATATTTTGGCTGCAACAACATGAATAGTTTCTGAACACTCGCGACCGCCTCCGTGGTCTAGTGGTAGAGCGTCCGCCCGGAGAGCGGAAGGTCTGGGGTTCGATCCCCGGCCGCGTCATACCAAAAGACGTTAAAAGATGGTACTTGTTGTTACCCTGTCTGGCGCTCGGCATTAAGGGGCTAAAACAAGGACTGGTCGGCTCGGAGTCAGTATACTGTGTCTGAGTGGGTTATTCATGTTAAACTGCGGCATGGTATCTCAGTGAGCTAGCACTATAAATCGGCATGAATCCGGACTAGTACAAGCAGCCACACAAACACACACACGTACATGCACGTCGCTATATAAGTGCAATAATCTTGGACGCGACGTAAAACCCAATTTCACCTCACCTCACCTGAACACTCGCTTCTCTTAAGTCACGAACTGACACAGGTCAAGAGTCGCACTAGAATTTCGAAATAAGAACAGTTTTCAATCAAATTGTATTCTACATTATGTCATAAATCCAAACCCTGCAAGTATTAGAATGATAAAAAAAGCTTGTTGTCAGTTATAAGAATATATCCACCACCTTCCATAAACATGTATAAACTTTGTGTAATTTTGAAATTTGTTACAGTAAAGTACGGTTATAACGAACTCAAAGGGACTACTAATTTTAGTTCGTTATAACCGTAGTTCGTTATAAGCATATATACAGCATAACTACAGCAAATAGTCGGGACCAAAAAAGTAAGTTCGTTATATCCGTCAGTTCCTTATAAACGTGTTCGTAATAACCGTAGTTTACTGTATTTCTAGTGGGCAAAAAGGAGCACCTGTCGCAGTGCGTCCCTTCAGAGACACAGAAGGAAATGTTGTATCATTTCGATCAATATTAATTTTCTGAAATCGCTATTAAAAATAGCATTGATGTGGTCTTAAGTATTGATGTCGATCATTCCTCCACCCAAGGGAAGGTGTGGTACCCTGCGTCAACATGGGATTTAAACTAACATTAACTGCTTTTTTGTCGTTTAACACCGCACTCAGCAATATTCCAGCTATATGAAGGCAGTCTGTAAAAAATCGAATCTGGACCAGACAATCCAGTGATTACATCATGAGCATCGATCTTTGCAAATGGTATACGATGAGATGCAACAACCAAGTCCATCTACCCCGTTAGTCGCCTCTTACGACAAGCAGGGGCTGCTGAAGACCAATTCTTACTCGGAATCTTCACGGTACTCGAACATTAACTGACACGCCGTGGTAGATTTAATGACATACTACCGTTTAAAGTATCGTTAAACCTACCCCCCCCCCCCCCCCCCCCCCACACACACCTCCCTCCCTCCCTCCCTCACTCACTCACTCACTCACTCACTCACTCACTCACTCAACCAGACACCCACCCACTCCAAGATACCCCCAGTCCCCCTGAACCATGCTGACATATGTATCGGGCCACGATGGGCCCAGCTGGTTGGGGTTGAGTGGGGTTGGAGTGCAGACTGCTGGCAACGATAGCCCCTGTGGACTACACCTGCCTCAACAGAGGACAGCACTAACGACCATTCTGCCGCAATGACCCCTCCCTTTCATTTACCATTGTCGCTAAAACATTAGACACACCAGAGGTCGGGGCGTGTATGGTTACGATGATCGCACAGTAACGAGGGCTTGAATCAACACAAACCGCCAATCTAATTCATACGAAAACATTTATGTGTGATATGAAAGATACCAAGCATGCAAACTATTCCTTAATGTCCCTCGTTATACGGCTGGGGACCATTTAGTGCTGGTTTGGTGGCCATTACTAAACACATGTGAAAGAGGATATTGTTTCTGATATTATATTAACTATACAAATTCGAAATAAATTAGTATTGTTGTGTTATAGTCATAACCAATGCACCCGAGTGGATATAATGTCATACTACATCATTTGATGGAAAAGATAAAATCAGCTGCAGAACAAAGGGTCGGTGTTTTCTTTGTCAAGTGCATGACAAGGAATTACATGTATATCTTTATGAAACCGCGACTGCTTCATGACATGAAGGATAGACACGGGTGTTGATCGCAGTTATAGCCAGGTTTATTACTGATAAATTAAACCCTCCATGCACACTTTATGTATGATATTGAAATGTACAATTTGAAGGGAAATGGAATAAAATTAATTTAGAAAAAAAAAATTAAAACAATTAACCCAAGTGTGTGGACCTGGGTTCATCAGTCCAGACACAGACCTCTGCACGAGGAGTCCTACAGCTACATCTTTAGATATGAATCCAAAAATCCATGAATGAAACACAAACATTTGTCAAAATTGTGAATACCTCAATGTCCAACACTGTCAAATGTGTGATGGTCTGACAGTAACAATGTGACATGTGTCAAATGTGACATAAACTGTAGTATAGCTTAACCCTTTAAACTGGAGACAGAAAGGTGAAAATTTGAAGACAAGGGGGCTTGGGCAGGCTATTGCGTGACAGTGCACTAGGTGATTGAGGCTGTGGCAGATTACTCATACAGTAGCTGAAACAGAGAATTAGGAAAGCTGAAGTGTGAAGTATATAATATTTAAAACATACTTGACTGAATATTTAATTCAGTAAAAAGCTAAACAAATAAAACTCCCAAAATATATACAACTCTCTATTGCTGTCCACGTTGGGAGCCAATATAGCGGCCATAAAATTACCGAGTCCCGTGATGGGATTCGAACCAAACCACGGACCTGATCAGAGGTCGGACGCCTTGTCCACATGACCAAAGAGGTTAACCCCGTCAGCAAGCTGACATGTAGACCAACATTTAGTCTCTGAAATCTTATATTACACAATATCCTTCTTGACTCCCTATGCTGATTTCAGAATAGAGCTAGCTTGAGCTGGCTAGACTTGCTTTTGTATGCATTTCTAGATTTTGTTTGCATTTCTAGATTTTGTTTTTCCATAAAATAAATATATTCCACGGTCATGGTGCTGGACTAGCTGACATGGTAAGGATGTCACCTGTGGGATGCTACATATAGTGAGACTGGTACTTCAGCAGGGATATGAGGGCTTGTTTTCACTTACAGAACAGATGATAGGGGGTTTCTGGATAACTTCAAAGCAAACTTTTGTTAAATTAATGTGATGCTCTCAGAAATGAAACAAATGCTTTCATACGACCATAAGTTGAATAGACTTCACAGCGGCTCTCTCTCTCTCTCTCTCTCTCTCTCTCTCTCTCTCTCTCTCTCTCTCTCTCTCTCTCTCTCTGACGACTGAAGATGATTACGTCACAGTGAGGAATCTGTTACGTGGATGCTATGTGCGCAGATAGCGGAGTCTTCCAGTTCAAAAAGTCAAACCCTACCCCCCCCCCCCCCCCCCCCCCCCCCCCCCCCCCCATCCACACACACACATACATACACAACAAGGAATCAGTGTTGTAGAGTGAAAGATAGAGTGAGTACAAGACTTAAAGATGTACCTGTTTTCGGATGATCATGTATTGACCGATTCACAATACATGCGATCAGCCTTATTCGAATTCGCCTAATACTCAATGTTGAGTCAAAATAACGAACAACTATGTACTGCCAAGAGTTACGTCCCTTTGCAGCTCGACATGAGCACGCGACAGTTTATTTCATGTAGTGTTGAGCTGACCCTAGGCCGAGCATCAGCCGTGGAGTTAATAGGTTAAACATGAACGCCCCCTGCTTCAGCAACAACTGCAACAACGTGCGCAGCATAAACACACCTTCATCACAGCAGATTAAGTTGCACTCAAAACTATTGGATTTTAAAGCATGAGGAGGTTCGGTATATTCAGAGACCATATACCGATACATGGTCTCTGGTATATTTGAACGTTCATTCACAAAACGTCAAGTTTGCACGCAACATTTCAAACACTCTGTGATTTTCAATCATTAACATGTTTTAATATGCGTATACTTAATGACGATAGTATACATAGCAACAAGGCGCCTGGTAACAACGCACAACGGGCCCCGAACATGTGTAGGCCAAGTAGTTATATCACACCCTTGCTTGAACAACCATTGTTTCTAACACTTGCGTCAGGGGTCAACACAGGAACATGACTAAAAATCGCGTTTCCCATCAACCTTAAAGTGGTAATTATTGCTTTTGTATAATAATTTCGGTACAAGTTTCGCATCTTTAGCGTTATTGTTTTCTATTCCGAAGTTCACTTTTTGATACAACCGGTCCCGAAGGTAGGCGCATGATTATCCCCTCTAATTCTTTATCTAAGTGGATTCATTAACAACAGCTGTGAATTTAAATCGAATTGAACATCAAATTAACCAAATAAATTATGATTACCCTACTCATTATTTATGAAACTTTGAAAAATATAAAGGCTTGACAAAGCAGAAAAGGCAGATAGGAAGGTTAATACTGGATTATTCCCATTTCGTAAAATAATATTCCGCTTCCACCTGCACGATTCCACTTGAATGAATCTGCGATCCACTCTTAAGATTAACGCATGCCGCCATATAAGATGCCGTCATCTACATGGAGAGAAGTCTATATCAACTCTTATAATTCCAGTCAGCGTAGTATTCAACTCATTTCACTAACCTTGCAAGTTACAAGATAATTGTTCAAATATATTCGACCAGTCAAACGCTGCCTTCATATCACTTCGATCGTGTATCTATTCAGTAATTTCCTGACCCGTTAACATCCGGGTTATATTAGGTCTTCAGCAAGCCATGCTTATCGTAAGAGGCGACCATGCTTGTCGTAAAAGGCGACTAACGGGATCGGGTGGTCAGGCTCGCTTAATGGTTGATGCATGTCATCGTATCCCAAATGCGTAGATCGATGCTCACGATGTCAATCACTGGATTTTCTAAGCCAGATTCGA
The DNA here is from genome assembly GCF_023055435.1 of Haliotis rufescens. NCBI lineage: Eukaryota > Metazoa > Mollusca > Gastropoda > Lepetellida > Haliotidae > Haliotis > Haliotis rufescens. The sequence continues at coordinate 48,874,523 of NW_025964334.1, forward strand.
TTATTTACAGACCGCTGTCATATATTTGGAATATTGCTGAGTGCGGCGTTAAACAAAGAAACAAAACCTTTTTTTACTGACAAATGAGTTTGTTAAGTCAGGTTAACAGCAATGAACCCATGGTTCAACATCATGTGATAGTGTACGTATTCCGCATGCTCTTAATGGTTGTTGACATCGGGCCTATCAAGTCAATACGAACAGTATTGCCATCAAATCATGTGTGACCCTCAAACAATGAGCTCAGCTTTCAAATCAAGTTAATCGCTCCTTTAATGTCCCGAAAAACTCTTTGTTCTTTGCGATCACAGTAGCGATGAAAGGGGGTCTGGCGCGGCGATGCTGGGTTCTTTCTGAGATCGGATTTATTAACTGGTTAAGGGGACCATTATTTTCACGAACTAAATTTAGTCTTTCATGAAACTTTGTCAAAGACACTCCTGCGTTCCTTGTTATATGAACCTTGTGTATATAATTTGTGTCGACCCTTCCACGTGGTTTTACTTCCGCGCGTGTGCGATCACCTGTTTTCGTGTTACTCAAACCGGAAGTGAATCACATTCTTTGACCTCTTTGTTCCATGGACAATACCACCAAATATCAAAAACTTTCTCAAAATATGATAAGAAGCCATAAAGCCTAAAAAGTCTCAGGGTCAGTGTTTTTCTTCTGTCTACAAAGAATGCAACTCTTGTTCCTTCATTGGATACAGTTGTATGCGAAGGGCCAGACAATGAACAAAAATGTTCAAGATGGCCGCCTCAAAAGATCAACAAGCAGACGACAACACTAAACTTTGCGTTAGAGACTGGAAAGCATGCCGGGGCATGACCTGCCGCTTATATCACTTCCGGGTCACATGTGCTCCACCTTCAAAAAATTTGTGTAACGAATTGAAAATACGAGGGGGATAAATGTCGAGGATTTTGGGGGGTAAATGTCGGGGGTCTGTATCCCGGTCCCCCACCTGCAGCGACGGAACTGGTGGGAGGTAGTTCGTGCAGGTCCCCGGATGACTGCCACGTGGGTGAGGAACAATCATTTTGTACAGAAAATTTTAACAAGGACCTTTTAAAGTATATTTTGTTCGTTTGGTTTAGGTACTGACTTTCGTGACTTCATGGCAGGCCCAGTCGTTCAAGGCGCCACGAGTCGCGTGCTAGGATCCTATGAACGTGGCTTAGAATCCCATTATTGTCGGTTTCTCAGCGTCATCTCGTGTGTTTCACCAAAATGGTAGACGTGTCGGTCCACTTCGGGTTTTCCTCCCACATTAAGCTGGCATACCGTGATATTAATGAAATATTGATATCACTGAAAAGTGGCGTTAAACCAAATAGGTCTGCTAAACTGTAACACTTTGTTTGTTTGTTTGTTTGTTTGTTGTTTAACGCCACACTCAGCAATATTCCAGCTTTATGGCGGCGATCTATAAATAAACGAATCTTGACCAGACAATCCAGTGATTAGCATCATGAGCATAGATCTACGCAGTTGGGATTCGATGACACGCATGATCCAAGTCAGCGAGCCGGACCACCTGATCCCATTAGTTGCCTCTTATGACAAGCATAGTTGCCTTTTACGGCGTGGGTTGTTAATGACCTATTCTACCCCCGGAATTAATCTTGCTGAACTCGTTCATATGGTTTAGCAGAAATATGTGCGTTGTTACACACCAGTCGGAGTGATCATCATGAGTGGGTATTGCCTCTCATCACATCAGCAATTCTACAGTTTCGTGGCAGTATATTACCCACAGGACTTACAACATGTATTCAAATTAGAAGGCTGTTCTTCTTTTCTTAGCGTTTTATCGAGCTGCTCGTTGCAGGCTGAAAAGGTAGAGATAATTCCTTTGACGATAATGATGCGTACGGAAGGGGCGACTGATTATGTGAAAGTACGACTCACTTCTAACTAATTTCGCTCTCACGTTCCAGACTTCTCTTCTGATACTGGGTGCACGGGTAGCCCAGTCGTCTAAGGCGCCGCGATTCGCTGTGCAGAGTTGCGTCCCTTGGGTACGCCAGAAACCTATGATTGTTGGTTCGAATCTCGGTTCGCCCCGTTTGTGTTTCTAGGTTTGTCAGCACCAAACCCGTGCTCTCGGGTTTCGTCGAAGTGGTAAACGTCTGAGACCTGCATCACTTTGGGCTTTTCTCCCACATTAAGCTGACACGCCGCGATATAACTGGAATACTGTTAAAAGCGGCGTTAAACCCAACTCACTCACTCTTCTGATACTGACGATTTCACTCGAATCGTTTAAACCACAGGATTAATGTAATTCGTGATCACTGGGGATAAGTTTTATTTTTTTCAATATGAATCCATTCATTCGGATATTTCTCCCAAGCAGCACTGTAGCGGAGTGAGTGGGTAAGTGAGTATGGTTTAACGCCGCTTTTAGAACTATTCCAGCAATACATGGACACAAGAAATGGGCTTCACACATTGTAGGGAATCGAACCAAGGTCTTCGGCGTGACGAGCGAACGCTTTAACCATTCGGCTACCCAACCGCCCTGTAACGTAGACCAGTGAAGGTCCGGAGTAGAATAGGTCTTCAGCAACCCCATGCTTGACCAAGGCGACTATGCTTGTCGTAAGAGGCGACTAACGGGATCGGGTGGTCAGACTCGCTGACTAGGTTGATGCATGTTATCGATCCCAATTGCATGGATCGATACTCATGATATTAGTCACAGGACCGTCTGGTCCAGACTCGATTATTTACATACCGCCGTCATATAGCTGGAATATTGCTGAGTGCGGCGTAAAACAACTAACCAAACCAACTTTGATAATACCGTTTGAATCAAAGGGCAGAGCAGGTTCCAAGTGACCCATACGTTTTTGGAGAGTCAACTATAATTGTGGTTAGACTGTGACATAGCTGATTGTATGTGTCATCGAACACAACCGGTTGTTTTGTTTGTTTGTATGTTGTTTAACGCCGCACTCAGCAACATTCCAGACACATTGACCAGACAATCCAGTTATTGTTATGACGAGAAATGTCCACGCCGTCGGGGTCCGAGGTGTGGGTCGGTGTTCATGCTATCAACCACTGGCTTGCTTGGTCCAAAATAGATTATTTACACGCCGCCATAATATAGCTTAAATATTACTAATATCGTAAAACAACATTCACTTTTCACCATTTCCTAACTGCACGAATAGCAAATGAACCAAGTCTCAGTATTTGCTGTTCAGTTTGTTTGTGTAACGCCGTACTCAGCAATATTCCAGCTGTACGACGGCGGTTTGTAAATAATCGAGTCTGGGCCAGACAACCCAGTGATTGACATCATGAGCATCGATCCACGCAATTGGGATACGATGACTTGCATCAAACAAGTCAGCGAGCCTGATCCCATTAGTCGCCTCTTATGACAAGCATAGTCGCCTTTTACGACAAGCATGAGTTGCTGAAGACCTTTTCTAACCCGGTTGTTCACGGGTCAGTTGCTGTTCAAAGTCAACAGCATTTAAACATAATTCATGAAATATGGCCAACATTCCTGATGCTATTTACCTAATTACCAATTCGACGCATATTCTGCACTATCTAGTCCTTGATTGACCGCATGATATAAAGATGTCTGACTTGATAATTCGGAGCGCATCCGTGCGCCATCTCCAGATGAAGCCAATTCCATGTAAAAATAGCGTACATGGAGCTGAGAACACCAGATCAATTTGAAATAAAATATCAGGAAATATTCCGACATCACAACCCACCACGTCTGACATGCGCAGTGTTTACTTAATGTCTCAATCAATCAAACGTGTCACTGAGAACAATTTCAGTCCCGCGCAGCGTAAAACCTATCCCGCAGCAAATTAATTAAATCTCACGGAGCCAATCAAATGATAGCCTTTGGCGTGTTATGGCATGTCATCAGGAAGATAGTATGTGTAGATTGTTATATTTAGTGTTGGGGCAAGCATTTAGAGAGAATACGTTCTTGTTACCGTTTCTCGGGTGAACTTTTGACACCACTAGCGGACAGCGTTCATTTGCAGCCATTTATACATATCGTTGAAATAACCAGTTGTACTACATCCTTAGAGATAGATGAGTGTCCTTGACCTATTTACGTCGATGTGCTTTAAATGTAGCCTAGCGGCATCCAGTATTTCAGATTATATATTGGCTTACGACAATGAATTTCCGAATTAGTTTAATAATGATGCATTATGATGAAATGATTACTAGACCGCTGCTAGAAACTGCGCTCAAAAACTACTGCTTAAACACACCGTTCTAAGTGTTGAGTTATTTTAGCAGTTGGGAGATTAAACAATCATAAGTTAATGCTTAGACTAACATCTAGTCTCTGACCTGAACATGTTTTACAGAAAAAAACGGTTGTTAATTTATAGTTGTAAAATATAATAAAAAGGGGCCCAGAGACTTTCTTCATTTTCAGATACTGCAGTAATCTAGACTTACAAAACATTGACTTGCATCGGCTGTAGTAGATATATTTGTTTCAGGGCCAGCATGTCAGACTAGTAAATGCTGTACTAGGAATTTAAGTTGGTATTCCAATGTGAAAACTGGTTCCTTCAAATCTTCTATCGTCTAATAATGTTGAACCCCCCTATAACAGATAACCAGTCCCTACTTGTACTTGTGATCACGTGGTACAGTTCCGTATGGAAGGTATTTTAGCTGCTTCATATGCTGGGGTACGGGTGGCCCAGTCGTCTAAGGCGCCGCGATTCGTTGTGCAGAGTTGGGGGCGCTGGAAACCTATGATTGTGGGTTCTAATCCCAGGTTTAAGTTTGTCAGCACCATACCTGTGCTCGTGGGTTTCACCGAAGTTGTAAACGTCTGAGACCTGCATCACTTCGGGCTTTCCTCCCACATTACGGTGAAACGCATTAATACGTAGTAATATAACTGGAATCATGCTTAATGCGGCGTTAAACCCAACTCACTCACTCACTTTATGTCCGTGTACGCATACCGGTTGTGAAAAGACTTCACCAAGGATGCCATCGCCTTTTGGTACGCCGGATGCTCCGCAGTGCAATAGGCAGGATGCCAATGAATTTATTGCTTCGCGGATACCAGTATCTCCATATTTAAATAAATAAATTTATCGCTTTTTTATTTTGCAAAGAGTAACGCATTAATATAATATTAGGCCCGAAGATCATGAGTGAGTGAGTGATTTGGGTTTAACGCCGCTTTTAACAGTACTCCAGTTATATCGTGGCGTGTCAGCTTAATGTGTGAGGAAAGCCCGAAGTGATGCAGGTGTCAGACGTTTACCACTTCGGTGAAACCTACGAACACGGGTATGGTGCTGACAAACCTAGAAACATAATCGGGGCGAATCGGGTTTCAAACTCGCAATCATAGTTTTCTGGCGTGCCCAAGGGACGCAACTCTGCACAGCGAATCGCGGCGCCTTAGACGACTGGGCCACCCGTACCCCCTCTGGGATCATGAGTACGCATGGTTATGTATTCAGTGTGGACATCCTAATCTAATATACTTTTACCAGCTGTACACTGATATTCTTAAATTGGATGCCAAGACAACTTAAGAGGAATGCCGAATGCCTAGAGAGGTGGGATGGCACCCTCTTTACCATATCTCAGCACATCAAGTGTACAATACTTCAATTCAATATTTTCATGTTTGCCTCTGATTGTGTGTCGTAACCTTTATAATTTTGAAATATGAGTGAGTGAGTGAGTATGGTTTTACACCGCTTGTAGCAATATTCCAGCAATATCCATGCGGGAGACACCAGAAATGGGCTTCACACATTGTACTTTGAAATATGACACTGTATATGATTGTATATGATTGTATATGATTGTATTGCAGCCTGAAAAAGTGTCTTGAAAACTGAATACTATATTACTTTATTTTTCCATTTTTTAGTCATTTCAGTAGAATACTGGATTACTTTACAACTCTGGGAACAATAATAACAATAATATATATTGTAAAAAACACACCAAAAAAACAATAACTCGGAACCTGTTGTACACTGCAGTCGAGTTTTACAACAAGCATGGGACATATGGTCCAGTTCTCCTGACAATAACGGACGACATAAAAATTAAATGTGTCCGGTCAGATTAAATATATGCCTTTTGTGCATATTTGTTCGCATCGTGCCTCGACCACAGGTCAGTTAGCTATTGCAACTACCATTAAACCGACTGTATGACACGATTTACAAAGATTCACAAAACAAATGTAGGTGTCGAATATTTCGTACTTGACGTCGACCATGGTCGACCGCAGCACGCACAGGGTTACAGAAAGCATTCTTCATCCGGGTCACTCACATGTCGCCTGTCCTTGTGACTTGATTTATTCGTTCATATTTCATTAAGTAGCCATTAAGCGATTTCGGAATCGTTTTCTAGACAGGTACATGTTTTCGCATTGCATTAAGATAAACAAATGTCACATTCACACCACTTAACCCGGGTTCATAGAATGGCGGAATTGTTCAGGTCATCTTGACCCACGTGGGTAAAGTTTGATGTTTATAAATTTGACTTGGTCCCCACAGCAATGCCGTGACAAATGATTGACACGATACGCCATGGCTGACCTGACTGAAATAAACGTCAGTGTTTTGTTTACATTTGTTCCCTAATATTCGAAAGACGCCTCCGTTGAGAACAACAGCCTGTTGTTTTGAATTCCGATTCAGACAGTCAGTCTCAACCACAACAATGCTGTAGGCGGGGCAGGTGGACGTACATGAATTAGTCCATTGACTCTGCTTACAACACAATATAATACACGGGAATATGAAATACGCCCTGTTATATGAAAGCACAGAATGAGATAGCATCTAAAGTATTCTCATTTTATGTGCAAGGACGCTTTAATGTCAACATATTTCGCTGAATAAAGTTTTTTAAGCTGGAAATGGATATTGACATTCAAAAGGCAATATCTGAAATAGTTTTGTCCCGAGAAGCAGTTTCAAAGGGACATTGCACAGCTAAAAAAAATATTTTTTTAAATCTCTCAACCGGAGTTATGGTATTCGTTTCGGCTTCGTATGCGTAGGACCGCTCGTACTCGCACGGATATACGTACATCTCCTACACGTCGCACAAATCGGGTAATCCGGAAGCGCTCGTTAAATCATCATCATCATCATCATCATCATCATCATCATCATCACCACCATCGTCGTCGTCGTCGTCACCATCATCGTTATATGATGATGATGATCATCATCGCCATATCATCATCATCACCATCACCATCAATTATCGTGCGCGCATACATTAAGGTTTCCCATTTACGTGCACGTAAACGCATTTGCACACGCACATACACACGCACACGCACACGCACACGCACACTCTCATATCTCATTCTCCTATGCGCATTCAGCGTACACGTATACTCATCAAAACATAAAAGTACACACAGACACATACGCCTACACATAGATTGAGAGAGAGAGCGAATAGCACTCATCATTGGATCGGGATATCTGATTCCGAACGGCTACTGATGCAAAAGAAACCAAATCATGTCATACAACACTTATCAATCCGCTTGAGGAATTCCCCAAGAATTTTGATTTCCACATGATAGTGTTTTCCACATGACGCGAGAGTCCTACCCGCCTCTCGCTGCGATTGTAAACTAGTCAAGGTGTCGGCTGACGGCTACCGTAGCAAACTGTATCCACGGTCACTATTGTACGGGTGACAGTCTCATTCATCACCGGTCCACATAGACGTTAATTGTATCTACCCTATGGCCACGGAGGGCGGTGACATCAAAGAAGGGTTTGAGAACCGCGTCTATCTGTCCTGGCCAGTTTTGCTCCCCCTATTGAAAAGATGTCACGCGAATCGAAAAGTCACCTGTAGCGAATGACGATGTTAAGAGACCCCTATTACTAGGCATTGGCGATACCTTTGCAAATTGGCGTTATCGCCATCATTTTGATATGGAATTACCTCATTATAAGACTTAATCTCTTTAAAGATGACATTGTCGGCGTTTCAATCAGGCAATGCATATGTATTGATAAACTGATAAACTTTTTCATTACGCCAACAAGTAACCCGTTTGTTGGTCGCTGACGTGCATGATTGATATATCAGGCGCCGTTCTGCACACATATCCCCTTTAATAACGGTGTAAACCTTTTAACCAATCCCTTATGGTTACTGTCTTTGCCTCAGACGCATCCTTGAGCTAAAGTTGACAAAAAGGCAATATCGTTAAACCAAGCATTGTAGCCAATAAACCGTTCTTGTGACTCTGTAATTGGTTCTTGATCATACAAGCCTTTTATATAAGCAATAAACCTGATGATGTTATTAAATACGTCCCTCAAGCTGATCTACCGGACCCCCTAGAGCAGTAGCTTGAATTACGCTACATCCCTTGCGTGGACAATGCATGTGTGATTGAGTAAGGTTTTATGCCGCTTTTGGGAATATAGCCATATCACGAATTGCTTAACATTGAATCGGATCCGGAGTAGTCCAGACTGTTTAAGAGTGAGTGAGTATGGTTTTACGCCGCTTTTAGCAATATTCCAGCAACATCACGGCGGGGGACACCAGAAATGGGATTCACACATTGTACCCATGTCGGGAATCGAACCCGGGTCTTCAGCGTGACGAGCGAACGCTTTAACCACTAGGCTACCCGACCGCCTAGACTGTTTAAGAAACCGGGTTGCAAACTATACTCATGTCTCCAAGTGGAACAACACGCGGGACAGGTTGGTATGAGTGAGCGAGTATGGTTTTACGCCGCTTTTAGCAATATTCCAGTAATATCAGGGCGGGGGACACCAGAAATGGGCTTCACACATTGTACCCATGTCGGGAATCGAACCCGGGTCTTCGGCGTGACGAGCGAACGCTTTAACCACTAGGATACCCGACCGCCCCGACAAGTTGGTATGATAAGTGTTCGAATAAAAAGGGTGGGGCGTACATCGCCAGCATACTCATAATCCGGCGAACCTGGATTCGAACTCGATATCAGGTTTCTGGCGCGCCCAAGGGACACAACTCTACACAGCAAATTGCGGCGCCCTAGACGACTGGCCACCCCTGACTCTGTGGTAGTCAATCTTTTACTGATGCCTTAAAATGCGAGAATCACAAAATGGCATGTCCAGTCGGTTTCCATTTTCCTCCTGGCTGACATCGCTTTATCCAAACTTTCCTTCTCACTCCGGCCTTTGCGCTTGGAAATTTCATGGAATGACAGTTGATACTTTTTTTGATGAATTAGTATACCCCCACGCCCACACAATACCCAGATTTCTGTCTTAATACGCCGAGAATGACGGAAAATCACTGTCATGTAGATTACTGCACTGTAAACGAAACAAAATGGCGGACGTCTCTCCACTATGACGTCACAGCTACAGGTCGGCCTCTAGCCGGGATTTCAATTTGCATACCGCTGGTTGTGGGATCACCTGTTTTTGCACTACGGTGTCAAAATATGTTAACAGACCAAATTCATTACTGAAAATTGTGTTTGAAGTCTTGACAAACCGTAATAACGGGGTTCACCATGACATCATACCAGAAAGTTCTGAATGAAGGCATAAATAAAAACTAAAAAATCAGACATTAACCATGTTTTGCATCCGTCAAAAATATTTATATTTTGATCAAGTCGGTTTAATAACCAAACAGGAAGAAGTAAATTTCTATTTTCAAAGGAACTATTTCTCTAGGCAACAAAGAGCTTGTTGTCCTCTGTATATCATCCGCCGACAGTGGAACACAATCCGTGCATACCTGTGCATATTTCACACAAAGAAGGGGAAACATTTATATATGTCAGATTTAACATCTTGATTAAATACTTCTACAGGAAACACGTCATGTAAAAATAATCATCGTGTAATAAATGGATGGAAGTTCTCTGCAGTCATTAAAGTCAACATCCATCCTCCGCGCGATCACTCAGTCGTCAACGTTCGTACCACACCGTGACATGCCGGATGATACCTTCGTGGCTTTTCCCTTCACTCCGAGGGATTCCGAATGTCTTTCCGCTACTCCGGGCTTAATACTGGACCATTTGTGATTAGTCGATAATGGGTATTGAGGTTGGATGAACCGGAAGCTGCGACCGCCTTGATGATTCCTTATATGTCGATTCGTTGAAAGTGATTTATGTGATTATAAACGAGTCCGAAAGCAACACAATTCATTAATAATCACGACAATAACACGTTGTTTGTTTTTCCTAAATTTTCTCCACCCTCCCCAACGGGCCATCAATCTGAAGCTAGACGTCACACCCATCCACCCTCCTCCTCAATCCACCCTACCCTACCGGGCCATCCCTCTGAAGCTCAACCTCACACCCATCCACCTTCCTCCTCAATCCACCCTACCCCGCCGGGCCATCCCTATGAAGCTCAACCTCACACCCATCCACCCTCCTCCTCAATCCATCCTACCCCGCCGGGCCATCCCTATGAAGCTAGACCTCACACCCATCCACCCTTCTCCTCAATCCACCCTACCCCGCCGGGCCATCCCTCTGAAGCTAGACCTCATACCCATCCACCCCCTCCTCAATCCATCCTACCCCGCCGGGCCATCCCTATGAAGCTAGACCTCATACCCATCCACCCTTCTCCTCAATCCACCCTACCCCGCCGGGCCATCCCTCTGAAGCTAGACCTCACACCCATCCACCCTTCTCCTCAATCCACCCTACCCCGCCGGGCCATCCCTCTGAAGCTAGACCTCACACCCATCCACCCTCCTCCTCAATCCACCCTACCCCGCCGGGCCATCCCTCTGAAGCTAGACCTCACACCCATCCACCCTCCTCCTCAATCCACCCTACCCCGCCGGGCCATCCCTCTGAAGCTAGACCTCACACCCATCCACCCTCCTCCTCAATCCACCCTACCCCGCCGGGCCATCCCTCTGAAGCTCAACCTCACACCCATCCACCCTCCTCCTCAATCCACCCTACCCCACCGGGCCATCCCTCTGAAGCTAGACCTCACTGCCATCAACCCTCCTCCTCAATCCACCCTACCCGCCGGGCCATCCCTCTGAAGCTAGACCTCACACCCATCCACCCTCCTCCTCAATCCACCCTACCCGCCGGGCCATCCCTCTGAAGCTGAACCTCACACCCATCCACCCTCCTCCTCAATCCACCCTACCCCACCGGGCCATCCCTCTGAAGCTCAACCTCACACCCATCCACCCTCCTCCTCAATCCACCCTACCCCACCGGGCCATCCCTCTGAAGCTAGACCTCACTGCCATCAACCCTCCTCCTCAATCCACCCTACCCGCCGGGCCATCCCTCTGAAGCTAGACCTCACACCCATCCACCCTCCTCCTCAATCCACCCTACCCGCCGGGCCATCCCTCTGAAGCTGAACCTCACACCCATCCACCCGACCCCCCTCTTCCCCGTCAAGCCGATTCCGCCAAAGTGATCCCTGTGAAACCCATCCCGTATGTCGGCCGAGCCACCGCGAGATGTCCCTGCATAGCTTGAGATGATTGCCCGTCAGTTATGTAATACAGAGGATAACGAGGGGCATGCTGTGAGTATTACAACAAAAATGTAGAGGGTTGACTTTCCATTTTTTCCCCACTGTTCCTCTGTAATTTACATTTCATGGAGGCATCAGAGGCGTATGTGTCCTGCGCTGGGGGGGATAATAGACCCGCGTCCTCGACTCAGCCTGTCGCGGACCTCAAGGCTCGCCCTGTCGTCAACCGAGACAGTGTTACCATGAACCGATTGAAGTAGGTTTCTTCGCCACTTTACATTTACGAGCTGAAATCGACTCATGTTGAAAATCATTAGGGAACATTTCAAAAGTTGTGATTATTTCCTTTGCACCGTTTTCTCGGTGGGTTCCACAAAAGTTACTTTCGCCTTCCTTTCCGCATTATGCTGCTCAAATCATCTTTACATCATCTCACTCACTTACTCACTCACTCACTCACTCACTCACTCTTGTCCGCGGAAGAAGAATATGTACCTTCTTCCTACAACTAATGCCTTGGGTACTCTAACACTGGATTCCCTTACTACAACACCGGGTTCCCTTACTACAACACTGGATTCCCTTACTACAATACCGGGTTCCCTTACTACAACACTGGGTTCCCTTACTACAACACTGGGTTCCCTTACTACAACACTGGGTTCCCTTACTTCAACACTGGGTTCCCTTACTACAACACTGGGTTCCCTTACTTCAACACTGGGTTCCCTTACTACAACACTGGGTTCCCTTACTTCAACACTGGGTTCCCTTACTACAACACCGGGTTCCCTTACTAAAATACTGGGTTCCCTTACTAGAACACTGGGTTCCCTTACTACAACACTGGGTTCCCTTACTACAACACCGGGTTCCCTTACTTCAACACTGGGTTCCCTTACTACAACACTGGGTTCCCTTACTTCAACACTGGGTTCCCTTACAACAACACTGGGTTCCCTTACTACAACACCGGGTTCCCTTACTACAACACCGGGTTCCCTTACTAAAATACTGGGTTCCCTTACTTCAACACTGGGTTCCCTTACTACAACACTGGGTTCCCTTACTTCAACACTGGGTTCCCTTACTACAACACTGGGTTCCCTTACTACAACACCGGGTACCCTTACTACAACACTGGGTTCCCTTACTACAACACCGGGTTCCCTTACTACAACACTGGGTTCCCTTACTACAACACTGGGTTCCCTTACTACAACTCCAGGTTCCCTTACTACAACACTGGGTTCCCTTACTACAACTCCAGGTTCCCTTACTACAACACTGGGTTCCCTTACAACAACACTGGGTTCCCTTACTTCAACACTGGGTTCCCTTACTACAACACTGGGTTCCCTTACTACAACACTGGGTTCCCTTACTACAACACTGGGTTCCCTTACTACAACACCGGGTTCCCTTACTACAACTCCAGGTTCCCTTACTACAACTCCAGGTTCCCTTACTACAACTCCAGGTTCCCTTACTACAACACTGGGTTCCCTTACTACAACACTGGGTTCCCTTACTAAAACACTGGGTTCCCTTACTTCAACACTGGGTTCCCTTACTACAACACCGGGTACCCTTACTACAACACTGGGTTCCCTTACTACAACACCGGGTACCCTTACTACAACACTGGGTTCCCTTACTACAACACTGGGTTCCCTTACTACAACACTGGGTTCCCTTACAACAACACTGGGTTCCCTTACTACAACACCGGGTTCCCTTACTACAACACTGGGTTCCCTTACTACAACACTGGGTTCCCTTACTACAACACTGGGTTCCCTTACTACAACTCCAGGTTCCCTTACTACAACACTGGGTTCCCTTACTACAACTCCAGGTTCCCTTACTACAACACTGGGTTCCCTGACTACAACACTGGGTTCCCTTACTACAACACTGGGTTCCCTTACTTCAACACTGGGTTCCCTTACTACAACACTGGGTTCCCATACTACAACACTGGGTTCCCTTACTACAACTCCAGGTTCCCTTACTACAACACTGGGTTCCCTTACTACAACTCCAGGTTCCCTTACTACAACACTGGGTTCCCTTACAACAACACTGGGTTCCCTTACTTCAACACTGGGTTCCCTTACTACAACACTGGGTTCCCTTACTACAACACTGGGTTCCCTTACTACAACACTGGGTTCCCTTACAACAACACTGGGTTCCCTTACTACAACACCGGGTTCCCTTACTACAACACTGGGTTCCCTTACTACAACACTGGGTTCCCTTACTACAACACTGGGTTCCCTTACTACAACACTGGGTTCCCTTACTACAACTCCAGGTTCCCTTACTACAACACTGGGTTCCCTTACTACAACTCCAGGTTCCCTTACTACAACACTGGGTTCCCTTACTACAACACTGGGTTCCCTTACTACAACACTGGGTTCCCTTACTTCAACACTGGGTTCCCTTACTACAACACTGGGTTCCCATACTACAACACTGGGTTCCCTTACTACAACACTGGGTTCCCTTACTACAACACTGGGTTCCCTTACTACAACACCGGGTTCCCTTACAACAACACTGGGTTCCCTTACTACAACACTGGGTTCCCTTACTACAACACCGGGTTCCCTTACAACAACACTGGGTTCCCTTACTACAACACTGGGTTCCCTTACTACAACTCCAGGTTCCCTTACTACAACACCGGGTTCCCTTACTACAACTCCAGGTTCCCTTACTACAACACCGGGTTCCCTTACTACAACACTGGGTTCCCTTACTACAACACTGGGTTCCCTTACTACAACACTGGGTTCCCTTATTACAGTAGGGGTACCCTTCCTACAACACCGGGTTCCCTTACTACAACACTGGGTTCCCTTACTACAGTAGGGGTTCCCTTGCTACAACACCGGGTACCCTTACTACAGTAGGGGTTCCCTTACTACAACCCTGGGTGCCCTTATTAAAGTAGGGGTTCCCTTACTACAACACCAGGTACCCTTATTACAGTAGGGGTTCCCTTCCTACAGCACCCAGTACCTTTATTACAGTTTGGGTACCCTAACTACAAAAACGGGTACCCTTATTTCAGTAGGGGTTCCCTTGCTACAACACCGGGTACCCTTATTACAGTAGGGGTTCCCTAACTATAACACCGGGTACCCTTATTACAGTAGGGGTTCCCTTACTACAACACCGAGTACCCTTCTGTTGTACTTTCATAACATTCCAAATAATAGCTCTTCTTTGATACGTGTCGAAGTTTCTGACCAGAAACTAAATATTTTCTGACTTGCTGGTTTTCTAAGCTGGCCATCCATTTAAGAAGAACTGTTAAAAGAGTCATCTTTAATTCAAAACTATTAATATTTGTTGAGTTTAACAGCCGCGAACCACAACGTGAGGGTGGGACGTCTGGTAGACAGCGAGGAGGATAACAAACCCTCTTAACTACAAAGTCGACTTTTTCAAATTGTTCAAAATTCGTTAAAAAAAAATTATTTACTCTTTTGAAGTTAAACCCTTATGGTCACGTCACGATATTGTCGTTGCAGTTGATTCTGAGTCAGGATTTCCCTGGTCATTCTGAACGTGCATTTTGTGCAAGTAAAACTGACACAACCGTAGGTCATTATGCAAACATTGAAATTATATATCAAGCATAACAAGGTTTAAGTTGGAGAAATCACTCGGATGTGTTGATTCTCATGATTTCTCCATTACGGAAATTTGGTTTCAGAGGTAAAACGTGAATATGAAGGGTTGAGAATCACTCAGACTAAACAAATTATATCAAATTCTTACTCGTCATCATCCTTTGAGGCACTGAAGGTGCAAGTCTGCAAATTTGTTAAATGAAATTTATTTTTTTCTAGCCCTGATAGTTTGACAACACAAAATGATCTGACTGTCGTAAAAAGTTAAAAAACACCAAATAAAAATAAACGACAAACATACTCCCAAACATTTACATACATTAACAGTTATTAAGTAATAACTATCATTTCACATATAAATGTTTGTATAAATTATATCCAACATGGGTCGCAACTTCACAAGACAATATCGCTGTCTGAGTAACGAAACGAACGATTATAATGTAATATGCAAAGATGAAAATAACTTCTGCGTAGATACGAGTATCATTTTCTACGTAGACGATTGTTTTTTTTAAGAATGTGGCACTAATACGTTTCCATAACCAGGTAACTGGAACATCATTATAATTTAAGAAATAGTCCTGTTCTTTCCGCATTCCAGTCTATCCCATGTCCACACTCCTGTGCGCATCCTCATACATCATACATCATACATCATACATCTGTGTGCGTCATACATCTGATAAGGAGGCTTGTTTCAAACCAGATGATGCACGCCCTACTGCACAGATTTTGGCCCTTGGTTGTGCCAGGATACGCTGATTGTGGCATTGATTTGCCTTGATTGTGACTCTTGGTTTCTCAGCATATACCCTGCAGGTATCACCAAAATAATCACGAATAATCTGACACACCCTGACAAAACTGAAATACATTTCAAAGTTTAAACCCATGGATTTGACACACCCAGGTCAGATTGAAATAAACTTTGGAAAAGAGTTGGTCCTTTTGAAGTACTTTTATGTATGGATTCCTAGAAGGGACATTGTCGCGTTGTCGCGGATTTTAACTCCTGTTTTAACGATTTGTACACACATTTTTGATGGGGTGACAATGCGACAACGCGACTATTTTGACATTGAAAAATGTAGCGTTAACGCATTATCGTCCTTTGGTAAAATTAGAAAGATTATTAAAAGCCCGACAATCCAACAACACGACAGTGCGACAAAATGTCGCGTTGTCGCATTGTCGTGCTTTGGGTGATTTTGACACTTTTTGCTTGTTTTTGAAAGCGTGAAAACGCGACAACGCGATAATGTCCCTTCTAGGATTCCATACTTATGCCCCTTTTTCTGCAGTTAATCTCCAGGTGATTTTTCATCCCGTGTCTGAATAGCAAGTGCCCATCCCAGACTATAGATCCAAGATGTGCACACCATGAACATGCCTAACTCCAGACTGTCTACCCCGCCTCTGGGCGTCCATGGCATCTAACTGTTAAAGTCAGACGCCACAAAAACAAAAAGGTCAAATTTCTGCACTCCATTAAAGAGCCTATTGAATTCAGATTCAAAACAGTTCATTACAATAAGAATTAATCGCATATTCCGGCTTCGCCCGAGGACAGTACTGGGCACATGCTTTAAGTCCAATGTTTGTGAGGTGAAGGCAGGCAATTTGTTCGGATGTGTACGATGTTTTTTTTTCAAAAGACCCAATAATCCCAAGCGTCATCCCACTGTGAGGGGTTTTATCGTTTTTTATAACTTTAGAAAACTATGTTTTTGTCATAAAACCAGAAAAGCAATATTTAATTATTATCCTGAAACAGGATTCAAGAGACGACAGAAGCAATGAAAGCGACTTACAGCGTCAACATTCGCCTTGTCTTGCCAAAGGCTAAATGTTTTAAAGAATTTCTGAAAAAGCAGGATGTTTTTTTCTGTTTAAAGCAGACGCGCCGCTGTATATATACTTAACTACAATATCGTCTACCATTATGTATTCTATATGTACTTAACTACAATATTGTCTAGCCTGATGTACACAATATTTACTTAACTACAATATTGTCTAACCTGATGTATACAATATTTACTTAACTACAATATTGTCTAACCTGATGTATACAATATTTACTTAACTACAATATTGTCTAGCCTGATGTACACAATATTTACTTAACTACAATATTGTCTATCCTGATGTACACAATATTTACTTAACTACAATATTGTCTAACCTGATGTATACAATATTTACTTAACTACAATATTGTCTAACCTGATGTATATAATATTTACTTAACTACAGTGTTGTCTAACCTGATGTATACAATATTTACTTAACTACAATATTGTCTAACCTGATGTATACAATAATTACTTAACTACAGTATTGTCTAGCCTGATGTATACTATATGTACTTAACTACAGTGTCGTCAAACCTGATGTATATAATATTTACTTAACTACAGTGTTGTCTAGCCTGATGTATATAATATTTACTTAACTACAGTGTTGTCTAACCTGATGTATACAATATTTACTTAACTACAGTGTCGTCTAACCTGATGTATACAATATTTACTTAACTACAGTATTGTCTAGCTGATGTATACAATATTTACTTAACTACAGTATTGTCTAGCCTGATGTATACAATATTTACTTAACTACAGTATTGTCTAGCTGATGTATACAATATTTACTTAACTACAGTATTGTCTAACCTGATGTATACAATATTTACTTAACTACAGTATTGTCTAACCTGATGTATACAATATTTACTTAACTACAGTATTGTCTAACCTGATGTATACAATATTTACTTAACTACAGTATTGTCTAGCCTGATGTATACAATATTTACTTAACTACAGTGTCGTCTAACCTAATGTATACAATATTTACTTAACTACAGTATTGTCTAGCCTGATGTATGCAATATTTACTTAACTACAGTGTTGTCTAACCTAATGTATACAATTATTACTTAACTACAATATTGTCTAACCTGGTGTAAATAATATTATGGTGAATATAATATATACCTGTATGTAATGCATGTGGCGTATATTTGGTTTATTTGTTGGTTGTTTAAATCCGCACTCAGCAATATTCCAGGTATAAGACGACGATTGGTAAATAATCGAGTCTGGACCAGACTATCCAGTGACTGATATCATCAGCATCGATCCCCCAATTGGGGTACGATGTCATGCATCAACCAAGTCAACCAGCTTGAGCACCAGATCCCGTTAGTCGCCTCTTACGACAAGTAAGCCATTTACAGCAAGCATGGGTTGATGACGACCTATTCCACCCCGGATCTTCACGGGTCATGTGCGGTATGTGTGTAACAGTGTATGAATTTATCTCTCTGACTGTATGCTTGTAACGTATGAATGTATTAGTGTATGTATGTGGTGTATGTGTGTATCAGTGTATGTATGTAATGTATGTGTGTATCAGTGTATGTATGTGGTGTATGTGTGTATCAGTGTATGTATGTGGTGTATGTGTGTATCAGTGTATGTATGTGGTGTATGTGTGTATCAGTGTATGTATGTGGTGTATGTGTGTATCAGTGTATGTATGTAATGTATGTGTGTATCAGTGTATGTATGTGGTGTATGTGTGTATCAGTGTATGTATGTGGTGTATGTGTGTATCAGTGTATGTATGTGGTGTATGTGTGTATCAGTGTATGTATGTGGTGTATGTGTGTATCAGTGTATGTATGTGGTGTATGTGTGTATCAGTGTATGTATGTAATGTATGAATATATCAGTGTATGTATGTGGTGTATGTGTGTATCAGTGTATGTATGTGGTGTATGTGTGTATCAGTGTATGTATGTAATGTATTTGTGTATCAGTGTATGAATGTGGTGTATGTGTGTATCAGTGTATGTGTGTAATGTATGAATATATCAGTGTATGTATGTGGTGTATGTGTGTATCAGTGTATGTATGTGGTGTATGTGTGTATCAGTGTATGTATGTGGTGTATGTGTGTATCAGTGTATGTATGTGGTGTATGTGTGTATCAGTGTATGTATGTAATGTATGAATATATCAGTGTATGTATGTGGTGTATGTGTGTATCAGTGTATGTATGTGGTGTATGTATGTATCAGTGTATGTATGTAATGTATGAATATATCAGTGTATGTATGTGGTGTATGTGTGTATCAGTGTATGTATGTGGTGTATGTGTGTATCAGTGTATGTATGTGGTGTATGTGTGTATCAGTGTATGTATGTGGTGTATGTGTGTATCAGTGTATGTATGTGGTGTATGTATGTATCAGTGTATGAATGTGGTGTATGTGTGTATCAGTGTATGTATGTAATGTATGAATATATCAGTGTATGTATGTGGTGTATGTGTGTATCAGTGTATGTATGTAATGTATGAATATATCAGTGTATGTATGTGGTGTATGTGTGTATCAGTGTATGTATGTAATGTATGAATATATCAGTGTATGTATGTGGTGTATGTGTGTATCAGTGTATGTATGTGGTGTATGTATGTATCAGTGTATGAATGTGGTGTATGTGTGTATCAGTGTATGTGTGTAATGTATGAATATATCAGTGTATGTATGTGGTGTATGTGTGTATCAGTGTATGTATGTGGTGTATGTGTGTATCAGTGTATGTATGTGGTGTATGTATGTATCAGTGTATGTATGTAATGTATGAATATATCAGTGTATGTATGTGGTGTATGTGTGTATCAGTGTATGTATGTGGTGTATGTATGTATCAGTGTATGAATGTGGTGTATGTGTGTATCAGTGTATGTGTGTAATGTATGAATATATCAGTGTATGTATGTGGTGTATGTGTGTATCAGTGTATGTATGTGGTGTATGTGTGTATCAGTGTATGTATGTGGTGTATGTGTGTATCAGTGTATGTATGTAATGTATGTGTGTATCAGTGTATGTATGTGGTGTATGTGTGTATCAGTGTATGTATGTGGTGTATGTGTGTATCAGTGTATGTATGTGGTGTATGTGTGTATCAGTGTATGTATGTGGTGTATGTGTGTATCAGTGTATGTATGTGGTGTATGTGTGTATCAGTGTATGTATGTAATGTATGAATATATCAGTGTATGTATGTGGTGTATGTGTGTATCAGTGTATGTATGTGGTGTATGTGTGTATCAGTGTATGTATGTAATGTATTTGTGTATCAGTGTATGAATGTGGTGTATGTGTGTATCAGTGTATGTGTGTAATGTATGAATATATCAGTGTATGTATGTGGTGTATGTGTGTATCAGTGTATGTATGTGGTGTATGTGTGTATCAGTGTATGTATGTGGTGTATGTGTGTATCAGTGTATGTATGTGGTGTATGTGTGTATCAGTGTATGTATGTAATGTATGAATATATCAGTGTATGTATGTGGTGTATGTGTGTATCAGTGTATGTATGTGGTGTATGTATGTATCAGTGTATGTATGTAATGTATGAATATATCAGTGTATGTATGTGGTGTATGTGTGTATCAGTGTATGTATGTGGTGTATGTGTGTATCAGTGTATGTATGTGGTGTATGTGTGTATCAGTGTATGTATGTGGTGTATGTGTGTATCAGTGTATGTATGTGGTGTATGTATGTATCAGTGTATGAATGTGGTGTATGTGTGTATCAGTGTATGTATGTAATGTATGAATATATCAGTGTATGTATGTGGTGTATGTGTGTATCAGTGTATGTATGTAATGTATGAATATATCAGTGTATGTATGTGGTGTATGTGTGTATCAGTGTATGTATGTAATGTATGAATATATCAGTGTATGTATGTGGTGTATGTGTGTATCAGTGTATGTATGTGGTGTATGTATGTATCAGTGTATGAATGTGGTGTATGTGTGTATCAGTGTATGTGTGTAATGTATGAATATATCAGTGTATGTATGTGGTGTATGTGTGTATCAGTGTATGTATGTGGTGTATGTGTGTATCAGTGTATGTATGTGGTGTATGTATGTATCAGTGTATGTATGTAATGTATGAATATATCAGTGTATGTATGTGGTGTATGTGTGTATCAGTGTATGTATATGGTGTATGTATGTATCAGTGTATGAATGTGGTGTATGTGTGTATCAGTGTATGTGTGTAATGTATGAATATATCAGTGTATGTATGTGGTGTATGAATATATCAGTGTATGTATGTGGTGTATGTGTGTATCAGTGTATGTATGTGGTGTATGTGTGTATCAGTGTATGTATGTGGTGTATGTGTGTATCAGTGTATGTATGTGGTGTATGTGTGTATCAGTGTATGTATGTGGTGTATGTATGTATCAGTGTATGAATGTGGTGTATGTGTGTATCAGTGTATGTATGTAATGTATGAATATATCAGTGTATGTATGTGGTGTATGTGTGTATCAGTGTATGTATGTGGTGTATGTATGTATCAGTGTATGAATGTGGTGTATGTGTGTATCAGTGTATGTGTGTAATGTATGAATATATCAGTGTATGTATGTGGTGTATGAATATATCAGTGTATGTATGTGGTGTATGTGTGTATCAGTGTATGTATGTGGTGTATGTGTGTATCAGTGTATGTATGTGGTGTATGTGTGTATCAGTGTATGTATGTGGTGTATGTGTGTATCAGTGTATGTATGTGGTGTATGTGTGTATCAGTGTATGTATGTGGTGTATGTGTGTATCAGTGTATGTATGTGGTGTATGTGTGTATCAGTGTATGTATGTGGTGTATGTGTGTATCAGTGTATGTATGTGGTGTATGTGTGTATCAGTGTATGTATGTGGTGTATGTGTGTATCAGTGTATGTATGTGGTGTATGTGTGTATCAGTGTATGTATGTGGTGTATGTGTGTATCAGTGTATGTATGTGGTGTATGTGTGTATCAGTGTATGTATGTGGTGTATGTGTGTATCAGTGTATGTATGTGGTGTATGTATGTGGTGTATGTATGTATCAGTGTATGTATGTTGTGTATGTATGTATGTATCAGTGTATGTATATGGTGTATGTATGAATGAATACTCTGATATAAATAATAATTATTTGATAAGGGACGAGCGGATTTTTTCGTATCTGGCACAGTCTAGTTGCTATGGTAACTGGGCTGCCGGTTTTATGTTTCAAAACCGATGATTTCCATTCCTCTCTGTGCTTCTTCCATCTCATCTCTGTTCAATGGACGATTGGGGCGACGTCGGATGTTCTTGTCAAGGTGATCCCAGAGCCGTTCCATGGGTGACATGTCTGGTGAAAGGGCTGGCCACGATAGAACATTGACGTTTTTGTGGCCAGAAACTGTTGTGCAACATGAGCTGTGTGAGGTCTTGCATTGTCGTGTTGAAACAAGATCCTAGGGTTAAACTTTGCGCTGCAAGAACGGTAGCACGACGTAACGTAACACGAGGTCAGCGTAACGCTGGGCATTAAGATTTCAATAATGACAACGAGTTCTGAACTCTGTTGGTCACATATCCCACCTAACCATCACACTGCCATCGCAAAACGGCACAGTCTCCTGGTTACAAATAGTCATTCTTTCTCCCACACGTCGGCAGATCCGTGTTCCCCCAGCCGCTCTGAACAGCTGCAACCGCTCTCGTCAGAAAATAACACACGTTGCCAGTCACGACGTTGCCAACGTCGAACTTGGCGTACCCAACGTAAACGCCGAAGCCGATGTTGCCTCGTCAACATCATTCCTCTGAATTGTAGATAGGCCCTGATACAATGCTCTGGAAGTCGGCGATGATATGTCTAATCGCAGCCAGTACAGATGGTGGTGAGGTGAAATGGGGTTTAACGTCGCGTCAAAGATTATCACACTTATACAGCGACGTCCATGCACGTGTGTGTGTGGCTGCTTGTACTAGTCCGGACTCATGCCGATTTATAGTGCTAGCCCACTGAGATACCATGCCACAGTTTAACATGACTATACCACTCAAACACAGTACACTGACTCCGAGCCGACCTTGTTTTAGCCCCTTAAAGCCGAGCGCCAGACGGTAGCAACAAGTACCATCTTTTAACGTCGTTCCGTATGACGTGGCCGGCGATCGAAACCCGGATCTTCCGCTCTCCGGGCGGACGCTCTACCACTAGACCACGGAGGCGGTCCCAGTACAGATGACACAGTGCGGGTTCTGTTACGTAGGTACAAGGCACGGATATATCGGTCCTCATCTGAGTGGATTTTACTTTGTTAAGGTGGGGCGGTGGAGTAGCCTAGTAGTTATTGCGTTCGCTCGTCACACCGAGGACCCGGGTTCGACTCCCCACATGGGTACAATGTGTAAAGCCCAATTCTGGTGTCCCCCGCCGGGATATTACTGAAATATTGCTAAAGGCGGCGTAAAATTATCCTCACCCACTCTTTGTCGAGGGACATCGTAATACAGTTTATAATTTGTTATAACGCTGCTTTGAAAAGTGTTTCAGTGACACCACGGCGCGTCATCTTGATGTGGGAGGAAAGCCTGAAGAGGTGAAGGCCTTACACAACTTAATTTTGTAAAACCCACAAGAACGGACCCCGTACGGTGCTGACAAACCAAGAAACATTAATCCGGTTGAATCTGGAATCTGACACCGTTATAGTCAACCCCCATCAGCAACGCCTCGCGGTGCACACAGATAAGAAGTAGGACGCTGTATCATTGCCCGTGTTGAGTAGGTGGGTAATGACTGGATTAATTATTCTTTACTACTCTAAAGAAGTGAAGGAACACCCTATTTTTTATATGATTATAATCAATGTCATTCCCGATTTTTTTCATATGGCTATAGTTTGTCTATCAAGATATGGCGGATTAACTATAGTCATATGAAAATATAGGGTGTTGTTTTACATAGTTTGATGGGTTTTTCTGGAACCCTGCTTTGGGGACATTCAATGGCATTGTCTATATAAGGGGCGGTGGGGTATCTAGTGGTTATACCGTTCGCTCGTAACGCGGAAGACCCGGGTTCGATTCTCAACATGGGTACAATGTGTGAACCCATTTCCGGTGTCCCCCGCCGTGATGTTGCTGGAATATTGCTAAAAGCGGCGTAGAACAGAACTCACTCATTCACTCTATATTATTAAAGGGACATTGCCATGCATCTACAGTTCGTTAATCACAACATGTGTTAATCCTGACAATTCCACTAGGAATCTGATGAAACCCGCAATCGTTAATTAGAATTCTCTACATGTTTCTTTCTGTATGTATTACACAAGGAATACAGGGCTAATGTTCAGTAGACAAGAAGTCGTTCCTTCAAGGAGTTATCTCCGCAACCAAATCGCAAGACTATTAACATGCGTTTAATAGGGTCAACGAGTTTCAAAGGCGCCTGAAAATATACGATACGTTTATAAACATATCTTTGTCCTCCCAGCGTGTAATCGGACCTAAACTCGACGCATCTCTACGTCTCAAGTCAATCAGTCTGCCACCAATACAGTTGATTATATCGCAAGAACAAACTAAGCTTCGAAATACACGGAGAAATTATGTGATTAAAAACGTCATCGTTGTCAGATATCTGCTGAGATACGTTGTGTTTTTTTACAGATGTCTGTTTCATTTGTTACACCGTGATCCTAACAAAACATCTCTGCCGCTCATTCACGTCAAAAACTTTGTCTTAAAATAAACGGGAAATGTTTGGGCCGTTCTTTAACTATTAAGTTAGCGCGACACACGTAATGATTAAAGTAACGTGTTCGTGTAATTGTTACTTTGTGAGGGTTTGATGCCACTCTCGAGAGAGAGGTTGATTTAAAGCCGCTCTAAACAGTATCACAGTTATATAACGGCGTGACAGCTTGATCAGCTAGTGATACATTTCTTAACAACTTCTATATTATACTGTTATAGCGACGTTTGGGTGCAGATCATTATACCGTTGTCAAGAAAGACTGACGTTGTTACAGATAGAAGTTGTTATCGATAACTTTGTCATCCGTCAACTAGGAAATTGACAATCCATGCCTTTATGTTTACCGCCAAGGTGAAACCCGGGGAATGGATTATGATCAGGGATAATCTAGGATTCGAACCCAATAGCTGGTGAGCCTAAGGGACGCAACTCTGCACATCACCCTTGGATACGACGAAATCAGATGTAACGAACATAAGGTTATAGCAAAGTCTAAAGCTAGGTTATCGCAATTCGCAGTGCAGAGTTGCGTCCCTTGGGTACGCCAGAAACCTATGTCTGTGGGTTCGAATCCCGATTCGCCCCGATTAAGCTTCTAGATTTGTTAGCACCATACCCGTGCTCGTGGGTTTCACCAAAAAGGTGAACGTCTCAGACCTGCATCACTTCGGGCTTTCCTCCCACATTAAGCTGACACGCCGTGATATAACTGGAATACTGTTCAAAGCGGCGTTAAACCCAACTCACTCACACAGTTTCGGCGTTCCTAAATCTTGCGACCAGTGCTTATCTGAAATTGTACTGAGAAAGCCAAACGTTCCCCCCACCGCCAGACTCAAGACGTCAAAATGACTTACAAATCACTTTGCACGTAGACACCAAATATGACTACAATGTTCCACCACGCAGATAACGGGTTACACGAACAAAAATTCTGTGAATAATTACTGCCACATAAATTCTGATCGGAACATACAAATAATCGAAAATAATTTCGTGAAGAAAAGTTACAGGAAAAGAAGTTACAAAAATATTTTACAGATTTGGGTAGGAAAACAAGTTAAGGAAAAAAATAGTTACCAACTCAAATTATTTATGGCAATTATGGCATTTTATTGGATGCACAATGTTTTATATACATATCATAATTCACAGTATTTAATTCAAAGTTCAATGTTGCTTGTGGAACTTGACATTCCATCCGTGCCACAATTGTACTTCAGACATACGGCCTTCAGGGATGTCCAGACAAAGATTTGTCTGGTTTTTGAAGACCAACAAACTTCCTCTGTTCACCTTCTTGGCAGGGGGTTGCCGATGACGTCTTGTGCCAGGACAGTGGCGACGGTTGCTTTTCTTTCTGGAACCATGTGATGGATCTCCACAGATTAGGAGAGTGGTGGTCAACAAGGTTGATTTTATTTAAATTCCACCCTCCACACAAGTTGTTTAGTCGCGGATGAGCGGCAAGGGTTGCCTCGTGGACACATCATAGACCTCATCATCCACGTTACTGTTTGTTTGTTTGTTTCTTTCTTTCTTTGTTTAACGCAGCACTCAGCTATATTTCAACTATATGACGGCGGTCGGTAAATAATCGAGCCTGGACTAGACAATCCAGTGACTGACATCAAAAGCATCGATCTGCGCAATTGGGTTGGTTGGTTGGTTGTTTTACGCTGCACTCAGCAGTATTCCAGCTATATGACGGCGGTCTGTAAATAATCCAGTGATTGATATCATGAGCATCGATCAACGCCATTAGGATCAATGACATGCATCAACCAAGTCAGCGAGCCTGACCACCCGATCCCGTTAGTCGCCTCTTGCGACAAGCATGGTCGCCTTTTACGGCAAGAATGGGTTGCTGAAGGCCTATTCTAACCCGGATCTTCGTGGGTTTTCGTCCACATAAAGTCCTATAGAGTCCCATACAACTGTATCCCCTGAGTTGAGTAACTAAGATAGAATCTGTCTCACCCTTTAATCCTAAACTACCCACATAAATTAATTGGAGTGGACGCTTCTCTTGTTATCTCCCGTGACTACATTGTCCCCATCACATGTCACCATACATAAAGCTACAAATTGAAAGTTACAAATTGAAAGAATATTCTCTCGCAACAATATATAAACAAAAAACATGTGCATTCAAAATGCCATTCAAATTGTGATAGAGTCGCACAAACTGTATACAAAAACAAAAATTATGTGAATACCAAACTCACAATAGATATGTGTACCCTACTCACACACAGGAGTCCCAAAGAGGGACAGGTCAGCCGAAATTGCTTAGACAGAAGGCGACCTCTTAAACACTTAATGCAACAACAACATTCAAAATGCCATTCAAATTGTGATAGAGTTGCACAAATTGTATATACAATGTTAGACAAATTATTTTCTGTAACTTATTTCCCTGTGACTATTCTTCCTACTATCTTCCATCAAACACATTGAACACGGTATCATAAGAGCTTGATTTTTAACGAATCTCTGTGTCACTAATAGCGCTCAAATCGCCAGAGGATAAGAGTCAACCATCTTAAATTCTTGTATCCATATTACGGGTGGCGTCAGCCCTATGTTTGCTGGTTGCGTGACTGTCTAAAACATAACGAATAATCTTGGAATGCTTCCAAGTCGAGTTCCAGTCAAACGACACCGACTTAAAATGTGCTCTTAAGACCTATCCTCCGCCTGGGTGACGTACAACAAGTAAATGAGTGTGGTTTTACGCCGCTTAGCAATATTCCATTTCACAAAATTTAAGTTTGTAAGACCTGCACGACTTCAGGCGTTCCTCCCACACCAAGCCGACGCGCCGTGGTGTTATTGGGTTTAACGCCGCTTTAAACAGTATTCCAGTTATATCAAAGCTGTTCAAAGCAGCGTTATACCAAATTTAAGCTGTCTTACGATATCCCTGAACAAAGAGTTGCGTCCCTTGGGTACGCCAGAAACCTATGTCTGTGGGTTCGAATCCCGGTTCGTCCCGATTGTTTCTACATTTGTCAGCATCATACCCGTGCATATCACGGCGGGGGACAAGAGAAAGGGGCTTCACACATTGTACCCATGTCGGGAATCGAACTCGGGTCTTCGACGTGACGAGCGAACGCTTTAACCGCTAGGCTATCCCACCGCCCTCCACAAGTGAGAGCACCACAGATACGAGCGAGTAATTATTGCTTAATACCGCTTCAGCAATCTTGCTGCTATTCGCGGCCAACCACAGCTATGGTCAAACAGAATGAATCGTTCTGGTTGTTATTACCGTCATACAGTTTCAAACATACTAAAACTCATCCTGGAATTATTCCTTCATCGAAAAGTTCCAGGAACTGGATTCTCGGGAGAGATTTTCGCAAAAAAATAATAAGATTATTTGTATGCTTCACATTGTCAAAAGGGTGGCCCAGTCGTCTAAAGCGCCACGATTCGCTGCGCAGAGTTGCGTCCCTTGGACACGCCAGAAACCTATGATTGTGGGTTCGAATCCCGGTTCGTCCCGTTTGTTTCTAGGTTTGTCAGAACCATACCCGTGCTCGTGGGTTTCACCGAAGTGGTAAACGTCTGAGACCTGCATCACTTCGGGCTTTCCTCCCACATTAAGCGGACACGCCGCAATGTAACTGGAATACTGTTAAAAGCGGCGTTAAACCCAACTCACTCACATTGTCAAACGTATCTCTACACATAAGACTAAACCATTATGGTGTTGTTTTTTCGAAATGAGGAAACCTTAAAGGTGGAGATACTAAATAGAATACACCATGGGTTTTTTAATATTGGCAATAACGTCCTGGTTAACAGGATAGTCGGTATTTGCCTCGCCATATACCGATTAGGCCTAAGACGGGTTATAGAGTAAATGGCCCTTTGCAAAAATGGCCACGAATTTGGAAGAAAATGTCCAGATGCTGACGGTGCTGGAGGGAAAGTGGACTATGTGATCTTGTGACAGACCATGTGACACAAAAATCAGTGCAGAACAGCTAAACAATAAATGAAACAAGCCATGGATTTATATTAGTTTTGTTTTTCGTAAAGTTTGGTCAATTTTCTCCAAAATTTGTGGCAATTTTCACGAAAAATTGGGAACTTTTTCTCCTGCACCCAAAAAGATTCAGTTGATATTCCCCGTATTTAAAAAAACAAAAAACAGTCGTGATGAATCCTCTCTATATAATATAGAGTCGGGTATGACGAACTTATTTTGTCGGCCATTGTTGTTTGTCTGCAGTCAGCGGGTTGCACTGTAAACAATGTTTTGTTTGTTTGTTTTTTAGCGCCGCACCCAGCAATATCACAGCTATATGACGTGGTCCTGTAAATAATCTGGACCAGACAAACCTGTGGTCGATATTATGAGGTACGAAGACCTGAGTAAAAAAACCTGAGCCAGACAACCAGATCCATTTAGTCGCATCGTGCGACACGGGCAAATTCTCACCGGTAATTCCCGAACACAGAACATATGAACGAAAAGGCTGCCGATTGAAGGGTTTCACGTCTGTGTGTCTGTGTATAACTGGTTTGTTCGCTCAAGACTCAATCATATACAGGTCGCCATCATACAGCTGGATTTCCGCGCTAAACAACAAACTAGCAATCATTACACCATTGCCGAGCTCGTTGCGAAAAATGGTCTAAGGGGGATACGCGTACACAGTTCCGCGCTTCAATCACTAGAAGTGTCAACGCGGCCAGTGGCATTGCTAGAAAGGCTCAAGTCGTGCAGGTGATATATGTTTACCACTTCCATCAAACCCACGAGCAGGTTTTGTTTGGACAGACAATAATCAATATCAGGTCGAACTTTGGATTCCGAGCACCGACCAGATTTGGACATGAGTGACGGATGCAAGTCTGCACAGACAGGTACCTGGTTTCTTACACGATTAAATGCATGTGATAAATAATTAAATACTGGATATTAGTTTTTCAATATCAGAGGTTTTTTGATGCACTCTTGTACAGGGACTCTCCACTAACGCTTGTCATATTTTTGGATGATATGGGAATTATTATGGTTCTGTTCGGATGAACAAAACCTTCCAAATGGCGTGCTGGTTTTCTTGGAGGAATTAGTCAGCAAAGAGCCGGAGTCACAGGAGACTAATCACAAGTTTATTTACAAGAACAGTTAACAATGAACAATTTACAATATCTTAGAATATAGATGAGGGTGCCACAGAGAGTCGGTACAACCCTCTGGGCTTTGGGAGAGAGATCTCATTTTTATCTCATATGCATTTTACCTGATAAGTATTACTTGCTAAACTATAATTATATGAAACGTTGTATAAATATTACACCATGATAACTCACAAAAGCACTTGATGTGGATCTAATTATTATAGGAAAACTTAGTATAAATGTTATATCATGATAATGACCCTCCCCATGTCCTTGAACATTCTTTTCATGACCCTCCCTAACAAGACAAAATACAAAAGAACATCTTTTTAATAAACTGTCCAATTTTTCAAGACCCTCCCCAAATTGAACCTATTTTACTGAAGCCTGGACGTCAAAACTTGGATGAGCACAGCCAGGTCCAAGCCATCAAGTATTTCTCCCTCACCAGCAACAAAATAAATTACTACACATTCAAAACCATTGTGGCTGCCAAATCCCAATTCAGTCCCCTTTTCCAGCAAGCATAACTATTGAAGACTTTTGGATCAGCACCAAAATGATATCCACTGGAGAGTTATTCGTTTTAGTGCTCATGATAATGATTTTATGGTAAAGACCCTTGATCCACCAGCTTATACAGCATCATTTTAGACTATATTTCATAGACACACTGCTAAAAATTAGCGAGGTTTGTATTCCGCAACCCACTTGTCATAGGGGGACTGACAGGATCGAGGGTCAGACTCGGTGACTTGGTCGATGTATCGTCATCATATCCCGATTGCATAGATCGATGCTCATTGCATCAATCACTATATTGTCTTGTCCAGATTTAATTATTTACAGACCGCCATCATATAGCTGGAATGTTGCTGAGTGCGGCGTTAAAAAACAAATCAACCAGGATGGAGAGAAATCCTGTGGTAAGTAACTTTCGGAAAGTTGTAATATATCGGACCATCATTCAGGCGATGTTTCTGACAGATCATGATCTGACAAATACTATCATGAAAGTGTATCCCGTTGATAAGCCGACCCATTTCTAGAGAATCTTTTTTCTGGTCCTCAAAATTCAGCTTATCTGCAGACATATACGGTAATGATAGAGATTGTGATGTTGACTCCACTTCATAACGAGGCTTTAGTAGCGGATGGGTCCATGGTCATTCAAAATGGACTGGTGAGGATGAACGACTGGTCAAGACAGAAATTAACACAACACAAAACTTGATTACACATTTATTTCAAATCTCACTACAAGACACGTAATCTCAAACTGGGCTAGAAATGACCTAAGTAAACAGCATCACCAAATCTAACCATTTCTTACAGTGTATAAACTCAGTGTATGGATAAAACTTCATGCTTCAAGCCTCAAAGTTTAAATTGTTACCAAGTAGCAACAAGCAACAAGTATTTCTTTTCAGCCAGTGGTAAAATCAAGAAGTCAATCCAATATTGTAGCTAGCCAAAAGCATTTGAAATTATCTTTTATCAAAAAACTATTATAATATGTACAAGTCATAGCACTAGACTTGAAATTGTATATTAGTGGAAACTGTACTTGATTTTTGTTATTTGTGACTCAAACAATGATGCAATTTATGTTACTAGATTTTGTAGGTATATCCTTGCTTATCCAATGAGCATTGTCAACTGAAATAAAATACTAATTACATTAATATTTAAGAATGTCTGTTCATTGTGGACTTCAGGAGGTATTGGCTGGAGTTGCAACTTTGAGGCCTGCATGCTTTCAAGCAAATCAGAAGGTTTTAATGAATCTTTTAGGAATATTCCAGGAATATCATTGTAGTGGACATAAAACACACGCACACAGTACCCATTTCAGGAGAAGATATCAGAATATTGATGAGTGAAATTTCTGGTCACTCGGGAACCACACAACCCCAAAATAATTATTTGTGCAAGTACATAAGGCCATATTTTTGGTTTACAGATTTATGGCCCAAAATTCAGGTTGGTAGGTCAAGAAAATAAAATAAATAAACAATTTCAAGTAATGTTTTTTCTTCCTCAAAATGTTGAGTTGTGAGGTGTGGGAGTTTGAACAGCTTTAATTATTGTATTTTTAATAATTTATTTTTTTATTGATGGCAAAAGTAAATACCTACGGGTAAGTTTGGTTTCATAACATTTTACTTATTTCAGGTTGGTGGAATAAACAAAACACTGTTTTTCATTTTCCAAATAATCTTTTCACATTTAAATTTTTTGATCTCAGCAGATTGTTTTTACAAAAAGTCTGGCCTAAAAAGTATTGTTAAAGACCAAAGCAGTCATGTTCGATGTTCGCTGAAGAATTTACATACAGAGCAATAAGTCATGCTAGCTTGGAGATTTGCAGGTAGAAAACGATATGCAGAAATTTGTAAAACGCAAACAAAACAAAAATCGTGTTAACAAAATGCTACCGGTACATGAAAATAAAGTGATCTATAAATACACAAGCAAATTATTTAATATTCACTAAACTAGTTAATTGGACCAAAGAAAATTCTACTAGGAATCTAAACAACATGGAAACCTACCTGTGGAGAAAAATTACAGGAACGTGTTGCCATGGTGACAATATTAAACAACTGTTAAAAGGACTGGAATCAGGTGTCAGTGTCGGCTGACGAACTAGATTGATGTGATATCAAATCCTTTCATCCCTTTTATCACATCCCTCATCCCTATACATCACATCCTTTCATCCCCATTATCACATCCCTCATCCCTATACATCACATCCTTTCATCCCCGTTATCACATCCCTCATCCCTATACATCACATCCTTTCATCCCTGTTATCACATCCCTATACATCACATCCTTTCATCCCCGTTATCACATCCCTCATCCCTATACTTCACATCCTTTCATCCCCGTTATCACATCCCTCATCCCTATACTTCACAACCTTTCATCCATGTTATCACATCCCTCATCCCTAATCATCACATCCTTTCATCCCCGTTATCACATCCCTCATCCCTAAACATCACATCCTTTCATCCTAATTTCCCTACAGTAGGGAGACCCAGACCAAAGTTTGGTGCGCAAAGATCAAGGTTCATACTCGGGCATAAGAAGAGTTTTAAAACTAGATGAAGAGAACAAACGAGGAAATGCTGAGACAGACAATATGTACTACTCAAAAGAAGTTAAGGAATACCCATTTTCTTTTTCTGACCAGCCAATCTGCCATGACCATAGTTACAGGAAAGAATCAGGTGTTCAGTAACTTCTTTTTAGTAGGAAATGTGGGAAACCATTTCTTCCACCTGTTTCCAATCCCTACATCATTTCACACTTATATATATATATATTTCAAGTACATGTATTCCCTATCACAGAACAGCCACTCACACCTAATACCTCACATACTGTACAAGAAATAACATTCATAAACCACAAGTGCAAAATAATAAAATGTTCAACTCAAAAGCTGCCCGTAGAAATTAATGATATTACAATCTGGAGGAAAAAACACACTCCAGGAATACTGTGAGATTCCTCTGTCGGTACTAGGGAGAACAAAGACTGTTACAACTGGTCCATAGCGAGCATTAAGCTTAAGCATTGGTCCAAATGTCATCCATCGCCTTTTTTTGTTCATTCTGAACAAACTGAAGTCATACTTGTCATGAGAGGCATACATACCACTTAAATGCTATACATATATTTTTTATATTTTCATGGCATCTCATTCTGCATCTTTTGAACATTTTTTCATCATCCGTGTGTAAGAATGATCTGACAATAAATTACTAATAAATATTTCTGATTTCTGACTTTTTTCCTGACAACCAAAAATAAACTGTATACCAGCAATTATTTCATCCAGGAAGAAACTAATACCTCAGTATTGAGGTGTTATGTTAGTTGATCAATCTGTCAGAAACTGTTCCATATGATTGCCCACATGCCTTTGTTACCAGTGATATGCCTTTGATACCAGCGAAATACATGTTTCCAGCAATATGCCTTTGTTACCAGCGATATGCCTTTGTTACCAGCGATCTACATGTTACCAGCGATCTACATGTTACCAGCAATATGCCTTTGTTACCAGCGATATGCCTTTGTTACCAATGATATGCCTTTTTTACCAGCGATATACATGTTACCAGCGATATGCCTTTGTTACCTGCAATATACATGTTACCAGCGATATGCCTTTGTTACCAGCGATATGCCTTTGTTACCAGCTATATGCCTTTGTTACCAGCTATATGCCAGTTACCTGCGATATACATGTTACCAGTGATATGCCTTTATCGGCGATATACATGTTACCAGCGATATGCCTTTGTTAACAGCAATATACATTTGTCACCAACGATATGTGTTTCGTGTCTACGATATGCATCAGTAATTTGCATCTCTGAGCCGATAACAGAACAAAATGTGGTAAATATAGCAAGGTAATGATTCATATAGCTTTAAACAATTTTTATAATCATCATCATATTAATAAGCAAAGATAAAGCAAAGAAATAACATAATGACCTGAGAGAGATTCATGTTGAACAAAGGGGACAGAGAAGTTACATTCTCAAGGGAGGTAACTCTTCATCCACTTCACCCTCCATAGCGTGTATAAGCAAATACACCTGCCCTGTATTGATAAGCTGACATGAACATGCCACAAAACCAAATTATGTTAATAGTTAACTACAATATCCAAATCACACAGTCTTTCATTATCATGGATACTAATACTGATATTCAACAGCAGATATCAGACAAATTCAATCTTGTTTTATGTATCACATCTTGTTCATTATCGTAAATGCGTTCCAAAATATATCTCTTTTGGCAAATACAACATTCAGTTATATTACTGTAAAAACTTAGATACGGACAGAGTACAGCTACCAAACGGAAAAGGGACTGACTGACAATTCAGACGTTGTTTGTTTCCGCGGCGATCGACCAGAAGGAAACCAGTCCACACCGGCTGACTACATGTGAATCTTGAAATAATCTCGAAGGTGTGTCAACATTTGACTGGAGACGTCACTGAATTGTTCAGATGACACAAACAAAAATAATAATCCATAAAATGACTAGACTAATTACAGAAACGTTTTGATTTGTTGATAAAACCACTGCTTGTAACAAGGTTCAAGGACGGAGATCTCCGTCCTTCACCTCAAGACTGCTACCCTAAGAGTTCCGTACCTGGGGCTGAAAGTACACACTACAACAGGAGGGTCCCATGTATATACTACCCACAGATAATAAGGGAATGCTTCCACTGCAGAGTTACAATCAACCTTGTGGTGAAAGCGGGAGTCTTCTAGTCCTTCCTGAATTGGACTGCACAAGGGAGCTGAGGATAAAATTTGATCCACTGTCATCTACATGCACTAGTGGGCATTGCAAAAGTCAATAACAATAATAATAATAAATTAATTAATTAATGTATCACTCAAGGTAGCCATACTAATACCGACCATCAATTGGACCTGTTAGGTTAAAGCACTTGAAGTGAAACATATCATTCCCTTATTTCTGGTGGGTAGTATAGCAACATGATGAAAGATCAGTCAACGTGTATGGTATGCACACTGGCAGCTGATGACGTCTGTCTGTCTGTCTGACAGCCCAGCCTGTGAAGACTCTTCTAGCACGGACATCGGGTTATACTCCTGATATGTGATACTAACTGAATACTGAATACATGGATTAGATAAGAACAATGTTATGGGATACTACCTGGATAACTGGAACTAGAAATAATGTCAAAAAACAACTGAGATTCAGCAAACAATATGTTGATATGATAATCTTCACATGGCACTCGGTTAAAACAAAATAAAACAATGCAACAATAAGAGACAGATGATGTCTGTATGTTACAGTCAGGAGGAAGCAGTGCAGCCAGGATGCAGTTACAGCCATCGAGTACAGACGTTACAGAGTCACGGCAGTGTTACAGTGTGATGTCACCTGGAACAGATGTGACGGGTCAAGTCACGGCAGTATTACAGTGTGATGTCACCTGGAACACATGTTACAGAGTCACGGCAGTGTTAGAGTGTGATGTCACCTAGAACAGATGTGACAGTCATGGCAATGTTACAGTGTGATGTCACCTGGAACACATGTTACAGAGTCACGGCAGTGTTAGAGTGTGATGTCACCTGGAACAGATGTGACAGGTCACATGTCAAAGGAGTGTTACAGTCAAACGTCACCTGGAACAGACGTGACAGGTCACGTGTCACGGCAGTATTACAGTGTGATGTCACCTGGAACAGACGTGATAGGTCACATGTCATGGCAGTATTAAAGTGTGATGTCACCTGGAACAGACGTGACAGGTCACATGTCACGGCAGTATTACAGTGTGATGTCACCTGGAACAGACGTGATAGGTCACATGTCATGGCAGTATTAAAGTGTGACGTCACCTGGAACAGACGTGACAGGTCACATGTCACGGCAGTATTAGAGTGTGATGTCACCTGGAACAGACGTGATAGGTCACATGTCAAAGGAGTGTTACAGTCTAACGTCACCTGGAACAGACGTGACAGGTCACATGTCACGGCAGTATTACAGTGTGATGTCATCTGGAACAGACGTGACAGGTCACATGTCACGGCAGTATTACAGTGTGATGTCACCTGGAACAGATGTGATAGGTCACATGTCATGGCAGTATTAAAGTGTGACGTCACCTGGAACAGATGTGACAGGTCACATGTCAAAGGAGTGTTACAGTGTGACGTCACCTGGAACAGATGTGACAGGTCACATGTCAAAGGAGTGTTACAGTGTAACGTCACCTGGAACAGACGTGATAGGTCACATGTCATGGCAGTATTAAAGTGTGACGTCACCTGGAACAGATGTGACAGGTCACATGTCAAAGGAGTGTTACAGTGTAACGTCACCTGGAACAGATGTGACAGGTCACATGTCAAAGGAGTGTTACAGTGTAACGTCACCTGGAACAGATGTGACAAGTCAGGGTAGTGTTACAGTGTAACATCATTCTATGGCCTAGAACAGACATTCCAGTTAACACCACATGACGGCACATGTAACATCTTGGAGATTGAATCTGCACAGCGTGTGTAACAGTAATGGTTACATGTTACATGCTCACAACACTGTAAGTGGGGATTTACACTCTTGTAGATTCAACGACTCCCTCCTCTGTCCATCCATCTGTCCCACCTATGTAGTCTGCAACATACTTGCATCAAGATGGCCCCGCTTTACCCTTGGTCTGAAATATCTGCACCACATCAAAACCAAATAATAAAACACATCAATAAAACGAAACAGTTGCTATGGAAACAAAACAAGTCAAAACAGTCTCTATGGTAACAAAAAAAAAAGAAGCAAAATAGTTGCTATGGAGACAAAATAAAAGCAATCCCATACTATATACACACCTGATCCATTTTGTACAAATATTTCATGGAGTATCACCCTCAGTCATGAAAAGCTTAGAGATTCGAGCATCAAGTAAAACTCGCATAAAAATATAAAAGATCAATATTTCCAATCAGTGTAAAGTTTGTGCTCTATACATGAACAGACCGAGTAGATTCATTTCACCGTCTTAAACAATATTTGACTACCGCAATCGACCTAAATAGTGCCCTTCCCCTAAAAATTACACTGATACTATCGAAATACCTAACTGTAGCATTTTTAAAGAACCCCTTGTATTGTTGCTTTGTGAAATGCTGAGGACTTTTTCCATAAAATGATCTTATCACTGAGATGATTATGATTATACATCAACAGAGACTTAACACAATCCTAGTGCTGAGATTGCTTTGCTCGGGGTGGAACAGTGATGAAGACACTAATTAGGTCGATCACGTATTTGAGATTCATTCAACTGAGACATTTCTGGCTCATCCCGGATGACATGTCAAACATTTGATCAATAATGGTAATATTTACCAATAAATGCATGAAATGTATGCTTAAAATATATTAAAATTTGAACCTCGATACATATATTGAGGAATGGGTTCATTTATATGTGCAAGAACTTTCACAAATGTTGATATTCAGAAATTCAGCTGACCAAAAACGAGACCACTGTCAACTATATGCATTTGTTCTCTATGTCTAACAGTGTCTCTAACAGTGTCAAGATCAAGACTGTTTACAGAGGGGAGATCACTCCCATCCTCAAAGTGAAGGGGGAGACAACTCAGGCCTGCATTCCCATTTTCAGATCTTCTTCAATATCATCCACATCCAACATCCAGTCATGAGGTTTGCGTCCCAACTGAAAAATATATTCATTCTTTGTCTACCATGTCGGTGTCTTAAAAAACCTAATGAAACCTAGGTAACATTCACAGCCAATTTTTTTTGACCAAAAACGTGTACTTCATTTTCACTAAAGACCAAAAAATTGATACATGGAATAAACAGTCCACAAGATCTGATGTATTGGCCATCAATGACAAGTAAATAATGTTGCATAACGTCAACATCTCATAGCCCTATGGGACCCCAGGGATGTGAAATCTCCGCGGAAACGCGGAAAATCGCGTTTTTTAAAACAAAAGTCCTCGGAAAAAATCATCTTCCGCGTAAAAATTAAATATAAAATTTGAAAAAAAAACACTCCGAAAAATATGATCGAAAACCGGAAAACATCCAAAAACGTCCAAAACCCCATAACATGGGGATATATGTTGTATTAATGTCTTATGTTTGCAATGGAATTTTGTTTTTTTCATCAAAAGGTAAGTACAAGGTCAGTTTTTTTTCAATATGCTTCAACATGGGGAAAGTGTCAGACATTGCAAGCTTGTGACAGTTGTCCTTGTGTCTGGGGGATGGGGGTTGAAGTTTATGGCAGTATTGCTCCCAGACCTGGCGGGTAGCCAGGGGCGCGAAAGCTATGCCCGATTTTTTAAAAGTACTGATTTAACTTCGAAATTTTACTGCATCTGCCATCTTGTTTATTTGACTTTGATTTTTGCCATTGACTTATTACATTTCTTGGTGTGAATGTTGTCCAAACTGCACAAAATTGCTTAAAATGCAATCAAATGTTTAAAAAATTTCGGGGGGGGGGCATGCCCCCAGACCCCCCTAGAATTTTCCTCTTTTTTCGGGAAAACCTGCTCACATCCCTGGACCCGCTGGTCATAAGAGGCGACCGAATTCCTCAGGCCTATCTAACAGCCTGCTTTCCTCGGATCTATCTAACAGCCTGCTTTCCTCGGATCTATCTAACGGCCTGCTTTCCTCGGATCTTTCTAACAGCCTGCTTTCCTCGGATCTATCTAACAGCCTGCTTTCCTCGGATCTATCTAACGGCCTGCTTTCCTCGGATCTATCCAACAGCCTGCTTTCCTCGGATCTATCTAACAGCCTGCTTTCCTCGGATCTATCTAACAGCCTGCTTTCCTCGGATCTATCTAACGGCCTGCTTTCCTCGGATCTATCTAACGGCCTGCTTGCCTCGGATCTTTCTAACGGCCTGCTTTCCTCAGATCTATCTAACGGCCTGCTTTCCTCGGATCTATCTAACGGCCTGCTTTCCTTGGATCTATCTAACAGCCTGCTTTCCTCGGATCTATCTAACAGCCTGCTTTCCTCGGATCTATCTAACGGCCTGCTTTCCTCGGATCTATCTAACAGCCTGCTTTCCTCTGATCTATCTAACGGCCTGCTTTTCTCGGACTTATCTAACGGCCTGCTTTTCTCAGACCTATCTTACAGACTTCTTTCCTCAGGTCTATCTTTATTATTAATAATTTTTTATATTCGTTATCTCCTTATCTGGATACAGATAGTATGGGCCACTTTGTGTATTCATGGGCCCGAGTGAGTGAGTGAGTGCCTACCTGGATGTCGGTGAGTACTGACATGAACCTGTTGGTCAGCTTGGCCTCCTTCATGGTGGGGATATCCAGCAGCTGGTTGTTGTAGAGGATCTTCTCCACTGGGCACACCGTGCAGGCAGTGCCAGCACCAAATATCTCCTTCACCTGTCACAAGAAAGCACTGCTATTGTCATATGCTTAAACAATCACCTTCACTCTTTCCCTGTCAAGCCTCTCTCATCATCTGCTGCTCTGTGAACCACACAATCATGCTTTCCTTGGGCCTATCTTGTGTCCCACTTTCTTCGTACCTATCATACGGCCTGCTTCCTCGGACCCTATTGGGCTAAAAAATAATAGTCTTGGTTCCCTGACATCACCCGCATCATCATGAAGTCTGCCGCACATTTGGTTTTATTTCCAGTTTAAAAAATAAAATAAAAATCCTAATACTTTAAGACAATGCAGACAAAAAAATGAAAATCGAAACAAAAACGAAACGTGCAATGAACTTTATGATGATGTGGGCAGTGCCTGAGAACCAAGGTGACCACTGACTCCCTCCCTCACGCACTGACTCCCTCACTCACGCACTGACTCCCTAACCGACTCCCTCACTCACTGACTCCCTCACTCACTGACTCCCTCACGCACTGACTCCCTCCATCACTCACTCCCTCACTCACGCACTGACTCCCTCACTCACTGACTTACTCACGCACTGACTCACGCACTGACTCCCTCACGCACTGACTCCCTCACTGACTCCCTCACTCACGCACTGACTCCCTCACTGAATCCCTCCCTCACTGACTACCTCCTTCACTGACTACCTCCCTCACTGACTCCCTCCCTCACTGACTCCCTCACGCACTGACTCCCTAACTGACTCCCTCCCTCACGCACTGACTCCCTCACTGACTCCCTCCCTCACTGACTCCCTCCCTCACTGACTCCCTCCCTGACTCCCTCACTCACTGACTCCCTCCCTGACTCCCTCACGCACTGACTCCCTCACTGACTCCCTAACTGACTCCCTCCCTCATTGACTCCCTCCCTCACTGTCTCCCTAACTGACTCCCTCACGCACTGACTCACTCACGTACTGACTCCCTCACTGACTCCCTAACTGACTCCCTCCCTCACTGACTACCTCCCTCACTGACTACCTCCCTCACTGACTCCCTCCCTCACTGACTCCCTCACTGACTACCTCCCTCACTGACTCCCTCACTGACTCCCTCCCTCACTGACTCCCTCACTGACTACCTCCCTCACTGACTCCCTCCCTCACTGACTCCCTCCCTCACTGACTCCCTCACTGACTACCTCCCTCACTGACTCCCTCCCTCACTGACTCCCTCCCTCACTGACTCCCTCCCTCACTGACTCCCTCCCTCACTGACTCCCTCACGCACTGACTCCCTCCCTCACTGACTCCCTCACGCACTGAATCCCTCCCTCACTGACTCCCTAACTGACTCCCTCATTGACTCCCTCCCTCACTGACTCCCTCCCTCACTGACTCCCTCCCTCACTGACTCCCTAACTGACTCCCTCCCTCACTGACTCCCTCCCTCACTGACTCCCTCCCTCCCTCACTGACTCCCTCCCTCACTGACTACCTCCCTCACTGACTACCTCCCTCACTGACTCCCTCCCTCACTGACTCCCTCCCTCACTGACTCCCTCCCTCACTGACTCACTCCCTCCCTCACTGACTCCCTCCCTCCCTGACTCCCTCCCTCACTGACTCCCTCCCTCCCTCACTGACTCCCTCCCTCACTGACTCCCTAATTGACTCCCTCCCTCACTGACTCCCTCCCTCACTGACTCCCTCACTGACTCCCTCCCTCACTGACTCCCTAATTGACTCCCTCCCTCACTGACTCCCTCCCTCACTGACTCCCTCACTGACTCCCTCCCTCACTGACTCCCTCACTGACTCCCTCCCTCACCGACTCCCTCCCTCACCGACTCCCTCCCTCACTGACTCCCTCCCTCACTGACTCCCTCACGCACAGACTCCCTCACTGACTCCCTCACGCACAGACTCCCTCACTGACTCCCTCCCTCACTGACTCCCTCACTGACTCCCTCCCTCACTGACTCCCTCACTGACTCCCTCACAGACTCCCTCACTGACTCCCTCCCTGACTCCCTCACTGACTCCCTCATGCACAGACTCCCTCACTGACTCCCTCACTGACTCCCTAACTGACTCCCTCCCTGACTCCCTCACTGACTCCCTCATGCACAGACTCCCTCACTGACTCCCTCACTGACTCCCTCACTGACTCCCTCCCTCACTGACTCCCTCACTGACTC
Source organism: Haliotis rufescens (assembly GCF_023055435.1). Classification (NCBI taxonomy): domain Eukaryota; kingdom Metazoa; phylum Mollusca; class Gastropoda; order Lepetellida; family Haliotidae; genus Haliotis; species Haliotis rufescens. Next base: position 48,916,636 of record NW_025964334.1, read on the forward strand.
CCTAACTGACTCCCTCCCTGACTCCCTCACTGACTCCCTCATGCACAGACTCCCTCACTGACTCCCTCACTGACTCCCTCCCTCACTGACTCCCTCACTGACTCCCTAACTGACTCCCTCCCTGACTCCCTCACTGACTCCCTCATGCACAGACTCCCTCACTGACTCCCTCATGCACAGACTCCCTCACTGACTCCCTCCCTCACTGACTCCCTCACAGACTCCCTCCATCCACTTACCCGTCCTTCGTTGAGCCCCTTCAACACCTGCTTCATGGTGTATCTCCCTTCAGTCACCTTGAACTCTCCCTGCAACAGAAAGTGGCTTTTAAACAGATGGACAGGTCAGTTACTACCCAAAGAACAGGACCAATGTTTTAGTACTCCATAAGGTTATCATTTGGTTTTATTTAGTGTAGAACCTCAAGTTATCAATGGGTACATAATAGACTGGCATATTGTAAGTTTGACTCTTGTCAAGATATCTTATGAAACTCAAGCCTAAGGTGAGGTGAGGTGAAATTGGGTTTAATGTGACGTCCAAGATTATTGCACTTATATAGCGACATGCATGCACGTGTGTGTGTGTGGCTTCTTGTACTAGTCCGGAATGATGCCGATTTATAGTGCTAGCCCACTGAGATACCATGCCGCAGTTTAACATGAATACCCCAGTCAGACACAGTATACTGACTCCGAGGCGACCAGTCCTTGTTTCAGCCCTTTAATGCCGAGCGCCAGATAGGGAAACAACAAGTACGTCTTTCCGAGAAAGCGGACGCTCTACCACTAGACCACGGAGGCGGTCTCAACCCTAAGGAACATCCAGAGTCCTGATAAAAGTAGGTGTAAGTAAGAGCTGAAGGTTCTCCGGTTTCTGCCAACATTTTGACCTTGGCCACATTCAACACAGTAGTTGTGGAATCCAGCCCCATTCTTCACAATTCACTCATCAAAGCAGACACAATTTATGGGTAACAACTTCTTTACTATATATGATTAAAATCCATAAGTTATGTCTTCTATGTCATCTGTCTACTTTTAAGAAATGCCAACCAAACAATTTAATTCACTTTCTCAAACATTCACTCACCCATCCCCTTGACAACCCACCAATCCCCTCGCTCACCCACCCCTCACTCACTCACGAGCACACTACCCCATCTCTTCACCTATCCACCCATCCCCTCCCTCACTCACTCATCTCGTCACTCATAACCCACTACTTCATCCCCTCACTCACCCACCAATCCCCTCACTCACCCTCCCATCCCCTCACTCACCCACCCATCCCCTCACTCACCCTCCCATCCCCTCACTAACCCACCCATCCCCTCACTCACCCACCCATCCCCTCACTCACCCACCAATCCCCTCACTCACCCACCCCACCCATCCCCTCACTCACCCTCCCATCCCCTCACTCACCCTCCCATCCCTCACTCACCCACCCATCCCCTCACTCACCCTCCCATCCCCTCACTCACCCACCCATTCCCTCACTCACCCACCCATCCCCTCACTCACCCTCCCATCCCCTCACTCACCCACCCTCCCCTCACTCACCCACCCATCCCCTCACTCACCCTCCCATCCCCTCACTCACCCTCCCATCCCCTCACTCACCCACCCATCCCCTCACTCACCCACCCATCCCCTCACTCACCCACCCTCCCCTCACTCACCCACCCTCCCCCACCCTCAACTCACTTATCCACCCTCACTCACCAACCCTCGCCCACCGTCCCCTCACTTATCCACCCTCCCCTCACTTATCCACCCTCCCCTCACTTATCCACCCTCACCTCAGTCACCCCTCACTCACCCACCCTCCCCTCACTCACCCACCCTCCCCCACCCTCAACTCACTTATCCACCCTCACTCACCAACCCTCGCCCACCGTCCCCTCACTTATCCACCCTCCCCTCACTTATCCACCCTCCCCTCACTTATCCACCCTCACCTCAGTCACCCCTACCTCAGTCACCCCTCACTCACTCACCCTCCCCTCACTCACCCACCCATCCCCTCACTCACCCACCCTCCCCTCACTCACCCACACTCCCCTCACTTATCCACCCACCTTCACCCACTCTCCCCTCACTCACCCACTCTCCCCTCACTCACCCACCCTCCCCTCACTCACCCTCCCCTCATTCACCCACACTCCCCTCACTTATCCACCCACCCTCACTTATCCACCCACCCTCACCCACCCTCCCCTCACTCACCCACTCTCGGGCCAGGTCCAGGAGACTCATGCGGGTGATGCCAGGCAGGATGAGGCCGTCCAGTGGCGCAGTGATCAGCTCCTCCTCTGTTGAACACAAAACTCAGGATTTAACACTGAAAAACTTATTATTGACACCATCTGATCTGGAGCCCCATTCCACAAATGGATCTCAGCATCAAGGGCTCGAAGAATAGGCACAGACACGGACGCAGCCAGAGACAGGCTCTGTTCTAGACACAGCTAGCTGGGATTCACACCACGTTGATGGGATTTATGCCACATTGATGATATTTACGCCACATTGATGATATTTACGCCACTTTGATGATATTTCATGGCATGTCAGCCAATGCGGACACAAACAGGTGACTTTCACCGTTTCTGTGAAACCACACGAACACACATATGACGGTGATCTCAATCCATATGAATCTAGGATTCAAACTCAGGATAAGCAGATCCTGACACAACTAAGGGATGCAACTGCAGACATGCTCACCTCCCTGCTCGTTGACCCAGTACATGAAGAGGTTCATGGTGCCGACCTCGGTCAGTTGGTGGTCGGGGCCGTACAGCCAGAGAACCTGTTGACAGTTGTGCTCCTTCAGTGCCTTGTCCTGGATGGCGATGGTGGGGCCGTAGTTCCTGAAACAGACCAGCAATGTCATGGAGCAAAATGGTCCTTGTGCATTTAAACTGCTAAAAGCACCCATTCTTATTCTGCTTCAGACAAAAACAATTCATTTATACAAATCAAGTTGCCCGTGTTCAAGTGTGCACTGCACCATCCTGACTAACTGGGTTCAACTGTACATGTCATTACGTTTGTTTGTTGTGTAACACCACACTCAGCACTAGTCCAGCTACATGACGGCAGTCTGCAAATAATCAAGGCCCAAAAATTCTTAAAAAGAATAATTATGCTTCAGACTGTTGAGTGTGAGTGAGTTTGATTTTACGCCGCTTTTAGCAATATTCCAGCAATATCACGGCGGGGGGACACCAGAAATGGGCTTCACACATTGTACCCATTTCGGGAATCGGAACCCGGGTCTTCGGCGTGACAAGCGAACGCTTTAACCACTAGGCTACCCGACCGCCCCCTTCAGACTGTTGAAAAAAGAAAGAAATTAAATTACAATGTGGCAAGTTGCTTTTCTTAGAAAACAAGTCAGGCACACAGCTTTAAATAAAAAAATATCTGGGTCTGTAGCTGTAGCTGAAAAATATCTAATCTCAATACAAAATCCCAGGACCGATTATCAATCAGTCCCTTAGAGTGAGTGCCGGAGACCAATTCTGACCTGGATGTCATAGGATACATGCAATCACGACACCAGACTCATGGCAATGAGCGACGCACACAGTCTCTAAAGTATCAGGAGTCTCTGTCGCACCAATACGACCCTAATAGTGACACTAAAGACAAGACTTACGATCCCATCTTGTACTGGCCGCAGCTCCCTGGCCAGGCCCGAACATACTTGGGATCAGCGAGGAGAGTGACGGGTTTCAGGCCTGTGGGGAAGTAGGGTCCCACGGGGCCAAGCAGCACATACAGGAGCGCATTGTTGCTCACAGTCACGCCCAGGGTAGGCTGAAACCACAAGGACCCGTTTAGGATGGAGGTACAGTTGGGATGTATCGTACAACAGTTGGGATGTATCGTACAACAGTTGGGATGTATCATACAACAGTTGGGATGTATCGTACAATAGTTGGGATGTATCGTACCACAGTTGGGATGTATCGTACCACAGTTGGGATGTATTGCACAACAGTTGGGATGTATCGTACCACAGTTGGGATGTATAGTACAACAGTTGGGATGTATCATACCACAGTTGGGATGTATTGCACAACAGTTGGGATGTATCGTACCACAGTTGGGATGTATAGTACAACAGTTGGGATGTATCGTACCACAGTTGGGATGTATAGTACAACAGTTGGGATGTATCGTACAACAGTTGGGTTGTATCGTACAACAGTTGGGATGTATTATAGAACAGTTGGGATGTATCATACAACAGTTGAGATGTATCGTACAACAGTTGGGATGTATTATAGAACAGTTTGGATGTATCATACAACAGTTGAGATGTATCGTACAACAGTTGGGACGTTTAATAGAAAAGTTGGGATGTATTATAGAACAGTTGAGATGTATCGTACAACAGTTGAGATGTATTATAGAACAGTTGGGATGTATCATACAACAGTTGAGATGTATCGTACAACAGTTGGGACGTTTAATAGAACAGTTGGGATGTATTATAGAACAGTTGGGATGTATAATAGAACAGAACAGAGTCCAGATTCAAGTTGTGATCAGGTCACATGCATAAAGATTAAAAACATGTGTATTCCCAACGAGGAATTACCAATTATCTGTCCCCGGTTAATGTATAGTGTTGGTGTTAATCCTGATCCTTTGGAGACTTACAGCATTCATTCACAAGAGATGGATAATCCATAATTCTGAGTTTCGAGTAGGTTACTCTATATATTACTCTATGACATTTGAGAAAAAATTAAGAAAAAAACAGCATGAAATGTCAACCCTACAGAGGAACTTCTCTGAAGGCAGTCTGTTGTTCAGATGACGAAATGTGATCAAATTGTGATGTCAATAAAAATGGATGACGTCACATCGTATTGTCTCAAACGTGAAGCACTGTGATGTCACATGGTTTCAACTGACCAATCAGCATTGAGAATTGCTAAAATCATATCGTACTCTACTACACACAATCATTCTTCCCTTGTGGGTAATATTCTAAAATCTCATGCAATGACATGGTGGTATATGGATAGGCAAAATTTAAAAAAAAAGATGTTTCTCACTAAATGTGTAACTTATTTTATGAAATTTTAAAGTTTGGAATTCTTCGTAACAGTCCTAAACATATTTTATAAGGTATCTAGGCGCTTTGCTTTGGCAGCTAATTTTTAATAAATATGGCTGAAGAAAGATCAAGCTGTTCTGTTTTTTAAGGGTACAATTGTAGGAATATTTTTGTTTATCACATCGGGGCATACATTTCCACAGCAGCGGGACAGATTAAGATTAGAAACATTTTTTCATGTCAGAACGAAACTTCAGGGATAGCGGGAGATGGGAAACATGGAAAAAAAGCAGAAAAGCCGATTACTCAAAAATCTTTTTTTTGTCAAAATACTGCATCCCCTCGTTAGGAAAAAATTGTGTACATGTAGAGACTCTCCTAACAGAAATTTGTTTCTGTGCCATCAGGGTCAGACCCTACATGGCCTCGCTGTATGATCACAATGACCTCAATGTCTCCCTCAATTCATTACTCGTAAGCTGAATGTCTGAAATATGTTTCTATGCCCGGCTTGAAGGTAGAGTAAAACATCCACCAAATTATAGTCAATTTATTTCTGCTACAAGGCAACAAAACATAATATTTTTTAATCCTTTTTAACCCAAAGACGAGTATATACAGATATTTCCAAAACTGTCTGTAAAATTAAATGTAAATATTTTTCCTCCTTCATACACAAATACACCAAACAGTTTAGAATTGGTCTCTTAAATCTAAATCTTATAGTCACTGACAATGAAAACAAATTTTGCCAAATTCAAACTGAAATCATGTAGTTTGTATCTAGGGAGAATATGGCTCGACAGTACCCACTCTGAAATGATTTTATTTCAACTTGAGTTGTCTCCCCTGGACCACTGAATAGTCGACTTGTGCTTCTGGAGTCTCATTTCTGTTCATCCAACCAAGCACAGCTGGCTTTAGAACTTAGTACACACCAATATTGCTATGTCCATACAGATATAAGTCTCACAACAAAGTGGAACCTTCACCGAGAGATAAAAACATATCTCTTTTCATTTCAGTGCATACTATAAAGAAAGTAGAGAAACCTGTCCATCATGAAACAAATCACTAACTCATATGATGTAAATGAGACTAATCTAACTGGTTTTTGATGTTTGTTGCTAATGCTGCACTCAGCAACATTCCAGCTATATGATGGCGGTCTGTATTGAATCATGTCTGAACCAGACAATCCAGTGATTAACATCATGATCATCGATCTACGCCATTGGGAAATGCCGACATTCATCAACCATGTCAGCGAGTCTGACCACCCGATTCCATTAGTTGCCTCTTACAACAAGCACTGGTTGCTGAAGACCTATTCTAACATGGATCTTCACGGATGAAGGTATATAAGGCTCAGAGTTGAATGTTTGTGGTTGTTTTTTATCGCCTAATTGTTTGTTTGGTTCTTCTTTAACGCTTCACTCAGCAAAATTCAGCTATATGATGGAGTTCTGTAAATAATCCCGTGATTGACATAACGAGCATCGATCTACGCAACAACTGGTAACATATCTACAAGTAACTCAGTATCCCCCACTATTTCTAACACAGCCCACTTAGATACAATCCCGCAGTTTGACATGCATTACCCACTCAGACACAGCATACTGACTCCGAGCCGACTTGTTCTTGTTCTATCCCATTAATTCCGAGCGCCAGGCAGGGTAACAACAAGTAACATCTTCTGGCTTGACAGGGGGAGCGAACCCTGACATTTGGCTCCCGGATCAGATGCTCTATCAACAAGGCAAGGCCATGTAGGCCAAGTGTTAATAACTGTTCAAGTGCGTGAGGTGGGTTTAACGCCACTTTGAACAGTGTTCCAGTTATATCACAGCATGTCAGCTTAATGTGGGAGGAAAACCCGAAGTGATGCAGGTCTTAGATGTTTACGACTTTGATGAAACCCACGAGCAAAGATCTGGTGCTGACAAACTAATCGGGGTGAACCGGGATTCACACCCACGATCATAGGTGTCTTGCCTGACCAGGGGATGCAACTCTGCACATCATCTTAGACGACCATCCGTGCCCCAATAAGTGTTTAAGAAAAACATGATCCTCGTAAAGTTGCCAGGGGGAATATTTGGTGATGTTGCATTCATTTAAGGGTCGCAAACCTTCTTACAAATTAGGGCTGGGACGAGTCCAAATTTACTGCCCGGGCACGCAACCCCCTATTACCTGACCCTACCTGGGTACTCACTGCAAGTCTCAAGAGTAGGGAACAAAATGTCTGATTGGTAATTGTTTTAACGCAGCCCTGGCTAAAACTATTTAGATACATGTATCAAACAATCAGATCATGCGTACACTGAAGTTGACTGAAGCTTTATCTTTACTCAAACATTTATAAGTCAAAAGGGATGTGTGTATCTTCAGAAAGAAATGCGAACATTAGTGACTTGTAGTGTAACCATTGAGCTATAGTGAGTTTTTGTCATTAAACAATGTATCACGTGACTAACCACAGGTCTGGGTAGTCCTGTGGGTATTGGGTCCTACTCAGGACCCACCCAACCCGAGTACCCGAGTTACACGTCCCAGCCCTATCACAAATTCTTACAAAAGTTTGCACATCGGCTTTTCGATTCATACCTCAATGAACCGAAAACAATACACAGTCAATGCTTATAATTAAATTCGACAACGAAAACATTTTTTTTCCCACAAAGTTTAACTAAAAACAGGTGTATATATCAAAGCAGACAAAAATGACGAGATTGATAAACATTCCAGGTGTAGGAATACATACTGTGGCGTGACATGAATCAGGTGATCGTTTAATTTATACACATAACTTGACACGCCTACAACATCAGTAGCCAATCAACAGAGAATATGATAAAAACAAAGTTCATAGGACCTGTCAATCAAGGCAAGAGGCAAGAAGAACTGCAACAGTCAGACTGTAACAAACCGAAATAAATATGTTCGGGGGAAGGCGGCTGTTTCAAATGACATGGTCAGTTACCGCCAGATTCAAACATTAAATCCCTTAGAACGGGAAGACACAGTTGGAAAAACGCTAGTTAGAAATGAAACCCGAAGACATGAAAGTTGTGGAACCGAGGCGAGTTGGAAAAAACAGGCAAGCAAGCCTGCACATTTGCTGTTTCATTCCTTCTCGGCCTTCGGTCTCAAAGGGTTGTTTGGACAATGAATATGCATGAATTTTACCTAATGTCCTGTGCATGACGATACACGTGAGCAGAAAGGGAATTCCCTCGGCTGTAATAGTGGGATTCCCCAACATTCCGTAGTAATAAAAGAAGTCCGCCTTGGTGGGCATGGCTTAATTCTTTACATTCATTAGGAAATGAATGCAATAACACGTGACCAATTCAGCTATTCAGAATGCAGGAATTTCAATAAACACAACAAAAAATTAATTATACTAAAATAAACTTGCTTCAGACTTCCTTCACAGCTGGCCACAACATGTTTCTGATACGGTGCAGGAATAATGAATGACACACGATATACACGCACTAAAACAGCAGTCAAGACACAGGCAAACTGCTAAATCCATCCGTCACACAAACTCTTCAAAGTCCGAGCCTTTTAGAAGAAAATAATTTTGTTTCATCTTCAAAGTCCAATCATAAAACCATGTCTTATTTATCTAAAAATCCATTAAATGACAAAGCGTTTTCATTCTCAGTGTTTCCCGAATCCTGAATCGCATATTAATCAACCAGGATACATGTTTTTTCAGGAAGAATAACTACTATTCATGAGTCCACAGAATGATAGTGCACATTTACAAGCATAATCAGCAGGTTGACATATGCATCTACCTGCATGCACTGCTGCTTCCTATTGTGCCGACACTCACAGCTTTGTTATCAGATGCAAGACAACTCCCTTTATTGTTCACGAAGCACACATCAAGATAAAACGATGCTGGCCATGAGGATGTGATTATTTAATATACCATTCAAATGGCCATTTTTATATCAAACTAATTGTAAACGATACTTCACACGAACAGAAGAACAACATCTGCTTCACAGCCAGAACCTGCATAACTGTTTCCTTATTGTGAGGATTGTCACAGGTAAGGGAGGAGCCCCTTCTCGCACAGTGGACGATTCATAATGGGCTCACCACCTTCCCACACGGTGCAAACAGAGTAGTAATTGAATACTGCTGGGCCAGCTTATTCCTACCCATACTAACTTGGTCATGTGACTAGTCCATGGACTATTATTCTCAGACAATGAATCCTTGCGGGTTCTAAGGGCACCGAATATCCAAGGGCCGGGACTGAGGTGCATGGCAGAAGCACTTGAGGAGTGAACGGCGAGCGTCTCCAAACAAACAATATGTTCCAGTGTGAAAGACAAGGGGACAATAGAAAACCAAGGTACAAATGAAAGGCTTACAGAGCCGAGTCAAAGATCGGCCTGTTTGCCCTAGAGAAGGCACAAGGAGACAAGATGGGTAACTATGTCAAGTGGCTTGCACGGGCCGGGTAGCGGCTTGCACAGGCTGGGTAGCGGCTTGCACAGGCCGGATAGCGGCACTGTGAGGTCGTGCAGTGTCCTCAATGCACTCTGATTCAGCGTATTGCGACTAAAAGCTCTGCAAATAGGCCCTCGACAACTACAATAGACTCAAGTGATCTGAACCGGCAGACTTTGCATGATCCCACTGTGAGCATGGTGAGCCGGGTACAGGTGGAAAACCCTATTTTAATATTTTTTGGTTCACAGATCAACATGGCAAAGAAACAAATGGGCTAGTTTTTCAAAACATTTCGTATTATGCTACCTCTTTTTGAATATGAAATGTTTAATAGAAACATGAACTTGTAATGAAATATGTTGAAATCCTAAAGCCTAATATCAAATGCATTGTATAATCCATAGTATAAAGAAGTAAGTGAGTGAGTGAGTGAGAGGTGAGTTTGAGCGAGTGAATGAGTGAGTTGGGTTTCACGCCACATTTAACATTATTCCAGTTATATCACGGCGTGTCAGTTTAATGTAGGAGGAAAGCCTAAAGTGATGCAGGTCTGAGAGAGGGTGAGTGAGTCAGAGGGTGAAATTGAGTGAGTGAGATGGTGAGTTTGAGTGAGAGGGTAAGATTGAGTGAGTGAGTGAGATGGTGAGTTTGAGTGAGAGGGTAAGATTGAGTGAGAGTGAGTAAGTGGGTGAAATTGAGTGAGTGAATGAGTGAGATGGTGAGTTTGAGTGAGAGGGTAAGATTGAGTGAGTGAATGGGTGAAATTGAGTGAGTGAATGAGTGAGGTGAGTTTGAGTGGGTGAAATTGAGTAAGTGAGTGAGTGAGTGAGCATTCAGCAATATTTCTGCAATATCCCGATGGGGTACACCAGAAAATGGCTTCACACACTGAACCTCTGTGGGGAATCAAACCTGTGTTTTCAGTGTGAAGACCAAACGCTTTAAACCCCCTACCACACTCTCAGAAAAAAGTGTCACTGTAAGGAAACTAAAGATCCTGCTTGTGAACAGTATTTGCATAACCTGCAAAACAACCCACCCAGTCTCATTTCAACAATGAACAAGATATTCTGATACACAAGGCCAGGACACATATTCCTTGTAAAGTCCACAAACAATAAACTCTAAAGGGTGTTGGCTTACGTCGAACGCCAGAGTAGCCTAGATGCAGGACGACACTTGACAACAAGTAGAAAGGATTGCTGCAAGCGACCTTTGAACATTTTTTTTACAACTATTTGATGTGAAGTGAAAGTGGGAATTGTAAGAGAGAGTGATTGGCAGATTTGAAATAGTGGGATGACTCAGAGGGTCCGACACCTACAGTAAATCCTGCAATAGATGACCTCAGGTACATTGTTGTATCTTGGCCTACACCTACAGTAAATCCTGCAAAAGAGGACCTCAGGTATATTGTTGTATGATGGCCTACGCCTACAGTAAATCCTGCAATAGATGACCTCAGGTACATTGTTGTATCTTGGCCTACACCTACAGTAAATCCTGCAAAAGAGGACCTCAGGTATATTGTTGTATGATGGCCTACGCCTACAGTAAACCCTGCAATAGATGACCTCAGGTATATTGTTGTATCTTGGCCTACACCTACAGTAAATCCTGCAATAGAGGACCTCAGGTATATTGTTGTATGATGGCCGACACCTACAGTAAACCCTGCAATAGATGACCTCATGTATATTGTTGTATGATGGCCGACACCTACAGTAAATCCTGCAATAGATGACCTAAGGTATATTGTTGTATGATGGCCGACACCTACAGTAAATCCTGCATTAGATGACCTCAGGTATATTGTTGCATCTTGGCCTACACCTACGTAAACCCTGCAATAGATGACCTCAGGTATATTGTTGTATGATGGCCTACACCTACGTAAACCCTGCAATAGATAACCTCAGGTATATTGTTGTATGATGGCAGACACCTACAGTACATCCTGCAATAGATGACCTCAGGTATATTGTTGTATCTTGGCCTACACCTACGTAAACCCTGCAATAGATAACCTCAGGTATATTGTTGTATGATGGCCGACACCTACAGTAAACCCTGCAATAGATGAATGACCAGGTATATTGTTGTATGATGGCCGACACCTACAGTAAACCCTGCAATAGATGACCTCAGGTATATTGTTGTATGATGGCCGACACTTACAGTACATCCTGCAATAGATGACCTCAGGTATATTGCTGTATGATGGCCGACACCTACAGTAAATCCTGCAATAGATGAACTCAGGTATATTGTTGTATCTTGGCCTACACCTACAGTAAACCCTGCAATAGAGGACCTCAGGTATATTGTTGTATGATGGCCGACACCTACAGTAAACCCTGCAATAGATGACCTCAGGTATATTGTTGTATGATTGCCGACACCTACAGTAAATCCTGCAATAGATGACCTCAGGTATATTGTTGTATGATGGCCGACACCTACAGTAAATCCTGCATTAGATGACCTCAGGTATATTGTTGTATCTTGGCCTACACCTACAGTAAACCCTGCAATAGATGACCTCAGGTATATTGTTGTATGATGGCCGACACCTACAGTAAACCCTGCAATAGATGAATGACCAGGTATATTGTTGTATGATGGCCTACACCTACAGTAAACCCTGCAATAGATAACCTCAGGTATATTGTTGTATGATGGCCGACACCTACAGTAAACCCTGCAATAGATGAATGACAAAGTATATTGTTGTATGATGGCCGACACCTACAGTAAACCCTGCAATAGAGGACCTCAGATATATTGTTGTATGATGGCCGACACCTACAGTAAACCCTGCAATAGATGACCTCAGGTATATTGTTGTATGATGGCCGACACCTACAGTAAACCCTGCAATGGAGGACCTCAGGTATATTGTTGTATGATGGCCGACACCTACAGTAAACCCTGCAATAGAGGACCTCAGGTATATTGTTGTATGATGGTGACACCTACAGTAAACCCTGCAATAGATGAATGACAAAGTATATTGTTGTATGATGGCCGACACCTACAGTAAATCCTGCATTAGATGACCTCAGGTATATTGTTGTATGATGGCCAACACCTACAGTAAATCCTGCAATAGATAACCTCAGGTATATTGTTGTATCTTGGCTAACACCTACAGTAAACCCTGCAATAGATGACCTCAGGTATAGTGTTGCATCTTGGATTGAGGTTTTGGATAAGAATTCTTCCCACAAGATAAAACTGATTGATGACCTCTTAATTCTGTTATATCCACACGCATTTTACTATTGTCAGGGTGACACTGACAGCCGATTCACCTGCTACCCACGCACACAAGCTGACATTAAACTGATGCTGTAAGCCAATTCACCTGCTACCCACACACACAAGCTGACATTAACCTGATGCTGTAAGCCGATTCACCTGCTACCCACACACAAGCTGACATTAAACTGATGCTGTAATCCAAGGCACCTGCTACCCACACACACAAGCTGACATTAACCTGATGCTGTAATCCAAGGCACCTGCTACCCACACACACAAGCTGACATTAACCTGATGCTGTAAGCCGATTCACCTGCTACCCACACACACAAGCTGACATCAACCTGATGCTGTAATCCAAGGCACCTGCTACCCACACACACAAGCTGACATTAACCTGATGCTGTAAGCCGATTCACCTGCTACCCACACACACAAGCTGACATTAACCTGATGCTGTAATCCAAGGCACCTGCTACCCACATGCAAGCTGACGGAGTGACATGGTTTCCCTACTACATTCCTCCTCAACAACCTGTTATCTCTGCCTCCTTGAGAGCTGTTGAGTGTCACATTGCAGCCCCGAAGTCCTCGACAGAGATAAAACTACAAGACCACTGAGATACGTGTCTTCATCACATGGACTCCCCGGGACCCTATTATACCCCTACACTGGCTGGCACATGGCTGTTGAGCGTTGCCAGGCAGCCCCCAAGTCCTTGACAGAGATGAAACTACAGGATACTTGAGATACATGTTTTCATCGCCATCCTACCATACTGGCACAGTCCGACAGACAACTACAAGCTACTGGAGATACACCCTCCCATCACATGGCCTCCACAAGACCATGTCCCCTACTGACACAGACTACAAACTTGTGAGTGAGTGAGTGAGTGAGTGAGTGAGTGAGTGAGTGAGTGAGTGAGTGAGTGAGTGGAGTGTGTGAGTGAGTGAGTGAGTGAGTGAGTGAGTGGAGTGTGTGAGTGAGTGAGTGAGTGAGTGAGTGAGTGAGTGAGTGAGTGAGTGAGTGAGTGAGTGAGTGAGTTTAGCAATATTCCAGGAATATGGGCTTCACACGTTGTACCCATGGGGGGAATGTTTGTGATGTAACAACTTGGCTACCCCACCGCCCCGACTAAAGCTAAGAGAGATACATGCCTTCATGACATAAGGCTTGCTCTTGTTCAGGAGGCAGTGGTTACATGGTTACACTCAAGCAGACTGATGAAACAATTTGGTTTCTTACCATGATTACACTTAAAGTCTAAACATGACTGATGCATTCTTAGCAGTCTGTTACCATGGTTACACTCAAACATGACATGCATTAATATTGGTCTGTTGCCATGGTTACACTGAAACATGACATGCATTAACATTGGTCTGTTACCAAGGCTACACTCAAACATGACATGTATTCTTAGCAGTCTGTTACCATGGTTACACACAATCATGATTGATGCATTCTCAACAGTCTGTTGCCAGGGACACATTCAAACAGACTTGTTAATCCCTTGTACAATCGATGCATTCAGACAATACCATTCCTTTCACCTGGGACAAACATCTTCAGCAACAACAGATGTATTAAGGTTGAACTCACACATGCCTGAATCACAAAACGCACACATTTATATTTCTACAGCATACCCAGTAAATAGGTACAGTACGGTAATGGCTCATCTCCTACTCTTACTCCAAGAACTAGGAAGGTGGCGCTGTCACAAGGCAGGTAACAAGAGGAGTTCTGCACAGCCTCCTCCACACAATGCACACATTTATATTTCTACAGCATACCCAGTAAATAGGTACAGTACGGTAATGGCTCATCTCCCTACTCTTACTCCAAGAACTAGGAAGGTGGCGCTGTCACAAGGCAGGTAACAAGAGGAGTTCTGCACTGCCTCCTGCACACAATGCATATTTCCATACAGGTGTCGTGAACAATGTCCCACCTACACATCGACACACCACGCTGATACCAAATCTTTACCTTTTTGATGACAATGACATTCAAAATTATTTATGTACCCCACATTTTTTTTACTAGGATGGTACTAGGGTGATTATTAATTATGAGATATTAACTTTCCTTTTTCACCATCCTCTAGCAGCTGCCATGGTAATTTGTTACTAGTCGGAAATTAGTTTTACATTAAGTTTCTTTTCCTATCAGACATAAATCCATTGCAAAAACGAAACAAGAGCAGATGCTGGACGGGTGTACAGCATGACAAAATCTTCACAGTCACGCACACTGACTTTCTAAACAACATGACTCATGACGCTCCCGGTCTCCGTATTGTTCAATAGACCAATAAATTAATCTGTAACCATTTCATCCGTATCAAGATAACATAAATGCCTGATATGGGAAGATTAATTGCGACTACTGTGTATCAAGGGAATACAAATAGAAGCATTCGCCATGATCATGATGGGTGCCATTCAATGTGTGGACAACATTAATCAAATTTACATGACAAATATTTTTCGTTTCCAATTTACAAACCGTTGAGAATTGAATTTCTAAGTTTCTAAGCTAGAGTTCTGAACATGTAAATTGTAATTTGAACTTCTAGTTGAACAAAACAGAGAGGATAATACAATGAAGTCAGGGGCGATGCATGTTGGTGGCTTGAAAAATTCAGAAATAATTGAAAAAGATCAAGATAAGCAGGTCAACACGTGCACATGATGTAAATTTCAACTAAAAAACTAGCTTTTGAGAATCATTCTTAAACTAATCACAAAGGCCCCGTGTGCTTACAACCGTGACACTACGGTAAGTAGAATAAAAGTCTGTAGCAGAAGTTTGCAACCAAGAAGTCTTAAAAGTTGCAAAACTTATTCCTTCGGTGGCAGTTATTCATTTCTGTTGTTCCTTCCAAAACTGTTTTCCTAATGAGTGATTCCAATGTTAAGATTTTCAACCTTATCATGTGTTAATACATAAGAAGCATAGTTCATATCAATGTTTGAACTTGTATCCATGGCTACCATGGATGCCCGATGGTAACCATGGTAACGAGCTTCGCTGAACACAATGATGAAACAAAACATTGAGTTCAAATCCTTCCCTCGGAAGAAAAAGAACCTTGAACACAAAATTCACATTTTCAGAAAACTGTTGGTTATAATATAAAAACATTTAATGTCATCCAACATTCTAAAATTCATTCAGCAACTGTATCATCCATGTTTTTTCAATCGAAATATTATCCTTCAATATTTTGTTTCACCATGCAAGTATAAGAGCAATGTATGAGTATGAGAAAACGGTGGAACCACGTGCCTACGACAGCATTATGGTGGGCATGGCATGAGATGCGACCAAAGCTACGCTGTGATTGGCTGTAGAAGCAAGGGCCTCAACTCCTGCAAAGAAAAATGGCATCAATTCTGGCCCCTTGAACTGAAGTGGAGAAATATGGAGACAATAAGAGTGAGTGAGTGAGTATGGTTTTACGCCGCTTTTGGCAATATTCCAGCAATATCACGGCGGGGGACACCAGAAATGGGCTTCACACATAGTACCCATGTCGGGAATTGAACCCGGGTCTTCGGCGTGATGAGCGAACGCTTTAACCACTAGGCTACCCGACTGCCCTGGAAACAATAAGAAAAGAACATCTGTTTTATCCACGTTATCAACTAAGGTTCACCCAGTTTTTTACTTTTTTTATTGCATGATTTAAAAAAGCCTTTGAGTATTGGTTGTCATTTCAGTTTCTAAAATCCAAAAGCATTTATTGAGGGTTTCAAACTGGTTCAATTCCAAGCATTGACTGATTGTCATCACAAATGATCTGAAGATATATTTAACAATTTTGGTGATGGCAAGACTCTTATCATAATTTTCTGAAATGAAAATACCCCCAAGTCACAGATATCAGCCATTGTGACAAGCCATAGAATGAAAGTCAGTGATGCATGCATGTGAAGTGAATGACAAACTCAAAAAGATGTCTTGCCTAAAGATCCCAAATCAGACTTGATTAGTGAGTGAGTGAGTGAGTGAATGTGTTTACACAAAAGTCAGCAATATCCAAACTATACTACTCAAAAGAAGTTAAAGAACACCTGATGTTTTCATGACCAAAGTTAATCTGTCATGGCATGACATATTAACTAGTCATAAGAAAAAAATCTGGTTCTTTAACATATTTTGAGTGGAATATATCACTGCAGCCTGTAAAATACCAGTGGTTGATAGCATGAGCAACGACATAACATCCCTGAGGTACAAACACAAAGTCAGCCAGGGCCAACATTTTGACCACCCAATCCTCATTTGAGTGGGTTTTTTTCCAACAAGCATTGGTTACTGACCCAGAACTGTGTGAGACCTCCATGGGACACAAACAGAGTGTGGGGTGAATAGACTTGCACAAGAGAGTGCATATTCCAGCTCTATGACGGCGGTCTGTAAATAATCGAGTCTGGACCAGACAATCCAGTGATTGACATCATGCGCATCAATCCACGCAATTGGGATCGATGACATGCATCAACCAAGTCAGCGAGCCTGACCACCCGATCCCGTTAATCGCCTTTTACGACAAGCATAGTCACCTTTTACGATAAGCATGGGTTGCTGAAGACCTATTCTACCCCGGATCTTCACTGGTCGATTTGACCCTGGCCTTCAGTGTGACAAGAAGACACTTGAACAGCTACCCCACCTTGCACAGTCACTCATCCATGACAAAGACGATAGAAAATTTGGTCATGTGAAATATATTTACATTTACACTATTTAAGTTAATTTCAGCAACAGCTGCTTTAATGTTGCCATGGATTCCATGACAAGAGTATTCTGAAAGCATGAGTCAGTGAGTGAGTTGATTGCGATCAGGTACCAGCTTAATTTGGGCAGAAAGTGATGCAGGTCAAAGACCTTTACCATTTTGGTGGCGCCACAAGCAGATGACAAATCTTATAATTGTGGCACAAGATTCACACAAAGAACAGCGAATCCTGGCAGCTAAGGGATGCAACTCTGCACAGCAAGCAACATGGCGACCACTAAGCAACCCTGCCCTAGACTTTACCTTATGGGAGAGGAGGTTGAGCTATCCATGTATAAGATTCAAACTAAAGACTTCGGCCACTTACAAAGGATAATAGCAATATGGCTAATGAAAAGTATGTTGTATGTTGTTAGGATAGTTGTATGTCACGAACTCCCTGTGGGCCGTGTTCTATGACTCGGGGTAGAGAACTTACATCGGTGCCGATGAGAGTGGGTCTGATATAGAGGCTGCAGGCGTCCGAGTACGGCACCCACTCGCTGTCAATGCTGATCAGCTTGCTCATACACTTCACCAGCTCACCGCCGTCAAAAGTCTGAACAAAACACCTCAACACTATGAAGCAGGAGTCATCACATCATTATACAAATCCTACATACAAAGAAATTTGAGTTTTACATCTTTTTTCTAAGCTGCGTATTTGCGTAAAATACCCCAAAAAATATTCAAAACCCAATTACTTTCAATTTACATGCATACAGAAATGCATGCATATAATGAAAAGCTCAAATGTATAAAAACAGCATGCGTAAATACCCACTGAAGCTTTTTGAGCATGCGTACAATGGAGCTAATTTCCGAAACACAATCACGAGCTAATTTACTTTCCGAGTTAAGCGTATAGTTAGAACCTTTAAATACATCTAAAACATTCTTCTTTTTTTTTTTGAAATCTCAAAATGTTTACTGATTTTGAGAAAACCCCAAAAGAGTGATGAATAGATGAGTGAAAAAATATTAGTTACCCAATAAAAAATGTAATAACCCAATATAAATAGAAACCTTTGAGTAAAATTCAATTGCTAAAAAAGTTATCTGGAGCCCTGAGCTTGTAATAAAACTAAAAGGGATCATAAGGATCACGAAAACATGGAATTTTTATGTACATTTATAACAATTTCTTTGTTTTTCAAACATATAAACAACTTGGCCAATGCACCACAAAAAGTCTTAAGAAGTAAACCACAGCATTCCATATCATAGTCTGTCGAGAGCATGATGAGTGTTCCTACCACTTGCCACAAGTTTTTATATGTTTGTTTGTTGTTTAACACCACATGGCACACCAATATTCTAGATAAATGACGATGGCCTTTAAATAATCGAGTCTGGACCAAACAAACCAGTGATTGACATCAAGAGCATTAATCCAAGATGTCACACATGACACTGTGTCTGACTACCTGGGCCCTGTTCCACAAAGCGATCTTAGTGCTACGTTGATCGTAAGCCTATGATAAAGTATGGGAGTTACGACCAACTTAGCACCAAGATCGCTTTGTGGAACAGGTTCCAGGGCCCACTTGCACAAAACGATCTTAGCGCTAAGACTATTGTAAGCCTATGTTAAAGTATGGGAGTTAGGATCATCTTAGCGCTAAGATCGCTTTGTGCAAGTGGGCCCTGATCCATAAATCACCTCTTACGACAAGTATCTAACTGTGAAACGCCACTGGGGTCAAAACAGGCATTGATGTCAAGAATGCCACCATTCATAAGAGTTGGTTTTCCTTCTCACACATTATTTTTTCCCGAAAAACCTTAAGCAGATTGGGTACAATATGATCCTTGAAGCAGACTTTCTGGTAACTCACCGGCAGAGCTGATCTTTCTGCGGTCCTGTTCATTCTCTTCATGTTTTCCATGGGCCGGAACAAACGGATCTTGTTGTCCACACACCTGTAGGCCTTCATCCCCTCAAACAGCTGCAAACAAAACACAATGGATGTGAACAGGTATGTGATGGTGAGGACAGGTCACTTTTTAATCACAGTAATTATTTTTTTCGAGACACATTTGTTGGTAATATTATCGCAATGTTCCGCCAACACTCGCTTTACCGTTTCAGAGGTGAGGGAAAAACGTAAAAGGTATTGACTGACATCGTGTCATGGTGTAAGCTCAATTCAACCCTCTCTTCAGGTGAGCTAAAAGGTAAAGCAGAATAAAAATACTGTTAAGATATTTTGTAGCAGTTGGACGATACACCGATGCATCGGTGGATGCACATGGGTATGACACATGACTGTTAGTCTCAGACTTGTGAACACCTGGACAGGATATGACATGGCCACATGACTGTTAGTCTCAGACTAGTGAACACCAGGACAGGATATGACATGGCCACATGACTGTTAGTCTCAGACTAGTGAACACTGGGACAGGATATGACATGGCCACATGACTGTTAGTCTCAGACTAGTGAACACTGGGACAGGGTATGACATATGACTGTTAGTCTCAGACTAGTGAACACCAGGACAGGGTATGACATGGACACATGACTGTTAGTCACAGACTAGTGAACACTGGGACAGGGTATGACATGGACACATGACTGTATGTCACAGACTAGTGAACACTGGGACAGGGTATGACATGGACACATGACTGTTAGTCACAGACTAGTGAACACTGGGACAGGGTATGACATGGACACATGACTGTTAGTCTCAGACTAGTGAACACCAGGAAAGGGTATGACATGGCCACATGACTGTTAGTCACAGACTAGTGAACACTGGGACAGGGTATGACATGGCCACATGACTGTTAGTCACAGACTAGTGAACACTGGGACAGGGTATGACATGGACACATGACTGTATGTCACAGACTAGTGAACACTGGGACAGGGTATGACATGGACACATGGCTGTTAGTCACAGACTAGTGAACACTGGGACAGGGTATGACATGGACACATGACTGTTAGTCACAGACTAGTGAACACCGGGACAGGGTATGACATGGACACATGACTGTTAGTCAAGGACTAGTGAACACTGGAACAGGGTATGACATGGCCACGTGACTATGAGGGTATGACATGGACACATGACTGTTAGTCACAGACTAGTGAACACTGGGACAGGGTATGACATGGCCACGTGACTATGAGTCTCAGACTAGTGAACACCAGGAAAGGGTATGACATGGACACATGACTGTTAGTCACAGACTAGTGAACACTGGGACAGGGTATGACATGGCCACGTGACTATGAGTCCCAGACTAGTGAACACCAGGACAGGGTATGACACATGACTGTTAGTCTCAGACTAGTGAACACCATGACAACAAAGCTGTCTTTTCGCCAAAGCTATTTTTCATAAACCACTAGTCAGAACTGAGCTGTGGACCAGTTGAGTATGTTTGTTTGTTGTTCAATGCCGCACTCAGCAATATTCCAGCTATATGATGGTGGTCTTTAAATAATCGAGTCTGGACCAGACAATCCAGTGATTGACATCATGAAAACTGATCCATGCAAGTTGGCGAGCTTGACCACCTGATCCTGTTAGTCGCCTCTTACAAGTTTGGTTAGTTGGGTAGCTTGGTATTACTAATGGTGTCTATCCCTTGCCCTTGAGCTGTAGACTAGCTGGGTATGACTAATGGTGTCAATCCTTCAGCTGTAGACAAGCTGGGTATGACTAATGGTGTCTATCCCTAGCCCTTGAGCTGTAGACTAGCTGGGTATGACTAATGGTGTCTATCCCTTGCCCTTGCACTGTGAACACTGGGACAGGGTATGACATGGACACATGACTGTTAGTCTCAGACTAGTGAACACCAGGAAAGGGTATGACATGGCCACATGACTGTTAGTCACAGACTAGTGAACACTGGGACAGGGTATGACATGGCCACATGACTGTTAGTCACAGACTAGTGAACACTGGGACAGGGTATGACATGGACACATGACTGTATGTCACAGACTAGTGAACACTGGGACAGGGTATGACATGGACACATGACTGTTAGTCACAGACTAGTGAACACTGGGACAGGGTATGACATGGACACATGACTGTTAGTCACAGACTA
This sequence comes from Haliotis rufescens, assembly GCF_023055435.1. Taxonomy (NCBI): domain Eukaryota; kingdom Metazoa; phylum Mollusca; class Gastropoda; order Lepetellida; family Haliotidae; genus Haliotis; species Haliotis rufescens. The sequence continues at coordinate 48,938,337 of NW_025964334.1, forward strand.
GTGAACACCGGGACAGGGTATGACATGGACACATGACTGTTAGTCAAGGACTAGTGAACACTGGAACAGGGTATGACATGGCCACGTGACTATGAGTCTCAGACTAGTGAACACCAGGACAGGGTATGACATGGACACATGACTGTTAGTCACAGACTAGTGAACACTGGGACAGGGTATGACATGGCCACGTGACTATGAGTCTCAGACTAGTGAACACCAGGAAAGGGTATGACATGGACACATGACTGTTAGTCACAGACTAGTGAACACCAGGAAAGGGTATGACATGGCCACGTGACTATGAGTCTCAGACTAGTGAACACCAGGACAGGGTATGACATGGACACATGACTGTTAGTCACAGACTAGTGAACACTGGGACAGGGTATGACATGGCCACGTGACTATGAGTCTCAGACTAGTGAACACCAGGAAAGGGTATGACATGGACACATGACTGTTAGTCACAGACTAGTGAACACCAGGAAAGGGTATGACATGGCCACGTGACTATGAGTCTCAGACTAGTGAACACCAGGACAGGGTATGACACATGACTGTTAGTCTCAGACTAGTGAACACCATGACAACAAAGCTGTCTTTTCGCCAAAGCTATTTTTCATAAACCACTAGTCAGAACTGAGCTGTGGACCAGTTGAGTATGTTTGTTTGTTGTTCAATGCCGCACTCAGCAATATTCCAGCTATATGATGGTGGTCTTTAAATAATCGAGTCTGGACCAGACAATCCAGTGATTGACATCATGAAAACTGATCCATGCAAGTTGGCGAGCTTGACCACCTGATCCTGTTAGTCGCCTCTTACAAGTTTGGTTAGTTGGGTAGCTTGGTATTACTAATGGTGTCTATCCCTTGCCCTTGAGCTGTAGACTAGCTGGGTATGACTAATGGTGTCAATCCTTCAGCTGTAGACAAGCTGGGTATGACTAATGGTGTCTATCCCTAGCCCTTGAGCTGTAGACTAGCTGGGTATGACTAATGGTGTCTATCCCTTGCCCTTGCACTGTAGACTAGCTGGGTATGACTAATGGTGTCAATCCCTGCCCTGGAGCTGTTGACTAGTTGTGTATGACTAATGGTGTCTATCCCTAGCCCTGGAGCTGTAGACTAGCTGGGTATGACTAATGGAGTCTATCCCTGCCCTGGAGCTGTTGACTAGTTGTGTATGACTAATGGTGTCAATCCCTGCCCTGGAGCTGTTGACTAGTTGTGTATGACTAATGGTGTCTATCCCTAGCCCTGGAGCTGTATACTAGCTTGGTATGACTAATGGAGTCTATCCCTTGCCCTTCGCTGTAGACTAGCTTGGTATGACCAAGGGTGTCAATCCTTCAGCTGTAGACTAGCTGGGTATGACCAAGGGTGTCAAACCCTGCCCTGGAGCTGTAGACTAGCTGGGTATGACCAAGGGTGTCAATCCCTTCCTGGAGCTGTAGACTAGCTGGGTATGACTAATGGTGTCTATCCCTTGCCCTGGAGCTGTAGACTAGCTGGGTATGACCAAGGGTGTCAATCCCTGCCCTTGAGCTGTAGACTAGTTGTATATGACCAAGGGTGTCAATCCCTGCCCTGGAGCTGTTGACTAGCTTGGTATGACCAAGGGTGTCAATCCTTCAGCTGTTGACTAGCTGGGTATGACCAAGGGTGTCAATCCCTTCCTGGAGCTGTAGACTAGCTGGGTATGACCAAGGGTGTCAATCCCTGCCCTGGAGCTGTAGACTAGTTGTATATGACCAAGGGTGTCAATCCCTGCCTGGAGCTGTTGACTAGCTGGGTATGACCAAGGGTGTCAATCCCTTCCTGGAGCTGTTGACTAGTTGTGTATGACCAAGGGTGTCATTCCCTTCCTGGAGCTGTAGACTAGCTGGGAATGACAAAGGGTGTCAATCCCTTCCTGGAGCTGTTGACTAGCTGGGTATGACCAATGGTGTCAATCCCTGCCCTGGAGCTGTAGACTAGCTGGGTATGACCAAGGGTGTCAATCCTTCAGCTGTAGACTAGCTGGGTATGACCAATGGTGTCAATCCCTGCCCTGGAGCTGTAGACTAGCTGGGTATGACCAAGGGTGTCAATCCCTTCCTGGAGCTGTTGACTAGCTTGGTATGACTAATGGTGTCAATCCCTGCCCTGGAGCTGTAGACTAGCTGGGTATGACCAAGTAGAAACAAAGGGTCAGCTTAGTCTTTTAGTATGCTATTTGTGAGCACAACATAATTGGATCTTGTCTTGTCCTTCAAACAATTTAGTAGTCTTGGGGCAGCACAATTTTGCAGGCTGCTTCTTTCGTAACAGGAGATGTCTGTTTAATGTGGGAGGAAAGCCATGATGCATGTTGTGGATGTTCATGAGTTTTGTGTTGACAGGACAATGATCAGAATCGAGGTGAATCAGGTGGAATCTGGAATTCAAAACTGTACTAGAGCGTTTGACAAAACACTCTTTAACGTTTTGAGGCAATTAACCTCAATGAAATGTATGTAGCACTCTTGTAAATTACATCTATATCTATTACTGACAGCAGTTTACAGACATGGACTGCTGACTCTCGACATAAGAAACACAGGTCTTCTGTCTACATTCTAAACTGCACTTGAAAAATGTTTTCAAAAACAAGAAATCAGGACTTTCATTGGGGTGGAACACAACCATTTTAACTAAACATGATTCAAACTAAACTAATGGAACTAGTTCGTGTAATGTTTTAGTCAACAAGATCGGTAACTTGTTGAAACAGTACCAACCTGTCATGGAACTGATTTGTTGAAGTTGGAAAGTAAACAGGAGTTGTCTCCCTTTCTACATGAACTATTCACCAACCAGAGGACTTTTTCAACAGGTACCATGGCATCAGGTTACAAAGGACTCACAAGTCCACACAATGTTCTAATCTACACTTGAAATTTAAAAGCTCAAATTCATGCTAACCAAATATTTGTACATGAACTGAATTTCACTGCAATGAGCTTGCTACATTTGGCGGCTTGCACCCTTCCAACACACTCGAGTGTAGTGTTGACAGTCAGCACACAGCCTCTCTCCACCCATCTCTCCAGGTGTTATGGGCATTGTGCCATCACACAAACCCTCGCACTGCGTGACCCTGCACAATGCTTCTTCATCCTCATCCAGATCAGACAGAGTCCCCATCGGGATCAAACTTGTCATGATCAGAAAAATGTGCAAATGGGAAGTGATAAAATACCCTACACAGTTATGAGAGCCTGGGGTGCTTGTATTGTAACGCTAGGCCCATCGGGAGACATTATGGTGAGGTGAGGTGAAATTGGGTTTAACATCGCGTCCAAGATCATTGCACTTATATAGCGACGTGCATGTACGTGTGTGTGTTTGTGTGGTTGCTTGTACTAGTCCGGACTGATGCCGATTTATAGTGCTAGCTCACTGAGATACCATTCCACAGTTTAACATGAATACCCCACTCAGACACAGTATACTGACTCCAAGCCGACCAGTCCTTGTTTTAGCCCCTTAAGGCCGAGCGCCAGCAGGGTAACAAGAAGTACCATCTTTTAACATCTTTGGGTATGACACGGCAGGGGATCGAACCCCGGACCTTCCGCTCTCCGGGCGGACGCTCTTCCCCCAGACCACGGTGGCGGTCGGAGACATAATGGGGATCATACTTGAATATTCAACATGACTGATCATAATTGACAAGTTTGAGACCAACTCGAAGGTTGACATTAGGCACAAATTAACCTTTCTCTTACAACTTTATTTCTTCCAATAAAAACATGACGCTGTTAATTCCAGTTCCTATGAAGCCATCTTGATGTACCTTAGCAGCATCCGTATATTCAACCAAGCATCTCAAACTCAATCACGTTTTCGTCTTTGAGTCCAATCTTTAAGTCTCTCCAACATTCTACTCCCACACCAAATTAGTTATCGCAAGATTTGTTAATCTGAAGTCAATGTCCTACCACCTCCCCTCAATGTTGTCCCTACCCCTCAACCTTTTAGCTCTTCTTTCCCTCATCCACAACGCCCCCCACCACCTCCTTTCTCCACCTCCAATTCTACAATCAACTGTTCCTAGCAATCCCCTCAAAGTTTGCCTTTTCCAACCCAACTTTTTAACTCGTTCTTCCCTAATCCACATCGACCCCCCTTCCCCACAATTATCATCCCCTCCCCTCAATGTTGCCCTTTCCCTCCCCTCCTCCCACACCGACCGCCCGAACCTCCCATGTCCCCATTTCACTTTTACTACATAGACCCCACAACACCCATCTGGCATCTGCAACAGTCTAACTACCATCAACATAAAGGACGAGTATTTCGGCTTGGGTGTTGCCGCCATCAGGGGAGCAGTAAGCGAAACATGTTTTGTTTAGCGTGGAGGGGTAATGTGGCGTTCACCCGCAGTAACTGTAGATACAGGCCTGTGTACTCAGCAATGCCCATCCGACCACGAATCTTCTGTTAGCTGCGCTTTGTCAATACACAGTTATGACATGTGACAAAGGCTGTGAGGTGCGGACGTCACAATGCTGTCACAGGGTCTACATTGTCGGCAAGCAACAGCAACAACAGCAAGTTCTGAAGGCACTTCCTCTACATTATCTGCCCTTGTTACACACGGTACCAGGCACCCATTGTGGTACCCGACGCTACAGCGCCAAATACGGATGCATATTCTTTTGACAAGATACACCGAAGCTTTTGTCGGAGCAGAAAAGGCCGAACAACAGAGATAGCCAAATACACACAAATTACTTTGAACACAACCTGTTCTTCAGCTAATGTTCCAGCCCAGGACTTCTCACAATTAAATTTGAAAATTCAAATATGCTTGGTACTTATGCATGTGGTGCCGCCCATATTATGTATTCAAACTGTAACACACAAGTTAAACTTGTATAGAAAATGTAATAACAGTTCAAGTACATTATTTACAAAGCAGGGAATGTAGGACATCCTTGATATGAACAATGAACACCCACTTTCTCACTTACCAACACAAGAGCCGAGGTTTTACAAAAACCCAAAGCTACTGTGAGCAAACTTCCCACTAATAGTGACAGTACAGGCGTTCCTATTCATCCCGTGTTTGCATTATCTCCCAATACTGCTAGCAAACAGACCAAACAAATTAGACACTTGTTCAACCTCATTGTGAAATCTATGGATTTAATATTTGTTTCCAGATCAATTGACACAACAAATAACAACATGGTGTCACCAAGTGTATCCTCCTCACCACTAGTCCTGCCAACCATTCAAATATGTCACAATACATTGGAAGGAAAAAACTGTTCACAAAATATATATCATAGGACTTACAAGCTTAATAATAAGTTTCCTTGTTCCTCTGTGAAAATACAAGGTTAGATTTCAGATATAGTCATCAGGAAAACAGCATCCCCTATTCAACTGTTTTCTCCAGGACCCACTTGCACAAAGCGACCTTAGCGCTAAGACTATTGTAAGCCTATGTTAAAGTATTGGAGTTAAGATCATCTTAGCGATAAGATCGCTTTGTGCAGGTAGGCCCAGGAGCCTGGGGTTTACCCTCCTCTGTATCAGGGGGAACACACAAGTGTTTTTTGCTTCCTCTAATGATGACATATTCATCGGTAAAGGGCCCCCCCCCCCCCCCCATGTTACAATGATAAGTTCCAACATTGTTACCATAAGTTCCAAAATTGTTACCATAAGTTCCAATGTTGTTACCATGATAAGTTCCAACATTGTTACCATAAGTTCCAACATTGTTACCATAAGTTCCAATGTTGTTACCATGATAAGTTCCAACATTGTTACCATAAGTTCCAATGTTGTTACCATAATAAGTTCCAACATTGTTACCATAAGTTCCAACATTGTTACCATAAGTTCCAATGTTGTTACCATGATAAGTTCCAACATTGTTACCATAAGTTCCAATGTTGTTACCATGATAAGTTCCAACATTGTTACCATAAGTTCCAACGTTGTTACCATGTTGTTACCATGATAAGTTCCAACATTGTTACCATAAGTTCCAACATTGTTACCATAAGTTCCAATGTTGTTACCATAAGTTCCAATGTTGTTACCATGTTGTTACCATTATAAGTTCCAATGTTGTTACCATGATAAGTTCCAATGTTGTTACCATGTTGTTACCATGATAAGTTCCAATGTTGTTACCATGATAACTGACGAATGTTACCATGATAACTGTTGTTAAAGTTGAAAGTGTTGGTCTGATGATACCATCACTGATATGTTGAAATGTGGGTAGTTTTATCATGGCAACATAACTGCATGGTCCTAGTGATGAACCTAGGTAATCACAGGACATGAAGTCCCATTTCAGGGCAACTGGAAAGTATACCACCATTCTCCAGAATAAGCCGCTTGCACGTTATCCATGCACACCATCATGATGTCCCTTACCATATGGAAGGTTTATTACCCAACTCACTCACTCATCCACTCACACACTCAAGATCTATACCGCTCAGCACTTGCTAAGAACCCAAACTATGGTGTCCAAGAAACAACTAGAAGTTGCAGCGCTACCATAATGATGTGTTGTTAATGTCACTATCAACTGTTCAAGGACCAGTTCAAAAGTTCCCTGAGTTTTGAGACAAACCCCCCTATCCCCCCTACCCCCCCAAAAAAATTAATTTCGATATTGAGGTCCCAACTTCCAGTTGCCCGTTGCTGTCAACAATCAGGATTAATTAACTGTTAAGTGTTGGCTTCCAGTTGCCTGTTGCTGTCAACAATCAGCACTAATTAACTGTTAAGTGTTGGCTTCCAGTTGCTCGTTGCTGTCAACAATCAGCACTAATTACCTGTTAAGTCCTGGCTTCCAGTTGCCTGTTGCTGTCAACAATCAGCACTAATTAACTGTTAAGAGTTGGCTTCCAGTTGCCTGTTGCTGTCAACAATCAGCACTAATTAACTGTTAAGTCCTGGCTTCCAGTTGCCTGTTGCTGTCAACAATCAGCACTAATTAACTGTTAAGTGTTGGCTTCCAGTTGCCTGTTGCTGTCAACAATCAGCACTAATTAACTGTTAAGTGTTGGCTTCCAGTTGCTTGTTGCTGTCAACAATCAGCACTAATTAACTGTTAAGTCCTGGCTTCCAGTTGCCTGTTGCTGTCAACAATCAGCACTAATTAACAGTTAAGTGTTGGCTTCCAGTTGCCTGTTGCTGTCAACAATCAGCACTAATTAACTGTTAAGTGTTGGCTTCCAGTTGCCTGTTGCTGTCAACAATCAGCACTAATTAACAGTTAAGTGTTGGCTTCCAGTTGCCTGTTGCTGTCAACAATCAGCACTAATTAACAGTTAAGTGTTGGCTTCCAGTTGCCTGTTGCTGTCAACAATCAGCACTAATTAACAGTTAAGTGTTGGCTTCCAGTTGCCCGTTGCTGACAACAATCAGCACTAATTAACTGTTAAGTGTTGGCTTCCAGTTGCCCGTTGCTATTAACTATCAGGACTAATTAACTGCTAAGTATTGGCTTCCATTTGTCCATTGCAAATCACCTGTCAGAGCTTATTAACTGTTGACTTCCCTTGTTACGTTTCCACCTTTGTTATCTTATTACTTTTGTTGTTCTTACAGGTACATATATACGTTCTCTGCTTCATAGAATTTATTCACCTGATAAAGGAGTCAGTATATACTCCGAACGTTGTGTTCCTCATACTAAGGAGGGGCAGTCGGGTAGCCTAGTGGTTAAAGCGTTCGCTTCTTTCGCCCAAGTCCCGGGTTTGATTCCCGACATGGGTACAATGTGTGAAACCCATTTTCTGGTGTCCTCCACCATGATATTGCTGAAATATTGCTTATAGCGGCGTAAAACCATACTCACTCATACTAAGGAAGTTGACATCGACAAATTCTCTTCCTTAAAAGTTGAGTAATATACATTGACTGTCACTAACTTGAAGTACATTTCTCAGAAATTACAAATACCGGCAACAAAAAATGCCTCCAGGTAGGCTACACCCAGTGTGTACAGTCCATATGTTCACTGCAGGGTATCCTAGATGGAATACCCACAAACCAGCAGCTCCATGCACCCTGTGGACGCTACCCCATCCAACAACTCTCCGAACCACTGATTCTCTGTGCGGTGACCATGACCCTGTGATCAGCCAAGCAGTGCCATAACTCGGGCACCGGCACCACCTCTCCTCTGCTCCACTGCCCACAAAACCAGACCCCAAACAGAACAAGGATGTCTATTGTTGCGTTTAGCTTTGTCATCTTCTTGTTAACTTTTCTTGCAAGGGTGTGAGTGGATGAAGGTAGACACACATTATGTCCGGAACAATGCCGTCGTGGTCTTTTGTCCACCCACACAAAGCCCCACATACCTGGTATCGGGCTGCCCAGCCGCCTGTGTAATACATCATATCAAAGCTAGTAGGATATAATCTTCATATTGTGCCGCCAGTGTGTTCCATGGATACAACAATGCAGCATCTCCTTACAGCATGGCCTATTGTAGTCTTCTACCTTCTTCTCATGATACACTTCAATCGGACCTTTTGATGTACAGCGCAGGCACTCTATATCAGGAGACATCTTGTTGATTTGATTTTAAGATTTGGGGCAGTTTTGAGTTCGCTATAAATCCACAGTAGTCAGAAATGAGACTAGTTATTCTTTTTACAGGTGCAAACGAAGAAGCTGGGTTTGTCACCGCTTTCAACAGTACTGAGATGGCAATGTGACTTAAGCTTGGGTTGTATACTTCCCAGGGAGCAGAGAATGAAAATGGAGTGTATTGGATAATAATGTAGTTCATAGAGCATACTTTAGGCTGTGGATTTGGCACATAATGAATATTATTATTATTACTAATATTATTATTATTTCAGATTACATATTAACACAAAACGTTTGCGAAACATACAAGGACCCTGACAGACCAAGGAGCATAATCGGACAAATTTTGGCCAGAAGTCATGTTTTACAATTTGGGTCTCATGGTTCGCTGGTGAGGGACTAAAGTTATTCCCAAATCATGAAACTCAAGCATGTGAATTTCATTGTGTAATTGTCTGCAAAGTTAAGGAGGATGCTGGGTTAAAAAGAAAACATTAAAAATAACCATAAATTGGTGCTTAATTACAAATGAAACTTTCACTGCAATGCACCACATTTCAAAGCTATATTGTATACTGACATATTGACAATAGTTTTATTGTTGCTGAGCAGATAGCAGTGTCCACAGCCATGAAATTGTGATGCGCAATATACATGAAATATGATACTTAATCCCATAAAGGAAAGGCATATATTTAGTTTACAAAAGAATAGAAGGTGCCGTCATGCTACTTTTGAATCTACAATGACAACACATCTGACAGCGGTGTGACGATGCATACATGTTGTTATGTGGCATGTATATCAAATACTAAGAACGCATTACACGGATGTTTTCGTAGAAGATGGGCTGCGAAATTGTCAAAACCTTACCATTGTTTCAACATCTGGATCTTATCGGTTATGTATATGATTTTCCATACGTTTTTCAGTAACATTAGTTGGGAAATTATTAATCACAGAAACATTTGTAAATATATTTCTTCCATTTTATGATTGTTTTATTGAACAAAGGCCGGGAATAGAATTAAAGTACAGTTTGCAAAAGAGTATTTTTGAACGCTTAAACATTTTATCAGGATCGCCATCAATAAGGTGACTTGAAAGAGTGAGTGAGTGAATTTGAACTTTGAACTTTGAACAGAATTCCAGTTATATCGTGGCGTGTCAGCTTAATGTGGGAGGAAAGCCCAAAGTAATGCAGGTCTCAGATGTTTACCACTTCGGTGACAACCAACGAGCACGGGTATGGTGCTGACGAACCCAGAAATATAACCGGACCAAACAGGATTCGAACCCATAAGCATAGGTTCCTGGTGTTCCCAAGGGATGCAACTCTGCAAATTGTGATACCTTAGACGACTGGGCCAGCCATGCCCCAGTGACATGAAATAAATCAAGTGACAAAAAGAGGGTGCTTGGCGTGGTTCTGTGAATGGCACATGAAGAGTTACTTCCCTTCCCCTAATAATCTCCCAACTCCTTCCCAGCGTGTGCCAGAATGGAAGCAGCCATTACAAGAATATTGAAACTTGCCCTCTGTCCACAAAAGTAGTCACGTTCATATTTCTGTTTATGTCATTGGGAATGCCATCATAGTGAATTTTGAAAAGGTTTATGACTGACCATATTTCCCAGATGAGCTTACCTTTTCGTCTGTTTAATTGGATTGGTTCGAGATTGCAGACAAATTGAAATTCAGCCAACTTCTCCCCTACATTCTTACTATACCAATTACATGATAGTTATAAACAGTGATGTGAGCAGGTTTTCCCGAAAAAAGAGGAAAAGTCTAGGGGGGTGTTTTTAAAACATTTGATTGCATTTTAAGCAATTTCGTGCAGTTTGGACAACATTCACACCAAGAAATGTAATAAGTCAATGGCAAAAGTCAATAAGTCAAATAAACAAGATGGCAGATGCAGTAAAATTTCAAAGTTAAATCAGTACTTTTAAAAAATCGGGCATAGCTTACGCACACCTGGCTACCCGCCAGGTCTGGGAGCAATACTGCCATAAACTTCAACCCCCATCCCCCAGACACAAGGACAACTGTCACAAGCGTGCAATGTCTGACCCTTTCCCCATGTTGAAGCATATTGAAAAAAACTTACCTTGTACTTACCTTTTGATGGAAAAAACAAAACTCCATTGCAAACATAAGACATTAATACAACATATATCCCCATGACATGGGGTTTTGGACGCTGAAGAAACATTCATAGTTTTTTCTCTTATCACATAAACAACTGTAAAACATCTCATTCACTTACAGGCTAAAAGACAACTTTATCTTAAAAACAAGCCATCAGCTGAGTATTTACAATTTCTGTGTGACGCCACACCCCACGTTAGAGTGCAAGTATTCGTGACAGAAAACATATGATGTCCGAAAACCTATGCTTGTGAAAGCCCTGATCGAAAACAGGAAAACCCGTGCCAAATGTCCGGTTTTCGATCATATTTTTTTTAATTTTTTAATTAAATTTTTACGAGGAAGATGATTTTTTCTGAGGACTACTGTTTTAAAAAACGCGATTTTCCGCGTTTCCGCGGAGATTTCACATCCCTGTATAAAGAAACAGAAATTCAAATTGACAAAGAAACTAATTTAGTAAGGGTGAGAGTATTCAGTGTCATGTCAGTCATCACTTGTTTGTAAACACAACAGTCAGTCGTTGTAGCCACCTTTTTGTTTGTTTGTTTGTTTATTGTTTAACGCCACACTCAGCAATATTCCAGCTATATGACAGCGGTCTGTAAATAATTGAGTCTGGAGCAGACAATCCAGTGGTTGATGTCATGAGCATCAATCCAAGCAATTGGGATAGTTGTAGGCACCTATCACAGTGGGGAGCTTTCACTGGTGGCAGCAGTAGAGAGCTTCGCTAACGGGATACGGCTGTGAGGAGGTTGATTGATCTTCCAAGATCATGTTTTAATATTACTGTCATTTTTGTCAACAGTGTGAAGAGGGGAACAAACTGTGGCATGGTATCTCAGTGGGCTAGCACCATAAAAATCGGCATTGCTCCGGACTAGTACAAGCAGCCATACAGACGCATGTTGCTATATAAGTGCAATAATTTTGGACGTGATGATAAACCCCATTTCACCTCACCTCGTTCTTGACCCATGCTTGCCGTAAAAGGCGACTATGCTTGTCGTAAGAGGTGACTAACGGGATCGGGTGGTCAGGCCCGCTAATTTGATTGATGAATGTCATGGTATCCCAATCGCGTGGATTGATGCTCATGATATCAATCACTGGATTGTCTGGTCCAGATTCGATTATTTACAGATCGCCATCATATAGCTGGAATATTGCTGAATGTGGCGTTTAACAACAAACAAACAAATTTTGACCCAGTATTTCTCATTCTTGACTCGGCTTTCGTAGGTTATGGCTAAGTTGACCCATAAGTATTCAGCAAGCTCAGTGTACTATTAAATATACAATTCTTATAATTATTTTGGCAATATTCCAACAATATCACGACAGTACACCAGAAACCAGCTGCAAACATTGTCCCGGTCAAACCCAGGCCTTACCACAAAGCTTCCACACAGCCAAATTATGAATAGAACATCACTTCGTATCATAGGCATGCATGATTATCTTGCCTCACCTACAAATAAATACATGTACAAAGCAGAATATCAAGTGAGAAGCACAGTGTTACTACTTGCACCATTTCGTTCTAAGGTTAACGAGGCAGTAACTGTGAGGCCGTGTTATTGGAGGAACTCATGGTAACAGGTGTGGCAATGACATAAATATATCAGCATCACTCACAAAAGATTGGGTGACAGGAGCAATAAACTGCTGAAGTGATGGTTTGTGATTTATGGAAAGCAGGATGAGACATTCTGCTCTCATCAGCACCAGCTTGGGATCTCCACCAGACAGAGGAGCCCAGCCCAGGTCCAGTTGTACCAGTTGAACCAGGTGTACCAGGTGTACTGGACCATGGACAGGACCGTGGACAGGACCCTGGACTGGACCGTGTACTGGACCCTGTACTGGACTGTGTACTGGACCGTGGACTGGACCGTGGACTGGACCTATAATGGACTGTGGACTGGACCGTGGACTGGACCGTGGACTGGACCGTGGACTGGACCGTGGACAGGACCATGTACTTAACCATGGTCTGGACCATGTACTGGACCTATAATGGACTGTGTACTGGACCATGTACTGGACCTATAATGGACCGTGTACTGGACCGTGTACTGGACCTATAATGGACCGTGTACTGGACCATGTACTTGACCATGTACTGGACCTATAATGGACCATGGACTGGACCATAGGCTGAACCATGGACAGGACCATGGACTGGACCGTAAACTGGACTGTGCCTAGCATACAGATTAATTGGCTTCCCAACAATTGTCTTGTCATCTCTTCTCCTTGTACCATTAGATATGTTACATATATTTACTTCAGGATAATCACTTCATCATTGTACATAGACGATCAAAATGGAACAAACGTGAAAATTGTCACATGAAATCAGGCACAAGAACACAACATGGTCAAGGTATGATCACGCAATCACCAAAATCCCCGACCCTGACCACCAAATCTTAAGTGTGCTTCTCACGACAAACATAGGTCCAACTTGTTGCCTCGGACATAATGGAAAATCCCCAAAATGTCAAAATATGAATTGAAAAATGCATCAGTTCATCACCTGTATGAGTGTAAAGTTTGAGTTCTACTCCAGATAAGAACTTGACTGGACAGTGCGTGAGTGAGTTGAAAAAGTTCAAAAGCAGTGCCTCGTCCAAACAAAATTTAGTGACAAGAGTATTTTACATTCAAAGAAAGTGTCATCAAAAACAATTCAGATACACTTTCTGCTAACCTCAATCTGCTCCATGGCCTTAATATGGAAGCATCAACCATAATATTGACAGCATATCCAAAAGGAAGGGTATCAGTTTTGGAAATCGAATTCCAAAACAAGAACTTCATCATTGCCATTGAACATTGACTCACCTCTGTGGCATAGTGAAGAACCTTGGCGGCAGGGTGCATCTTGAAGTCGTGGACAGGAACAATCTCTGGTGCCTTCCATCCCCCATCCTTGCTCCACGCCACCTCCAGCATGTGGTCGGAGAAGTGGTGTCCGAACACCAGCTTGTCATTTGGGGGTTTGGGCTGTGGGTCATCCGTTAGGCTAACCTTCAGGTCATTGTACTGAAACAAGGAAGCAGTGCAGGACATTAGCGGGAGACCCGTAGCAGTGAGTGAGTGAGTGACATGCGTTTACACCCCTTTCAACAGTATTCTAGTTACATTACAGCTTGTCAGCTAGATGTGTCAGCTTGTCACGTCCAAGATTATTGCACTTATATAGCGACGTGCATGCACGTGTGGGTGTGTTGTTGCTTGTACTAGTCCGGACAAATGCCGATTTATAGTGCTAGCTCACTGAGATACCATGCCTCAGTTTAACATGAATACCTTACTCAGACACAGTATACTGACTCCGAGCCGACCAGTCCTTGTTTTAGCCCCTTTATGCTGAGCGCCAGACAGGGTAACAACAAGTACCATCTTTTAACGTCTTTTTGTATGACGCGGCCGGGGATCGAAACCCGGACCTTCCACTCTCCAGGCGGATGCTCTACCACAAGACCACGGGCTAGATGTGAGAGGAAAGCCTGAAGTGATGCATATCTCAGCCAGTTACAACTTCGGTGAAACGAGCCTACGTTGCTGAAAAACCTGAAATACATTATCAAGGTGAACCGGGATTCGAACCCACCATCACAGGTTTCTAGTGTGCCCAAGGGACACAACTCTGCACAGAAAACTGCGGACTCGTGCCCCAGAGTCAGTGTTCGTCAATCTATGACAGATTATAATGAGCAGGACCATTGCGGTCTGTGCCAGAAACATATGAATCTGCTTGCCCAAACTATGCTATGAGTATTGATGACTTCGATATTATCAGACTGTTACTAGCTGAGTTCACTAGAGCAAACAAAATTTTACTCAACTTGGTCTTTCATTGGTTGGTTGTTTTTTGTTTAACGCCGCACCCAGCAATATTCTAGCTATATGACGTAGTCTGTAAATAATCAAGTCTGTACCAGACAATTCAGTGATTGATATCATGAGCATCAATCCAAGCAATTGGGATGACATGCATCAACCAAGTCAGCAAACCTGACCACACCATCCTGTTAGTCGCCTCTTACCACAAGCATAGTCGCCATTTATAAAAAGGAAGGCTTGCTGAAGACCTATTTTAATCCGGATGTTCAAGGGTGTTTTCCCAAATGAAAATCCTACCATGTAGCTCAAGTAACACAAACAGAACATTAGAAGTTGTCCACTGGTCCCGAGGGAACATGGGTTGATGTGCCGTCTATGTTAGTTCCTGTTCCCCGAGCTAATCTGCTATGAAGGGAACATAAACAACATAGAGGGCACATTATCAATTGTAGCAGGATCACGAGGGGTACTTGGGCTTTTATGCGTCTCGCGTTAAGTCTGATACCACCAGCCTGAGCCATGTACTCCTCGTGATCCTGCTACAACGAATTTATCTTACCAACATGTTTTAATGTGAAATTGTAAAAGAATTAACATAAATTCAAAATTGATAGAAAACAGTTGTTCGATTAGGCTTAGGTTAACCTGACCTATGTCACGTGACTTCCACTGACTCGGAAGAATCAGCAGCTTTTTGCTTGGAAGCAGGGTATAAGGGATTTTTTTTCTGCCTCTCAGAAATCCATGTACAGCCTGTATTGCTTATGGCGGGGTATAAGAGATTTATTTCCCTGCTGACAAATTTACTTTATTACTTGCCCGTGAAGAGATCACCCGTTTAAAAAACATACACCTGTATTACACATTACTCTCGGAACAAGTTTCGCGAACAAATATTGAAAGCTCTCAATACCCCTTGGCTTATTCAACGACATTGCATGTGGAGATGATAGATCACTGAGAGGAGCTTATGATCCCAGCAACCTTGTTGCTAGGCTGACGTCACATGAAAATATTTCGCCAATGGATCTTTCAACAAAATTCCACAAATTACGTCATCAGGTATTGTGACGTGATGTAAACTTTGAGGAGCAAGGCGCCATTCCACAGGGCGATCTTAGCACAACGACAGTCGTAAGTCTATGTTAAAGTATGTGAGTTACGATAACCTTAGCTACAATAATTTTGTTGAACGGACACCTGAATTCTAAAGGTGGACTGTGCGTGAACAGTTGTGGTATCTGACTCGCTTTTGCTCATCAGATACCGGAACTATTCACTCATTTCATAAGATTGGTATTCTATATACCCTCCATGGCAGGTTACACAGTATTTTATCAACATCATGTGGACCAATCAGATCTCATCATTCTGACATGGAGGTATGATAACAACTGAAGTCACCTGAGGGACCGGTGGACAACAAATGTATCTTACTGCACACATAATTATACTGCAGGTATGTCTTATGCATCGGTAAAATACCACAGTTAGGCATTTATCCACTTAGCAGACGACGGAAAACAAACTTCGAGTTATTCCCCCTAGATCAATTTCAATAGGGTTGGGTTGTGTGTATTGTTTTACGCCGCTTTTAGCAATATTCCAGCAATATCACAGCGGGGGACACCAGAAATGGGCTTCACACTTTGTACCCATTTCGGGAATCGAACCCGGGTCTTCTGCGTGGAGAGCCAACGCTTTAACCACTAGGCTACCCGACCGCCCCAAATTTCAATAGGAAAATATTTCGGTTGGTATGTTGCAAATGTAATGTCAACAGTTCGGCAATTCGAGCAGGTAATATAAGAAATTTAGCAGGGTGCATTGAAAATAATAGAATGCCAATCAGAATCCGACATTCTTGTGTAAGGGAAGATAGGTTAAGATATGATACTCATAGTACGCCACATAACTTTGTGGACGAAAAGTTTGATCCTGGTTTGGCCAAGGGAAGCAACTTTGCACAAAAGTAAATTGTGTCACTTACACCAAAAGGCACCAGTGCTGACAAAAACGGTCTTCAATTTAAGGGTTTCCCAGGGATTTTTGAAGGTTTGCTCTGAGAGTGTTTCAAACAAGGGGCCCTTAAAATCTTTAACTTTTAACATTAGGGTTACAAGAAGTACCATTGGACAACATTTTCAATCATCTGTGATATATGCACTTACTCTGAATGAGCTGCCAACTGTATAGCTCCTGACTGACTTTCTGCCAGAGTGGATGATGAGTCTTGTTACCTTAAAAAAAAGAGAGAAAAGATGAAGAAAGAAAAACGTTATTGAAGCATGTACTGTAACATGTGACATGTGCTGGAACCATTTGGCTATAACAGGTGCTTGAACCATGTGACTATAACAGGTACTTAAAGCATGTGACTGAAATGGGTGCTTGAACCATGTGACTGTAACAGGTACTTGAAAAATGTGACTGTAATGGGTGCTTGAACCATGTGACTGTAGCAGGTGCTTGAAATAGGTGCTTGAACCATGGGACTGTAACAGGTACTTGAACCATGGGACTGTAACAGCTTGCTTGATTTGTTGTTAAACGCCGCACTCAGCAATATTCCAGCTATATGACGGCGGTCTGTAAATAATCGAGTCTGGAAGTGACAATCCTGTGATTAATATCATGAGCATCGATCCACGCAATTGGGATTGATGACATGCATCAACCAAGTCAGCGAGCCTGACTACCCGATCCTGTTAGTTGCCTTTTACGACAGGCATAGTCACCTTTTACGGGCAAGCATGGGTTGCTGAAGACCTATTCTACTCCGGAATCCAATGGAAAGGAAGGGGGAAACTATCAGAATTACTGCTGCCTGTTGGCTTAGACGGATGATGACTCAACATTAATCTTCTATTGAGCAAACATTAATTCTAAAGGCCACACCTAAATATATTAAACAGTGCCCAGTGACACGCTTGAAAACACATTTCTATCTCTGACATACCAAAGTTTCACTATTTATTATTTATCAATGGGTCGATTTATCATTCAAAACAACAATTGTTGTATATTTAACAAACAGCAGAGTTAACCATGGCTGCCTCATTCAACCTATTCAGGGCCTTGTCAGGCAGAGTGAGTGAGTGAGTTTGGTTTTACGCCGCTTTTAGCAATATTCCAGAAATATCAGGGAGGGGACACCAGAAATGGGCTTCACACATTGTACCCATGTCGGGGTTGTCAGGAAGAGTCAAATATGAGGCCTTTTCAAGTTTCTGCCAAGTTTAAGTTTTGTTTGTTGTTTAACGCCACACTCAGCAATATTCCAGCTGTATGACGGCAGTCTGTAAATAATCAAGTCTGGACAGCAATCCAGTGATTGACATCACGAGCATCAATCTACGTAATTTGGATAGATAGATAGATAGATAGATGGAAAGAGAGGGAGATAGATAGATAGATAGATAGATAGATAGATAGATAGATGGAAAGAGAGGGAGATAGATAGATGGATGGATGGATAGATAGATAGATAGATAGATAGATAGATAGATAGATAGATAGATAGATAGATAGATAGATAGATAGATAGATAGATAGATAGATAGATAGATAGATAGATAGATGGATGGATGGATGGATGGATGGATGGATGGATGGATGGATGGATGGATGGATGGATGGATAGAGAGATAGAGAGAGAGATAGATAGATAGATAGAAAGAGAGGGAGATAGGGAGAGATAGATAGATAGATAGATAGATAGATAGATAGGGAGATAGGGAGAGATAGTGAGATAGAGAGACAGACAGACAGACAGACAGACAGACAGATAAACATAGCTTTTCATTTTTATTTTGTCCGACCTTGTGTGAAAAAGTATGGCAATGTGTGGTTTAATAACACAGTAATGCATTATAAAGGCACATCTGACAACATGATAGGATCATTGTGCATTGTTATGAGTTAATATTCCTTGAAAACTGTCATGAAATCAAACACACACTGGTGTGTATACAATGGTATACACAAATCATGCTTTCCTGTGATGGACAATACACCATTGAAACTTCCTTTTGAAATGGTAGATGAGAGGCAGTGTTGATGCATACAAACAGCATAAAACAGTCGACTGAAATAACCTCATAAATCATGATGGACATTGCGTATCGACTTCCTTGAGTGTGATGATGTGACTGCATTGTTCTATTTCAGGATTTGACCCACAAAGATCTGGGTAGAATAAGTCTTCAGCAACCCATGCTTGCCGTAAAAGGTGACTATGCTTGTCGTAAGAGGCAACAAACAGGATCGGGTGGTCAGGCTCACTGACTTGGTTGATGCATGTCACCGTATCCAAATTGCTTGGATCAATGCTCATGATGTCAATCACTGGATTGCCTGATCCAGACTCGATTATATACAGACCGCCGTCATAAAGCTCGAATATTGCTGAGTGCAGACAATCCAGTGATTAATATCATGAGCATCGATCCGCACAATTGGGATCGATGACATGCATCAACCAAGTCAGCGAGCTTGACCACCCGATCCCGTTAGTCGCCTTTTACGACAAGCATAGTCACCTTTTACGGCAAGCATGGGTTGCTGAAGACCTATTCTACCCCGGAATCGTCACAGACTGTGAATGGACAGGTAACATTTACTGGGGCAGCAAAAACATTTGGCTGTTGGGATCATCAAAGCAAATCTTGCATGTCACATAAGTTGGATAATAGAAAGAACTACACTCGAAGTTGTAGCTTCAATCAATGTCAATGACAGGACAATTTATTGGCAAAAGAATTGTACTGCAATATATTCTGACACAGGTATCAGAGAGCTACGCGTTAAATCACAAAGAACACCGAAGAACGAAGTTTGGTTTATTTCACAATAAAACATTGTTCTATCATCAGTATCATGACGTCATTTCTGGAGATTTCGAACATGCCCTCGCAGCTTGATGACCCCCCTCATGGTTTAGTCTCCCTGCAGTATTTTATTGTATGATAAACAACTTCCACTCGTCGTTTATTTCTTAATTATTGAGAGCTAAGATGTTAGATAGTGATTGACACTGATTGTACATACAGATCCTATTTTCTACATACTGAAATAAATATTCCTCAGCATGCGTGCGTTTACTAGTCTGGACTAATCCAATTTTATAGATACCATGTCGCAGGTTGACATGAATACCCCACTCAGACACAGTATACTGACTCCGAGCCGACCAGTCCTTGATTTAGCCCCTAATGCAGAGCGCCAGGTAGGGTAACAACAAGTACCATCTTTTAACGTCTTTGGGTATGATATGGCCTGTGATCGAACCCTGACCTTCCGCTCTCTGGGCAGACGATATACCACTAGAACATGGGGGCGGTCCGTAGTCATAGAAACAGGAGAGTTTACAAAGTGAGAGAAAAAAAAATCAACTCCAAAGGGAAATGTCATTTGTGAATCAAATTCTGTCCAGATTTTAATTCAAACGACACAATTGACGAAACTTGTTATGTTTATTTACTTAAAAATACCAGCAGACAGAAAAAAAATTGCAATACGTATCATCCTAGTCAATGGTTAATTTTATTCAATTTTACACTGAAATCTCTATCTACAATAGGCTGAAGGCTTCTGAGCAATTGCAACGACTTCCTTGTTTGTCTGTATTTTTAATGGCCCACTCAACAATATTTCAGCTACAAGACTCACATAATTATATTAATAAACCCACCTACATGAATGCGCCCGATGTCAAATTGAGCGAAATATATCAAGCGCAAACCAATAAATTATAGCGCGAATCCTGCAAGGACCCTGCCTTGGCAGTACACTGTTTGGGGTTTTCTGGTATTATTTTCTTAAACAGTTACAAAAAAGTCAACACTTTTACTGATCATGTTCATGCATAATTATGTAGCCTACAAATAAACCTTTCGTCATTAATTCTAGTTATGGGTCTATTATCAAGAGAGTGTGATCATTGTGACTCATCATGCTCATGATTTATACATGTATTAATATAGTACAAAATTCATATTCTTCACATACTGAGAAAGACTCAGAACTAAATTATTTATTAACCAGAAAACAGAATGCATTTTGAAAACCCTACTTTATCATAGACTAAGATCCTTCTTTGAGATGCATTGAGCACTCAGCAATATTCCAGCTATATCATGTATATGACAGTGGTCTGTAAATAATCCAGTCTGGACCAAACAATCCAGTGATTGACATCATGTCAGAGCATCGATGTATGCAACTGGGATACAATGACATGTATTAACCAAGTCAGCGAGCCGGACCACCCGATGGTCGCTTCTTATGACAAGCATAGTCGCCTTTCACAGCAAGCATGGGTTGCTGAAGACCTATTCTGACTCAGACGCAATTGGGATCGATGACATGCTTCAACCAAGTCGAGACTGACCACCCGATAGTCACCTCTCACGACAAGCATAGTCGCCTTTCACGGCAAGCATGGGTTGCTGAAGACCTATTCTGACCCAGATGCAATTGGGACCGATGACATGGTTCAACCAAGTCAGTGAGACTGACCACCCAATCCCGTTAGTTGCCTCTTACGACAAGGAAAATTAAAATGGTTTGCAATTATTCATAACAATACTCTGCATACAATTTGCATCAAACAGTGTGTCCCAACTGTCATAAGTACAGTGGTTGCCATAGTAACCCTCACAGTATTTGTCACAATCCATATCTATTAATAAAAGAGGCCTACAATTAACAGGCTACAATAACTGGATCCTCATTCCCAGCACA
The DNA here is from genome assembly GCF_023055435.1 of Haliotis rufescens. Lineage (NCBI taxonomy): Eukaryota > Metazoa > Mollusca > Gastropoda > Lepetellida > Haliotidae > Haliotis > Haliotis rufescens. The sequence continues at coordinate 48,959,700 of NW_025964334.1, forward strand.
ATCAATACACTATTGTATGAGAGTGTCCATCCAGGGTTGTCTCAATGGAGGCCAATGGTCAGACCACTGACCAATACAAACGTATCTCCCCTACAGCGTTGTCCAGTCTGATCATGCTGATGATTTGTTTGTTTGTTGTTTATCACTGCACTTGGCAATATTCACAATACAAAACGGCAGCCAGTAAATACTCAAGACTCAGGGAAACCAGTCATTGACACAGAGCTACAGATGAGCAGCTAATTTGCGTAAAATACCCCTCAAAACTATTCAAAACCCAATTACTTTCAATTACCTTGCGTACAGCAACGCATGCATTAAATGGAAAACGCAATTGTTTGAAAACAGCATGCGTAAATACCCATTGAAGTTTTTTTCAGCATGCGTACAACGGAACTAATTTCCGAAACACAATTACGAGCTAATTTACTTTCTGAGTCAAGCCTATATTTAGGACCGTTATATACATCTAAAACATTATTTAATTTTTTTTAAATCTAAAATGGTTACTCATTTTGGGAAAAACCCAAAAGAGTGACGAATAGATGAGTGAAAAAATATTGGTTACCCAATGAAAAATGTAATAACCCAATAAAAATAGAAACCTTCGAGTAAAAACTCAATTGCTCAAGAAGTTATCTGGAGCTCTGCTGACATTATGAGCATCGTCCCCTACCGTCTTGCCACTATGACCATAACTTGACATGAGGTAGATGGCAACGCTGTACTGTAGCAATTAAATTTGTGGACTAGGGAAAAATTAAAGTTAGTTTCCTACACTACCTAACTGAAAATGCCATGAAACTGATACTTTAACATCAACTAATATATGTACTACTCAAAAGAAGTTAAAGAACACCCAATTCTTTCACATATTATAGTTAGCCTGCAGAAAATGTCAGTAAATATTCCTAAATTGGACTTCCCACTTCACATTGTGGGAGTTGTTTATCATACAATAAAACACTGCATAGAGAATAATCCACGAGGGGCGCAGACCCAAGCGGTTTATTCTCCCTGCACGTTTTATTTATAACAAGTATTTGTCACAGAGTGACGAAATATCCCCCGCCATATACACCATAGTACCAAATATGAAGACAATCCAGCGATTAGTTCTTGAGATATTGTGGCAACACCGTTTTCCAACTCCAAAAACAGATTTGCCTGCTGTGACCTTGAAAATGGGATCAAGGTCACCAAATCTGACAGGTGTATGCGGTGTCTGTATATACACCATAGTTCCAAATATGAAGACAATCCAGCGATTAGTTCTTGAGATATCGCGGCAACACCGTTTTCTAACTCCAAAAGCAGATTTGCCTGCTGTGACCTTGAAAATGGGGTCAAGGTCACCAAAACCGACTGGTGTCTGCGGTGTCTGTATATACACCATAGTTCCAAATATGAAGACAATCGAGAGGTTTAGTTCTTGAGATATCGCGGCAACACCGTTTTCCAACTCTAAAAGCAGATTTGCCTGCTGTGACCTTGAAAATGGGATCAAGGTCACCAAAACCGACTGGTGTCTGCGGAGTCTGTATATACACCATAGTTCCAAATATGAAGACAATCCAGTGTTTAGTTCTTGAGATATCGCGGCAACACCGTTTTCCAACTCCAAAAGCAGATTTGCCTGCTGTGACCTTGAAAATGGGGTCAAGGTCACCAAAACCGACTGGTGTCTGCGGTGTCTGTATATACACCATAGTTCCAAATATGAAGACAATCCAGTGTTTAGTTCTTGAGATATCGCGGCAACACCGTTTTCCAACTCTAAAAGCAGATTTGTCTGCTGTGACCTTGAAAATGGGATCAAGGTCACCAAAACCAACTGGTGTCTGCGGAGTCTGTATATACACCATAGTTCCAAATATGAAGACAATCAAGTGTTTAGTTCTTGAGATATCGCGGCAACACCGTTTTCCAACTCTAAAAGCAGATTTGTCTGCTGTGACCTTGAAAATGGGATCAAGGTCACCAAAACCGACTGGTGTCTGCGGAGTCTGTATATACACCATAGTTCCAAATATGAAGACAATCCAGTGTTTAGTTCTTGAGATATCGCGGCAACAAACAGGTGGGACGTACGGACGGACGTACGGACGGACGGACAGACGGACGGACGGACGTACGGACGGTCGTGAATACTATATCCCCCGCTTCGCGCTTTCGCGCGGCGGGGGATAATAAACAACGACCATTAGTCGTTTATTTATTATATGAGATCAGCGTTCGAAATACCTGTCTGCCCGACCGTCCGAGACTCGGGCTGCCAGATTTTCAAATCCCCCTGCCCGACGGTCGGGTTATATTTCATATGTGAAAATATTCTAAATATTTCCCGATGATAAGCATTAATTCACATGTAAAGATGAATGATAAAATGTAACCAAAAAGAAACCCCGTTAGCTTTTAGACAACTTAAAATTTAGGCCATATTTAGGAATAAGGATATTTACATGATGTATTCTAAGATATTAAATACAAATCTGACCTAAAAAGTGTTTGCTATTTCTTTTCTTGCATTACTTCATGTTCAATGAATTCGATTTAAAGTTTTAATTAAATTATCCTGAGAAACATATGATTATAGTGGGCAGGCAGGTTTTGGTCAGGGCTGGCAAGTATTTCAGCTAGCCAGTCCTGTGGTCTGGCTGAAATTTTTGGGAGTTTCATATCAACATTATGTACAGCCTCTTTAAGGATGTTGGTAAAATGTAGAAGCTTTAAAAATATTAACCCCTATTTAATAATGATGACTCCCTCAATAGAATCCGACCTGGACAATGTCCATTTTGTGCACAGACGAGTATTTCCCGCATATTCTCACATTGATTACCCCCCTTTTTCTTCCAAAACCGATTGTCATATCTCTCCCAGTTTGGGATGCGATCGTTCGGCCATCGCGTTTATCTACATTGCCATGCTACATCTATGGGTAACAACTCACAAGACACTCCCCTCTGAAAAATAATGTTGTCATACATGACGTCATCAAGTTGCGAGTGCGTGTTCGAATCTCAAGAAATGACGTCATGATAGAACAATGTTTTATCGTGAAATAAACCGAGCTTTGTTCTTTATTGTTCTTTGCAATTTATCCCGTAGCTATGTTATTTATACTAATAACTTTAGTTAATAATAGTTTGGAATCCTGAATAAATGCTAACATATATCAATGTAAATAGATATGCATCATGTCGTATAAAATATAGTCTCTCATAAAGCGATTGGACTTAATTGTATGTACATGATTGTATGATTTGTATGTCATATTTAAGAGCGTGACTGTAATAAACACTTTTGTCTGTCTGTTATGCTAATAGACTACTGCAATGATGGGGCTATGAAAGAAGGTCAAGGTCATGGTCAAGGTCACTAACAGCTTCCTCCTCCAACAAGAATACAGTATCAATCACACTAGGCATTGCTGAGGAATCATGTATTAAAGCTGTTCATTTTTCAACCCATGGGCTCAAGTTAAGAAATCAATTTGGAGTGATCGAGCGAAACATGTGGAATGTGAGAGTATTATGGATAATCTAGAGTATATCAGACAGTCAGTGCTGTGAGAGTCTTCCACGTGTATACTATAAGACACACTGGTCTCCTCAACTGTATTTCAAAATGTTTTGGTGTTTAAGTGGCACATCAGTGTTTTATTGTAGTTTTGACACTGAACGTAGTTGATTATTTTATTGAATGAAATGGGAGTCTTTATTCATGTTTGCATATTTACTGTAGTATAACCAGTTTTGTTGAAAATATTCAGTGAGTGAGTGAGTGAGTTGGGTTTAACGCCACTTTTAACAGTATTCCAGTTATATCACGGCGTGTCAGCTTAATGTGGGAGGAAAGCCCGAAGTGATGCAGGTCTCAGACGTTTACCACTTCCGTGAAACCCACGAGCACGGGTATGGTGCTGACAAACCTAGAAACATAATCGGGGCGAACTGGGATTCGAACCCACAATCATAGGTTTCTGGCGTGCCCAATGGACGCAACTCTGCACAGCGAATCACGGCACCTTAGACGACTGGGCCACCTGTGCCCCCTGAAAATATTCAGCAATGTACAATGGAGTAATAGTTCTGTGATCATACTGAACCAACTAAGGCTGGATAATTATATTAATCAATGTTATAGAAATGAATAAAGTATTTATTTCTTGTTTTGTTTCAACACAATGATGAATATTTCAACGTACAACTTGAACATGAACAACAACAAATAGTTATTTAGCTCTCCAGATCTTTTTTAAGAACAACATTCTTCAATTCTCCAACACTGAGCAGTAACCTCTTGATCATAACTGTCACTAATGAAACTATTTATTAATTGTTATGCATTTTTTAAAATTCCTATTGATATAATACAATCGTAAGGCAAACAATTGCAATACATTGATCATTCCATTGTTCCTTACACTCCTTAAAATTTGCTAAAACAATCCATAAACTTAATTTTCAATTGTCCTGAACATTTTTTTGTATGCTGATTTGACTAAAAATAATCATAATAAGAGTACTTAGTAGATCTATTAGTATTATTGCTTTTACTATTATTGAATTGAATATTTCTGAAGCTCCAATCCCAATGAGATTCAAGACAAAGAATTACCCAAAGACCATGAGATATTAATTATTAGATTTTCCCCTCACAACTAAACACTCCACCTCACTGTCCATAAATACCTACAAACGAACACACATGCTACATGGGTTCCCTGCAGTCTCTACTTGATGAAATATATTATACTAAATAGCCCTACTAAAGGCCCCACATCACATCATTTTACTGTCCATAAATACCTACAAACGAACACACATGCTACCATGGCTACATGGGTTCCCTACAGTCTCTACTTGATGAAATATATTATACTAAATAGCCCTACTAAAGGCTCCACATCACATCATTTTACTGTCATTAAATACCTACAAACGAACACACATGCTACATGGGTTCCCTACAGTCTCTACTTGATGAAATATATTATACTAAATAGCCCTACTAAACACTCATGCTCTGGAGGAAGCACATCTGCTGACAGCTAATGTACGCAAATACACTTGAAATTCTTTTCAATATACAAAACAAATTAAAAGGTAAAATGTCTCCCATCTGTCTCCATAAAACATTTGATGAAAATCTAATAATGAATTTATTGTTGCCTACTCAGCAAGTCATATTTCAGTTCTATACATGATTTCAAACAGAAAACATTTTTTAAGGTTTAAGGCTTTGTCATGATTATACTATATATTATAAGTCCGTAAACAAAGGGCATGAGGCAAAATAGAAATTAGAAACAAAATGACAAATAATCCTTGCAAGTCTGACTAAAGTCATTTAAAAAAGTTGTTTGTCTGGCAGACTTATGATGTTAATGATACCCCTAATTATCATATGAGGACAAATTATTATGCTACATCGTTTTTACCAGACACTATTAAGCGTTGGAACCATTTGCCTGATGACGTTAGTAACGCAGAAAATGTTGGTGAATTTAAGAGATTTTTAAAACAGAATAAAAATACCAATTTGTATATTGATCTAAATTTTGGAAGTACATTTTGTTAGATTGTACATTCTCGCCTCAGACTTGGTTGTAGCGATCTAAATGCCCATCGATATGATCTTGTTCTTGTGGATACATACATGTATGAAAATGGATCACACTCTTCTTTTCCTGTCCCTTTTATAATGATGTAAGAAATGACTGATTCTTCTATTCTGAGTGAGTGAGTGAGTAGGGTTTTACGCCGCTTTTAACAGTATTCCAGTTATATCACGGCGTGTCAGCTTAATGTTGGAGGAAAGCCCGAAGTGATGCAGATCTCAGACGTTTACCACTTCGGTGAAACCCACGAGCACGGGTATGGTGCTGACAAACCTAGAAAAATAATCGGGGCTATTCTGAGGGAGTTGATCTCAACACTTTATTGAAAGGTAATGCTAATTTTACAAAAACTACTAATCTAGAGATCTAGATATCAGTACATTCCTACCTACTTCAGTCCAAAAGGTTTAAGCTAATGTGAGACTATAAATCCTGCTTATATAATAATTTTTCTACTCATTACACCAAACAAGTTGTCCATGACACTTGCTTTTGTTAACTTATTTAGTTTATCATCATCATTATACATGTAATATTTTGTATAATGCCTTCATGAATATAACTTGTACTGGAGAGGTATTAACATAAGCCTTCTTGGCTAATTTACCGATCCAGATTCATTGAATAAAAAATATGATTAAATCAATTACATAATTTTCTCATATGGAACAAATTACGTCGTCTACACCTTCACTTGAAATACCAGTTTGTTCACCAGTCCTTAAAGCATGAACAAGTCAAGTGGTCTACAATCTAGGATCAAGTTGTCAAGTCATCACATCCATTACCGTATATGTCTGCAGATAAGTCCAATTTTGAGGACCAGAAAAAAGATTCTACAGAAAGGGGTTGGCTTATCCACGGGATACACTTTCATGATAGTATTTTTCAGATCGTGATCTGTCAGAAACATCGCCTGAATGACGGTCCGATAGATTACAACTTCCCGAAAGTTTGGAAGTTGCCACGACTACAGCCATTATTGTTATAATATAAATGATCAATAAAGTTATTATTTATACACCAATGTTGTCATTATCAAAAACATTTTATGCCTGTTACTATTTCCGATCATAAGTTTTCAATCGAATGTTCAAAGTTTATCGTTCTTCATAAACTCCACGATCTTTACATATAACAATATAATCCACAGATGAAATCGCCAATAGCTATTACGTACGTTGCGTACATTTTGCAAAGTTCAGAAATTTACAGTGAACAAGTATCTACCTTTATTGAAAGAGGCAAATAAACAACTGAAACGGTGAGTTATTCCGTTCACCATTTGCAAAAACCAGTGATCAGCTGTTTCCTGTGACGTCTTAAACGGTGAACACTGTGATTGCTTCCTGTTGTTTAAAAAGCAACACGGTACACAAGGAAAGACACATTTATCTGATGAAATATCTATGCTGAGAGGTACCATATTGTATCATGACTTTGCTGTTTTTTTTCAGGCCTATTACTTAGAAGACTATGTGCCAAACCTTTTGAGTCGACTGGCCAAATTTATATTTCAGCTTTATTTTCAGTTGATCTTACTAGGCCAGAAGACATTTGACTAGACAGCGGCTTTGGGAAAATGGATTATGTTGCAGACTGCTATTGTGTTACCATGGTTACTTGACCCCTCATGCAGGAAGCCGTTTTGAACCTAGTTAGTTTGACCATGAGTGAATGAGTATGGTTTTGCGCCGCTTTTAGCAATATTACAACAGGGGACATTGGAAATGGGCTTTATACATTGTGCCCATGTGGAGAATCAAACCCAGGTCTTCAGCGTGACGAGCAAACGCTTTAATCACTGGGCTGCCCCACCACCAATGACAAGACAAGGATCCGATCAGTGCCTGTTGTCTAATGAAGTGTTCAAGACTCACAATCAGTACACATGTGTACAATAGGGAAATATTTGTAAGATATGAAATGTTCTAGAAATAATAATTAAGTAAAAAGTAAAAGCTAGTTCACAGTTATCCGCTACTGAATCATATTATATATGTGATAGCAATAGGGGGTCATATTTGGATTGTAAGATGTTCTCAAATTACCCGGGGGCACGGGTGGCCCAGTCGTCTAAGGCGCCGCGATTCGATGTGCAGAGTTGCGTCCCTTGGGCACGCCAGAAACCTTTGATTGTGTGTTCCTATCCCGGTTCACCCCGATTATGTTTCTAGGTTTGCCAGCACCATACCCGTGCTCGTGGGTTTCACCGAAGTGGTAAACGTCTGAGACATGCATCACTCCGGGCTTTCCTCCCACATTAAACTGCCACGCCGCGATGTAACTGGAATACTGTTAAAAGCGGCGTTAAACCCAACTCACTCACACCCTCAAATTACCCTTCTGTATGACGGACATGTGATTGTGACATGGCTTCTTCCATTTACAAAATTCTCAGAGAAATGAGCAGAATGTCTGATATGTGAAAATATCATTACCCTTACACAACAAAGCACATATTGATGCCAATATAACTATCAAATAACCACATGCCCGAATAATACTTTTGTTTTATGCTGCAAGTGTAAATACAACTTTGGCAATGTGCCAAGTCTAGACCTCTGTAACCGTCATAGTCAAAGTCAATGAAACAAGTCCTATCGGGGCGCCGTAACCTTCCGATTATTCCCAAACATTGACAAACCTGTGTTCCTCATCAACCCGCATAACTATTAAAATGATCACACCATTCAGTAAGAATAAACAAACAAATCTGATAAGAACAGTACGAGCCGCAGCGATTTGCTCGAGTCGAGCCTCAGTCCACTGAAATAACATTAGGTCACATAATGTGTACCCAGCAAACAGACGAACAATAAGATAGTGTATCTAGTTGCCTGTCAGTCTACGCAACAACACATACTACTTGAAACACAATTCAAATGCGATATGTGGGCACTAGATAATAAAACATGTAAACACAATTCACCTGTCCTCTCAATGCCGCCATCTTCGATTCGTTCTTGAAGGGAGGTCACTCTAACCTTTGGCGTGTGGTCTGGTGGACTGTACGGGTGAATTAATAAGACAACAACCTGGCACCGTTCCCATTTACTGGAATTTATACGGAAAGATTATCACCGCTCCTTTGTTTTGCGACATAATCGAATTGTTTCTAATGGAGGTGTGTTCAACACTGTTTACAAACACCGCACGTGTCAAACGTTATCTGCATCCGGGACAAGTTTTCAAGCAGAAGCCTGCCGTCATGTATCCGTACCGTGTTTGACGTAATAAGAGCCACGCTCTAATAAACGCCCACGGCGATATTTGCTAATATATTGGCTAGTGAACAATCCCAATTAGCACCCTTCCGATTGATCAACGTACACAAGACTTATGTATTCGTGTATAATACGCAATCGTGTGTTATGTGCACCCTTAATTACGGGCAATTAAATTCTGGAAAAATATATCTGTCGTGTATAATACGCACAGAGTTTCTTTTGTATCATTTCAGGCTGTCAGCACAAACCACACAATTTACGATCTTTCAACTCTTTCACCAAAATTATATTCTAATAAGAGCCCCCTATTTCTAATTTTGAGAGTGCCCTGGGCGCTTATTACGTCGTATACGGTATTAGTATTATTCTGAATTCATTATATACCAAAACATTACCAAAACAACAACAAAAAAGAAGAAAAAAAGAAAGAATTGGTTGTGTCGACACATCTAACGTGATTCCCAAAAGAATTCATGTCATTATCGTGATATTTATATTCAAGATTCCCAAATGTGGCTATGGCTTCGCATCAGTATCATATTGCCTATAGTCAGTTGGAGTTAACTACAGTAAGTGGAAATTGTTATACACGCCACGTGTGAAATTAGGACATTCTCTCCGTATTATTAAAAAAACGTCATTGCTTTATTGATATAGATCTAGTTCGCAGACGGATACAGTGTTATTTGAGGATTTAGATTGAAACTTGCCGAGGCTGCCATTTTCGAGACTGCCAATTAATCCCCTTTTGTGTACGTAAACACTTCCTATATCATCCGTAAAGATCAGGGATATAATTGCTTTTCAGCAACCCTATGCTTGCCGTAAAAGGCGACTATGCTTGTCGTAAGAGGCGACTAACGGGATCGGGTGGTCAGGCTCGCTGACTTGGTTGATGCATGTCATCGATCCAAATTGCGTGGATCGATGCTCATGATGTCAATCACTGGACAGTCTGGTCCAGACTCGAGTATTTACACACTGCCGTCATATAGCTGGAATATTGCTGAGTGCGGCGTTAAACAACAAACAAACAAACGACTTCCTATGTATGTTTATGTTTACGATATTTGTTCAGCAATTTAAATTCAAATTGCGCTCTTTTAATATAGGAACGTGTTCTATAAGGTTTCGTGTGTGATCGTTTTTCCGCTTTTGTGAATTCTGATATGTGTTTTTTGTGTACACTAGGATTTAAATTTTAGAAACAGGTTATGTTAAATTATTCACAGTCGCCTCAGGCTTGGCTGCAGCCATCTTAACGCAGATCCGTATAATAAGCATATTTTGGATACTAAAATTTGTTACTGTGAATATCATACCGAAGATGCTTTACATTTCTTTTTTGTGTGTAAAGATTACTTTGTTCTTTGAAATGAAATTTGTTTACCAACATGGTTACTCCGTACAAACAGTGCTATATGGGAAATGATTTTTTGTGTAAGTAAGATCAAATCCAAATATAAGATTCTCTTCAAAATTTCATATTTAAAACAAGCAGATTCTCAATTAAGCAAATGAATTGATTAATATGAACTGCAAATATATTTATTTTATATTTACATCTAGCTTGACATGTATAATTCATTTGTTACATTCAACCTTCACTGATGCTCAATGTATCGTGCATTATGTGTAATTGAGGGTATTAAAATAAGCGATTAGCTTGTTTTCCAATCCATTATCATATTTTGGTGAAGTTAAATATGTTTTAATCATTTGTGTTACATTGTATTCGGGGTGCCCCCTCTTTTTACTACGGCTGTATATATCACGGGATCGGGTGGTCAGGTTGCTGCAGACCCGGGAAGATCCGGGGTAGAATAGGTCTTCAGCAACCAATCCTTGCCGTAAAAGGCGACTATGCTTGTCGTAAAAGGCGACTAACGGGATCGGGTGGTCAGGCTCGCTGACTTGGTTGATGCATGTCATCGATCCCAATTGCTTAGATCGATGCTCATGATGTCAATCACTGGATTGTCTGGTCCAGACTCGATTATTTTTACAGACCGCGGTCATATAGCTGTAATATTGCTGAGTGCGGCGTTAAACAGCAAACAAACAAACAAATCAGGTTGCTGCATGTCATCGATCTCAATTGCGTGGATCGATGCTCATGATATCAATCACTGAATGGTCGGATCCAGTCTCGATTATTTACAGACCGCCGTCGTACAGCTGAAATATTGCTGCGTGTGGCGTTAAACAACAAACAAACAAAGCAACTATACGGCTGTATACACATACGGTAGTGGTACTAATTGTGATCTACATACTAATGTATGGATTTATATATCAATAATTTCCCCGACGGTTCGCATGTTCAGAAAAAACGATAAACCTTTTGTTGTGCTGTCTAATAAAACTTATGGTACATGTATATACATTAACTCCATATCATCAACACAACAGATGGCTGTTGATATGGCTATTAAGTATTCAGATATACATGGCGGAACGAACTGTTCCTCCATAACGATATGGACGTTGAACAGTTAACATTTGTCACAGATTTTAGTGATTCTAGATATATACATGTCATGGCTGCACGATAATTACTACTAATAAGCCTTATGAATGAAATATTCATTAAGACGGTAATAAGTAGGTAACAGTGGTTTAAGGAATTTTGCTTTTAATTGCTTGGTTTAATCTGCTGATCCACAATTTCTAAAGACGGAATAGGATGAACAGTTTTAATAAGTGTCCTTTTTCATTCCCGATTAGTTTGTTGACTACTTTATTATAATAAAATACACGTCACACAAACACAAACAAATCAACAATGTAGGGCAGGAGATAATTCTGTGACTTTGGATTATAAAACTTTTTTTCTTTTTCTTTTCACCCGACCCACAGTACTTATCTGAGACTCAAATCCACCGTGAAGACCGGGGTTATAATTGGCCTTGCGTGTCATAAGAGGCGACTATGTTTGTCATAAGAGGCGACTATGCTTGTCATAAGAGGCGACTATGCTTGTCATAAGAGGCGACTATGCTTGTCATAAGAGGCGACTATGTTTGTCATAAGAGGCGACTATGCTTGTCATAAGAGGCGACTATGCTTGTCATAAGAGGCGACTATGCTTGTCATAAGAGGCGACTATGCTTGTCATAAGAGGCGACTATTTGTCATAAGAGACGACTATGTTTGTCATAAGAGGCGACTAACGGGATCGGGTGGTAAGGCTCGCTGACTTGGTTTATTGTATGTCACACTGTACAACAATATTCTGTTGAAATAACGGTAAACGAACTGGCAGCAGAGGTGCCAAACTGTTACCGTATTTGTAGAGATAGAAAAAAACACCCTGTAAAATCTTTCGATTTCAGGCAAACAGTAAATGTCTCGTAATCCTACTGACAGTACTTTTACCCTCTCAATGATGGTCATATGCATCGTGTCAAATTGCACTGTCTGGTCCAGACTCGATTATTTACAGACAGCCGTCATATAGCTGGAAATATTGCCGAGTGCGGCATTAAACAACAAAGAAACAAGACAATGTTTTAGACTGGAAGTGTGCGTCTTATATTGTGGAACATACTCTCCCTTGAATTCTGAAAAGGGGCAACAATAAACTGGCTAAAATTTGAGTTAAAGTTATTATTAAATACATGTATTAAAACAAATATATACTCACCGCCAAAAGAAACGCGAACCACAGAAACATGTAGAGACGTATGTACGTTAAGAAGAGATGTTTCCAATGTGTACCACTTAATTACAAAACTAACTCTCAGTCAAGTGTTACCGCAGTGTCTTTATTCTTATAACGATATGCTACAGGTGATTTTAACCTTTACATCCTGTACAAGACAAATGGTGCATCTCGAGTCATGGATCTATGACGTCACATATGATGCGTTCACACAGCATGCCAGTTCGTTTGTGCATCGGACTGGTCTAATATCTCTTAAATATGAGTCATTCTTCATATTTTAACCAACATGTATAGTATTCGCCTTTCTTTTGGTGGTGAGTATATGTATTAAAATGTTTCTGCAATGCATTGCCTCGCTTTTGACATTGCCACCGACGTCCGATTAATCAATTCCTTTTAACCTTGTGGAAACACACTGCTGTAGCCGTATTTGACCATAATGGAATAGAAATTATGTGATAAATGCTAAAAGAAGTGATATATATGCCATACGTCGTCCTCTCATCACACTGGCCTACTAAATGTACAAATAATGAGAGATTTTCCTCCACATTTCGTGTTGTTAACTTGTTAATTAATGTGAATATATTAGTCCAGTGCTTATTTTATTGTGGTATAGACAATCCTATTTCTTGGAGAAGAACTTTTTATATACACAAAGAAAAAAGTTAAGCACACCCCTATTTCTGAACCATGACAAATGGCAAAAATCATGGCATGGGATGGCTGACCACAGGAGCTGGGCGATACCAATGTCATCGGAGAGAACAAACATTTGACAACAAATAAAGAAGATATTGGTAAGTCGTGATTGAAATTTACCATAAAAAACATCATGGTAACACAGGCACTAGACCACAGAGACGGTCGATAGACGCCAACAAGACGCAAAGAAGAGTTTGAGAATATATGCTTTTTTAGGGCCTTTAAAATATATAACAGATGATTAAATGCGAATATGTACATGTCGTGTCGTATAAATGCTATCATCAGCCATGGTGTATATAATCATTTTGTGTGTGGAAACACACGACGTGTATACATGTGCACAGATTCATCATTGCATAGAGATGTCTGATATTTTATTTTTTAAAAAGCACTAATTGTTAAACGGGACAAGGCATGTCAGGAGTTCTGTTTGTTATATAAATAAGTGGAATATACCGTTCCTTGTTCAAGCGTGTGTGTGTCGAATGTCTTAAATACAAACATATACTTACATCATCATCAGCATTGCACATGATGCAAGAATAAATCACAACGACGCTGAATCCTTGCACTCTGAACAAAAGCTCAATCTATATAGGACCCCGTTGCTATTCTGTCCACGTTCCATGTGTACCAGATGGGAATGGAATATTCCTGCCATACAGGCAATAATGACGCATGATCACGTCGGTGTGTAAATTAAACTAAGCGGCAAAAGAAAGTATAGGTTGGCAATTTGTAATTTTCCTAAAAGCAGCAATAACTAGTGGAAAGTGGGTATTGGGAATATGACTGCCCAGGAACAGGTACCAAAAAACACCTCACCCGAACGCGCCACTTTTGACGGCGCTCGTGCGGTGACAAAAAAATGGTGAAACAGGTTTCCCGCCTATAGTATAAACTGCACGTGCATGTTAGCTGTATAAATGCTTTCGTCTGCAGGGTATAACCACACGTGATGAAAGCACACAAAAGTAATGCCACGACTTCCACAGGAGCAGAGAGAGAGAGAGCCATCGGTATGGCCGAAATGGGGGCAACACAGGTCTAAATTGCCAGAAGGTTTGGTTGTACGCCATTGACAGTAGCCAGGCTGATTTAACGGTACAGGCAGACAGGGAGGACACAGGACAGGCCTAGAACCGGACGACCCCGACTGACAACACCACTGGGAGACGGTCAGATACGACTCATTTACCTGCGAAACAGACTCGTAACGGCGACGGCGACGGCAGCAACAGTGTTGGGACATCCCATTAGCCAACGTACAGTACTACGACGACCTCCTGCCGCTGGAATCCGAGCGTATCGTCCTTTCCGAGGAATGGTACTGACTGCTCAACACCGAAGCCTGAGACTGCGATGGGCGAGGCAGGTTCGACGCTGGCAAGTGAGAAATTGTCGTCGAGGGCTGTTTACTGATGAAAGTCGGTTTAACTTGTTTTGAAATGACGGCAGAGAACGAGTTTATCGACGCAGAGGGGAACGTTTGGCTCCGGCGTGTATTCGAGAGGTCCATCCATTCGGCGGGGGAGGTGTCATGGTGTGGGGCTGTATTTGTGGAGATCAGAAGACTAATTTGGTGATTATACAGGGAAACCTGAACGCTGTGCAGTACAGAGACCAAGTGTTGCAGCCAGTTGTGCTTCCGTTCTTACAAAACCAACAGCAGGGGACATTGTTTCAACACGACAATGCCAGGCCCCATACTGCAAGACTGACTCGGAACTTTCTAAAACAGCAGAACGTTGACGTTTTGCCCTGGCCTGCCCGCTCACCCAATATAAATCCTATTGAACATCTGTGGGACCATCTTGACAGACGGATTAGTGCACGCCATCAGCCTCCCGTCAACAGACAAGAATTGCAGCAGGCCCTGAGAGACGAGTGGCAACGGATTCCAGACCACGTCATGAGAAGACTGACGTCATCGATGAGGCGGCGTATCACAGTATGCATTGAGGCACCTGGATGTTCATACACGCTATTGAAGGCAACTGTGTCGACAATGAACTTGTAGTCAGTGTAATTTTTTGGTGACATTTCAGACAACTTTTGAAAATGAAATTTCTTACCCCACCATTGTTTACCTTTAGCTTACATTACCTGTGATTGCACAATTTCATTCAAACTGTGGTTGATCAATCATTTGTTACCCCTCCCTAGATTATATTATAATTCACAACAAAACCTCCTCTTGTTATTTTTATCGATCATGGAACTCGACCTATACTTTCTTTTGCCGCCAAGTTTATTATGTCTGAGAAAGCTTAAACAGTGGTTGACAGCATGGGCAAAACAACAAATGCGCCCTCGGGGTACGGTGACACACAATCAGAGAGGTCACACACTGTAACCACCTGGTTCCCGGGAGTCTGTCTCTACGGACAATTATGGAGTACTGTTTGTTTCAGAATTCAGAGTTCCAGATTTCCGTTAAATACGCTATAAAAAAATAAATTAAAATTCCCAATTAATTTTGTGTCGCTTGCGTACAAATACATGTGAGAATTATTTTTAAAACCAATAGTTTAACGTATTCAATTACTCAATGTCACGTTTTCAATGTGTACCAGGACAGTGAAGATCCGGGGTAGAATAGGTTCAGCAACCCATGCTTGCTAGAAAAGGCGACTATGCTTGTCGTAAGAGGCGACTAACGTGATCGGGTGGTCAGGCTCGCTGACTTGGTTGATGCATCGATTGCTTAGATCGATGCTCATGATGTCAATCACTGGATAGTCTGGTCCAGACTCGATTATTTTCAGACCGCCGTCATATAGCTGGAATATTGCTGAGTACGGCGCTAAGCAACAAACAAACAAACATTGTATACCTGCATTTCTTTACGTATATTTATTTACAGGCATCGCACATGACATATACATAACTCCACCATAGTTAATAATTCAGGGCTCTACATCTCGCTTGTTGTTAATTGGACATGTATATCGCCGTGGTGAGTTTATGAGTCATGTAGCTCACTCCACGTGAAACAGCATTTTAAGCTGAATTATGTTTAGATATTGTCCATTTATTAGTGTAAACATACCTAATAGACTGGATCTCAAAGGAGTGAAAACATATTGAATAACCAAAGAAAACTATCTATACTCAATGGCGCAACAAATTTCTACCAATAATGACTCTCAACATGGTGTTTCTACCCATAATGACTCTCAATTTGGTGCTTCTACCAATAATATCTCTTAACTTTGTGTTTCTACCAATAATGACTCAGCTTCGTGCTTCTACCAATAAAAATGACTCTCAGCTTCGCGCTTCTACCAGCAATGACTCTCAGCTTCGTGTTTCTACCAATAATATCTCTTAACTTGGTGTTTCCACCAGTATTGACCCTCAACTTCGTGCTTCTACCAGTATTGACTCTCAACTTCGTGCTTACAATATAAGGTGGTTCCCGGCTCTCTATGCGCGTCGTTAACTTGCGCCATGCATTTTATGATTTGAAAGAAGGGACCCAGCCTAGATAAGACATACCCTGCATAATTGTTGATGTAATGTTGACGTATTAGACCTCATTGTTTCCGTGACACACTATGACGTCACAATTGTTAATGACGCCGAACCCGTGCAAGGCGTAAATTTAACTTTTTTTGACGAGGGGGCAAATATTTGTACAAGTATCACTTGTCCCCAACTATCGAGCTGTTTCTGCCATCACAGGATTCTCTTTATATCTAGTGTCATCACAGGGTTCTCTTTATACCCGTTATCATCACAGTGTTCTCTTTATATTTGGTGTCATCGCAGGATTCTCGTTATATCCGATGACGTCACAGGATTCTCTTTATACCCGTTATCATCACAGGGTTCTCTTTATACCCCTTATCATCACAGGGTATTCTTCATACCCGGTGTCATTGCAGGGTTCTCTTTATACCCAGTGTCATTACAGGGTTTTCTTTATACCCGTTATCATTACAGGGTTTTCTTTATATCCGATGAAGTCACAGGGTTCTCTTTATATCCGATGAAGTCACAGGGTTCTCTTTATACCCGTTATCATCACAGGGTTTTCTTTATACCCGGTGTCATCGCAGTGTTTTCTTTATACCCGGTTATCATCACAGGGTTCTCTTTATACCCGTTATCATCACAGTGTTCTCTTTATACCCGTTATCATCACAGGGTTCTCTTTATACCCGTTATCATCACAGTGTTCTCTTTATACCCGTTATCATCACAGGGTTCTCTTTATATCCGATGACGTCACAGGGTTCTCTTTATACCCGTTATCATCACAGGGTTTTCTTTATACCCAGGGTCATCACAGGGTTTTCTTTATACCCGGTGTCATCAAAGGGTTCTCTTTATACCCAGTGTCATCACAGTGTTCTCTTTATAGCTGGTGTCATCACAGGGTAGTCACAGTGCATGATTCAAGTCAAGACGGGGCAGTGGGATAGTGGCAGTGCATGGTTCGAGTCAAGACAGGGCAATGGGATAACCACAGTGCATGGTTCAAGTCTAGACGGGGCAGTGGGGTAGCCACAGTGCATGGTACAAGTCTAGACAGGGCAGTGAGGTAGCCACAGTGCATGGTACAAGTCTAGACAGGGCAGTGAGGTAGCCACAGTGCATGGTACGAGTCTAGACAGGGCAGTGGGGTAGCCACAGTGCATGGTTCAAGTCTAGACGGGACAGTGGGATAGTGGCAGTGCACAGTTCAAGTCTAGACGGGGCAGTGGGATAGCCACAGTGCATGATTCAAGTCAAGACGGGGCAGTGGGGTAGCCACAGTGAATGGTTCAAGTCAAGACGGGGCAGTGCATGATTCAAGTCAAAACGGGGCAGTGTGATAGCCACAGTGCATGATTCAAGTCTAGACGGGGCAGTGGGGCAGCCACAGTGCATGGTTCATGTCAAGGCGGTGCAGTGGGGTAGCCACAGTGCATGGTTCAAGTCTGGACGGGGCAGTGGGGTAGCCACAGTGCATGGTTCAAGTCTAGACGGGGCAGTGGGGTAGCCACAGTGCATGGTTCAAGTCTAGACGGGGCAGTGGGATAGTGGCAGTGCATGGTTCAAGTCTAGACAGGACAGTGGGATAGTGGAAGTGCATGGTTCAAGTCTAGACAGGGCCTTGGGATAGTGGCAGTGCATTGTTCAAGTCTAGACAGGGCCTTGGGAAATTGGAAGTGCATGGTTCAAGTCTAGACAGGGCCTTGGGATAGTGGCAGTGCATGGTTCAAGTCTAGACAGGGCCTTGGGATAGTGGCAGTGCATGGTTCAAGTCTAGACAGGGTTTTGGGAAAATGGCAGTGCATGGTTCAAGTCTAGACAGGGCCTTGGGATAGTGGCAGTGCATGGTTCAAGTCTAGACGGGGCAGTGGGATAGTGGCAGTGCATGGTTCAAGTCTAGACAGGGCCTTGGGATAGTGGCAGTGCATGGTTCAAGTCTAGACAGGGCCTTGGGAAAATGGCAGTGCATGGTTCAAGTCTAGACAGGGCCTTGGGATAGTGGCAGTGCATGGTTCAAGTCTAGACAGGACAGTGGGATAGTGGCAGTGCATGGTTCAAGTCTAGACAGGGTTGTCTGGTCCAGACTCGGGTGGTCAGGCTCGCTGACTTGCTTGAGGCATGTCATCGTATCCCAATTGCGTAGAATGGTGCTCATGATGTCAATCACTGGATTGTCTGGTCCAGACTCGATTATTTAAGACCACCGTCTTATAGTTGGCATATTGCGGATAGCGGCGTTACACAACAAGCAAAACACTCTACTCTGATGGGCGTTTGAACGACAATTATACGACGAATAGATCTTTTGTTCTGCACGTTAATCAAGTCTTTAATAGGCATTTAGGAGTTGGAAAATATGAAAACATTTAACTTTCTATATATAACAACTTTATTGTTTGTAAAGTCGTTTCAGGGTTGTTTTATTAATAATTTGTTCACAAACTTAAGTAAAAAAACTTTTCAACAAATCAAAAGTATCAAATTTGCTCCCCAACCAGAAAAGATAATTACTTACATGCATATATACGGTCACGAGACGCCTCGCTGACAAAACCCCAGTACATCATTGTCCGTTCGTTTTTCTACAATCAAATTAAGCCTGTCTATTGTAAAGTAATTGTGTTAGGCCCGTCTGTGATAAAAACATGTCTGCGCCTTGAGAGCAAATTATGATTAACAATTCTCTGAACAATCCTGTAGCTAGATTCGGGCATAAATGTCAAAGCGTCGCAATCCTAGCTACCGATCTAGTTTATCTTGTAATGACTAAAATATGCTCAACAATAACATGGCGACTTAAGGATGCCGTATAAGATCGCGGTAATCCCACAGTCTTGACTTCTTTGACCATATTAATCCCTCGAGGCTCAGACAATTCCAGATATTTTCTTCGTTATTATTTCCACAGCACGTTTAAGAGTATGGTCTAGCTTCCACTTATGCGCAAATAATCAACTGAGACGTGTCGTAACTCATAACATGGGATACCTACATTTGTTCGGTATTTATTACGTTCAGAATGACAGCTAGTAAAATAATCAGTAATATTTTGTACTGTTAACCTTCGTTAATTATAAATCGCTGGTATGACTCACAGTGTTAAAGTGTCTACAGAGAAGAATTAAATTCCAAACGCTTGAATGACAAATTAACCAAGATTATGGCCTTAACATTAGAGAGAACACGGGGGATGATAAATTACAGAGGGGTATTATAGTATGCACAGAAATTGAACAAATCAAATATGAAACAAATCTTGGTGATATTGGAATTTATCAATGATAAGCATGACATATTCTTAGTCAGTCGAGGTATGGATACAGTATTGTATTTTCAGCCCATATATCGCTATTGACTGCACGTGCCCATAGGGTTGGATTTCAAAAGCCAGCGGATATGAACACTTTGAAATAAATGTCTTATACACAATTAGATCCATTTTTTTATTGACAAGCTTATGGAAAGTTAGAAAATGAACAATAAGGTCTGGTCGCAATGTTGCTTTGCTTCCTTCGCTTCATATATTGTTGGCCGGGGTAGTCCCTCTTGTGTTGTGTTACGATTTGTATGGGGCTACACACTGTGATGGTTTTCGTTGGAAGGATCTTTGAGAAAAGTCATTGTGGTGATCTCAAGCTTTACGTGCCTTTGCACTGTGTGAAAGAATGGTTTAAATCTCCAGACAACACATTGTGTTCAGTTTCTCAGAGAACGAAAACTATCGGAGCACGGTTATGAAAAGAGTGAAGCTTTTCTTATTTAACTTCAGAGCCCAAGCCGTCTCCCTTATCTTTGGCAAAGGAGCCGCAGTCCGTGCTGATTGTATTAACTATATTAAATTATATCCATCAATATCGTGGATTTGCTGCTGATAATATTTCCGTAAGGCAATTGGCCTGAGTCTTTAACTACATGGAAGAGTTGTCTACACGTGTTATTGTATGTATACAGGTGTTAGATATGTTTAGGGTCGTGTTCGTATACTTCACTCGAACCGTCACGTGGCAGTAACAGTATCAGACAAGGTGTTGCGCTGTGACCTTCTGATCCCTTCAGGTAAGAAACGCATGTACGTGACCAATAAGTGGTCATATTTGTTATTAATAATTTACTTATGTATAGTTGCCTGTTTATTTTCCTTGAACACATTATGTTCTAATGTGTATCTTTTTCTTACTGTTTTTTTTTATAAATTTTACATGAAATTCATTCAAAGATCCATTATCTTGTTCCTTCATCTAGTGTAGCGTAGTAGTATAGCGTTCTCTCCTCGCGGTGTAGACCCGGTTCTATTCCCGTCGTGGTATCCCCCGCCGTGATATTGCAGGAATGTTGTTACAAACGGCGTAAACGTTGACTCAACATAAATAATATGCTAATAAACATTAAATGAAGCTGATTTCCGTGTTTGCAAGTAACAGTAACAGTAACAGCTGTATCATGTCATTGATATTCATTTCACACAATAACACATGTTTTAATTGATTGCAAAAAAAATATTTGCTCATTTTTATATTTATTTTAAATATTCACTTTATGGTCCACTGTGCGCCGATCGAGATGTTGCGAGTCACCGCTGATGTATGTAAGTCAGACATGTGAGGTCACCGTCCTGTATTGCAACGACTTTCGCCATCTTAAGATTTTATGTGCGCTTCTACAGTTTATTTGTGTTGCACAAGACAATTGTCTGAAACGACGAAATCATTTTGCGAAAAAACAGGGGACATATAAAGATAACGCAACTCAGTGGTAAATAAAATGACCCATATAATATCTGCGTTGTTAATATACCACCCCGTTGTTTGTTGCAAGTATTAACCATCACTGATGATAGGGAACACCCAAGGCAGGTATATTGTTAAACTGTTCTATTTGCTTGAATATGTGCAGTCAGGAATGACATTCATACTTCGTCAGTGTTAAGCCGGAGTAAATTCACTCATTAGGTGACATGATGTCCCTAACTCGACTTGATGTTATGGACATGTTTGTAGATGGACATTTTGGGGACATTAGAAAGCATTATCGTGTCCTGATCGTCAACTGGCATGCAGTAGTAGGCACATTATGTTTCGTCTCTCTAATATAATCTGCCTCGTTGCAATATCACGGCGTGTTAACATGTCCTTTGTATAAATATCGATAGATCGTTAGTTGAACTTTTTTTTATCAATATTAATAGACCTTAAAAACAAACTTAATTCATTTGTAAACTGAAAATAAACACCGACGATAAACGGATCAAGATTCAAAAGAGATTAGTTCTTTACAGAGAATAGTAAACACCGTTTCAAAAGAAACGGGTTTTATTTTTTTCACTTTAAACAACCACCTAGCTTGAAATAATTTGTATTTATAGAAAACAGGGTCAGGCATAGTGGTGGTTTCGCGTACAAGGAAATACTGTAGTAACGAGGCCGAAAAAGGTTTGATTGGTTCCTTGTAAAGATTCCTATCAAAATCAACTAGTGAACAAATACAGTGAATATTGTTAAACTTAGTTGATTCTATTAATATACTGTATATTAAGAAAATCAGATAAGCTTAACAATATAAAGAAAAACGACTTAACAGGATAATAACACAGGTTTTAATTGATTAAAGAAACTGATTTGTCAACATTTATTAAAAACGTAAGAAACTCTCAGAAAAAAGGTCTGAATTTATTGAAAAGCAAAAATATTCACGGAACATAAATAATTTTTACTTACAACAAATTTATTCAATCTACACAAATGCAAGTGAAATGCAAATCAAGCAAAAAAATCAACCAACAAAAAATATAAATACAATGCATATCAAACTGACAAAAAACAACGTACAAAAATGCAAGTAAAATGCATATCAATCTGAAGAAACTCGGGTGTTGATAAATCCTAGTAAGCTAAAAATAACCACAGAGTCTAAATAAATCTGGATTGTTACAGGATGTGATGCATGCCGGTATTTCTGTGCCCATTCAGTGCTAGAGGTTCCCGCCAAAACGGTCGGTACAATATGGCCTGGTACTGACGCTATTGTTAACGTTGACCCTAAACACCCACGGGGATTGTCAAATAAATGTACCGAGAAATCGCGCAGCTTCCCGTCCAAAAGTGGTTGAAATAATATACACCCTCCTTGCACAATATTTTCTTTCGCATTGAAATGAAACTGAAAAATGGCGATGTATGCTAAGAATTCTTTCATTTTGTAAAGTTGTTTTAATTCACGGTGTTAATGTTGGCAAGCGGAATGAAACTATATGACAAAATTTCCAAATATTGTCAACGTTATGTAGTATGCATGTGTATTTTCTTATTGTATATTTAATTTGTAATAATATAAGAAATAATTCCTAGATGCGATGTGTTATTATAATTGTAATTAACCGGGGTATAATTAATTAATTAATAAATTATATTTGTCTATAAAATATTTTTTTTATAAAGCATAGTTAGATTTTAGCTTAAATACATAATTTTGTTACTGTTAGCAGTAGAAATGATGATGATGATGATGACGATGATGATGATGATGGGTACATTCATAATCCGAATTCGTTTTTCATTAGATTCGCAGAACCAGAGAATTATAAACTCAGTTACATTCTTTGCATAATGTCAGTTGAATGACGAGCAATTATGTCTTTTGAGAACTTTTGATTACGCTTCCATTTGCAACAAGAGCGTACGAAGAGAAATTCCAAAAAGGGAAATGGAATTGAAAGTAGAACCGGAAGTGACAATACCGTCGCTCTTCACGCTCAAAACATGGCGGCGTGAATTGACGTGAAGACATAACTCGAACTTTTTCGACAGCTATTTCAACTACCACGCCGGTTACAGACATGAAAGTAAGTAGTTTGGTTACATGAGGGTTGGAGGGTTTGTTTAATGCACACCTGGCCGGTTGTCATTGTTGAGCAACTTAGATAACCCGACGGGACTGAGTTAGCGAGCTAGATATTAATGGCGTGGGCCAGGCCAACGCGATTCATGGCTATTGTTTGCTATTGTACCTCTATCGATTAGGTCCACACGGCAGACATTCGACAGCACAACTTCAACATTTTATAACACGATGTGGCATAATATCAGATCTACCTCCACCATAATTGGTAAGATTTAGTTTTCAATCAACTCCATTGATTTTTACCTCCACTCTTATCAGCCCACCCCATTGTTATTCGCCGATATCTTGACGGTCTGTGCTGTCAATGTTAGTCTTCTTTTTGTATTGTTTGTTCGTCTTTATTATTTTGACAGTCGGCCCACCCCGTGCATACCACGGTTACCGCTCAGGACCTAGCGACACACGGTTTGCTATTAAAGAAAGTAGAAATGATCTTTCTAAGTGTTTGTTGAACATGGGGCCCCTTGGTACGTGCGTCTATGACTATTGTTTTACACAGGGTTACGCCTAAAGGGTTCAATGTTTATTTTTCTGATATCTATTACTGATAAAGGGAATTGTTAACGTACGGCAATGCTAGATAATGAATTGATTTTGTTGTGATTGGGCCTAGTGGCAGGCAAATACAGCCCTTCTCCCAGCTACTCAAGATTCAGACTTTTTGTGTGTCTATTATCTGGGTAGACAAAGTGTACCTCAATATTTGGGGACTATGTGTTCATGCTACTGGCCTGCTCTATGATATGTTGGCATTGTAGGCCATTCTTCACTGGAACCCATAGACACTGTAAAGTTTGCCTTGCAAGTTTTCCATCTTATTTGAAGGACAATTCCCCGGGCTTATAGAAAACAGAGGTCAGACCATTATTTCAAACAAAAGGCACCACACCCCCTATTTGAATGGGGACAGGGTGTTGAACGCATCAGAGCTTATATTCATACACAAAGATAGGCACATTGTGTATCAGTTATATATGCAAGTCACCCTATGCATGAACCAGGTTTTAAGCTTTCGAAGGAAAAGACCAGGAGAGAGTGTTTGACCTTGTCTTACCCCAGCACGTGTAGCTAATGTGGGATTTAATACTACAAGGCAAGTACAACTCTCACGTAGACCAAGATTTCGTCACTATATATAGATGTTAAATATAGGTTGTGTCGTGTGGCCATGTGTCGCTGTATATTTAGTTTTTCATGGTAGATGATCACAAACCGGCCGTATGACAAGCATGATGGGCAGGTGAAGCTTTCAAACATGTCATTGTTGCATGACATACTTGGGTACACTCTCCTACCCTACAAATACCCACATAACTTAATAATGTACGAGGGGACTGTTTTTGTAGCAGTTGTGACCGACATGGTGTTTGTACTATGATGCTAGTATGAAAGCATGAAGAGGATGAATTGAAGGTTTCAATGTGTCTGATGACTAATTTTGTAACGTTGCTCAAATGAAAGGTTGAAACTAAATGTGTGAGAGATTTTTAGGTGAGTACATCACTGTGGGAATTCGTTGGATACATTTCGATTTGTTCTAAGAGTGTCATCATCAATTATGGGTATTTTTCGTATTTCAGAAATTATATGTTGAGTACATCACTGTGGGAATTCATTGGATACATTTCGATTTGTTCTAAGAGTTTCATCATCAATTATGGGTATTTTTTGTATTTCAGAAATAATATGTTACAAATTTGATTTATAATGTTAAAAGTATATTTAATAAATATAATACTTTACCTTAGATGTTGATGATAAATGTTTGTATATAATCAGTCAGAGATCAAAGGAATGATTGAACTTTTAGAAGAAAGAGTTGATATCAAATAGCACTTCGTCAGCATTATATTGATTGACAATAACAATTGAATGTCGAATGGGTAGAGGGTAAATTATGATCAGTCATCTTGAATTATATCTTTGATAATAAAACACAGCCACTAATCATGGACTTGTGGCCCATTGTCATGTACATGATTATAATGCTAAATTCAAATGTTCTTCGATTTGATCAAATACATGTATAAAACATATTTTTTTCTATTTTCAAATCATGAAAACAAATATAAATGCACATGTTATTTCTATCAAATATCAAATAAGATGGAAAATGATGTGATGAGAGGTTACAAGGGGTTTAACGTCACGTCCAAGATTATTGCACTTATATAGCGACGTGCATGCACGAATGAGTGTGGCTGCTTGTACTGGTCCAGACTGATGCCGATTTATAGTGCTAGCACACTAAGATACCACGACGCAGTTTAACATGAATACCCCACTCAGACACAGTATACTAACTCCGAGCCAACCAGTCCTTCTTTTAGCCCCTTAATGCCGAGCGCAGGTAGGGTAACAAGTACCATCTTTAACGTCTTTTGGTATGACGGCCGTGGATCAAACCACGGACCTTCCGCTCTCCGGCGAGATTGAAGATGAAATACGAACAGATCCTTAAAACAAGGTCCACTCAGACATGGGGCTATGTTGTTACTCTTTGGTTAGACGTGATCATTACAGAATACTGATCTACTGGTTTGGAATTGAAACCATCTTTCAAAAAATAGATATAGATGTTCTAGAGGGTGAGTACATCTATATTGTTTGTTATACAGCTGTTGACATGAGACTGAAACATTTTAGCCTGATAGTAATGCCATGTAAGGACACTTTTAAACATGACATTCTACAACCCCTTGGGATATCATTAACCAGTGTAACAAATTGGCACTGGTCCTGTAGTCCTTGCCAAAGTGCCCAATAGTTAAAGTATCATTAGGACCCTTTTTAAGGGTTTTGCTATATGTTATCATTATAAGGACTAGTGGACTAAAAAATGTTTCTACTGCTGTTAACATTGCACATTACACAGGCTGATTCTGATGGATGGTCTAGTCTATACTTATGTGCCTTTAACTGGAAAGGTTACATTTTTATATCTCAAATACTAAATCTCAAACAATTTTGGTGCTGTGATTTTATGCAACTTCATTCAGTCTGGTCTGTGTGTAAAGAAATGCTTGCGGTGTGAAGGTATTTGTTTGAATGTGGGTGTATCATGTGCATGTCAATAGAGTAGAAAAATATGGATATATTTAGCACTGAAATTAGGGGTCCTTGGTGTGACCTTAATAGAAAAAAATGATATAAAAAGACTTAGGGCTACTTGCTTAATAATACTATAGCATCAAGTCTCAAGAACCAGGACCCACTTGCACAAAGTGATCTTAGCACTACAACTATTGTAAGCCTATGTTAAAGTATTGGAGTTACAAACATCTTAGCGCTAAGATCGCTTTGTGCAAGTGGGCCCAGGATCCCCCTAATTTCCATGTGTGACATTGTTTATCATAGAGATGACATGAGGTGGGTAGGTTGAGTGTCAAGATGGGTAGGGTGTGTATGTACGTACTAAGTGGGTGTGGGTAATTGTGTAATATGCCCATGCTCAATATGATCATGACGCGTTACTATAGTATTGTTAGCCTGACATGGTTGTACATGATTCAGACATGTGCATCCAGTACATACAAATGTATAGAAAAGACACACAAAAAATAATTGCATCCCGAGGGTCGCACAATATTTATTGTACCAAATTCATCACAAGAAATATAAAGGTCCTTTAATTAAAGTAATTGTAAAACTTACAGTACAGTTTATTACACAATTTGATTGCTATAGGACTCTTGAAATTGATTGGGGTCCCTGACCACTAATTATGTAGATCAAGGTAAACCCTGCTTTGACACAAGGTAAACCCTGCTTTAACACAAGGTAAACCCTGCTTGATAACAAGGTAAACCCTGCTTGATAACAAGGTAAACCCTGCTTGATAACAAGGTAAACCCTGTTTGATAACAAGGTAAACCCTGTTTGAACACAAGGTAAACCCTGCTTGAACACAAGGTA
The DNA here is from genome assembly GCF_023055435.1 of Haliotis rufescens. Taxonomy (NCBI): domain Eukaryota; kingdom Metazoa; phylum Mollusca; class Gastropoda; order Lepetellida; family Haliotidae; genus Haliotis; species Haliotis rufescens. The sequence goes on from NW_025964334.1 coordinate 48,987,226, forward strand.
AACCCTGCTTGATAACAAGGTAAACCCTGCTTGAACACAAGGTAAACCCTGCTTGATAACAAGGTAAACCCTGCTTGAACACAAGGTAAACCCTGCTTGATAACAAGGTAAACCCTGGTTGATAACAAGGTAAACCCTGGTTGATAACAAGGTATACCCTGTTTGATAACAAGGTAAACCCTGCTTGATAAGAAGGTAAACCCTGCTTGATAACAAGGTAAACCCTGCTTGAACACAAGGTAAACCCTGTTTGATAACAAGGTAAACCCTGCTTGAACACAAGGTAAACCCTGCTTGATAACAAGGTAAACCCTGCTTGAACACAAGGTAAACCCTGCTTGATAACAAGGTATTGACACCTGGTGTCCTGAATTTAAATGCACAGAACTATTTTGGAATTCTATTAATGTCTGTGGATGTTTGGGAAATAATTATTTCATTGACACGTATTGTGTAATGTGTGTTCCTTCAAAAATTTATACCTTTTATTCTGTGTATTGATATGATTAATAAGTGTACTACTAAATTCTATGTTGAAAAATCTTGAAAGACAAATTTAAAATAATGAGATTTTGTGAATACATCTTTGGAAAGCCTAGATAAGTGATTGAAATTCTCAGCGATTTTTGATATTCTTCTTCAGTGGTCAACTGCAGGATATAACTGGAATAGTTCCGATATAAAAACAAAAAGCAACCAGATTAGCCCTGAAGATACCTAAAACCTATGTGGACTTGCACCAATGTTTTTGTTGACGAAAACTGTCTCTTTCTGCAACATGTTCCTATATTACCCTTTGCTGTTAAAGTTTTCTGAAAAATATGTTTCTTAAAAACAGATCAACATTCATGTTTATAATCCATAGTTTTTACAATCAATAATATTATTATTGTTATCAAATAATAATGATGATGATGATGATTGAAGATGATGATGATAATAATAATGATAATTGTTATTGTTTGTTCTTTAAGACCCATTCAGCAATATTCCAGTTGTATGACAGTTATTTAGTCTGTTATTTGCTTTCTGAACATAGTGGATTTATCCTTGCATAAAGTAAACAATAATTACGCTGGCCGTTTCTTTGCAGTGATATGCACCAGAGAGTGTTTATAAGTCATATTCTCCATACACACGGACATGTACATGAATTGACTATTTTTACTTAGTTTTACATCCTTTTCATATGGCCATGGTAAAAATAGTGATGGGTTTTGTCCTGACTTTCGTATTGCAATTTATTGCAGCAATGATTCATGTATTGTGACCACAATATTGTGTACGTCTTTCATCTGTAATTTATGAACCTGAATGAACATGGACCCATAAATCTGACTTCCCCCGCACATTACTGACTATTTCATGTTGTTGGATGATGTTATGTTCACAACGCATATGTAACAGGCATACTATATACAGGAAGCTGGGTGCGAATAGTTTCACCTATTTGATCACATGAATCAAGTTTTGTTCAAAATTAAAAACAAACAAATAAAAGTATTGACTTGTCGCCTCTGTAAACTTTACAAGATGAAGATATTCATGATTTTGAAAAACACAAGATATATTGCATTTTCTAATTGTATTGGGATACGTTTTCAGTAGCATTTCAAATTGTGGTACACGGGAATCCTGGGAATACTGCTCACGTTACTTTTTCCTTCAATGTCTGAAATACAGAAATGTCTTCAGGTAGTATGGATGATTATTTATGATTAAATTATCACTATGCATGAACAAAGTTACCTCTTAATGTCTAGCTGACATTTATGAACAGCAGCCTCTGTGATTGACATTTCATGAACAGCAGCCTCTGTGATTGACATTTCATGAACACCAGCCTCTGTGATTGACATTTATGAACAGCAGCCTCTGTGATTGACATTTATGAACAGCAGCCTCTGTGATTGACATTTCGTGAACAGCAGCCTCTGTGATTGACATTTCATGAACAGCAGCCTCTGTGATTGACATTTCATGAACAGCCGCCTCTGTGATTGACATTTATGAACAGCAGCCTCTGTGATTGACATTTCGTGAACAGCAGCCTCTGTGATTGACATTTCATGAACAGTAAGTGAGTGAGTATAGTTTTACGCCGCTTTTACCAATGTCACGGCAGGGGACACCAGAAATGGGCTTCACACATTGTACCCATGCATGTTTGGCATTACGAGTGAACTCTTTAACCACTAGGCTACCCCACCACCCCCATAAGCAGAAAACAGCACAGTAAACTATACTGCTCGAAAGAAGTTAAAGAACACCCAAATGTTTCACATGACTATGACATTTCAACTGTCATGCCATAACACCTGATTGTTTCATATGACTATAGTTAATCTGTCATGCCATGACACCTGGTTGTTTCATATGACTATAGTTAATCTGTCATGCCATAACACCTGATAGTTTCATATGACTATAGTTAATCTGTCATGCCATGACACCTGGTTGTTTCATATGACTATAGTTAATCTGTCATGCCATAACACCTGGTTGTTTCATATGACTATAGTTAATCTGTCATGCCATAACACCTGGTTGTTTCATATGACTATAGTTAATCTGTCATGCCATAACACCTGATTGTTTCATATGACTATAGTTAATCTGTCATGCCATGACACCTGATTGTTTCATATGACTATAGTTAATCTGTCATGCCATAACACCTGGTTGTTTCATATGACTATAGTTAATCTGTCATGCCATAACACCTGGTTGTTTCATATGACTATAGTTAATCTGTCATGCCATAACACCTGGTTGTTTCATATGACTATAGTTAATCTGTCATGCCATAACACCTGATTGTTTCATATGACTATAGTTAATCTGTCATGCCATAACACCTGGTTGTTTCATATGACTATAGTTAATCTGTCATGCCATAACACCTGGTTGTTTCATATGACTATAGTTAATCTGTCATGCCATAACACCTGGTTGTTTCATATGACTATAGTTAATCTGTCATGCCATAACACCTGGTTGTTTCATATGACTATAGTTAATCTGTCATGCCATAACACCTGATTGTTTCATATGACTATAGTTAATCTGTCATGCCCAAACACTGATTGTTTCATATGACTATAGTTAATCTGTCATGCCATAACACCTGGTTGTTTCATATGACTATAGTTAATCTGTCATGCCATAACACCTGGTTGTTTCATATGACTATAGTTAATCTGTCATGCCCAAACACCTGATTGTTTCATATGACTATAGTTAATCTGTCTTGCCATAACACCTGATTGTTTCATATGACTATAGTTAATCTGTCATGCCCAAACACTGATTGTTTCATATGACTATAGTTAATCTGTCATGCCCAAACACTGATTGTTTCATATGACTATAGTTAATCTGTCATGCAATAACATCTGGTTGTTTCATATGACTAGAGTTAATCTGTCATGCCATAACACCTGATTGTTTCATATGACTATAGTTAATCTGTCATGCCATAACATCTGGTTGTTTCATATGACTAGAGTTAATCTGTCATGCCATAACACTTGATTGTTTCATATGACTATAGTTAATCTGTCATGCCATAACACCTGATTGTTTCATATGACTATAGTTAACCTGTCCTAGCCATAACACCTGAATGTGTCACATGACTATAGTTAATCTGTCATGCCATAACACTTGATTGTTTCATATGACTAGAGTTAATCTGTCATGCCATAACACTTGATTGTTTCATATGACTATAGTTAATCTGTCTTGCCATAACACCTGATTGTTTCATATGACTATAGTTAATCTGTCCTAGCCATAACACCTGATTGTTTCATATGACTATAGTTAATCTGTCATGCCATAACACTTGATTGTTTCATATGACTATAGTTAATCTGTCATGCCATAACACCTGATTGTTTCATATGACTATAGTTAATCTGACATGCCATAACAGATTAACTATAATCATATGAAAAAATCAGGTGTTGTTTAACTTATTTTAAGCAGTATATTCCTGGATCAAACCTTGCATGTTGCTGTAATATTAAAAGAACTTGCGCTGTTATCTTATATTATCTTGGCGGCAATTGTTTGTTTGAAGACGCGTCATGCGGTACGATCTATTGTAGTTGCCATGTAAATCTGAGCCAGTCATGAACACCTGGATAGATCCAACTCGCCATTGTTGTTTGAGCTTTCATATGATTAGGGCAACAAGATCAATAAACGATTGTACCAATAAAGTGATTGATTGTATACCCCAAACCATAATCCCTTTTATATATCCACTGCTTTCTCTCATATGCAGTTATAATAATATGATGAAATTTGGGCCAACTGCTTTGAGACTAGTCCTGCTTAGCACTATCTCAAAGTGCCTGTGATTGTTAGTTCGTATTGTATTGAGCAATGGATAAGCGTGGCAATGAATTGTATCGTGAAGTTGCGAGAGATAAGCCCAGTGGTGAGATATGTTCACAATACCATGTCGTGCTAGCTGCCCGCATGGAGGCCAGACGTTTTAGTTGTACAGGTAACAATGATATGTGTGATAAGATCGCAACACAATTACTCTGTTCATTTACCTGTGATATACATTGTAATTAGTCTTTTGAAAGGTAGTTGTTTCTTATAGCTCTTTGGACCACATGCTCGTGTTGAAATTGACCCACTGATGGATGATTTATTCCGCTGTGCAGTTAGTATTAGGCTGTGCTTTAGGCCTGTTCCTGATGATGTGGAATATATCTTTGGGGAAGTAGTATCTACAGTGTTTTTAGTGAATATTCCTGATGATGTGGAATATGTCTTTGGGGAAATAGTATCTACAGTGTTTTTAGTGAATATTCTTGATGATGTGGAATATGTCTTTGGGGAAATAGTATCTACAGTGTTTTTAGTGAATATTCTTGATGATGTGGAATATGTCTTTGAGGAAATAGTATATACGGTGTTTTTAGTGAATATTCCTGATGATGTGGAATATATCTTTGGGGAAGTAGTATCTACAGTGTTTTTAGTGAATATTCTTGATGATGTGAAATATCTCTTTGGGGAAGTAGTACCTACGGTGTTTTTAGTGAATATTCTTGATGATGTGGAATATGTCTTTGGGGAAATAGTATCTACAGTGTTTTTAGTGAATATTCTTGATGATGTGGAATATGTCTTTGATGAAATAGTATATACAATGTTTTTAGTGAATATTCTTGATGATGTGGAATATGTCTTTGGGGAAGTAGTATCTACGGTGTTTTTAGTGAATATTCTTGATGATGTGGAATATGTCTTTGGGGAAATAATATCTATGATGTTTTTCTTTAGTGAATATTCCTGATGATGTGGAATATGTCTTTGGGGAAATAGTATCTACATTGATTTTTTGGAGTTAATAAGCATTCTTAATTAATTGTATTAAAAGGGCTCGATGATAGTGATTATACATGGTAATTGAACAATGAACCTTACTTCTTTAGCTTCAATAGCTTTATCTGCCTGAAGAAAATAGTATTTATTGTTTCATTGCCTAACATGTGTGAATGTTGTTTTGCGCCACTATTGGGATTCAGGTGAAATTAATCTACTGTGACCTATGCTGGTCGTAAGGAGTTACTTAATGGATCTATGTCAGGCTAGGTGACTTGGTTGATTGTGTGTCATCTACACCCTATAGTGTGGATCCAAGCTCATGATATCAATCACTGGATTGTCTGGTCCAGACTTGATTATTTACAGGCCACCTTCATATGGCTTTAATATTCCTCCAGTGACAACTGTAAATGGTGTGTGTCTCATGTTATAGACCCCTCCCCCTCATGTTACAGACTTGATCTATGGATGATTTCAGTGATTACAGTTATATGAATCTAAAAAATGTATCCTAGTTATTGTCTCATCTTTTTTTACAATTCTTTGTAAGAGCATGTCAACTGCATGTTAAAAATATCATCTCATTTGAAAGTTTTGGGTCGTCAGTGAAAGGCTTGGGTGGGGCTACTTCTGTTTTTTGTAGGTAATTCAAACACCTTTCTGGTTTATCATATATTTGACTGTCTCAACCACTTCCAGTTAATGAGGTATGGCTGTAGAAAGGAATCTTTGCTTGTCCACATTTTATCAATAAGACATTAGTAAGATAATTATCTTTTTCATCAATTACAGGCTTTTCTTTGGTCTATGCCTCTAGGTGTGTGATTGTGTTTGGACTCAAATGTTATATTTGGGGTGTGTGTGTGAAACTGGCGCTGATTGTTCTCTCAGCTCAAACAGACATTGTCCGTACAAGTTGATGTCAGAATTGCTCCCTCTCATGGCTGCCTCTTTGTTTCGCTCACACAGATACAATCGGTGTCCCGCGAACTACCATCTATTCGCAGGATATTCCTGCACTTGTGTCTCATGCATGCAATGTTATACTGATGTTAGTCATGTGTGCATGAGTCTTGGAACTCTTGTTATGATGCATACGAGATATGAATGTGCAGTGTTGAAATAAAGCTTGAAAGAAAAGGTGCCCTTGACATGACCCACTGCAGGAAAACTCAAGGAGTGAGTGAGTGAGTGGTATGGTTTTTCTCCGCTTTTAGCAATATTCCAGTAATATTGCGATGGGGGACACCAGAAATGGGCTTCTCACATTGTACCCATGTGGGGAATCAAACCCGGGACGAGCGAATGCTGTAACCACTAGGATACCCCACTGCCCCAAAACTGAAGGGACCCAGGATTCCCTTAAATTTCAAACACTCATGCTATAATGGCTGTTTGATATGATGCATGCTACATGTTACATATTATGCATCTGTCATGCAAAAAGGCCATATGTAATACAATCAGTGTCTGAAATAACTGCCTGCCCACCTGCCCGGGGCTAGTAACTTTTTTCTCAGGCTGCATGAGATTTTCCTCCACCTGCCGACTGTCTGGATAATTTTAATGATAATTTTTAGACGACTAACATATTCAGTTTTATAACAACTCCTTGTAGATTCTCAAGTAAGTGTTAGCATTATTTCAACTGAATCAAGATGTGATTTGTTGCTATTTGTTTTGCAATATTTATAATGTCTGAATGCGAGCAGGTAATTTTGAAGATGGGCAGGCAACATTTAGGGGTCACCTGCCAGGCTGTCGTGTTGGGTTTTAAAATGATATCAAACACTTTATACAAGCATGTGTGTACATGTGGGTTCCAAGATTTGGTGATATTATGCATGCCATGTGAATATGAGATACAATGTATAAGTGATATTATGCATGTTTAATATGATACCTCTCAAATACGATGCATGTGTGATATTCATGTGTGATATGATGCATATGTGATATGATGCATATGTGATACAAATTAACAATTCATGAACGATACAATGCATGTGTGATATTCATATGTGATATGATGCATATGTGATACAAATTAACAATTCATGAACGATACAATGCATGTGTGATATTCATATGTGATATGATGCATATGTGATACAAATTAACAATTCATAAACAATACAATGCATGTGTGATATTCATATGTGATATGATGCATATGTGATACAAATTAACAATTCATGAACGATACAATGCATGTGTGATATTCATATGTGATACAAATGAACAATTCATGAACGATACGATGCATGTGTGATATCCATATGTGATATGATGCATATGTGATACAAATGAACAATTCATGAACAATACAATGCATGTGTGATATTCATATGTGATACAAATGAACAATTCATGAACAATATGATGCATGTGTGATATTCATGTGTGATATGATGCATATGTGATACAAATGAACAATTCATGAACAATATGATGCATGTGTGATATTCATATGTGATATGATGCATATGTGATACAAATGAACAATTCATGAACGATACAATGCATGTGTGATATTCATATGTGATACAAATGAACAATTCATGAACGATACGATGCATGTGTGATATCCATATGTGATATGATGCATATGTGATACAAATTAACAATTCATGAACAATACAATGCATGTGTGATATTCATATGTGATACAAATGAACAATTCATGAACAATATGATGCATGTGTGATGTTCATATGTGATATGATGCATATGTGATACAAATTAACAATTCATGAACAATATGATGCATGTGTGATGTTCATATGTGATATGATGCATATGTGATGCAAATTAACAATTCATGAACAATACGATGCATGTGTGATAAAACGTATGTAAGATTGACCATTATGTGGGTTCAAATAATACACAAACAAATTTTATGACTCAGATTGTCAGATGTCCCCAATAACATTAGCCTCACTTTGACTGCTATGAAAATGAAAATAGCCAAGAAATATATCCATCTTTAATAACTGACTTATAGTGTTATTGTTTCATAAACATCAGCATAAATTTACCTACTGTTCCGAAATGCAAGATACACGCATGGATTATTTCCTAAACAATATAGTTTTAAGCTTGGCCTTTATACTTTTTAATGAATTAATATCATTTGGAGCCATTTGTGTTTAATGGTTATGAGCGGCAATGTTTTCCAATCCCAATTCTGTAAATGTTTGTGTATTCAAACTTCCAAATTATCACTGACAGTTTTTGACATTTCTAAAATGTTATGATAGCGTTTGATTGTAGCATGAACAATATCGGAGCGTTTTAGAATGTTGTATCACAAACAAGGGGCCATTGTTTTACGGTACAGATGATCATGGCTAAGTTTATAAACTTTCTAGACATAAACTGTGGCAGTTGATAAGGGCTTGATTCACGAAGGTCTGCACAAAGACAAGGGGATTTGAAGTTCCACTCCAGAAACAATAGCAAGCACAACCAGGTCATGTCTGTGACAGACAACATGAAAACTCAATAAGGCTCTATTGATTACTGATCCCATAGCTTAAAGCAACACTGACAATCATTTTTCAAGAATATTGAATCATTTCCTTTTTTGGTCTTGATGTAATAAGTGACAAATTGATGTCTTAATCTTGAAAAAATACTACTGCTTGAAAAAATTCATTTGACAAAATTGGATACTTTTTGCTTTTTTTTAGATAATTGTGTGGCAGTGCCCTGAAGCCTTTGTTGAGCTTATATTCTCAGTAGGTGCAGAGCAGAGTAGTGTTATCTCCCTTACCAATTCCAGGATCAGCTGAACATTGGTTCAGATCCCAGATCACACAATCATTGGTTTCATGAAAAACAGTGTTTATCTATCACTTTGGAGATTCCAGGTTAGAATAGGTCCCCAGTTACCTTTGCTTGTTGTGTGAGCAGCTAAATGTGTCAGCTAGGCAGACTCGGTCTTGGCTGATGGCTTGGAATGTCCCCAGCCTTAGAAATTCCCTTAAGACTAGTCTAAAGATCTAGTGTAAACCTTTTTCCACTAGTCCTCAGAGTTTGTATCTAGTCCTACTTGAAAAGGACAAGAATGATTATTCTGTTTACTTTTATATCAGTTTTACCGTATTCAACGTAATAAGCGCCCCGCTCTAATAAGCGCCCCCTGCGATATTTGCTAATATATTGGCTAGTGAATAATCCCAATTAGCACCCTTCCAATGGATCAATGTACACCAGACTTATTTATTATGTATAATACACATTCGTGTGTTATATGCACCCATTAATTACGGGCAATTAAATTCTGGAAAAATATATCTGTCGTGTATAATACGCACCAACTTTTCTTTTGTATCATTTCAGGCTGTCAGCATATAGCACGAAATTTACGATCTTTCAACTCTTTCACCAAATTATATTCTAATAAGAGCCCCCTATTTCTAATTTTGAGAGCGCCCTGGGCGCTTATTATGTCGATTATGTCAATTTGTAGCAGAATTGAAGCATTAAAAACGGGTTCAGAAGTTGAGCCCTCATATTCTACTGGTCAGCGAGGACTACCCTCACTGGATTTTCTCTTGTCCACCGCACAATTTAGTCGTCTCAGGCTCAGAATTTTGAGGGCTGATTCACTGACTAGCTTAATCCTGAAACAAAGCTTAGTATAGAGTAGAGCTGGGATGGGTAGCCTGTGTACTCGGGTCAGGTGGGTCCCTGGTAGGACCCGGGTACCCACAGGGTATCTGGAACCATGGCTAGTCATGTGATATATGGTTAAATGACAATAACAATAAAATTCCATGGTTACACTAGTACAAGTCGCTAATGTTCACATTTCTTTCTGACTATGAACACATTCCTTCTGATTTTTAGATGTTTGAGTAAAGACAAAGCTTCAGTCAACTTCAGTCGATCAGATTGTTTTATACTATTCCTAACACTTTTTGCCAGGTCTCTGGTAAAACAATTCCCAATTGAACATTTTGTTCCAACTCTAGAGACCTACAGTGGGTACCCAGGTAGGGTAGGGTAATAGGGGGTCGGGTACCCGGGTAGTAAATTTGGACTCGTTCCAGCCGTAGTATAGAGCGATATTACCATGGACATCCTACATTGGTAAGATTATTGACACAACACACACCAGAAATTGGGAATCGAACCCAGTTCTTCACAGCATGATGTATGAACGCTTCAACCACTAGGCTACTGTAAGTTTTGGAACTTGTGGTTTGGACTGTGATGCACTGTGCCTTTAAGACTGAATGGTTGTTATGTGTGGGAGAACTTTTTAATGTTGCAATGGATGAGTGAGTGAGTGAGTATGGTTTTATGCCGCTTTTAGCAATATTCCAGCAATATCATGGCGGGGGATACCAATAATGGGCTTCACACCTTGGACCAATGTCGGGAATCGAACCCGGGTCTTCGGCGTGACGAGCGAACGCTTTAACCACTAGGCTACCCGACCGCCCTGCAATAGATGGGATCATTGAAGTCTTTTGTTTCTCGTATCCATCATATTCCACCCTCAGTTATTTGTCATGTGTGACAAGGGCAGGTTGTGTTCATCGTTTGCTTCTACAGTAGGGTCCTTCTTTATTTGTGACATTAAGTTAACCCCAAGTTGCATTGTTTGACCATATTTACATGAATATAGAATACAATACCTATATCTTGATACCGCTACCATACTTGTTTATTATTTATTGAAAACTAGTTACATGATTGAACTACATTGAATTATCATATTTACCGAAATATTGAAACAAAATCACCCCATCATATACTGTCTTGTTTATTCTTACCCCATCTCACCATCCACCCAGCCTCCACCTCACCATCCACCAAGCCTCTCATCCTCGCCTAACCCCATCCTGCCTTCCACCTCACCATCCTCCTCACCCCCACCTCACCCTCCACCTCACCCTCCACCTCACCCTCCGACTCACCATCCACCTCACCCTTCACCTCACCCTCCACCAAACCCTCCGACTCATCATCCACCTGGCCGCCACCTACTTCCCACCTCACCCTCCACCTAACCCCTACCTCACCCTTCACCTCACCCTCCACCAAACCCTCCGACTCACCACCCACCTAACTCCCACCTAACTCTCCACCTCACCCTTCACCTTGGCCTCAACCAAACCCTCCGACTCATCATCCACCTGGCCGCCACCTACTTCCCACCTCACCATCCACCTAACCCCTAACTCACCCTTCACCTCACCCTCCACCAAACCCACCTAACCCTCCACCTCACCATCCACCTAGCATCCCATCTAACCGTACACCTCAACCTCCAGAAAACCAACAATGAGGGGCTATCAAAATCTGATACTGTCTGTGTTCAGCAGAATGAAATCTGCTTTTCGTTTCAATCAAACATCAAACATTATGAATATTAATGGAACAAACTGAAGTTATTTGAACAATGTGATGAATAATATTTGTAACATTAGTCACTATGCATAACAACTAACAAGATGAATATTATGTCTGTCTAATGTAAAAATTATGAATTATTAATAGTAGAATGTGTTTGTCATGTACATGTAAGTAAAATGGCAGGATAATGTGCATACCTGCAAGTAATCTATAATGGCTACAGACATTTAATACACTGGTATCCATACTCTCAATTATTAACAATAGAGACAGGCTGGGCTTATTGTTCATCTACAACCTAATTATTGAAACATATATTTAAGGCCTGGTCAATTGTAGCTGTATTGGCTCAAACTTAAGGAGTGGGTGGGTGGGTGAGTGAGTGAGTGGGTGGGTGGGTGGGTTTGGGAGTGGGTGAGAGTGTAGAAAACACAATAAAGTTGCTAGATGCCTTCAGTTGACACGTCCATCTGATTCACCCTTCAGCAGCCATGTTGTCCATCTGATTCACCCTTCAGCAGCCATGTTGTCCATCTTATTCACCATTCAGCTGCCATGTTGTCCATTTGATTCACCATTCAGCTGCCATGTTGTCCATCTGATTCACCCTTCAGCAGCCATGTTGTCCATCTGATTCACCATTCAGCTGCCATGTTGTCCATCTGATTCACCATTCGGCTGTCATGTTGTCCATCTGATTCACCATTCAGCAGCCATCTTGTCCATCTGATTCACCATTCAGCAGCCATCTTGTCCATCTGATTCACCATTCAGCTGCCATGTTGTCCAGCTGATTCACCATTCAGCTGCCATGTTGTCCATCTGATTCACCATTCAGCTGTCATGTTGTCCATCTGATTCACCATTCAGCTGCCATGTTGTCCATCTGATTCACCATTCGGCTGCCATGTTGTCCATCTGATTCACCATTCAGCTGCCATGTTGTCCATCTGATTCACCATTCAGCAGCCATGTTGTCCAGCTGATTCACCATTCAGCTGACATGTTGTCCATCTGATTCACCATTCAGCTGCCATGTTGTCCATCTGATTCACCATTCAGCTGCCATCTTGTCCATCTGATTCACCATTCAGCAGCCATCTTGTCCATCTGATTCACCATTCAGCTGCCATGTTGTCCAGCTGATTCACCATTCAGCTGCTAGTTGTCCATCTGATTCACATATTTCATTTATCACTGACATTTTTAGCATTTTTTCTGTGTATGGGATGGCAGATTCTGTAACTCTGAATTCAGCATGGTTTGATCATAATTTTATTGAAACATTGAGCAGTGTTCAGAATAAAGGTTCCCTTGAGGTTTGGTCCCTTGTATTTGAATCTAAGGACACCCTAAATATTTAACTTGTAAACGGAGTTGGACATGAGTACCCTTTTTGCAAACACCTGGTGTCATCACTGATTTTCAATGATCAATTCATATTATTTTCACTGTTATGTCGCCTTTTACACTCGTCGGATGTTTCGTCAGATAATCAAGACTGGATAATCTCTGGCATTGACGTTTTATATATTGTACCATGAGGGCTAGACATGACCCTTTTGATTTTTTTTCTTTATTTTTAACCACGTAGAGTATTATGAAAGATTAGTTTATAAGGTGTTCAGGACACAGTGTTGATGATTCAGAAACAGAAAGTGATGATTCAGCAGTTTTTGCTTTTACTAATGACCACACAGGACAAGACACAAAGCATACAAGTAAACAAACTCATCAGTCTTAGGACTACAACGTTTCAGATGTTGCTCTCACATATTTAAACATTTCTTCATTCAAAGGATACTTTGACGTTTGAACTTGACCAGTTCTCACAACAGTGGGAGACAAACACCAGATTTGAACAGCGTAACGCAATATCAGGGCGAGCGACAAGGTAGATCTACTCAGTGGTACAATGTTTGTTTTGACAGCGTAGATTTGTTAAACTACAACTCTTAACTAATCATACAATTGGTTTCCCTGCGATTCGATGAATCACGACTTCCTTGCGCATGTTGACATTTTGGGAGGGAATCATAATCTAGCTATCTATTGTCAGGGTTTGGTGATGACAATGGTAACTTCTTGTCGGTAAACACGGCATTGTGCCTTGCACCCACTGACAACTAGCTCCTTCACAAGCTTCCCCAGTTGGGAGTATACACGGACATATACCAGCGGTTGTACCATAGTTTTCAGCAGTTGGAACTGTTGCCTGAATGGTTGAACGAGGTGTGAAGTTATTCCCCATCATTTTGGAGTATACATGGACATATACCAGCGGTTATACCGTATTTCATCTGTTGGAACTGTTGCTTGAATGGTTGAACCGGGTGTGAAGTTATTCCCCATCATTTTGGAGTATACATGGACATATACCAGCGGTTATACCGTATTTCATCTGTTGGAACTGTTGCTTGAATGGTTGAACAGGGTGTGAAGTTATTCCCCATCATTTTGGAGTATACATGGACATATACCAGCGGTTATACCGTATTTCATCTGTTGGAACTGTTGCTTGAATGGTTGAACAGGGTGTGAAGTTATTCCCCATCATTTTGGAGTATACATGGACATATACCAGCGGTTATACCGTATTTCATCTGTTGGAACTGTTGCTTGAATGGTTGAACAGGGTGTGAAGTTATTCCCCATCATTTTGGAGTATACATGGACATATACCAGCGGTTATACCGTATTTCATCTGTTGGAACTGTTGCTTGAATGGTTGAACCGGGTGTGAAGTTATTCCCCATCATTTTGGAGTATACATGGACATATACCAGCGGTTATACCGTATTTCATCTGTTGGAACTGTTGCTTGAATGGTTGAACAGGGTGTGAAGTTATTCCCCATCATTTTGGAGTATACATGGACATATACCAGCGGTTATACCGTATTTCATCTGTTGGAACTGTTGCTTGAATGGTTGAACAGGGTGTGAAGTTATTCCACATCATTTTGGAGTATACATGGACATATACCAGCGGTTATACCGTATCTTATCTGTTGAAACTGTTGCTTGAATGGATGAACAGGGTGTGAAGTTATTCCCCATCATTTTGGAGTATACATGGACATATACCAGCGGTTATACCATATTTCATTTGTTGTAACTGTTGCTTGAATGGTTGAACGAGGTGTGAAGTTATTCCCATCATTTGGTATCATACACGGACATATACCAGCGGTTATACCAAACTCTCTGACATGATGAAGGAACTGTTTCTTGAAGGGTTGAACTAGGATTCAGAGTGTGAGAGTTGGAGGAAGTACAGGATCACCTGGAAGAGGAACCCTGTGGAAGAAGTAAGGCCTTGAGACTTAAGTGATGACTTGAGTATATGAGCAATTTATACCCAGTTGGCTGTATTGTACATATTCTATTGATAGAAATGTCTGTCTGAAGTATTGTGGTGCTGTAATTAATTAAAAAGTTGGTTGGAAGTTTCACAGAGCTGTTATGAATTGAAACTGAGGGCTGTTATTAACAGAAAATAGCTGGAAATATTGTACAGCTCTAATTAATGGAAAGGAAGTATTTTAGAGCTGTAATTAACAGACCTGTGAGTGGAAGTATTTTAGAGCTGTAATTAACAGACCTGTGTGTGGAAGTATTTTAGAGCTGTAATTAACAGACCTGTGGGTAGAAGTATTTTAGAGCTGTAATTAACAGACCTGTGAGTGGAAGTATTTTAGAGCTGTAATTAACAGACCTGTGGGTAGAAGTATTTTAGAGCTGTAATTAACAGACCTGTGAGTGGAAGTATTTTAGAGCTGTAATTAACAGACCTGTGTGTGGAAGTATTTTAGAGCTGTAATTAACAGTCCTTGAATTGGAAGTATTTTAGAGCTGTACTTAACAGACCTGTGAGTGGAAGTATTTTAGAGCTGTAATTAACAGTCCTTGAATTGGAAGTATTTTAGAGCTGTAATTAACAGACCTGTGAGTGGAAGTATTTTAGAGCTGTAATTAACAGTCCTTGAATTGGAAGTATTTTAGAGCTGTAATTAACAGACCTGTGAGTGGAAGTATTTTAGAGCTGTAATTAACAGACCTGTGTGTGGAAGTATTTTAGAGCTGTAATTAACAGACCTGTGAGTGGAAGTATTTTAGAGCTGTAATTAACAGTCCTTGAATTGGAAGTATTTTAGAGCTGTAATTAACAGACCTGTGAGTGGAAGTATTTTAGAGCTGTAATTAACAGACCTGTGAGTGGAAGTATTTTAGAGCTGTAATTAACAGACCTATTGGTGGAAGTATTTTAGAGCTGTAATTAACAGACCTGTGAGTGGAAGTATTTTAGTGCTTTAATTAACAGACCTGTGAGTGGAAGTATTTTAGAGCTGTAATTAACAGACCTATTGGTGGAAGTATTTTAGAGCTGTAATTAACAGACCTGTGAGTGGAAGTATTTTAGAGCTGTAATTAACAGACCTATTGGTGGAAGTATTTTAGAGCTGTAATTAACAGACCTGTGGGTAGAAGTATTTTAGAGCTGTAATTAACAGACCTGTGAGTGGAAGTATTTTAGAGCTGTAATTAAAAGACCTGTGTGTGGAAGTATTTTAGAGCTGTAATTAACAGACCTGTGAGTGGAAGTATTTTAGAGCTGTAATTAACAGACCTGTGTGTGGAAGTATTTTAGAGCTGTAATTAACAGACCTGTGAGTGGAAGTATTTTAGAGCTGTAATTAACAGACCTGTGTGTGGAAGTATTTTAGAGCTGTAATTAACAGACCTGTGAGTGGAAGTATTTTAGAGCTGTAATTAACAGACCTGTGTGTGGAAGTATTTTAGAGCTGTAATTAACAGACCTGTGAGTGGAAATATTTTAGAGCTGTAATTAACAGACCTGTGTGTGGAAGTATTTTAGAGCTGTAATTAACAGACCTGTGTGTGGAAGTATTTTAGAGCTGTAATTAACAGACCTGTGTGTGGAAGTATTTTAGAGCTGTAATTAACAGACCTGTGAGTGGAAGTATTTTAGAGCTGTAATTAACAGACCTGTGTGTGGAAGTATTTTAGAGCTGTAATTAACTGACCTGTGAGTGGGAGTATTTTAGAGCTGTAATTAACAGACCTGTGAGTGGAAGTATTTTAGAGCTGTACTTAACAGACCTATTGGTGGAAGTATTTTAGAGCTGTAATTAACAGACCTGTGAGTGGAAGTATTTTAGAGCTGTACTTAACAGACCTGTGAGTGGAAGTATTTTAGAGCTGTAATTAACAGACCTGTGAGTGGAAGTATTTTAGAGCTGTAATTGACATAAATGTGGGTTGAAGAAGTTTAGAGCTCTAGGGATTTGGATTGTTTGTTTGTTGTTTTATGCCGCACTCAGCAATATTCCAGCTTTATGACGGCGATCTGTAAATAATCAAGTCTGGACCAGATAATCCAGTGATTGACATCATGAGCATCGATCCACGAAATTGGGATCGCCTCTTACGACAAGCATAGTCGCCTTTTACAGCAAGCATGGGTTGCTGAAGATCTATTCTACCCCGGATCTTCAAGAGCTCTAGGGAAACAGGGATGCTTCTAAGAACAATACCTTTCTTTAAAGGATGCTCCATGATTTTGCAAAATGACAGATGTTAACGTGTATATTAATGTAAGGGGAGTAATTATAGCGTATAGACTTAACAGCATTAATGTTGATGTCAGGAGGCTACTGTTGTTAGAATTCTTCACAAGAAAGGGTTAATTGAATTGCATTACAAGAGTTTCATTGCCTGAGGGACTGAATGCGACCATTATGCATCTGCTGCACACTGTATTAGGTGCATTGCCAAGGGTTGTTATCTTGGTGTCAGGATTGTTTTTAGACCTGGAATATTGATGCAGATTGTAGGAAACTTCCTCCAGGAAAACATTACAGAACTGATGGATGCATTCAGATGCATAAACACGTGATGTTTATGTGGCAGAGAAACAGTGTAATTGGTGATAGAGAAGGGTGGTGATATCTGTTTTATGACCATTGGTTACAGAAAGGGGTGGTGATATCAGTTTTATCCCATTGGTTACATAAAGGGTTGGTGATATCAGTTTTATCTCCATTGTTACAGAAAGGAGTGGTGATATCAGTTTTATCCCCATTGGCTACAGAAAGGAGTGGTGATATCTGTTTTATCCCCATTGGTTACAGAAAGGGTTGGTGATATCAGTTTTATCTTCATTGGTTACAATAAGGAGAGGTGATATCAGTTTTATCTCCATTATATACAGAAAATGTTGGTAATATCAGTTTTATCCCATTGGTTACATAAAGGGATGTCAATATCTGTTTTATCCTCATTTGTTATGGAAAGGAGTGGTGATATCTGTTTTATCCTTATTGGTTACAGAAAGAAGTGGTGATATCAGTTTTATCCCCATTGGTGACTGAAAGGATTGGTGATATCAGTTTTATACCAACGGTTACAGAAAGGGCTGGTGATATCAGTTTTATCCCATTGGTTACAGAAAAGGTTGGTAATATCAGTTTTATCCCAATAGTTACAGAAAGGGTTGGTGATATCAGTTTTATCCCATTTGTTACAAAAAAGGATGCTTATATCTTTTTTATCCCCATTGGTGATAGAAAGAGGTGGTGATAAAAAGGGTTGGAGATATATGTTGTATCCCCCATTGGTGACAGGAAATATGAGATATAATGACTAAAACTTAAATTTATGTAAAAGTGAATTTTTTGTATCACAAATACTGTAAGATCACAAAACTTGAGTTTTCTGTTCACCCAGTAGGTTGTTCCCTGAAGAAACTCCACAACGAAAAACCTGCTGACCTTTCACCTGATTACTCTGCAATTAAACTGTAATATGGCCATTGTCATTGTACTGGATGTAGCCATGAAAGACATTTTGCCGTGTCATAGCACACAGAATACTTCAGGGGACTCTAGCTTTTGTCGCATGTGGATCGGAGTGTGCTTTGTGTTTTCAAAAGGTTCCTCTGAGTGTCGCTGCTGAAGAATAAAATATTGTTCATGACGTTTCTTAGAATAGATGCGCTCGCGATAGAAGCTGACACTACCAGGCACACATATAGAAATATATCTTTTTTTCTCGCCATTTTCAAATGGACTATATTGTGTACTGGCAAATGGGTGAGCTAATACGATTGTTCTCATTGGGAGTTCACCCTTCCTCTGTCAACCTATAGCAATGGTTTATCAATTGGTAGCCATGTTTGGCAGGGCGGCTAAACATTTATTTTCTCGCTTGACTATTCTTAAAACAGGATTTCTGAAAATATGAATTTCAATGTCTCATTCTTCTGGAAAAATGTCTGTGTTTGTGTTGAGGTTGCGTTCAGTTTGTAGCCATGTTGTGAAAAGAAAGGGAGTTGAGATTCAAATATTGATTGTAGGGAGATGTTCCTAGAAAACTTCTTCACTTGCCAAACTTTATCTTCCTCTTGGATGTCTATGCTTCGTAACATTTCATCGTAATGTTGACTCGCTTGGAAATTTACATATATTTTTTTATTAAATATCATTCTATGAGGTCAACGCTTTTTGATACTTATCATATTCAAAAAGTATTTCTGAATGAATTTTCTTCAGTACTTCCTGTTTGGACACTGATGGATAGATATTTTGTACATTAAGTGTTCCATTTGCTTAAGCTCTGTTGTTAATCATGTAAATGAAAAAAAAAAATATTCACTTGATTTTACTTTACCTCCAAGAGGTTATTACAGAAAATGATCCAACTACAGATAAGATCAGAAACTATTGCCATGGTTACACTAAAGTGACATTTGTCATGACAAATGTTTCAATATTGATGTTCACATTATGTTGCAAAACTAATGTCAGAACTGTAAATGTTGCAATACTAATGTCAGAACTGTAAATGTTGCAAGACTGCTGTCAGAACCGTAAATGTTGCAATACTGCTGTCAGAACCGTAAATGTTGAATACTAATGTCAGAACTTTAAATTTTAATGTCAACATTGCAAAAATTGCATTGTAAATGTTTCAATGTGCAGTAAAAATATCTACTACAAATGATTTCAATACAACACGATATTGAAATACCAATGTCCAGCTGAGGAGAAACACACAAATGCAATACAACACCCTCTGTCAAGTCTACAATTTCAGCAAGTCTACATCTTTGTGGCTTCAGTACTCTTTTTGAAGGCTCCCGTCATTAAAATTAAAAATTTAAAGTCTAATTTGCATATGTAAATAAAATGCTGATATTCTTCATGATCTACCTGACACGAAACTGTCCGATCTTCCTCAAACCTTGGCTGTTCTGCAACAAGCAGGGGATGTAGTAAGGCAGCCACACACGAGAAAATGTTCACCTGCCAAATATTCAAGTTTGACACAATTCTGGGTCATAACATCCATGGGAACCATATTAGGGATATCTAAAACATGTTCCCTACAACTGTTCAGCACATTTTGTCTCGCGACAAGGGAAAAATAACAGAACACTATTTTGTTCAAAATAGAATTTTGCAATAATCCCACAAATGTTTCACTGATTTTGTCCAACCAAGCCTCAGAATGCCACTTAACCCAACCAGTCTGCTTGATAAAATTTTAGGTATAAATAAATAAATAGTGGCCTGAGAAAAATAAAAACAAAATTAGTAAAATCGGTCAATTCTTAATTTGTCAATCCTTAATTTGTTGAAATTTTTTAACACAAATTAAAATTGTATTACATTTTGCAAATTTATCAAAAATTTAAATCATGACTTGTTTAAGTGCTGATGACATTTTGATGACATGATCATGGAGAAATTATTATTATTATGATGACCGATCTTCTCCATGTGGATATACATGTATGTCTACAGCTATTAATAAAACAATAAGGTTGGGGACAAGTGTAAGGAGATACAGGATTGTTGTCCGCTATTAATAAAATAATAGATGTATAGGTTCACGGATAACCATCCATTGGCGTGCAGGGACCGTTGAAGGCATTGTTCTCATCTCGTGAGAACATTTAATTGTCCGGACAGAAATCACATGCAGTTTGTAATAGATCTATTCACTGATGATTGGCGAGGAGTAACAACGAGGTGGGGACTACCTACATATCACCACCGCCTGTACTCACCGTTATATAGATCGTATTGTTTGTACTGTTTGTAGTTCTAGATTGTGTGGTAGCTCAGTGCACACAGCTGTAGCCACAAGCGGTAAACTTGACTTAACTGATTTCCGACACCATTGTTTTGGCTGGCATAACAATACGTAATACATATTTTTCTATAATTCGCCTTCTCATGGGGGGACGGAGTTGGTGGAAGGGATAAATGGTGTTGCGTGGTGAAACGATGGAGGGTAAGTTGTTACTGTATGTATGACAGGCTGGAGGATAAAGTTTATAATTAGGTTGTGTGTCCATTCACTGTTATCATGCTGCATTAACTGGTGATTTATAGCTGTCTGTGGCTTGAAAAGACTGACAGAATTATGTTAGGAATAAGACTGTCATGGAGTGCCTATGGATGGTTGAGGAGTTTGAAAGAAAAATTCTTCTTTTTGTGATTTTATTGTATATTTGTAAGGGGATTTGTTGAGTTATTGTTCCCAGATTGAACAACGGGGTCATTGTTGGCGATATTTATGGACAATCTGTCATAAATGCATCTCATTCTATCGTTGTTACAGGCATTCTTGTATCCGAGCCCCTTTTTGGAATAACCACTGTGTCGGTGGTGAATTGTCACATTCTATTAAGTGATATGTCAAATTTTGTACCTTAGGTATGTATTTAAAATTATTTAAAGCATGGAGTATATAATTTAAATACACATCCCCACTTTGTTTGCCTTTTTTCACCTTACGGGTTCAGGTGGAGACTTATATACACAATATGTATATCATCTTGTATTGATTGAGCAAAGTCCACTCTGAAGGAAATGACTACCAAAACTAAGTGTATGGGAATATTTATAGATATTTTATAGACAGCTTTTGAAATGGAAATGAAAGTATAGGGGTACTTGTCTTAAAGGAGGACGAGGCTCAGGTCATTAGGTAGTCACAGCAAGGTTGTTTCAAGTCATTCAATGCCTACATTGTGTGTAAGTTATATTTCATACCCCTGTATCCGACTAGTTATAATGAGTGCCCTTGTTCTCCAGAGACAAATGCAGGGCTCAGACATAAGTTCCAATAAGACCTGATACGTTCATACGCTTTAGTGTCGACATTACAGTTATGGATAGAAATCTTGGAAAAAAATTCTATAGCTTTTTAAAAAAACTACTCACAGTCAGGGAGTGGTTTAAGTCTATATCAACACTGATGAGTCATCATAATATGGCCCTAAACAAGTGAAGTAGATTTGATAATATGGCCCTAAACAAGTGAAGTAGATTTGATAATATGGCCCTAAACAAGTGTAGTAGATTTGATAATATGGCCCTAAACAAGTGAAGTAGATTTGATAATATGGCCCTAAACAAGTGTGGTAGATTTGATAATATGGCCCTAAACAAGTGTGGTAGATTTGATAATATGGCCCTAAACAAGTGTAGTAGATTTGATAATATGGCCCTAAACAAGTGTAGTAGATTTGATAATATGGCCCTAAACAAGTGTAGTAGATTTGATAATATGGCCCTAAACTGGTGTAGTTGATCTGATAATACAGTCCTAAATAAGTGTGGTATAATTGATAATATGGCCCAAAACAAGTGTGGTAGATTTGATGATATCACCCTAAACAAGTGAAGGAGATTTGATGATATCACCCTAAACAAGTGTGGTAGATTTGATGATATCACCCTAAACAAGTGTGGTAGATTTGATGATATCACCCTAAACAAGTGAAGTAGATTTGATGATGTCACCCTTAACAAGCGTGGTAGATTTGATAATATTGCCCTTAACAAGTGAAGTAGATTTGATGATATCACCCTAAACAAGTGTGATGGATTTGATAATATCACCCTAAACAAGTGTGGTAGATTTGATGATATCACCCTAAATGAAAGGGTAGATTTGATAATATCACCCTAAACAAGTGTGGTAGATTTGATGATATCACCCTAAACAAGTGTGGTAGATTTGATGATATTGCACTAAACATGTGAAGTAGATTTGATGATATCACCCTAAACAAGTGTGGTAGATTTGATGATATTGCCCTAAACAAGTGTGGTAGATTTGATGATATTGCCCTAAACAAGTGTGGTAGATTTGATAATATCACCCTAAACAAGTGTGGTAGATTTGATGATGTCACCCTAAACAAGTGAAGTAGATTAGATGATATTGCCTAAACAAGTGTGGTAGATTTGATGATATCACCCTAAACAAGTGTGGTAGATTTGATGATATCACCCTAAACAAGTGTGGTAGATTGGATGATATCACCCTAAACAAGTGAAGTAGATTTGATGATATCACCCTAAACAAGTGTGATGGATTTGATGATATCACCCTAAACAAGTGTGGTAGATTTGATGATATCACCCTAAACAAGTGTGGTAGATTTGATGATATTGCCCTAAACAAGTGAAGTAGATTTGATGATATCACCCTAAACAAGTGTGGTAGATTTGATGATATTGCCCTAAACAAGTGAAGTAGATTAGATGATATTGCCTAAACAAGTGTGGTAGATTTGATGATATCACCCTAAACAAGTGTGATGGATTTGATAATATCACCCTAAACAAGTGTGGTAGATTTGATGATATCACCCTGAACAAGTGTGGTAGATTTGATAATATCACCCTAAATAAGTGTGGTAGATTTGATGATATCACCCTAAACAAGTGTGTTAGATTTGATGATATCACCCTAAACAAATGTTGCAAAGTTGTCGATACAGACCTGAGCATCACTCTTGGTTGGTATATAAATACATTTTAAATAATTTATTTTCTCACTTCAGCTGAAGAACATGGTAAACATAGTAAAAATGATTCACGAGTGTTAAAAAAAGTGAGATTGTTTGTACAGGTATATTGTATTCCTTCTCATCAGCGCTAGACGGATTAGAGCCGAAGTTGGTTTGAAAGAATAAAAAATCTTTCAAGATAGATAACCTTGTGAACAATAGTTAATGGACACAGAAAGATCTCCGTCAGCAACTGCTGTACTGGTTTATGTAATGGTAGACAATTATTACAGATCAATTTCAACATCACAGAAAAAATAAGAATTCCATGGCTCTTTTACAGCCAGTTGTTTATTGGGCTTATCAAAACGCAACAGTATCGGGTGGCATGATAAGAATATGATAATACGATTAGAAATAGGATAGTTTCATTTACTGTGTGATAACAGAGATCCTAACGATATGGAACTGTCTGAGAGTAGTGTGACAATGGGCTCACGGTACCACTGTAGATGTAATGCGAGACTTGCATTTACCATTCTTTCTGGTGTTATGTAAATGGAGTACAAAAAAATATAATTTGAGAAAAACAAGAAAAAAAATTTTTCCTCAAGGTTTTGCCTTGTTTTGGTTATTATAGATATACATCTCAAATCTAACAGTGGCATCTCATTGTCATTTCTATTGTAAAAAAAACAATCTTACCACTGACAGTATATAAAAAACCTTGTCACTCTTCTTGATTTTAAAGGTTGTCTGATCCTTAAACCAAGGAGGTGAGGTGAGGTGAGGTGAGGTGAGGTGAGGTGAGGTGAAATGGGGTTTAACGTCGCGTCCAAGATTATTGCACTTATATAGCAACGTGCATGTACGTGTGCGTAGGGCTGCTTGTACTAGTTCGGACTGATGCCGATTTATAGTGCTATCACACTGAGATACCATGCCGCAGTTTAACATGAATACCCCACTCAGACACAGTATACTGACTCCGAGCCGACCAGTCCTTGTTTTAGCCCTTTAATGCCGAGCGCCAGACAGGGTAACAACAAGTACCATCTTTTAACGTCTTTTGGTATGACACGGCCGGGGATCGAACCCCAGACCTTCCGCTCTCTGGGCGGACGCTCTACCACTAGACCACGGAGGCGGTTTTAAACCAAGGAAATGAAATAAGGCCTTAAACTGACAAGCTTAAATCATGTATTTATCATGCATGTATGATGCATATATGATGCATGTATTGTTTTCATGTTGTGAAATCTTGCATGAACAGGACTTTAACCAAAGGGAACTTGATATAAGATGGAGATAA
This sequence comes from Haliotis rufescens, assembly GCF_023055435.1. Classification (NCBI taxonomy): domain Eukaryota; kingdom Metazoa; phylum Mollusca; class Gastropoda; order Lepetellida; family Haliotidae; genus Haliotis; species Haliotis rufescens. The sequence continues at coordinate 49,012,094 of NW_025964334.1, forward strand.
AATCATTTCAAACATGGTGTTTTGCTCCAGTGGTTTAACTTTTCCCTCCCATCCCACTGTGCCCCTGTTCTTGATGGTTGCTGTTGGGCTGAAAAGTCCTGACGTGACATAAAATTAAAGATGTTCAACGTATACAGGCAAGTTGTTAGTCATGAAAATGTCTTGACTTCCATAACTGTTTTAAAACATTACCTTAACTTTGATATTTGCCATTTCTTGAGGTCTTTAACCTTTAACCACTTTCAACAATTTATAGTATGGTACCGACAGACAATAATGAACATTTGATGCTAAAATCTTTTTGTTGAGAGCTCTAGTTTCTTTTCAGTTTCCTTGTTAGTGATCCCCATGTTTAAACGACTGTCACCCTGTATAATATATTCATGGGCTAGAGACTAGTCGTCAGATTTGCTTCGTGTGACAAACACTAGATTAGCTATTGTTATCTCTCTCCTTGTCCTGTCTTCCGTCCCCGTCCCGTGTCGTCCTCTTCTTGGTCCTCTACATATTTCTATCACCCCTTTCATCTCGAGACGGGTGGAATTCTCCCCGATCCCCCCTCAGAAATACAGACCAGCCCCACAGCTCGAGAACAATACCTTTATTTTTTCACTTGGCTAAGCAGAGTCAAGCTTGTATAAGAACAGAATACATTGTATACCCGAGTTTTTGTGTAGTTTTAACAAAAGTTCACAGTAGGACTGCTAGAACAAATGTTATTATTTTCGTCATGGCTGTAAATCTCGACCAGTGGCCAACTATGCGGAACATATTTGATATAATTTTAGACTGACAATTTTAGTCTGAATGGATAAGTGCTTTTTCCTCATTTTTTGTAGACATGAAATAATTTGAGTATTGTGGAAACCGGTCCATATTGCATAGTCATTCTGTGGAGAAAGCTGGAGTTCATATCACATGGCTGGAGATATGGGAGTATGGAGACCCATGTGTTACATCTAGCGGAGTGACACATGCAAAGAAGTGGTGCTTACTTGTTTGGTTTAATTGCTGTTTAAGGTAAATAGAGGTAGGTAGGAAAACATCAGTAGTCATAGTAACAATTGAATAGTTATTAAATTTGTTTATCAAGTTTGTGAAAAGTTGACAGAACTATTTATTTATGAATGTTTATCGAGGGAGATGAGCTGATGTAATGCAATGAAACAATGATGATGATGATGATGACGACGACAACGACGACGACGACGAAGAAGATGATGTATATTGTATTGACGTTGATGACGATAATTGTATTGGTGATGACGAAGACGATGTATATTGTATTGACGGTGGTGAATATGATTGTATTGACCATGATAAAGACGATTGCATTGAAGATGATGAAGATTGTGATGATGCAGATGGTGGTCGTTATTGTTTTATAAGGATGTTGCATTGTTGTGATGATGATAACGGTTGATGAAGATGCTGCTGCTGATGATGATGATATGGTTGATGGTGATGATATTTTTGTTACTGCTGCTGGTATTTAATTATAAATCTGTGATATATGATTGAGTGAGTAAAGATATTTAAGGCAGTGTTTCAGCCATGTCGTGACAAGCAATGTCAGTCATATTCCATTCCTTACTTCCATCACATACATCGCATTGATATCACTGCGTGTGAATGAACAAACAAACTATTGTTTGACAAGGCTGATGAATAAATGAATTTCTTAGCGAAAACAAATAAGATAAATGTAAGAAAAATATTTTGTCAGACAGCCTAATTTCATGACAATAAATCTTCAGAGGTCAAAAGTCATCGAAAGAGTCAAACAAATGTTCCGCATCAGAATGATAAAAGTAACATTGTAACGCAATATCAGTTATAGTGCTCGTGTATATCTCTATCTGATGGGTTTTATTCATCAGTTGATAACATGCAGGATCTTCCCACTCATACACCAGATAAGGTTTAATGTACTAACAGAGGGGGCAGATAAAAACCAATAATGACCAGACATTCTGAGAATGGTTCTCAGAACGGTTCCACATGGCTCCAAGACAAAACGCATAACTCCTACCCAGCCAATCAAATGACAGCAATAAGTGCTCTCTGTGGAAACCGAATCACCAGATATCATATATAGGTGCTCCACTGAAAAGATTACAGTGCATAAAGAAGGTTTGGTTACCAAGTGGAAGGATACATGTCCTGGAAATGGGAACTTGTACATTTGGAGAAATATATAGCGTGTACTTTGACAGTAATGTCTCTCTCCAGTTGTCATGCCTACACTTTGTGTTGAAGTATTGTGAATCCGGAAACACATGGTCGAGAATATGGGGGTGGTTAAAATGCGTTTAATGTCAGTGGGGCTGTCATTGATAAAAAGTAGTTCCATATCTCAGACGGACATATTTAGCCAAGACGCACATGTTGTTTGTGTTATATCTTTCTTTTCTTTCATTCAGTAGTAGAACACTTGCCTGTGTGTTTGGGTGAGATTTGTATTTTTTGTTGGATAGGATTAGTGATACGGTGTTGAAAAGTGTTGAGAATTAAGTTTATATTAGTGATTTTTAATTATTCGGGTGATACAAAATTGTGCACCTTATCAATCTTGTGATAATTTCTTTTATATATTTCACATATATCTCTCAAAACGAACAAAAAATCTCTTCCTGATATTAATAAAGGTCACTTCAAATGACACTTTTTCACACATGCCTGTCTCCTTATTGAGTTTTCATGCTATCATTGTTGAAGTGATTGTTTAATTCTTTCAATGGCTTTCAGTTCAACATGTTAAGCATGTCAGTTACTTTGGCGCTTAGATATCCATGCTCAAATGTTTTTGTGTGATTTATGAAAACATAATTCAATTCTTCATGTCCTGATTTTCATCTGAACCTGTTTGGCATGACAATGGCCTCGGTGGAAACATGCCGTGGTTGGTTTCATCCAAGATTAAGGCCACAAGTCCTGACTGAAATATGTTTATGAATCTTAATTTCCCGACACACTTTAATAAAATGGTAATAATTTCAGTTATTCAATCTGCTCCATATCATAGCATTGATGATTTCGACAGAATGAATCTAAGAAAAAATGGCTAAATGGTATCTTATACTGATATCAAATAGATCATAGATGTAGTTGTGTTAATGGCTGTTGTTATTCATAGATCATGGGTGTAGTTGTGTTAATGGCTGTTATTCATAGATCATAGACGTTGTGTTAATGGCTGTTATTCATAGATCATGGGTGTAGTTGTGTTAATGGCCGTTATTCATAGATCATGGGTGTAGTTGTGTTAATAGCTGTTATTCACAGATCATGGGGGTAGCTGTGTTAATGGCTGTTGTTCATAGATCATGAGTGTAGTTGTGTTTATTGCCGTTATTGTTATTCATAGATCATGGGTGAAGTTGTGTTAATGGCTGTTGTTATTCATAGATCAAGGGTGTATTTGTGTTAATGGCAGTTATTCATAGATCATGGGTGTAGTTGTGTTAATGGCTGTTATTCATAGATCATGAGTGTAGTTGTGTTTATTGCCGTTATTGTTATTCATAGATCATGGGTGAAGTTGTGTTAATGGCTGTTGTTATTCACAGATCATGGGTGTAGTTGTGTTAATGGCTGTTATTCATAGATCATGGGTGTAGTTGTGTTAATGGCTGTTATTCACAGATCATGGGGGTAGCTGTGTTAATGGCTGTTGTTATTCATAGATCATGGGTGAAGTTGTGTTAATGGCTGTTATTCATAGATCATAGACGTTGTGTTAATGGCTGTTATTGTTATTCATAGATCATGGGTGTAGTTGTGTTAATGGCCGTTATTGTTATTCATAGATCATGGGTGAAGTTGTGTTAATGGCTGTTATTGTTATTCATAGATCATGGGTGTAGTTGTGTTAATGGCCGTTATTCATAGATCATGGGTGTAGTTGTGTTAATGGCTGTTATTCACAGATCATAGGGTTAGCTGTGTTAATGGCTGTTGTTGGACAACATCTCCAAACAGTCAATGATGATCAGTTCTCACCTGGAGCCCCAAAATAACCCTACCAAACATGGAGCAGTATATGAACACATGCTCAGTGAACAACAAGCATTGATTTCTCTCAGCATTGTATGCAAATAAGGATACAACTCTCGGATATAGAACCAATTTGCTTTGTTGTTTTTTCGGTCTATTCTTACCAACATTGATAGGTTACCACAGCTGGGAATTGTCTGAAAGTATCAGTTCGGTCATGTCACAACAGCTGTTACTATGACTTCTGGGATAAATATAGGGGAATATGACAAAAAGAATAAATTTAGGATATTTGGATATTCTTTTATGAACAAAATTTTGGATTTGGCGAGAATATTCATTTTGGTTTTTATTTTTTATTTGATGCATTAAATCTTCAGTTCTCTAAATTGTTGTTACTGTTATAGACCAGGCATAACAAAATTTGGACGTTATTTTGTGGATAACAAATAAACCACTCCTATTTTTATCCGAAAGGAAAATAATAAATCATTTTTGCATTATTATTTTCCTGCTGACATCACCAAAATTTATTATGTTGTGATTAGTAATTTAATCTATTTTCATGTTGGATTTGGGATAGATTGGGGCCATTGTATTGGTATAGGTAGGATCAATCATCCATTGAATTAGTGAGTGGAACATCATTTGGGTTAATACAGCATTGGTTTATATCAGGGCTACTCAGGGTTGATAGGGTGTGGAATGGAAGTAGATTAGGTGGTAAGGATTGGGTGTAGATTTGGTGGGGGGTGGGCGCAGGTAGTTTAGGGGAAGACTAGGGTTAGATTTAATGTGTGGGGGCTGATTGGGGGAAGAATTGGGTGGGGGTGGATTAGGGATGGATGAGGGGGTATAGATTGAGGGATGTATAGAGTGGTAGATTTGGGGGGGGGGGAGGGTGGAATGGGGGTATATTTCTTGGTAGAAGGGAAGGGGTAGACTGGAGGGTAGGTTGGAGGGTAGATTGTTTGGGACAAGGGGTAAGGGGGATGAAAATTTGTGGTAGAATGGGGGTGGTGGAGATTGTGAGGCAGATTGGAGGATTTTTGGGGGACAATTGGGCGCAATTTCAGGAATAAATTAGAGGATAGATTGGACTCATATTAGACACAAAACATATGCAAGTGAGTGTTACTTCCATACATTGCTAATGACACTGCCTATGTATGGAGTCAGTCAGCTCAATTTGTTTGTTTGTTGTTTAACACCGCACTCAGCAATATTTTCCCATCATATGACAGCGGTCTGTAAATAATCAATTCTGGACCAGACAATCCAGTGATTGATATTATGAACATCGACCCCGCAATTAGGATGCGATGACATGCATCAACCAAGTCAGCAAGCCTGACCACCTAATCCCGTTAGTCGCCTCTTACAACAAGCATAGTCGCCTCTTACGACAAACATGGTCGTAGTTACTTGTGACATATTTGAGTTGGGTAACCTGCACAGTGTTTTCATGTTGTAACAGTTTCTTAGATAAGGATACAATGGCATTAAATGGGTTAAAATCAGTGTTCTATAGTATAGTTTGACCTGAATAGATACAAAATAAAATTAAGGTTATACCTCACCGAATGACTTGATGAAAGTAATTTTCTAGGTCAGTTGTTCATTGTGGTGTTATATATGTTGATCGTTGACAAACTTATACAGTTTTACGTGACCTACCTACAGGTAATTTTAGGTTGAATACTGGGTTCTATGACCTCTTTTTGGTAGTAGTAGTGGTAGTGGTAGTAGTAGTAGTAGTAGTAGTAGTAGTAGTAGTAGTAGTAGCTGCTGTTAAGGCTTGCCTCACTTCCCAAACTGATTAACTTTGTCAGGAAGAAAAAAATTATTATGCGCTATGTTTTCTTTTATTTCTGTAAAATTCTTGGTCAACAAATCTGTAAACCAGGTAATTAAAAATAACATAACTATTAATGAAATAATGTTTTTATGTTGTAGATTCAAAACAAAATGGGTTAATATGACTTAAGGCTTCTTCAAACTTGATTTGGACTTGACAGTTTAAAGAGAAGGGAGTAGTTTGGCCACATCGGAGTCAGTGTGGCGTGCATTGTATAGCGGTGCCCCCTTCCCCCCTATCTGAACCCCCCCCCCCCCCCCCCCCTCTCGCTGCCCTGTGCCCCAAGTTCAGTTCAGCCTTTGTCAAATTTACCTCACAATTGGATACATATGTATTCTGGTGTAATTGATGTATGGGGACTATTTGCTTGTCTCAGACATTTGCAAACATGATGGTAGTGATTTGCACTGAAACTGTTTGATATACAGTATCAATACTAGCTAGCTGTTTGAAAACATTGTTGATTTTACCAAACATGGAGGGTAGGAGTAAGTGATTTAAACCTGTCCGTCATCTTTGGTCATTCTCCTTGGTTTTATCATTGTTTAAAGAGAACAAAAGTCGTATTGTTTAAGTGACAGGTTTATGGGTTTGCTGATAAAGTGAACGATATTATGTCGATAATATTGCTACCGACACAAGCATGGAGGGCTGAGAGTGTTATTCAAACAACAGGTGTTTCAGCGTACAATCGGTTTTATGCATGTTTTTTTTAGAATTGAATGAATTTTTTCGGGAATATTTTTTTAACAGTGACGTGAAATGAGATAATCTTTAGTGTAAATCTTTTTGTAATATTCTTTATTCAGTATGAAATTATGATTATTATGATTATTTGAACTCAGTTGCAATTGTAATTATATTCAGCTTCATGTGTTTATTTCTCAATGTTTTCATGTTTAGGAATATTTTACAAGGATGAGAGGGTACATCGACATAATGATGACAGGTATTTGTATTTGTGTGAGTTCTATGACGGTACCATATTCGACATAATAAGCGTCCAGGGCGCTCTCAAAATTAGAAGTAGGGGGCTCTTATTAGAATATAATTGTGGTGAGAAAAAAAAAACAGGGTTGAAAGGTGTAAATTTTGTTGTTTATGCTGACTGCCTGAAATGATATAAAAGAAGAATCTGTGCGTATTATACACGATAGATATATTTTCGAGAATATAATTGCATATAATTAAGGGCACATATAACACACGAGTGCGTATTATACACGAATAAATAAGTCTTGTGTACATTGATCAATCGGAAAGGGTGCTAATTTGGATTGTTCACTAGACAATATATTTGCAAATATCGCCATGGTCGCTTATTAGAGCGGGGGCGCTTAATATGTCGAATATGGTATTTGAAATTGAAAATTTAAAAGTAAAGAAAAGTCTGTCTATATTAGCTTTTACTTTATTCAACAGTACACAACCCCCAGTAGTAAGTGTCCTGAACAAAAAATGAGCATTCATTTGTTTGAAGTCTTTGATAGGCATTTAGGAGTTGGAGGAGCAGGAATACAGACACTTTTTATGGACAAAACTTCTTTTGTTCTTTGTCACAAAGTTTCAGAGCTACTTCTTGCTCCTTCAGGTGAATAAAAGAAGTTCTATCCTTAAAAAGTGTCATGTTTTACCATTCATTTTTATTGACAACACATGCAGTTTTCTTTCCCACTTTCAGTTTTTATCTTTTTTATATCGTAATGAAGTATTCTGAACTTCGGTAAGTGAAGCACCCTTTGAAATTCATGCTAGTCCACTAGCCTGAGACTAATGAATTACAGGTAAAAATCCAAAGATAGTTCTCATGGACTTGTAGTATTTGAGGGCTGTGAGTCTGATTGATTTCAATGCCTTAATTTTGATACAAATTGGTACTGAATAAATCTGACAGAAAATGTAAACATCGTAAACATCGTAAACATTTTGTCCCAATCAAGCAGGACGAGCTGCAAACACTGAGGACTTGGGAATTATAGTTTCCACTAGTGCTCTGGAGTAGTCTTGAAGAAAGTGAATTTCTCTCGGCTGTGAAGTGGGTATTTGATCCTCCCCCCATTTAAAACCGTTGCACCCTGGGCAGGCACTTATAGCAGGGATGTGTTAAGGATTCTAAACTCAGTGCCCCTGGCAGGCAAATTGGGGAAAAAATAGTTATTTTGTTCAAAAATGGGATTTTATTTAAATTTTTATTGATAAAATTCGGAAGTATTTTAGCTTTGTATTTTGAGATTACATTCAATGCAATACTATAAAACTATACATAAAAACCTCATCCAATCTATTGGTCCTGTTATCAGTTAGGTACAGGCTACCTCTACAAAGCTATACAATTGACTTGATTAGCATGAATTGGGAATTTTTGTATTCCAATTTGGTAATTTTTAATGACATTTGCTGCAGACTTGGGGCTGAATATTAGGCTCTGAGCAGGTCCAGAAAAATCCCTGTAGATGTCTTTCTCTGTATTCTGTATTGTGTGCAATATCATATCTTTTGCTCCGATTTGATACCCCTCTGCTTTAAGAACTGACAAAGCTTCCATGTTGGGTCCAGGGTATTTATCCTGATAGAATGGAGATATTATACCCTAGATCATCGAGGATGAGTTGAGATATACTTAGATACATTTCCTATACTGTGATTACCATAGTTCCTGAGGTAATCTCTCTGTTCCCTGTATCGTTACATCAACATTGCCCATGGGGATTCCAAGCTAGAATACTCCAGCCAGAGATTTATCTAGGATTCTGAACTAAGTGCCTTTGGCAGGCAAATTTGGAAAACGATTGTGACGTAATTCAAAATTTGACTTACTTAATGGTCTTATTTGTGTGAATTATGAGGTATTGGGATTTTTTTATTCAAATTGTTTATTGACTGTCATTTCGGCAGACTTGGGGCCGAATATCACCCTCTGAGCTGATCTACATAAATCCCAATGTTGGTTGTAAGAGGTGACCAAATTGATCAGGTGGTCAGGCTCAGTGACTTGGTTGATAGTGTGCTGTTATAACTCGACAGCATGGATGGTTGCTAATAATATCAATCGCTGTACTGTATGGTCCAGACTTGGTTACCTACAGGCCACCATCATATAGCTAGAATATTGCTGGGTGTGGCGTTAAACAACAATCTCATTCAAATCAGTGACCTGTAATGCGATGTCCTCAAATTTTTGTTTAGCGATAGTGAGAACTAAGATCTGGTATTAAATGAGACCACTTTAAACAAGAAAAAAACCAAACTATATCAACATCAGTGTCTCACCTGCATTTTACTAAGTCATAAAATGAATTATTAATACCATATTGGATATAATAAGCGCCCAGGGCGCTCTCAAAATTAGAAATAGGGGGCTCTTATTAGAATATTATTTTGGTGAAAAACAACAGTTGAAAGACTGTAAATTTCGTGGTTTATGCTGACAGCCTGAAATATTTGTATACGACAGATATATTTTTCCAGAATTTAATTTCCCATAATTAAGGATGCATATAACACACGTATTATACACAAATAAATAAGTCTTGTGTACATTGATCAATCGGAAGGGATGCTAATTGGGATTGTTCACTAGCCAATATATTAGCAAATATCGCCGTGGGCGCTTATTAGAGCAGGGCACTTATTACGTTAAATACGGTATCTGAAATTTGGATTAAACATTAAAACAAGGCTTCATAAATTTCCACCGAGTATTTGATTGGTGACAATATTCTACATGTCAGTGTCACGTGTGGTTTATAAGTGTTATTGCACAATGGTGTTATTTACTCACTGGGGGACTGGCCATTGTATTTGATTCCCACGTGAGTGAGATCATCCACAATGTACTGTCTGGGTGTGACAGTTCGTATTCAGTGAAATCCACACACAAGGAAGAACTCCAGTAGAAGCGATTGTTCAACTACAGCAGAGAATAGCTGTACAATTGCTGATGTGGTGTTGGGCAATAGCTCACTCACTCATTCAGTGTTCAAATAACATGTGATGTGAAGGGGCTGTCACGAATCTAAGGTTCGTGATTAAAATTTTTGTGAGTCACGATTAATATCTCGCCCAGATTATCAAGGACCTGACACCTCTCTTAATGACAGGCACCTCTCTTAATTATGAACTCTGTCATGAATCTAATGTTCGTGATTCAAAATTTTAGGAGTTACGATTAATACCTCACCATATAACTGGAATATTGTTTAGTACGGCGTTAAACAACAAACAAACAAACAAACTCTCTTTTAAGTGTGAATTGTAAGACAGATCCTGATATTTTTTAGGTTTTTAGAGTATTGTATTTGATCTAACACCCCCTTGACATTCATTCTGTTTTTAACCTGTGAACATCTGGGTTCGAATTGGTCTTCAGCAGTCCATGCTTGTCGTAAGAGGCGACTAACGGGATCAGGTTGTCAGGCTCGCTGTCTTGGTTGATGCATGTCATCGTATCCCAATCACGTGGATCAATGCTCATGATGTCAATCTCTGGATTGTTTGGTCCAGACTGGATTATTTTCAGACCGTTGTCTACAGCTGGAACATTGCTGAGTGCAGCCTTAAACAACAAACAAACAATCATTCAGTGTCTCATACTTTCTGGTACCGAGTTTCATTGCAGATAAAGACACATTACCTAGTCACAAGAAAATTAGAAAAATTGTCTTCATGTAATTAAGCATTCCTTTATCTTTATATTGATCTAGGTCCAGTCGAGTAGATGGCACTCCACATGTTGTTTGAACTCATAAAACTTTCTAGGACTTCCTATTGGCCCAAGGAATTTGTTTACTTGTGTAAAGCTAGACTTTAATGAAATCATTAAATCTTTAAAGCATACCACGGCTTCATATTTCTGAGAGCCCCATATCCGAATTTTGAATACATATTGATGACAGTAAGACCTGGATACAATCTTGGCCATGAGGGAAATTTGAAAATAGGGAAAAAAAGTAGTTTAACTTAATTAGGGACAGAGTGATCTTTTATATATTTTGTATGTTCAGTCAAGTCAAAAACTTTATGAATTAGTAAACTATAGATTAAACGTCCTAGGTATTTACACTTAATATTTTGAAGTGCATTTTGTAAGTAAATCCACAATTATTGATAGATTCTTGTTAAAACTTTATTAAAAATGAATTGAAAACTTTGATTAAATTAGAAGTTTTGTGCAGTAGCCGTTGTGATGTTTTATTTGTGATCGAGTTGCAAAAGCAGCTGTACTGTGTATTGGGAACGTGAAGCGAGCCAGGTTAAGCTTCTAGGAGTTGTCTCCCTTACATCTGTCCCAAGGCTGTGGAGTGTGCAACTGCCAGTGTGTAAAATCAGGCAGACCAGGAATTCCTCGTACATTGTACATTAGTACCACCTGACATAAGGGTACGTACCAGTTTGCATGGATACTCAGAATCTACTAATACTGCCAGGTCTAGAGAGAGAAACTATCATGTCAGTTATATATCTCATGATTAATATTATAGTAACGTGAACCTTTTTATAACTTGGATCATAGATGTATTCAGGATGGGGTGGAGTTTTGGGGGTGGGTGATAGGGTTGGGGGGGTCCTGCATTTGTAGGTGCAGAAGTTGAGATTAGTTAATATGGTAGGCCATTGACAGATGTTCTAAAATACAATGACATAAAGGAAAGGAAAGTGTCCTAAAGAAATGTTTGATTAAGATAAATTAGTGACTATTGCTTAATGCTGCATCAACAATCCTGCAACTATGCACGACATAAATTCATAAAATAAAACAACATAAACATGTCCAAAACAATTTCTAAAATGTGTTAATAATTAGGAAACACCATGTTATATATTGTTAAAATCATGGAAATGTCTTATAACCCTTGGACCATTTGTCTGTAGCAGGGCTTCTGCATGAAGGTAGAACAAATGATTCTCTCAGCCTCATTGTAAAAACACAAAAAAGTATTGAACACCAAAAGTATTGGACACCTGAACTATTAAATACAAAAATAAGTGAATATCAAAACTACTCAACACCTCAACTATTAAACACTCAAACTATATGGGAACCTGAAATACTGAACACCCAAAGTAATGAACATCCAAAGTATTGAACATTGAACACCCAATCTCTTGAACATCCAACACATAAACTGTCGAACACCAAAACTAATTAAGAACATGAAATATGGAACACCCAAACTATTGGACATCGAACATCTGAAACAAAGAACATCCAAACTATTGAACACCCAAACTATTGAGCCTCGAACATCTGAAACAAAGAACACCCAAACTATTGAACACCCAAACTATTGAACCTTGAACATCCAAACTATTGAACCTTGAACATCCAAACTATTGAACACCCAAACTATTGAGCCTCGAACATTCAAACTATTGAACATCCAACACTCAAATATTGAACATCAAACCCCCAAACTATTGACCATCGAGCACCCAAACTATTGACCATCGAGCACCCAAACTATTGACCATCGAGCACCCAAACTATTGACCATCGAGCACCCAAACTATTGAGCCTCGACCATCTGAAACAAAGAACACCAAACTATTGAACAACGAACATCCAAACTATTGAACATCCAACACTCAAATATTGAACATCCAACACCCAAACTATTGAACCTGGAACACAAACAATTGAACATCCAGACTAATAAACAAAAATTAATAAACACCCAAACTACTGACGTGTGTGCACAAACAATTAAATGCCAGAACTATATTTCATGACTAATTTTAAGCATTTTATTTGAATTATTCTACCGAGTCATCGTTTTTTCTTGTGAACTTGTGCACTAAGAAATTATCTGTACTATTAGCTACACTGAATGGTAATTGCTATTGATTCCCATTTTTAATACAATTGTTTAATTATACAGTCCTGTTGAGTTTTCAGTAGAATTTCCCTCATTTTTTCCGTACCTAATTATTAGGGGGGCTATCTTTAGATTTAATTTCAGAGTTACCTCATACCAGGAAATTGGGGGTTTGTCTGAAATCTGATTTTAGATGGGTGACCGAAATTTATTGAGATCTCAAAATTTGTTTGTTTTGAAAAGATTTGAACTTGATTTGAAAGTTACCACTTTCATTTGTGTGAAATCAACAGACGATCGAAATGGTGTAAAGAATTTCAGCACCACCTGTTGAGGAGAACTGGTTAGATGTATCAACAACGTGGGCGTTTCGGATCAGAATAAGTCGTCAGCAACTTAGAGGAGACCAAATGGATCAGGTGGTCGGACACAGTGACTTGGTTGATGGCGTGTTCTCGTACCCTGACGGTGTGGATCGTTTTACGCATTATTGATCACTGGATTGTCTGGTCCAGACTTGTTTATTTACAGGCTGCTGTCATATAGCTGGAATATTGCTGAGTGCTGTGCAAACAAGCAAACAGCAAACAATTAACAGACAGATGTATGAAGCCTCTCAAATATTAGAGATGGCAAACCAACACTGGCCTTCAGTCACAAGTTCCACATTTTGTACTGCCTTCCTAACACTGTATGTGAAGAGTGGTTGTCTTACATACATCATTTCCTTAATTAAGTGAAGAATAGTTGTCTCATATACAGTATTTTATACAGTACTTGTTGAGCAGTTGTCTCCTATACAGTATTTCATACAGTAATTAATTAACAGTTTTCTTGAATACAGTATTTCTTATAGAACATGGTGAGCAGTTGTCTTGTATACAGTATGTCATACAATAATTAATGGGTAGTTTTCTTGAAAACAGTATTTCTTATAGAACATGGTGAGCAGTTGTCTTGTATACAGTATTTCCTATTAAACATGAAAATTAGTTGTTTTAAGTGCAATATTTCATCCCTTCATCATTATTTGTGAATTGATCTTGATTGGTCAAGGCAGAAATTGATGTTTTTCACGATTTTAGTAGAAATGACTACAGGAAGGTAACTATCTGACAGTACATGCTTGTACATGTCAGAAACAAAAACCTGCCGTTGACCTCTCCTTGAGAATATTGAAATAATGTTTTCCTCATCATTAATGATGCAGTACTATACCCAAAAATATAAAATTAAAGAGGAAATTAAACAATAATTCATTCAAAATGTAAAACTTTTGTTTGAAATGTTTAAATATTTATGTAATGACTCACACAGGAAAAAGTAGATAGCATCTCACAATACACTCCAGCTTTACACCGAAACCAAGTACAAGTTACTCTTTTATTAGTTAAGTTATTGTAATTTCCTTTTGAATAAAAATATGGGTGTATAAAGAATTTGTTTTTGAAATGTCAAACTTATGGGAACAGGATACAATAGTTGCCATTTTCTCAGAGGAAGACCGGGAGGGAGCCGGTATTGTGAGATACTTGACTCATTTCAGTAGGTAGCGATTTGGTGCAAATCTCTAACGCCTGACAGGCCCTTCAAAAGACAGGCGAACCAACTAACTAGACTTTCTACATCCTGTTTTTAAAAAATCTAATTTTAAGTTTGGAAGAACTTTGACAACTCTCTTTGGTCTAGTATTGTACTAGGGAAGTTATTTAGAAGTTGCTTGTGTGAAAACGGTGTTCAAGGCTACTGTTTTCCTCAATGTGTGATATTAATGCATATTTTTTAATGCATAGGATTTAACCAAATATTTGTTTATGATTGATCAGATTATTATTTTGTATATCTTACTGAAACATTTTCATGTATATAATGCATATATATTAATGCACAAGATTAAAACAAATACTTTTTTATTATGAAGCTTATCATTTCGTATATTTTACTGAAACCTTTTCATGTATTTAAATGCATATATATTAATGCACAAGATTTGCACAGTTTGTTGATCATGAAGGAGAATTGGAGACTTGTATGTCCATGTGTACAACAAAATATGAGAATATGTAGCATTGTTCTGAGACCCTCCCCAAATTGTGTTCATGGCCTTCATTAAAACCACTAATATTTGTAGTTTAACAGTTAACTCAAGTTCATGAACATCACTGATATTTGTAGCTTAACAGTTAACACAAATTCATTAAAACCACTAATATTTGTAGTTTAACAGTTAACTCAAGTTCATGAACATCACTGATATTTGTAGCTTAACAGTTAACACAAATTCATGAAAACCACGGATATTTGTAGTTTAACAGTTAACACAAGTTCATGAAAACCACGGATATTTGTAATCTAACAGTTAACACAAATTCATGAAAACCACGGATATTTGTAGTGTAACAGTTAACACAAATTCATGAAAAGCCCACAGAAGTGTGTAGTTAACAGTCAACACGACTACAGTTTTTCATGATCTTGCAAGGTATATTTTTTACCCTGTTCAGTCCACCCCTTTATTTATCAATGACCATGCTAAATAATCAAGTCTTATGATACAAATCACTTCTTAATATCTTACAGTTCTGTCCCAAGTTTGTGGTATTATATTCTTCTACCACCCCAAATAACCAACCCTCATACGTGATAATATTCTCATAGTTAATAAGTCTGCAGTTAAAGATTTTCCTAAGATTTCTAAATGTTTTCCGCTTTTTGCCTGATAGGGTCATAGCCCTTCGACTACCAGCTGTTGAATGAGCAAGATTGTTTTCTGCGGGATCAATATCGGACAATAGGCGCTGATTGCGTGCCCCGGGGTGCTCCGTGCTTTCTGCTCATCCCCTTGTACCCTTGTCGTCGCGTCCGCGCTTTAATGACGGTCACCGCTACAAAAATACAATACAGGGTAAAGATTGCCTGAGCGCTGAGATTGTACGAGATGAGAAATCATTTACAAGAATACTCTTATGTTCTCTCCTCGGGATGATGGATACCACGATTCTACCCAGAAATTTAAATTGGAAAAAATTATGTCATTAAAATCTGCACTTACATGATGGTGAGAATTCAGACAGAATTTGGTTCACCGCTTGTTGTGGATTTTGTAATGCATTGCACAGAAACGATGCAGTAAGGACGGGGTTTGTTTTTCGGTTCCCTGTAGTTTGGACAACGTTGTTTTCTCTTTGCTGCTTGTTGGGAGTGATTGATGATTGGGGATTAATTGAAAAGAATATTCTGTAATCATCAATGTCCATTTTGAAAATTGTTTCTATGATTCTTTTTTTCTAATTGCTTTTCCAATAATTTTGTCAGATTGGTCCCGATGCTTCTCTCCCTTTGCTCACTTAAGTAATACCAAGTCCCCAGTACCCCATGCTTGTCTCCCCAAGCTGATTCAGGACGCTCCCCAGTACCCCATGCTTGTCTCCCCAAGGGGGTTCAGGACACTCCCCAGTACCCCATGCTTGTCTCCCCAAGCCGATTCAGGACGCTCCCCAGTACCCCATGCTTGTCTCCCCAAGCCGATTCAGGACGCTCCCCAGTACCCAATGCTTGTCTCCCCAAGCCGATTCAGGACGCTCCCCAGTACCCCATGCTTGTCTCCCCAAGCTGATTCAGGACGCTCCCCAGTACCCCATGCTTGTCTCCCCAAGCCGATTCAGGACGCTCCCCAGTACCCCATGCTTGTCTCCCCAAGCCGATTCAGGACGCTCCCCAGTACCCCATGCTTGTCTCCCCAAGCTGATTCAGGACGCTCCCCAGTACCCCATGCTTGTCTCCCCAAGCTGATTCAGGACGCTCCCCAGTACCCCATGCTTGTCTCCCCAAGCCGATTCAGGACGCTCCCCAGTACCCCATGCTTGTCTCCCCAAGCCGATTCAGGACGCTCCCCAGTACCCCATGCTTGTCTCCCCAAGCCGATTCAGGACACTCCCCAGTACCCCATGCTTGTCTCCCCAAGGGAATTCAGGACACTCCCCAGTACCCCATGCTTGTCTCCCCAAAGGGAATTCAGGACGCTCCCCAGTACCCCATGCTTGTCTCCCCAAAGGGAATTCAGGACGCTCCCCAGTACCCCATGCTTGTCTCCCCAAAGGGAATTCAGGACGCTCCCCAGTACCCCATGCTTGTCTCCCCAAAGGGAATTCAGGACGCTCCCCAGTACGCCATGCTTGTCTCCCCAAAGGGAATTCAGGACGCTCCCCAGTACCCCATGCTTGTCTCCCCAAAGGAAATTCAGGACGCTTCCCCAGTACCCCATGCTTGTCTCCCCAAAGGGAATTCAGGACGCTCCCCAGTACGCCATGCTTGTCTCCCCAAAGGGAATTCAGGACGCTCCCCAGTACGCCATGCTTGTCTCCCCAAGGGGACACAGCACACGAAGTCCTCAGTACGCCATGCTTGTCTCCCCAAAGGGATTCAGGACACTCCCCAGTACCCCTTGCTTGTCTCCCCAAGGGGATTCAGGACACTCCCCAGTACGCCATGCTTGTCTCCCCAAAGGGATTCAGGACGCTCCCCAGTACCCCATGCTTGTGTCCATAGTACGCCATGCTTGTCTCCCCAGTACCCCATGCTTGTCTCCCCAAGGGGACTTTAGTCAAAGTACCAGTACCCCATGCTTGTCTCCATAGTACGCCATGCTTGTCTCCCCAGTACCCCATGCTTGTCTCCCCAAGGGGACTTGAGTCAAAGTCTTCAGTACCCTATGCTTGTCTCCCCAAGGGGACTTGAGTCAAAGTACCAGTACCCTATGCTTGTCTCCCCAGTGCCCCATACTTGTGTGGCCAAGAGGACTCAAGGCAGACAAATACTGTCAACCTCCCCTATATATACACAGGAAGACAGAGTTCCATGTGAAGGTTGAAATGTCTCTATCCCTGCTCCAATCTCATGTTCATTATGTCTAGATGTGGTTAGGGAGTTTAATGCTTGAATGTAATAACATATTTTCCCCCCACAAGATCAAGGGTTGCATCCAACTTAATTACTCTTTAATTAGTCATTAAGACCATGGGTAACATGAAACAATAGTACTGACGTGAACTGACATTGATGAAGGGTGTGCACAGCAGCTTCAAGTGCAGCATGGCATATGGTGGACTTTGGGGACAGACTATTTACTTTCAACACTTGGCATCACTTACTGACAGGTGTTAGGCAGTCCTTAATAGTATTAATATGTGAGTGAGTGAGTGAGTGAGGGAGTGGGTGGGTGGGTGAGTGAGTGAGTGAGTGAGTGAGTGGGTGGTTGGGTGAGTGAGTGGGTGGTTGGGTGAGTGAGTGAGTGAGTGAGTGGGTTAGTGAGTGAGTGAGTGGGGGGTGAGTAAGTTAGTGAGTGAGTGAGGGGGGTTGAGTGAGTGAGGGAGTGGGTGAGTGAGTGAGTGGGGGGGTGAGTGAGTGAGAGAGGGAGTGAGTGAGTGGGTGGATGAGGGGGGTGAGTGAGTGAGTGAGGGAGGGAGTGGGTGGATGAGAGTGAGTGAGTGAGTGGGTGGTTGAGTGAGTGAGTGAGGGAGTGAGTGGGTGAAAGAGTGGGTGGAGAGACAGAAACATATATCATGAGAGAAAGAGAAAGAGAGAGAGAGAGATAGCGAGAGAGAGAGAGACACACAGTGGTAACAGACCAAGTATCACAATCAGTGCGAACATGTGAAAGCATAATACTGGTTTGTGGAAAGAAAGAAAATGTTTGTGATAACATCATAGCCAATCTACGCTGTGAGAGTTGGTTCCATTGGAAGCAAATCCTCCTACATACTAAGGGAGATAACTCCTGTATTTCAATGGCACATATTAAAGTACCCTTACAGTAACATGTAGTGTAACATGTAGTGTACCCTACACTTTGTGTGCAACTGTGAATCACCAAGAAGCACCTAATAAGAGCCATAGAGGGACCATTTCTGTGGTATGTATTTCACTGGTGAAAAACTGTGATATGGCTTGATATAAAAGAAATATGGTTCAAGGCAGCAATTAACCAACCCATTAACTCCTCAAACGACAAAAAAAAAGAATAAAAGACAAACATATTTCAGTTTCATGCTTCATCGATGCATGGTAGATATTTGTCAGTGGGTATTTTAATTTTAATTTTATCTTACTCTTCCTTTAGTTTTACATCACAAGTCCAATATAGTTGCTAGAGGAGTGGGACTGGTTTTAATTTCCTGAAAACAATTGTAACAGTTCGAAATCTTTCTGCACATTACTTTCAAGTAAATAAATTCTGGTTCTAATTTCCTGAAAACATTTGTTACGTTTAGTAAATAAAAATTAAGGACGGAGACAATTAGTATTTGTTAGGAAAATAGTTTCTGGAAATAGAAGTTAAAACAAGTCCTTGTTTGTGAGGCTTGTGCTTGTGTTTGGTTTGTCTTATCTGGTTTGTCTGTTCTTTTCCTTGTGGACTGTCTCTTAACGGGAACAAGAGGGAGATCTTCCTGGGAGTACTTCAATACTGTTTGGTAGCTTTGTGGTTAAAGCATTGGCTTATTAAGCATGAAGTCTAGGTTTTAATCCCCAGTGTGCCAACCTTGAAACCCACTCGGTCACTCACTCGGTCACTCACTCGGTCACTCACTCACTCGGTCACTCACTCACTCACTCACTCACTCACTCACTCACTCACTCACTCACTCACTCACTCACTCACTCACTCACTCACCCACTCATCGGTATAAAGGTAATAATCGTTCATTTCAATAATTTCCCAGAATGCAGAGTTTCAAGAATAAAAATACAACATTGTTATTAAAATAATGAAATTGTATGTCCTTTTTACTGTCAAACAAATTAGAGCATAACCTTTAGGATAACATCGGATGCTATTCTCACTTATTAATGGACATCTTAGGGGACATATTTAAATATAGCTTCATAACCTTTGTGTTAATTAGTAAACTTGTGGATCTGAAACTGTTACTGTTTGAAACTGTTTATGAAATTCTATTCCCGAGGAATCACAACGTGACTCTTTTAACATTCTTGTTTGTCACGTACCTGTTAGACAAAAGCCTCTACAATACTTTTGTATAGCAAGGAAACAAAGCAACGCTTTAAAATATGCCTTTCCCCTAATACTTCCGCAATTTCAATAAACTTGAATCATTTATGTACATTTGAAATTGTGTGATGTTGTTGGTCTAAAACTTGACAAAAATCCTTGGCTCGTTAGAAGTTTGCAAGAATGTCGCTAGTCGCCTTTCACTGGATACGGAATAGGGCTCAGGAAGTATTGTCTTCCAATTTGACCGGGGGAGAAAGATTGCATGGATTGTTTGTGTGTTTGACAAGCACTGCCTTTTTAAATACTCTTCAGTGGCGAGCGAAATTAAGAAATGAATAAGCAAATAATGATTTATTTAAACGGGAATTTAGCCGAATCTTGGTAAATACACGTTGACAACTGAGGATAGCGGTGATTGAAGTGTGGCTTCGAAGGGGCTTCAACTTACCAGTCGCTTCCTAATTCGGAACCAGAAAAGAGAATAGCGAACATAAGACAAGGATTGAAGTGCTGCTACAATACCTAGATGAAAACACAAGTTAGAATGACAAGCATGGTGCCATGGCGTGCCCGCATGTTTAAGAGCATGTGCAGAGAGCGTCGTGATCCCTTGGTGTGTCTGGTGCTGCCGATAGGGCCCCGGCTTACTAGGCATTACCTTCATGCATTCCTCTGATACCGTTGTGTTTCTGCTACTTTGAAGAGCAGACTCGGGGACCTAATGCTGTCATACGCAATCCCTCACATACAAGCAGCCAAAGGCATTGTAATCGGGGTATTTGGTGGCAACAGAGGCTGGTGTTTGTTTTCTAATGTCCCAGTTGTTAAAGGATCATTACTCCTAATCACGGTCCTTACACCAGATGAAAGACCATACGGAAAATACGCAAGTTAAATTTTAGCAATTTGAATTGAAACCATGTTAACGATTTTCCATGTTTCCAATTTTAGCCTGAATTGCATTGTGGGTGTTATGACAGGTTCGGTCGGATCAATGTACATGATATATCATGAGAGCGTAATCACACTCCATCCGATTTATGAGTGTGATCTAATTTTCTCAGACAGTGGTAAGTAACTCAGTTCATAGTTTTCAATAATGGGGTTTTATGAAATCAAACGAAGGCGACAAATCCCCCTGTAGATCGTCTGTTGTGCATTCTGAGGTTGTGCCAAGCAAGCACGACTGTTGTGGCTTATTGTGCGTTTTGAAATCTGTGGAAGTTGGACTTTCGGAGTTAAAAGTGGAAAGTTTGGCAGATATATACAGGGACAAGATGGGGATATAACTGGAAATATGTTCCCTTGTGCCAAGAGTGAACAGTCTGCTGATAGTCTCGTGGCTCTGTCGTATGTTGATGTTCTTGTTTTACAACACTGAAGCCTGTACTTGACAACATCACGTGGCAACATCGCCTGACACAATTCTGGCATCACCTGACACAATCCTGGCATCGCCTGACACAATCCTGGCATCGCCTGACACAATTCTGGCAACATCGCCTGACACAATCCTTGCAACATCACCTGACACAATCCTGGCAACATCACCTGACACAATCCTGGCATCGCCTGACACAATCCTGGCATCGCCTGACACAATTCTGGCAACATCGCCTGACACAATCCTTGCAACATCACCTGACACAATCCTGGCAACATCATCTGACACAATCCTGGCATCGCCTGACACAATATGGCATAGCCTGACACAATCCTGGCATCACTTGACACAATCCTGGCAACATCATCTGACACAATCCTGGCATCACCTGACACAATCCTGGCAACATCACCTGACACAAGCCTGGAAACATCCCCTGACACAGTCCTGGCATCACCCGACACAATCCTGGCATCACCTGACACAATCCTGGAAACATCACCTGACACAATCCTGGAAACATAACCTGACAAACTAGACTCCTGCCAGTGCAAATACCTCACAAACCAGTACTGTAACATCAGAAACAATACTTACCAGAGCTGATATCTGAGCTGATAGAATGTATGATGAAAAGACAAAAAATACAAAGAACAAAATTAACAGTCGAAAAAACAAGTGAAGACCAAATAAACCCTGATAATGCAGATTTAAATCCAATATCTGACTAACCAAATTCCTGATAATGCTTAATTTGTAAATTTTCTACTTAATAAGAAATTATCAGTAAACAGAACAAAAACCCTGCAAAAACGTGTTTTTATGTCTCAGTGTCTGTTTCCAAGGCTTCAGCGTCGACACAATCCTGGGTGTAACATGTGAGTCACACTCTGAAATATGGCTTTCATTAATCAACTTATTAAGTAATGAGGAAACTGAAAGATGCTTACGAAGAGATATCTATAGGGTATTCAGAACAAAGTGAAAATGTCAGGGAAAAAGATGTCAATCCAGTGATGATGGTGATGATGATGATGATAATAATCCATTTATTTGGCACTGTACTCCCTGCATTAAGCATGCTCTGTGCGCTTAGACATTATTATCATTCTCAGCTCCCTGGGGAGTATACCACCCGAACAAAGTCGCTTGCTCGAGGAGACACCACATATGTTACATGTGCTTCATGATAGATCTGGCGTTGAGAGCAACTTAAATCAGTCTCTGATTTTAGCCACTAGTCCAAAAACCTGAGTCTGGTGGGTGAAGATCCGGGTTCCAATTGGTCTTCGGCTAGTCGTAAGAGGCGACTAACAGGATTGGGTGGTCAGGCTCACTGACCTGTTTGATGCATCATATCCCAATTGCGTGGATTGATGCTCATGATGTCAATCACTGGATTCCCTGCTCCAGACTCCATTATTGGTAGACACCGTCAAAAAGTGTGGCGTAAAATAACAAACAAATCTCACTCACTCACTCACTCACTCACTCACTCACTCACTCACTCACTCACTCACTCTTCCAGCAATAATTCCCACTGACAACATCAAGAATGTACCCGTGAAGATTCCGGGGTAGAGTAGGTCTTCAGCAACCCATGCTTGCCGTAAAAGGTGACTATGTTTGTCTGGATCGGGTGGTCAGGCTCGCTGACTTGGTTGATGCATGTCATCGATCCCAATTGTGTGGATCGATGCTCATGATATTAACCACTAGATTGTCTGGTCCAGACTTGATTATTTACAGACCGCCGTCATATAGCTGGAATATTGCTGAGTGCGGCAATAACAACAAACAAACAAAATATCAAGAACAGGTTTCACACATTGTTTGTTTGTTGTTTAACGTTGCATTCAATAATATTCCTGCTATATGACAGCGGTCTCTAAGTACTGGGCTATTCAAGCCCCTCCTTAATCCTTAATTATCTATTAAGTAGTTGTCTTACAGTGGTTATTAATTGGGTACTCTGTTCCCTAGATGCAATGTTTTCATGGTTGAAAGGACGATTCCGTGGTCTGTACTTGACAATATCGTGAATGTTTACGCTGCACGAGCATTCTATCGGCTGTGCGTCGTGATCTCAACTACAGATAGGTATCACTCTCTTCCTAATGATTGAATCAGGATTGAGGCAAATTGTGGATGATCTATAGGGCTGAGTTTGTGTTACGATGCGATTTCAGCTGACTTTTGCTCTTACTGCGTGAGTCAGGTATGACTTGTCTCCCTTGGCTGACTAAAGGTGAAATTGTGTTTTAATGATTGTGTTTTCGACCATTATTAATACTATGTCTATGATACGAGAGCAGAATAGGTTACCACTCACTGTGGGGGTTCTGGGCAGATAAGGTTCCCTGTATCTGAATCTGGTCTTCCTGTGGGGATTCTGGGCAGATAAGGTTCCCTGTATCCTAATCTGGTCTCCCTGTGGGGATTCTGTGGCAGAAAAGGTTCCCTGTATCCTAATCTGGTCTCCCTGTGGGGATTCTGTGGCAGATAAGGTGCCCTGTATCCTGAGCTGGTTTCCCTGTGGGGATTCTGGAGCAGATAAGGTTCCCTGTGTCCTAATCTGGTCTCCCTGTGGGGATTCTGGGCAGATAAGGTTCCCTGTATCCTGAGCTGGTTTCCCTGTGGGGATTCTGTGGCAGATAAGGTTCCCTGTATCCTAATTTGGTCTCCCTCTGGGGATTCTGGGCAGATAAGGTTCCCTGTATCCTAAGCTGGTCTCCCTGTGGGGATTCTGGGCAAATAAAGTTCCCTGTATCCTGAGCTGGTTTCCCTGTGGGGATTCTGGAGCAGATAAGATTCCCTGTATCCTGAGCTGGTCTCCCTGTGGGGATTCTGGGCAAATAAAGTTCCCTGTATCCTGAGCTGATCTCCCTGTGGGGATTCTGGGCAGATAAGGTTCCCTGTATCCTGAGCTGGTCTCCCTGTGGGGATTCTGGGCAGATAAGGTTCCCTGTATCCTAATCTGGTTTCCCTGTGGGGATTCTGTGGCAGATAAGGTTCTCTGAATCCTAATCTGGTCTTCCTGTGGGGATTCTGTGGCAGATAAGGTTCCCTGTATCCTAATCTGGTCTCCCTGTGGGGATTCTGTGGCAGTTAAGGTTTTCTGAATCCTAATCTGGTCTCCCTGTGGGGATTCTGGAGCAGATAAGGTTCCGTGTATCCTAAGCTGGTTTCCCTATGGGGATTCAGGGGCAGATAGGGTCCCCTGTATCCTGAGCTGGTCTCCCTGTGGGGATTCTGGGCAGATAAGGTTCCCTGAATCCTAATCTGGTCTCCCTGTGGGGATTCTGGAGCAGATAAGGTTCCGTGTATCCTAAGCTGGTTTCCCTGTGGGGATTCAGGGGCAGATAGGGTCCCCTGTATTCTGAGCTGGTTTCCCTGTGGGATTCTGGGGCAGATAAGGCCTCCTGTGGCCACCCCATTGGCATTCCGAGTTAGAAAAGGTCTCCAACAATGTGTGGTGGTCTCCCCATGGGGATTCCAGTTTAGAAAAGGTCTCCAGCTACGAATGCTGGTCTCCCTGTGGAGATTCTGCTTAAGAACAGGTCCCTTGCAACCTATGCTGGTCTCCTGTCAAGGATTCCAGGCTAGAACAGGCCCCTAGCAACCTCGCTTGTGATAGGAACAGACAAAATGAAAGGGTGGTCAGGTTCTTGAACCCTGTAGTTTTGACAGTGAAAAAGACCTCTGACCTTCACCCAAGAGGACATCAGATGGTGGCTCACAAGGGTAACAAGCCTATATGAAAACTTGCCAAAATCGATCAATAAAGCAATTTCTAATAGGCAATCAAACAAGTATGTTACTGGATTGAACTTACGTTGTTTGTTTGGATGTGGCGAGTACAAAGAGTTAAAATGAGGGAGTACTTCGAGTGCAGAGTGTGAAGCTAAAACTTATCAGAAAACAATTTTCTTTAAGATCCTTCAGACGAAAATTCCAAATTAAGAGCGTAATAAGGCAACAATATCAAGGAAGCTGTGTGAAATAATGACTGTTGACTTGTATGAAGATGAATCTCTCCGTGCGGGACAAAAACGCGTCAATATATAGATCATAATATTGTATCAAGCGGACCTAAACCAAACCCTACTCATTGGTCTCTCAAGCGTTTAATCTGTTTTGAGATAATAAAAGATTTGTAAAGATTCTTTGATAAAAGCATGAAAGTTATTAATTGCATCTTGCTCATTTTATAGATACAAATTACTGACTGAGGACTCATCGCAATGTAAGATTGTTTGTGGCTCTAGTTAAGCCCAGAGGTCCAGTTCAGAGATGGCGAAGTGAAAAATCTATAATAAACTATAATAGGTGTCATGCCATTGGTTTGATATTTCTCACAAGTTGACACAATTCCTATAAATCTTTTGCACGCTCGATCTCACCGCTCAAAGACAAATTCGGCCATGGGAAGAAAATTGAACAAAAATCTTTGGTTCTGTTGGCATCTATTATCTGTAATAATTTGGAGTTGGGGAAATTTTGGGCCAAATTGATCTGAAGTTGATGAACACTATGACAAGGGATGCATTTGGGCTGGATTTAGCATTGTGGTTGATTGATTTTTGCAGTAATAATGCACATTTGCATCAGAGCTTTGGGAGAAAAAGATAAATCAATAGCCCTTTTTCTTTCATTGTTGGACTGTATTTCACCCCAGCGTAACCCAGGGGCATGTATGGATTCCATCGTCCGCCCGCTCCGAGCTGCCAATACCCCTGCTGCAGACAATGGCCACTAATCTGTTATTATTCAGAGTGGATTAGAGCTTTCGTTCCTGTAGGTTTCACCATCGGTGGCAAAGATGCACCTATAATGGCTCAAGAAATCAATGCCCCTCTCTAGCATGTCAAGCGGCAATTCTTGCACATTCTGAAATTTCCATACCCGTCTAATTCCTGCGTCAGATGACAAAAAGCACTTGGTGTTTATGAAGTGCTTCTGTAGGTTTTAATTAACCACTCTGCTCCTTTCTGGCTTGCGCCATGCAATAAACCCACAGGGCTTTCACAGACAAATTCTCTGATTCTCAGGCCAAGCCTTATCTACTTTATTGTTTCCCGTATATGTAATTTATTAAAATCAACACAAATTACTTCAAGAAGAGCGAATTTTCCATTTGTTCGTGGATCATAACAGCTAAAAATAGCCCCAGAATTTTTGTCAACTTTGAGCAAGATCGTGGTCAAATTCGACCTTTTACTCGGCTGGCAAAGCTCTTAAGTGAACAGAGGCGACTATACTTCCATTCAGTGGCACTTATTACTGAAGCATTCAATTTTAATTGAACAGGTCACAATCAGAAGGAAACAAAGCCAGAGTGGCCGTGGGTACCAGGTTGTGCGAGCGTCTACTCCATGAGAACCTCTGCGGTGAGTTTTCTCTTTTATGATGGGGTTCATTTCCTTTCTATTGGAATCAATTGATGTCAAAACTTCACATGTCTTCACACTTAACAGATTTTTCTGGTCCTTGTGCTGTTACCATGGAAACCTGTCAAGCCCAGTCACCAGGAATTGCAACAAAATTAAAGAAAAGTTTTGCCATCTTTTTCTCAAATCAAGTTCAAAATCTTTGGTTCTTCTTGCGGAGAAAACAACATTTGTCCAATACAAAAAGAATCTGCTAGCCATTAAAACATTCATGGCTTATTAACTCGATCCTTTTAGCGAAGTTTACCATATTAGGAGGGATTAGGCTAGGGCACAAAGCAATAACCTGTGTATTTTTCAATGCTTAAGGTTGTTATCGAGGGAACCCATTTTGATTAAGCAACTTGACTGGATGTCTTGACAGACATGGTATCCAGACCGTCTTAGCTTATTTTGTTTGAAGCTATTGTCAACGTTCATTTGAGAATGATTTTAGTATTTCTTTGCGAGTGGACCTATGTTTCTCCGACAAATGGCTTTCAATTTAACATTTATCGTTTGCTGATGTTGCATGTAGGCTGACTTGCCGTTGATGAGCTCCATAGAGTTTTTTCGCGAAAACAAAATTTGTTGTTTCACGCTCAGATAAAAACTCAATCTTGTGGTATAATGAGCCTTTGGGCTCTCTGTGATGGCATTTAGATTACTTAACTGACCATGATTTTCTTGGTCCGCCATTAGTGGATTTTGATTGTCACATGACAAGTTGAAAGAATACATATCCGGTATTCAAATCCATTCTAAATAATAATTGCAACCGAAGAAGCCCAATGTTGAAAGACATTTCGTCAAATCAAAGAGTGCGCACATTTAACTTTTATGTCAGGTCTCGAAAAGGGAACCTATGTGTCCTTATTTGGACACTGTTAGAGTTCTTTATTCATTCTCTGGATCTTTATCTGGATCTAGATGTTCGAGAAGGCATCTTTAAATGCAAAAATCAATAACGAACAGATCATAATTTTACATTACAGATGATTGTATGGTTGTTTCAAGATTTTTCTGAAATGAGAACTCAAATTGTTTAATTTCTCAAGAGGAATGAGTTTTGGAGTTTTGTGCAAGTTTTATTCAGCATATTGTCATATTATTTAAAATAGTGTTAACCCTGGTTTCCATGCCTGTTGGAAGGACAGTTAGAATTAGTTGCAGGTCAGTAGTTTGTTGTAATACATTCAGAAGTCAGCCATCTTGGATTTTATTTCAGCTTGATTCTTGTCCAACATGTTAAAACACAGTATTCAAAATAAAATGTGCTGTTTTGGTGTTAAAAACCAAATGACTTTGTTTAGTCAGCATTATTATACTTTACAAAGTTTAATATACTGTGATAAATAATTTTAGTAGAATTGATAATGTTCTTATTAGCAAGGTAATGTGACAAAATAGAAACTGCTTTTTATTTCGAGTTTGTGTAAAATTATGTGATTAAATATAAACGATACAATACTCGTAAAGATACAAAACATTTTGTGAAGAACTGAATCTTCCCTAGAATAACACCATCAATTTGATCAAAACTTTTCAAACAATATTATAAATATGTGACATTCAGGTCTATGCAAAATGGATAATACACTTTGAAATGTTTAAAATTGTTATAGCAGTAAGACAGTGAAAATTTCATCACTTATTTCAGCTTCCAAAAAAATGCTGTTGTAATTCAACCTGTCTGGGTATGAGCATCAGAATGGCATTATTGTCTTAACACACCTGTGTGTTGGTACGCTGTCATCAGACACAATCATAATCAAGACATTGAAATAGAAAAACGCAAGAAGGAATACCATTACAAAAGATTACATAATCCTTCCTTCTGACAGTGCCTGTTGAGATATGTAATTTGATGTAAGTGTTCGTTGAGTTACCTGAATTGGCAACGACAGTCTACCTGACCTGTAAACCAGGAAGTCTCATATGTTTATTTTCTACAGACTCTCATAGTTTCAAGGACACCTTTAAAATAAGGAGAAAAATTAAAGATAAATATGAAATATGTATTTTACGCAGACTGTCATTGTTTCAAAGGCACCTTTATAATAAAGTGTCAAATTTAGGATAAATCTGAAATCTGAAATATTTATTTTATACAGATTGTCATTGTTCAAGGGCACCTTTATAAGAAAGAGTAAAATTTAAGATTAATCTGAAATATCAAATATTTATTTTTTACAGATTGTCATTGATTTAAGGGCACCTTTATAATAAGGTGTAGAATTGAAGAGAAATCTGAAAAATGAAACAATTACACATTTATTTTATACATCACTTTTGTATCAGTTTTCCTAATCTAGATGCTTGCATGATATACAAAACAGCCCCGAAGTAACCTGTCCGAAATATGGTTAAACTTCTCTTGGTCAAGTATGAGACAGACCATTTGATATTCTTGTGGGGGGGGCACGGGTGGCCCCGTTGTCTAAGGTGCTGTGCAGAGTTGCGTCCCTTGGGCATGCCAGAAACCTATGGTTGTGGGTTCGAATCCCGGTTTGCCCCGATTATGTTTCTAGGTTTGTCAGCACCATACCTTTGCTCGTGGGTTTCACGTCTGGTTTCACGTCACGAGTGGTAAACGTCTGAGACCTGCATCACTTCAGGCTTTCCTCCCACATTAAGCTGACACGCCGCGATATAACTGGAATACTGTTAAAAGCGGCGTTAAACCCAACTCACTCACTATTCTTTCAGAGGTGGATTTGTATAAAAATCTCTTTCTTTTCATCAGGTTTTTCAAAAGAAGAAGTAATTGCTCACTGAGAAAAGTTCAGTATTCTGAATATTTTGTTGTCGATCCTCATAAATCTGTGTTTGCTTGTCATGCCGGAGGTCCTGGTTTGATCCCCAACATAGGTACAATGTCACGTGTTCCCCCCTGTCATATTGCTGGAATATTGCTTAGAAGGGCGTAAAATCATACTCACTTACCCACTCACTCATAAATCTGTCAGAAAAAGCAGTTGTGTCTTGGAGAAGTGACATAAAAAATATTTATGCCAATATATAAGAAGTAAGACCTACTCAAGAGATGAGGAAGTTCAAGTTTTTTGTACTGTCGGAATAAATGGTGAGACGCATCACACCTTCAAGCACGAGATTGATACTTAGTGGCTTGCTGGAGAAAAGGGAAAAAAACAAGCAAATTAAGTGACGGAGTTGTTTTTAGTTGGCAGTGAAATCCTCTCATAATAGGGTCTGATATGGGGAATATTGGTAATAATAAGGAACCATTCCATAAGCATTAGTGAGCAGACTTTAACATGATTGTAACAGTATATTATGGCCATGTGTATTTAAAGCCATAATAAGTCAATTATCATATTTTACCTGCCTACCTCACTACCAAACACTCCTTCTAGTATCCACCTGAAAACACCAAGATAATCTGGACCAGACAATTCAGTGATTGATATCATGAGTAGATATCCATGCAGTCTGGTGTGATATATGCATTTGAAGTCCCTGACCAACTGGTCCATTTGGTCGCCTCTGACGACCAGCCTAGGTTTCTGGGGATCTATTCTTATCTAAAATCACTGCTAGGATTATGAGAACATCTCCTGATTCATTTGGTCGCCTTTTACAACCAGCCTAGGTTTCTTTGGATCTATTCTTACCTAAAATCACTGCTAGGATTGTGAGAGCATCTCCTGATTCATTTGGTCGCCTTTTACAACCAGCACAGGTTTCTTGGGATCTATTCTAACCTAAAATCACTTCTAGGATTATGAGAGCTGGATCTATTCTGCTGGAGTTGTTCCCAGTGAGAACCCAGGCACTGTTGTAACAGGATCCTGTAGCCCAGTGAGTGAGTTGGGGTTAATGCCGCTTTTAACAGTAAAAAAACTAAAATCACTGCTAGGATTGTGAGAGCATCTCCTGATCCATTTGGTTGCCTTTAACGACCAGCACTGGTTTCTGGGGATCTATTCTAATCTTAAATCACTGCTAGGATTGTTAGAGCATCTCCAGATCCATTTGGTTGCCTTTAACGACCAGCACAGGTTTCTGGGGATCTATTCTAACCTTAAATCACTGCTAGGATTGTGAGAGCATCTCCAGATCCATTTGGTTGCCTTTAACGACCAGCACTGGTTTCTGGGGATCTATTCTAACCTAAAATCACTGCTAGGATTGTGAGAGCATCTCCTGATCCATTTGGTTGCCTTTTACGACCAGCACAGGTTTCTGGGGATCTATTCTAACCTAAAATCACGACTAGGACTGTGAGAGCATCTCCAGATCCATTTGGTTGCCTTTTACGACCAGCCTAGGTTGTTGGGGATCTATTCTGCTGGAATTGTTCCCAGGGAGAACCCAAGCACTGTTGAAACAGGATCCTGTACCCCAGTATTGGTCGGGCCCAAAACAGGGAAACCAGTGACTGATAGTGTGAGCATTGAACCACTCCACGGTGAAGGGTTGAGATATTGCTGATGCAGTGGTCTGTTTTAACTTGCTCATTCTGTTCAACAGATACCCTTGTTTGTGTGTTTAACAGGTCACAAATAAAGTCAGATGTTATAAATTTAACATGATGTATCAGTCTTTCAACAATTTCCATTATGAGAAAGTTTCCAAAATATCATTTTATATTTTATATATGCCTGAAAAAAAGGTTAAGGGTCACCCGGTTCTTTCATATTACTATGGTAAATCTGTCATGGACCACCCAATAATTTTCATATTACTATGGTTAATCTGTCATGGACCACCCAATAATTTTCATATTACTATGGTTAATCTGTCATGGACCACCCAATGATTTTCCTATTACTATAGTAAATCCGTCATGGACCACCCAATAATTTTCATATTACTATGGTTAATCTGTCATGGACCAACCAATGATTTTCATATTACTATGGTTAATCTGTCATGGACCACCCAATGATTTTCCTATTACTATAGTAAATCTGTCATGGACCACCCAATAATTTTCATATTACTATGGTTAATCTGTCATGGACCACCCAATAATTTTCATATTACTATGGTTTATCTGTCATGGACCACCCAATGATTTTCATATTACTATGGTTAATCTGTCATGGATCACCCAATAATTTTCATATTACTATGGTTAATCTGTCATGGACCACCCAATAATTTTCATATTACTATGGTTAATCTGTCATGGACCACCCAATAATTTTCATATTTTATTCATGGTTAATCTGTCATGGCATTTACAAGTCAAAGAAATTTAGGGACCTCATTATT
Source organism: Haliotis rufescens (assembly GCF_023055435.1). Taxonomy (NCBI): domain Eukaryota; kingdom Metazoa; phylum Mollusca; class Gastropoda; order Lepetellida; family Haliotidae; genus Haliotis; species Haliotis rufescens. The sequence goes on from NW_025964334.1 coordinate 49,043,829, forward strand.
CTTTCATATTACTATAGTTAATTTGTCATGACAGATTAACTATAGTAATATGAAGGACCTTCTTTCATGGAATAATTCTTCATATTAGTATAGTTAATGTTTCATGGCACGACAGATAAACTATAGTAATATGAAAAAGTCGGATGGTCCTTAACTTTTTTGAGTAGCATATGTAAGATTTTATAAAAGGAGCCTCTCTTGACACGGCATTAGCATACAACAGCAATGCATTGTGGGAATCAGTTTCACTCACTGTCAGCCAGCCGACAAATCACTTGATTTAATCACTGCTTAACGATATTGACATCGCGTCTGGAGTTTTTGCCTTGTAGCAGTAATACTGTCCTTAAGACATATTATTAATGACATACTTACCACAAACAACAGCTGGCAAAAAAAACTGGTTTAATTGTGTCTACATGCTATTGTTAACGTGTGCAAGTAGGAGAGGAACTCCCATTTTAGTCTTGAAGGGTTCATGATTAAAATACTCCATGTGGCACTGGCCTAAGAGGTTTACGTTTTTTTGGTCAATGTAGGTGAAGAGTTTTTTTGTTAGTAGTTGTACAATGACAGATTGTCTCCAACCTACCAGTACTGGAAAATGGGGTAAGCTGTAGATTGTTTAGTGTTTCAGCATTGTGTTGTAATATTTCAATATTTACTTGTAAAATATATTAAACAGACATGTGACATGTAGGGATGTATCTGGGATTACTAAGTGCCCTTGTAGGCAAACTGGGAAAAATTCATCAATTTTTCAAAATTTGGATTTTTGTTAAAGTTTTTATTTTCGCAAATTAAAAGGTATTTTAACATTGCACACAATGCAGTAGTGTAAAAATGATCACTAAAGCCTTAATGTCCTCTTTATTGGTCCTGGTTTCAGTGAACAAGTCACCTCTACCAATCTTATTAAAATCAGACCTCAGTTCTCGCTACCGCTAAACAAAGATCTGAGGACATCCCAATAGGGGTCATGTCAGAACGACCTTTCATCCGACCAATCAGAGCATCGCTTACCAGATTATGAAAGTGATTGTCGGAGTGTGATTTCTAATCATGCAACCTCGAAAACTTTAACTCCAAACTGGTTTAAGGACTGAATCCATACAATGTAGACTATCTATTAGCCATTCCAGAATGTTCTTTTGTTTAGGTTTCAAATTTGTAATCGAGAATTTGTCAAAATATGTTTCGAAGCGTAGTCGCCAATTTGAAATTAGTGCCGTAAAGCACGAGAAAGCTGCCTTCTGATTGGTCATTCAATTGGTCGATAGCGAGAACTGAGATCTGATTTTTATGAGATTGCACCTCTACAAAATCAACCATTGGTTATCATAGGTTAATATAAATACATGAAATGGAAAGTCTGTAATTCCAAGGTCGGAATTTGTACTGACACTGGCTGCAGACTTGGCGCCAGATATCGGCCTCTGAGTAGGTCCAGGTGTGTCCCTAGTCATGTCCTTTGGACTTAAACTTTGGTGATGTGAAATGTTGTTTCGAGTGCAAGTCATCTTGTTTTCCCTATGAATGTCATTTTGCCACTTTTAGCAACACAAACAGTATGAGAGTGGGGACACAGGGCTTCATACGCTGAACCCATGTAGGAATCAAACCCAGGGCTTTGTCACCAAGAGCCAACACTTCAACAACTGGGCTTCTCTACTGACCTCTTTTCCTGGTTTAATTGTAGAAATCTGTGATATTCATGTCTGTCTTTATTTTTTGTTTGTAAAAATTTGGTGAAACTACACTTGTTAGAAATATTGATGTTAGTGTAGTGTAAGTGTTGTCGTGAACACCTGGTGTCGTTGCTATTTGATAGTGATTCATGAACGCTTGCTCATGATACAGTCAGAATCAAATAGGGGTGTCACGATAAATCGAAATATCGATGTATTGCTATTGGTAAGCACTTCAAGAGAATCAGTCGATTGTTGAATCAGTTTCCGATCAATAGTATCAATTTCAGTTTGGAATATCGATAGTTTCAGTTGTATTTACCATATCATGCCATTGAGTCAAATGCTGTTCAAATTTGTTTTTCTTTTGATCATGAGTGGTAGTAATTTACACATGGTAATGTGGAAGTTTCTATTTCTTAAATTATTAGTCATATGTCAAACTTTACTTTTTATTTGTTGTTATGGTTATCACATCCAAAGGAAACTTCAGTTCCAAGGTTTAAGTCAACTCTAAAATCCATCTAAAATGATACACTGAAAACTATCAACATTTATCGGAATAGTTGCTTGCAATATCAATAGTTTTTCGCAATACTTTCTTTCAATATCAATAGTTATCGCAATAGTGATTTCCAGACCAATAGTCACCCCTAGAATCGTAAAATGAACTCTGATTTTGGCAGAGATTTCTTGTGAATATGGAAAGGGTTTAGTCACTTTTGTTTAGAATACACAGTCACCTATACTTTTCCAATGTGTTGATGTTAGTTTTTGCTTAAAAAACGTGTGGATCAGAAACTCCCTGGAAGCATGTACGCAGTTATTACGGTACGTGTTATATCACGACATTTTGTACAGGTCGGTATGATCTCCATGAGGATTCATGTCGACAAACAAATCTCAAGTGATGTGAAATCTCTTTACTTCTTCCATAACCAACTTTCTAAAATGCCAATCAAATACTGGTTAGTAACTTCATCGTATATTTCTAAAAAATATGTTAGAATAATTTGTGTTTCGAATCTCAACATGAGGATCACATGGGGAGTAGCAGGGTGTTTATCTTACACAGGAAATCCTTTGAGGCCTCATGCAAGAACTTAATATTCATGGTTGAGTGCCATATCTCTGTACCAAGAGAATGGACCAAGCCTTCTCGCAGCTCTGTAGCAGAACGTACTGAACTCACTGACTCCTCGAGGAAACTCAATAGTGCAACTTATTGCTAATATTACTCCGACTAGCACTATAACTGTCATAATTTGTATTTTGCGTAAACCTGGTTTTGATGGAGCTGGCCCTGGGTAGGTTTTTCTGCATGAATGAAGCTCGTTCTCAGATGTGCTTCCTTGGCATGCCGATGCTAAATTGAAAATCTGATGTAGTGTTTAAATGCAAAATAAAGAAATAATCAGCATTGATAGAAAATCTCTTGTAATGCTTGCTTTGAGAGAGAGTATGTTATTAGAGCATTTAATCATCCTTGGCTACATGATTGGACTAACCGGAGAAATTATTGTTGCCCATTACAATGTTTTTGGCTTCCCCATCACTGTTGAAGTTGTTTTATATAAGAAAGATTTTGTATCCACTGAGGCAGATTTGTGAAATTCCTTTTACATGTTTTTGAAACATCAATGATAAATCTGTCAAATGTATGAGAGAAGTTTCTGCTCGACTTGGTTATGTATAAAATTACGCAGGACAAAAATGTTAAGATTTTTGTTTGATTGATATAAAGAAGTGGCAAATTATTATTAATATTATGAAATCAGGGCCTTCTTGCAAAACGAGTAGTACCGTGACTTCTAACAACCAATATCATTTTATATCATTTGTAATCTAATTGAATAATTCTTTTCTGCAAAGGATAGAAGGGTTGCTATACACAATTATAGTTGTTGGTGAATGAATGAATGGATGGATGGATGGATGGATGGATGGATGGATGAATGGATGGATGGATGGATGGATGGATGGATGGATGGATGATGAATGAATGAATGAATGAATGAATGAACGTTTTACACATCAAAGTGATACTTATGATGAATGATTATGATCCCTGTTAAAGATCAAATAAAAGTTACTAAGACTTAATCAATTCTTGATTTGGATTAATTTCTTAAACAGGCCTCTTGAAATAAAGACAAAACTAAAATACAAACAAATTTCCTGAAAGCATAATTTTAGTGAACAATCACAATATATTTGTATCTTATTTTATATTTTGCAAAAGAATTTAAAATAGCTTTTGGCTTAATTAAACACGTTCATCATTGATTGGCAACAAATCAGGCCCTTCCCTGATAGTCCTGTGATTTACAAGGGCAGACAACTCAATGCAGATTTCAGTGCGATGGCGATGTAGTCAGTTCTAGGACAAATGAACAGTAATATGCATTTTCTATACAATACTTAAGGAAAAGAAAAGTTTGGTCACCACATTAATTTTGCATGAACAAAAAAATGAGGAACAAAAAACGACTATCAGTTATATTTTCATTCACATTTAATTTTACTCTTCATTAGACAAGTATCCATGATCATTTTCTACACATTCTAAGTGTTCATGCAACAGCATGTGAACTTCCTGAGACGTTTGAATGATGTGAATAAGGTTGTCGGGGAAATATTATTCCGCTGGGAATTGCATCTCAATTGGCTTTGTGTTATTCTCTAGATGATTTAATAGCTAAGCAGTTGATAGGAGAATAGTATGTCACTAGCAGTCATATTTACATGCAGTTTTCTCCCATCATTCTGAAATCACTCAAACCTAATAGAAAGTTTGTCACATTATTCCATTCCTTGTTTTGACATTCATTGAGTTCATTGTCAGTCAGAATGTTTAATTAATGAGATTACTTGATTACGTAGTAATTGTTGGCAATCTAATCTCGCCGTCTCATAACCCTCATAACAATCACTGCAGGGATGCCTGTTGAATACAAGTATTCGCCAATTCTTCGTAATTTTACAGATTCCGACACTCAATGTGTGAAAAATCCATCCTTGCTGCAAATTCGCTTTAACTTGACAGTAGCTGTCAGGAATTAGTTTATCATCTGTCATGGGTGACAATCAGTATTTTCGTCCAACATGAAATATGAAGATTGTCTGATCCGAGGGCTTCCTTCGTTTGTTCGGAGTGCTTTGTCCAGTCGTAAGTGTCGGGCATCTAATCCATTCTTCCTTGTGCAGAGTGCCTGCCAAAAGCTAACCAAATTACGAAAATATCTGCGTGTTCCGTTGCGATATGGTCACACAATGGTCTAGGAAAATAGACAGTGCTTAATGGAGTACAATGGTAGCTGGGAAGCTGTAATTGTCCACCAATCAAAGTCTCCAGCTTATCCCGCAAACTCAACACTGTTGTACTCGCACACAAATCTATTTCAATTCTATCCAATGTTTTTTGCCGAGAAATTCAAATATAGAAATGTAGTTAGAGTGCGGCAATTTCTATCTTGTAAGGGCTTTTTCAGGACATAATGGAGAATTTTATAACTATTTTTTGCTGCAATGATAAAGTATCTACTAGGTCAAGTCAAAATAACATTTCTCAAACATGCCGGAGACACAGCACAGGTTTAAAATTCAATAGAAACTTCATTATAAACCCTGCTCAAGAAGGATTACTTTTTTCATTTTTTACACTGCTGCTGTTTATTAATTGAGAAAATCACTAAAATAAAATACTCTACACTCGATAAAATAAACCATCTTGTCTAACTGAAATGTATAGACATTTGTTTCCAAATAAATAATATTGAAATCAGTGTGGTGATAAATGGCCTGTTTACACTTTAAATATATATCATCCCTTTAATCACATTCCTAAAAGTCATGAATGTTTGCAAACCTTTGATCCATGGATATATGATAAAAGATTGCATGTGTCGGCAGTCATTACCATAGTTGCGAACTTTCATTTAGTTGGATATAGACTAGAGGGCTGCACATTCATCTATGAGAGGGGTATGTTAAACATGGATAAGAGCTATGCCATTTATGCATTTGTTGCTCTCCTATATCAGGTTCGTTGAGAAAAACACTTTTCTTTCTTTCACACTTGTCTGGAAAGCATTTACTGCTTGTGCGAAATGAAATACCCAAAGTGAACGCTGGTTTTACTTGGGAAGAAAATCATGTCTGACGGAAGAGAAGATACAGTAATGTTGTAATTTCTTTTATGACAGCGGGACTATGTTTGAAATGCTGTATACATTCTAACAGCATTCCTGGAACAGTGACAGTAGGACTACGCAAATGCCGGTATAGATCAATTTACCAGACACACTGTCTGATAAACAGTTTTCCATTGCATTACAATGGTGGAGGACAATACCTAAGACGTTGACCGTTGCCAGGGGTGGTCACCCCAAACTTTTTTCTTTAATCACGGCCATCCCATTGTTTCTGTAGATTCCGAGATTAGCAAACCACTTAAGAGGTCTGTACCCCTAGTTAACGAGTGGGAACAAACACTCAAAGCCTTTAATACAGACTGGGATTTTTACTGGAAGGAAGCGAGATTATTATGGTAACCTCCCTCATGCTTTTGTCTCTATGTTCGTATGACTGCCCACCCAATTTTGTGTGAAGGAATGTCGTGTTGTAACTAATTACTATGTTAGAATTTTTAAGCTTTGGAGGATGTGCTTCGTGTGGGTATTCATTTTAATGCTTGTAAGGTTCTCCATTATTTAGGAATGTCTATGTTAACTTTTGGAAGTTTTTGAAAATTATTTATTTTTGTTCATAAAATGTTTTATGACAAATTGTCAGTTGATATCAGCACAGATGTAGAGACATTCACTACATGTTGGTTTTTACCTCATAATATTTTTGTGTCTTTTTAGTAAACTATTATGTTTTTATAGTTTTCTTACCTATTGATCATTAAGTGAATATATACTGATAAAACATGCATATTATGTGTGAATGTCAATTTTCTATTGAATACTACAAACTGACTTGTACTGACTGAAACAAACTGCAATGGTGGATTTCAAGGCTTCTCAGATGTTGTAAATGAGCGTGACTTAACTGATGTCATGGAGGACATCCAACACCATCGTGGCACTCTGGACCACTGGAGCACTCTGATATGCTATCGCCATGTATCAAGGGAGATAATCAAATCCAGCCTACTTTCCACCCACTAAAACAGGTGCCTTTCACTCAACTGTAATTCAGTTCTTTCACAGTGTACCCTGAGTCAACATATCTCTTGTAGCAAGATTGTACTGAGATGTCGTTTGATGAGGGCATCAAATTGCAGATGCAGGTACCAATTGAAGAGTGATTAGTAAGTACTTAATGCTTACTCACTCCTTGTTTTATGTCTTGGGATGGCAGTATAAAAGACTAAATCCCTCTTCCAATAACTCCCATGCCATGATTCTGTGTCCCAATTACAGAACATAACTGTAGAACAAAACCAGTATCATTACCACCACTACAACACAGCCACTGGCATCACTACCACTACAACACAGCCACTGCCACCACTACAACACAGCCATGGCCACCACTACAACACAGCCACTGCCACCACTACAACACAGCCACTGCCACCACTACAACACAGCCACTGGCATCACTACCACTACAACACAGCCACTGCCACCACTACAACACAGCCACTGCCATCACTACAACACAGCCACTGCAACCACTTCAACACAGCCACTGCCACCACTACAACACAGACACTGCCACTGCCACCACTACAACACAGCCACTGCCATCACTACAACACAGCCACTGTCCTCACTACCACTACAACACAGCCACTGTCCTCACTACCACTACAACACAGCCACTGCCATCACTACAACACAGACACTACCATCACTACCACTACAACACAGCCACTGCCATCACTACAACACAGCCACTGGCATCACTACCACTACAACACAGCCACTGCCATCACTACCACTACAACACAGCCACTGCCACCACTACAACACAGCCACTGCCATCACTACAACACAGCCACTGTCCTCACTACCACTACAATACAGCCACTGCAATCACTACAACACAGCCACTACCATCACTACCACTGCAACACAGCCACTACGATCACTACTACTTCAACACAGCCACTGTCATCACTACCATCACTACAACACAGCCACTGCCATCACTACCACTACAACACAGCCACTACCATCACTACCACTACAACAAAGCCACTACCATCACTACACCACAGCCACTTCCATCACTACAACACAGCCACTGCCATCACTACTACTACAACACAGCCACTACCATCACTACAACACAGCCACTACCATCACTACTCAGCCACTGCCATCACAACCACTACAACACAGCCACTACCATCACTACCACTGCAACACAGCCACTACGATCACTACTACTTCAACACAGCCACTGTCATCACTACCATCACTACAACACAGCCACTGCCATCACTACCACTACAACACAGCCACTACCATCACTACCACTACAACAAAGCCACTACCATCACTACACCACAGCCACTTCCATCACTACAACACAGCCACTGCCATCACTACTACTACAACACAGCCACTACCATCACTACAACACAGCCACTACCATCACTACTCAGCCACTGCCATCACAACCACTACAACACAGCCACTACCATCACTACCACTGCAACACAGCCACTACGATCACTACTACTTCAACACAGCCACTGTCATCACTACCATCACTACAACACAGCCACTACCATCACTACCACTACAACACAGCCCCTGCCATCACTACAACACAGCCACTGCCATCACTACCACTACAACACAGCCACTGCCATCACTACAACACAAGCACAACCATCACTACCACTACAACACAGCCACTACCATCACTTCCACTACAATACAATCACTACCATCAACACCACATCACCACAACCACTCAACCAACATCAACATTATTACCAGTAACATTGCTACAACATCGATCACCACAGCAGCATTGTTATAACCATCACCACAGTAACATTGTTACAACCATCACCACAGTAACATTGTTACAACCATCACCACAGTAACATTGTTACATCCATCACCACAGTAACATTGTTACAACCATCACCACAGTAACATTGTTACAACCATCACCACAGTAACATTGTTACAACCATCACCACAGTAACATTGTTACAACCATCACCACAGTAACATTGTTACATCCATCACCACAGTAACATTGTTACAACCATCACCACAGTAACATTGTTACAACCATCACCACAGTAACATTGTTACAACCATCACCACAGTAACATTGTTACAACCTTCACCACAGCAGCATTGTTACAACTATCACCACAGTAACATTGTTACAACCATCACCACAGTAACATTGTTACAACCATCACCACAGTAACATTGTTACAACCATCACCACAGCAACATTGTTACAACCATCACCACAGTAACATTGTTACAACCTTCACCACAGCAGCATTGTTACAACCATCACCACAGTAACATTGTTGCAACCATCACCACAGTAACATTGTTACAACCTTCACCACAGCAGCATTGTTACAACCATCACCACAGTAACATTGTTACAACCTTCACCACAGCAGCATTGTTACAACCATCACCACAGCAACATTGTTACAACCATCACCACAGTAACATTGTTACAACCTTCACCACAGTAACATTGTTACAACCATCACCACAGTAACATTGTTACAACCATCACCACAGTAACATTGTTACAACCATCACCACAGTAACATTGTTACAACCATCACCACAGCAACATTGTTACAACCATCACCACAGTAACATTGTTACAACCATCACCACAGTAACATTGTTACAACCATCACCACAGTAACATTGTTACAACCATCACCACAGTAACATTGTTACAACCATCACCACAGTAACATTGTTACAACCATCACCACAGTAACATTGTTACAACCATCACCACAGTAACATTGTTACAACCATCACCACCGGCAACATTACTACTACCATCACAACAGCAACATCAGCACGACTACAAGCACCATCACCACCAGCAACATCATCAGCATCCCTGTGTTTCTGATTACCCCCAAGCCACCACTACACACAGATCATAATCTATATGAAATCCCTGCTATAATCGTTCGTGAAACATTTGCTATTTTTTGGCTCTTCATTGTGAACTCAGATCGTTGGTGTGTCGCTATATAGTTATCTCATCTCGGTGATGAGAATTTAAGTACCGAGAAAAGAAACAGAAATTCTTTAATTGAACTGACCTGCTTCAGATATTCGGCAAACAGTGTATATGCATGTGAGAAACAGAATCAATTCCGATAGCTGCATGTGCTGCTCGGCACCAGCATGTCTTTTAATGATATGCAAGACTAATTCTCACTCATTAATTCCAAACAATTTGTATCCAGTTTGATTACCAGGGGGCGTGACGATACCAGGATCTCATTTGCACATTTTATGGCCAAGATATTCTTCTAGAATCCATGTTTCTTCAGCATGATCTGGTGGCATGTGTGAAAATATTGGCATTATAATGGCCCATTTCACCATGGACTCCGTTTTAATCAACATCATTAAAGTAATGAAAAACTCCCTATGTCAAATAGGTATTATTCCATCCCAGAACACTTTAATTGTCAAAATATCAATAAAGAGGCATGCTTTTGCAAATAATTACCTCTTAAAATCCACAACTTAAATTCCTACCACCCATAGGCATATTCTAAGAAATGAACAGGTCTGTTTTTGATGGATGTTTGTGCCGGTAGGTAAACGGTTCTCACATAATTTCGGAATTTGTAAGAATTTTATCATCCATTAGGCAACAATCAATTTGGTTTGGTTTGGTTTGTTCGTTGTTTTACGCCACACTCAGCAATATTCCGGCTATATGACTGCGGTCTGTAAATAATCAAGTCTAGACCAGACAATCCAGTGATTGACATCCTGAACATCGATCCACGCAATTTGGATCGATGACATGCATCAACCATGTCAGAGAGCCTGACCACCCAATCTTACCATAAGCATAGTCACCTTTTACGGCAAACATGGGTTGCTGAAGACCTATTCTGACCCGGATCTTCACACAGGGAGACAAGCATGGGTTGCTGAAGACCAATTCTAACCCAGATCTTCACAAAGGGTAACAAGCATGGGTTGCTGAAGACCAATTCTAACCCAGATCTTCACAAAGGGTAACAAGCATGGGTTGCTGAAGACCAATTCTAACCCAGATCTTCACAAAGGGTAACAAGCATGGGTTGCTGAAGACCAATTCTAACCCAGATCTTCACAAAGGGTAACAAGCATGGGTTGCTGAAGACCAATTCTAACCCAGATCTTCACAAAGGGTAACAAGCATGGGTTGCTGAAGACCAATTCTAACCCAGATCTTCACACAGGGAAACAAGCATGGGTTGCTGAAGACCAATTCAAACCCAGATCTTCACAAAGGGTAACAAGCATGGGTTGTTGAAGACCAATTCTAACCCAGATCTTCACCCAGGGAGACAAGCATGGGTTGCTGAAGACCAATTCTAACCTGGAACGAGGAAAGGGGAGGGAAGAGTGTAAGATTTGGGTGGTGCAATATGAATGTTAAGCCGTGATGTGTGATATTCACTTACTCTTGTTAATTCCTACACACATTACATCTGTAGTTATATGTTAATAAAACTCTGACATTTCAGAAATAATCCCAGTGTCACAATAACGTGCCTTTGTACATGTGGCTTGCAGACTTGTAGCTGTGGATAATGTCACATTTCATACAAGAAATAATTTGAAGTGACAAATATTAGTACTGTTCCAAAATAAAAATGATCAAGTTTCCAATAAAATGGGTGTGTGTATGACATAAACTAGATTGACACATGTAGGTCGTGTTTATATGGATATTTGATATGGGGTATTGTAATTAGGGGGTCACAGATGCACCTACATTTAAGATTAATACTTGCAAGGTGGTAGCATTAAGAAGGACATTAACCGACTTCATCAAGCAGCATGTGATTATTGTCCCAAGGCTTGTGCAGGTTTGATTTGAACAAGTCCATCATTCTGAAAAAACAGTGTACCCATTTTGGCCCACGGCTCTGCATTATTGAAGAATTCTTTAGAAATCTTTTAGAAATCTGTTTTGGCGGTACCTGAGACTGATTATTCTTTGGTGTTGACGTTTTTTGCTAACCTCACCTTTTCACGAACACCTGGTGTCATCATATTTGAGGGGCGGTCGGGTAGCCCTGTGGTTAAAGCGTTCGCTCGGCACGCCGATGACCCGGGTTCAATTCCCGACATTGGTACAATGTGTGAAGCCCATTACTGGTGTCCCTGCTGTGATGTTGCTGGAATATTGCTAAAAGCGGAGTAAAAACATACTCACTCACTCACTATTTGATAATGATTCATAAACACATGCTATTCTACTAATGCTATACTGCTCAAAAGAGGTTAAAGAACACAGATCCTTTCATATTACTATAGTTATATGGCATGACAGATTCACTATTGTGATGTGAAAGAATCGGATGATCCTTAACTTCTTTTGAGTTGTATGTATGCATCATACTTGCTTGTGTTGTTGAAAGGGAAAGGAATATAACCTTAATTGCCCTTTAAACATTATTTCAGTGACGTTGTGACATTGTTTTTCTTAAGATATGATTGTGGGTTCGAATCCCGGTTCGCCCCAATTATGTTTCAAGGTTTGTCAGCACCATACCCGTGCTAGTGGGTTTCACCAAAGTGGTAAACGTCTGAGACCTACATCACTTCGGGCTTTCCTCCCACATTAAGCTGACACGCCGTGATATAACTGGAATACTGTTAAAAGCGACATTAAACCTAACTCACTCACTCACTCACTCTTAAGATAAGAGATAGGATAAATATTTATTGGTGAAAACGCTGGAAAATACAAGTTGTGAAGGTTTATTTCATTTCAAACATTTCATCGAAAAAAAAAGAATTGGACAAAAATATATATTTTTAATCATGACTATATCTGTTTTTTTGGATGATTTTTGTTGTTAATAACAATTATAATCTTCTTTCGTAATTTTCAAAGAATGGAATGGAATAATGCATTTATGATTGACTATAGAAGGTAAATTTATTGTTCTTTATGTATAATTAATTAGATAAATGCATGTATTCAACCAATCTTGAAATGATTATTGTGCCAATGAAAATAGATTTCTTTCCAGATTTGTTAATTTTTGGATGTAGCTTAAAGAACAAAAATCGTATAATCATTTCAGAATGAAATATTTTAGTGATTGGCATTTTTTCAAGTTTTTTTTGTGGCTCTTGTCAAAACTGATTACACAGTGACAAGAAACAAGAAACAAATGGTTTGGGGAAAAATAAAAAAAGATAAATTGGGAATAATGTGAAGTATCAGTGGCATAAAACCTGTTTCCTGAATTGTTTCAATTGTCATATTATCATCGCCATTTCTTGCTTTTTATGGAATTTGTGCTAAATGAATAGAAATTGCTTGAAAATAAGGAAGAAAAACAATAAATGTCAATTCATCTAAAAGGAAATTTCATGCCATTTAACTCCAATGATGGCATAATGTGAGTTACTTCACAATTGAGAGTGAATTCTCCGTGTGTTATAAAGGTTTATGGGACAAAAACACTGAGATATTGTCTTTTTATCTCTGTTTCTTTCGAGCCATAAATGACAAGTGATATGTATGCGCGGACAAATGTTTGAGGGTACTACACAATGGATGTGTATAGCGTCGACATTTAGTTGTTTCGCGCAATAAAAGAAATCATAGATTGTAATGTTACACTGTGCTTAGAACAAGGTGGGGTTAGTTCACATGTTTTGGAACTATTGTCTTTCGGGGAAACTTCAGATTTGCTGTCAACACTTATTTATTGGAAGAATGTTGAATGATATGTCTATTTTGCTGTGTTGACAGATTGTCTGAATTTGCTGTTTTGTTTTTTGGCTGTTTTTTGACAATGACATGTGAAACACATGGCGGGTTAGACTTTCTGAAAGGTGCCTTTAGGGATATTTTGGAATTGGCATTTCTATTACTTTTCCAGATTTGGTTTCTTCCTCCCACAATGTACTTCTTCTAAGAATGTACTTCCTCTTTGAGATGTACTTATTGCTGGAATAGTCAAATCCTCAGAATTTAAGAATGTACTTTGTGTTAGAATGGGCTTCCTTCACAATGGGCTTCTTTGCAGTAGGTCTTCTTCCTAGAATGTGCATTGCCATGGAACATGCTTGTTCATGGAATGTTCTCACAACTGAAATATGCTTGTTCATGGAATGTTCTCACAACTAAACGATGCTTGTTCATGGAATGTTCTCACAACTAAACGATGCTTGTTCATGGAATGTTCTCACAACTAAAAGATGCTTGTTCATGGAATGTTCTCACAACTAAACGATGCTTGTTCATGGAATGTTCTCACAACTAAACGATGCTTGTTCATGGAATGTTCTCACAACTAAATGATGCTTGTTCATGGAATGTTCTCACAACTAAACGTTGCTTGTTCATGGAATGTTCTCACAACTAAAAGATGCTTGTTCATGGTATGTTCTCACAACTAAAAGATCCTTGTTCATGGAATGTTCTCACAACTTAACGATGCTTGTTCATGGAATGTTCTCACAACTAAAAGATGCTTGTTCAAGGAATCTTCTCCAAGGTTTGTACAGGCTTGAATTTTAAGGTCTCTCTTGAAAAGCCTAGATTTTTAGTGTCAACCTTGAAAAGGCTGAAAATCACCAAAATTGCCTGAGAAGCCTTGAATTTGTACAAAATGGCATATACTTGTCAATCAAAGCATTAAAGCACACAAAAATATGTACCAAAGATGTTTAAGCGAGATTTATCACAGTGATAGATTTGTGTGTCAAAGACCCTGAAGAATTCATGAAAGACTTAATTTAATTTTTTTGTTGGGTGAAAAATAAATCTTGTTGGAAAATGTGTGATAGTCATACTGTTTTTTAGGTCTAATGAATAAGGGGCGGTCGGGTAGCCTAGTGGTTAAAGCGTTTGCTCGTCACGCCGAAGACCTGGGTTCGATTTCCGACATGGGTACAATGTGTGAAGCCCATTTCTGGTGTCCCCCGCCATGATATTGCTGGAATATTGCTAAAAGCGGCGTAAAACCATACTCACTCACTCACTCACTCTAATGAATAATATATAGTATGCTTGATTTAATAAAATGGACAGACTAAGGCTAATAACCCAACTTAAAAAGCCTTGAAAAGCCTTGAATTCTAATGTTCCATATCTGTATGAACCTTCTTCTCATTTTAAGAAGACGCTTGTTCCTGGAATGTTGTCACCTATAGAATGTTCATGGGATGCCGTTCCTGCTAGAACATACTTGTTCCAGGAATGTTCCTCTCCAAGAACATGCATGTTGCTGATTGAGCTACACTAGAACACACACGTTCCTGGAACGTTGTCAGCTTTAGAATGTTCATGGGATGCCGTTCCTGCTAGAACATACTTGTTCCAGGAATGTTCCTCTCCAAGAACATGCATGTTGCTGATTGAGCTACACTAGAACACACACATTCCTGGAACGTTGTCACCTATAGAATGTTCATGGGATGCCGTTCCTGCTAGAACATACTTGTTCCAGGAATGTTCCTCTCCAAGAACATGCATGTTGCTGATTGAGCGTACACGAGAACACACACATTCCTGGAATGTGCTACCTTACAGAATTTTCTTACTCTCCAAGAGTTTTTCCTGGTTGTGCTTAACCCTTTATACAGTAAACTACGTTTCTAATGAACACGCTTATAACGAACTGACGGATATAATGAACTGCCTTTTGGTCCTGACACAATTGCTGTGAATGTGCTTAGAATGAACTATGGTTGAAACAAACTAAATTTTGTGGTCCCTTGAGTCTGTTATAACCATAGTTTACTAATTGTTTTACATGATAATGAGAATAAATGCATCAAATGGCACCACGGATATTTCCATGTGCAATGTTTGAAATTAAGCGGTTTGGTCCTGTAGCATTGGAATGCATGTGTTGAGAATGAGAAAATTTGCATATCCGTGAATATCCGTATGATGTCTTACACAGTGTATGTGTCTGTTTGTTGTTTAACGCCACACTCAGCAATATTCCAGGTATATGACAGCAGTCTGTAAACAATCGAGTCTGGACCAGACAATCCAGTGATTGAGATCATGAGCATCAATCCACGCAACTGGGATACGATAACGTGCATCAACCAAGTCAGGGAGCCTGACCACCCAATCTGTTAGTCGCCTCTTACGACAAGTACAGTCGCCTGATCCCGGGTGGTACGGAAGTTGCTGCCATATTCTGAAGAGTGGTGTAGCAATGGTACTGAACATTAGTATGTGAATAGGAAGTGAGAGGTTTCAAAGTTGACTGTGTCATCGCAACTCGAGACTTAAATATGCAGATTTCTTTCTTTGTAGATAATAATTCATTCTAATGATGTGTAGAAAGGAAGTTTTTTTCAATTTTGAACTGATAGATATTTTTTTTGTATATTTGCTGATTTGCAATTAGGTCAACTGTCAATATAATTACAGTAATGCATTGATGATGATGATGAGGATGATGATCCTGCTGCTGCTGCTGATTATGATGATGATGATGATGATGATGATGATGATGATGATGATGACGACAACGATGATGATGATGATATTACGTTATATAAACATATCAAGGCTGTAACTTTACTTATAAAAAACCTCAGCGTATTTGCTGCCGTCAGTTAACACTTTTGGTAGGATAACAAATCATCATGTCATATTTTTTTGTTCGTTTTATTTGTCAAAGTTTAATGGGCTTTGACAGAGAGAAATCAATTCATTTTAGAATGACTTCCACAAAAATGGATGATGTGACTTTCAACATAAAACCTCACTGGGCACTACATGCATCAAGCCCATGGCCATCGTTGTGTATTTAAAAGCATATTTCAATGGGTTTCAAAACCATTTTCATATAAAGAAGCACTTTTATTAACCTTTGACCACAAGAAGATAACTGTCCCATTTTCGTGAATGAAGACGAAACTTTTAGACCCCGTCAATTCTTCCAAGACACTAGTCTGATCACGGAAGAAAAGATGCCGGAGAGAAATTATGTACGAAGCATTAAATATGAAAAGCACTGACAAAATCTTGTTACTTGTGAACGACCATACTTCAATTTGTCATATTGTTTGCACTGGGGTAACTTGAATGCTTTTAAGATTTCACTGTTCATTAATCATTACGTGAACATGGCCATGATATATTCTCCCCTAAAAAAAAATTGTAAAGAAAGTTAAAATGAATGTATGAGGAGATCCATCTTCATTCAGTGCATTTTTTGTGGTTAATTTTCAAAAAAATTCTTCAAATGTAAAATTGTGTTTTTCTAAATTTTTCTAATTGTTTTCTTTTCCAAAAAAATGTACAACCAATAATCTTGTGATAGCGTTTCAAATTTCTTCCTATCCTTTAAATTTAAACTAGTGCTGTCTTCATTCAGAGTATTCGGGAAAGAAATAGACTTATGCAATCAGTGGAGAGATGAATGATAGGTATATGACCTTCTTTCTAACATTTTGATCTTGACCTTTGACCTCGGACTGATGAAAGTAAGTTGCGAAGTTTTTACACAGCTTCTGCAGGAAGTTATGAAAAACTAGCTCTTGCTCATAATTCATGTTTTCGCATATACTCAGGAAATACTAAGAGTCTGTTACCACTACTTTGATGTTTGCGATAAAATATTTAATTTTGTTCTCGCAATTAACACTTTTTTCTCACCCTAGTTTTTTGTCCCAACCTTAAGCAATATTGATATTCAGAGTCCATATCATGTTAACAGGCATAAATAAGCATCAAGTAGTCAAAAAGTGTATTATCGTGACATCTGTGGTGTCGTTATATATAGAATGCTTATTGAGAATGGGCCAAGCCTCTCTCTGGAACATTGCTATACTCTTGAGTAATATTACAAAGAAGGGTCTGCTTCACAGCTGTCTATGTTGCGACAGCTTTATGGCACATGGGAAAAAAATAGGTCTTCACGTTTAAAAAAATATTCTGACATTTCGTCAAATATTGCGATCATTTTTCACTTGATTTTATTTCTTTATAGAAAAGGGAATTAAAAGAATGTAAACTGAGAAGAATTTGTTATTTTCCTAATTAAAAGAACATATTTGTTTTCATTTGTTAAAGAAGTTATCAAAATGCCCTGTTGGGACTTTGTTGAAAGTTTATATAGATGCTTTATTGTAAATGCATCAGCTTCATCAATTATAAAATGTATTTCGAAAAAAGAGTTAAGAGTGACAGCAAATGGTACTTTCTTGAAAACTTCTTAGGATTTAGAAGGAAAAGTTTGTAAAACAAACATTAAGGATTTTTCAAATAATGACAAAAAATAGGTAAACTGATGTTGGTTCTTTGAACAATTATTTTCTTATGATTTACCACAAGGGTGACAAGATGTCATTAACATTTAGGATGTCAGCTGTGTACACATTATAATCAGTGGTAAGAGAATACAACTCAAGGGGTTAACATGCTGATTGATCAGATTTGTGGTATCATTACAAGCGAAGAATACCTTAGAGTTATTTCTTGCTGTTAAAGACAGCTACAGATTCAATTCTCTGATTGTCTTGGGTCAAACACACTCCAGTTCATTCATCCCCAGAGAGGGGTATAAACAACACTACCATTTTCTTATTGTTTTCGAGCAAAAGTGCCGAAAATTATATTTCCCAGTGGACAAGGAATTTAAGTTTAAGCTCCTCACACTTCTGTCAAATTCATTAGCAGAAAGTCTATTTTCTATGACTTTCATTTTAAACATGATCCTGTCGGACTTTTAAAGCCATGAATAGAGTCAGGTTAATGCTTATTTGAAAAAGAGGCAATAAAATGTATTTTATGGCGGTAAAACATTCTTTGATGATTCTGTTTGGATGTGTACTCAATTGCCTTTGTAAGCATTCCTAATCAACATTGAAACTCCTGTTTGTTTTATGCCTACAATTCCATAAATCATCACCAATGTCATATAGTCAAGTCAGCATAAATGAAGTGGTTAGTACGAAAAGTCAGATTCAGAAAACAATTTCAGTGTTCTGGTTTTTGTAAGCATGGGGAGCTTTCAGGAATGATGAAATAAGTAATAGTTGAAAATAAGTAATGAATGAGTTATTTAATGTGAATAATGATATTTTCTTGTATTACATTTGAGTAACAATTTGGATGATGGAAATTTTTGGTTTGAGCTTATTAATAATATCATGTCGTCAAGTCAGCATAAATGAAATGGTTATTACGAAAAGTCAGATTTTGAAAAAAAATTCAATATTTTTTTTGAAGCACATGCTTTCACGAATAATGAAATCAACAATAGTACGAAATAAGGAATGCAATTGAAGTAATTACTGCAGGGTTGGAAGTTATTTTTCATTTTCACTTGTCAGCTAAAACATATAACTACAGAGTTGCAATCAGACAAATGGTAAAGTGGAAGTCTGTAAGCAAATGTCACTAGTCCTGCCTGGATTTTACTTGTCTCAGGCTAGCGGACTTATGCTAATTTTGAACCCTGAATTAACAAATGTGAATAATATTTTTCTTGTTTCACTTAGTTAAAGCAACATTTTTACCGATTTTTTTGGTTTATATTTAGTTCTTTGATCCCAGAATACATGTCGCCCCCTGCTTATGCACTGAATCCAAAAAAAAGGATGGGATGTGTGGGAGTTAGAACTGATGGAGAGGCAAAACAAACCTTATCTTTCACTGATGATTAAACTATCGGTGACTAACTGTTAATTCATGTATGTATTGATGCTTGTTGATATTTATAGGTGCAAAGACTTTAGATAGTAAGAAAATCACTTATTGGAATTTGATTTAAGAAATTAATTCATGGATAAAAAACATATACATAAAGATATTCAAAACTCGATATTATTTGAAAATGGTCGACATTCCAGTTTAGCGAGTAGCGGATATTACAAACAGGTTTTGAAGTTCCCTTGAAGTTGGATACATCTGAAATGGACTGTATCTATGTTACATTTGCAGTAAATCACATATGGAGGCTACAGGTGATTTAAGGCTGCAGTCTAGTTTTCAAACGCCATTTTTTATGATATTCGTCAAGATATTTTATGATGTCATGGAGGATGTAATGTATGATTCGTTTCCCTTGTCAAATTCTTAATTTTGTTCTGGAAGATACAGTCAGGAAATGTTTTTTCACATGATGTAGATATCAGGCAGAATGGAAAATACTGATTTAGGAGACACCATGATATTTGGAATAATTTGGTTGATTATGATGCTGGGTTTTTAATTTTCTTTAAGATCTTAAAAGAGTTAAAAGTTTATAAAGGTTTTCACAAGCAGGTGCTCATTCATTCATTCATTCAATTTGAATAATTCATTCATTCATTCATTCATTCATTCATTCATTCATTCATTCATTCATTCATTCATTCATTCATTCATTGTGTGTTAAATGTACAGACTACTTGTTCTTTTAACAATCAAAAATTAATCTTTACCCTTTTGTAAGGATAACAAAATATCATGAAATGCCAAAGTTTTGCCACTTGTATCTGTGACAATGTGCCACAACAATCTATATGTGTGTCTCAGTCTAAACACACACTTCACACACTTCACACACACTCCCTCACACACAGACACCAGAAACAACACCATCATGTAACTGCTTGTTTTAACATAATACCTTGCGTACAAAACCATTTCATCAAAGATGTCATATTGACAATAAAAACCAGACACTAACTGTAAATTTTGAATGACAATATTGAGCGCACATCAAATAAATGCAAGTGAATGAAGGACAGGCTGAGACTCTACTGGTTCAATACCTCGGCAATCTCGGGCCACCCTCGGGACGCGTCATAGAGCGCCTCGTGTTGTCCGTTGTGTGATGGGACTTGGAGAATAAACAATAGCGATAATTAACTTACTGTTTGTTAATTCCCTGCTGTGTAGTACACTGTCACTACGATTAGCCCTCTCTCTTATACTGACTATTGATTCTGAGGCCGATACCATGGCTTGTGGAGAGATACGATTCGTTGCGGTATGATCATATAGCAGTCGAGCGTAATCACGGCTTGTCACTATAAAGTAGTTGTGTTATGCGGGTTTGACTCGGTTTGATGTGTTAAATGCCATGATTGTGTTTTTGGCAGCACCTTAGTGCCTGGCCATGCATGACCAGATAACATGGCAGATTGACGGGATTAAAGACGCTTGTCTAACATGTTTAACATGTTTTCCACAAAACTGATTTTCAGCTTCTAATTATTTATAGTATTAGGGTGATGACTAGTTGTATTCCTCATGTTCTTTTTGTTTTCTCTATATCAGAGGAAAGTTAGGCAAAAACATTTCCTGTCGAACTGACGGAGGCGAAACATGAAAGGAAATTGGACATACATGGATACGATGGCAGTATCGATGCCTTGTCTCAATTTACACTCATGTTTTCTTGTCAGTGGGCTTAATAATATTGGCAGTAACTTATCTCGCTTGGGAAGAAGTTTGTTTGTTTATTTGTTTGTTTATTTGTTTTGTTTGTTTAACACCATACACAGCAATATTCCATCTGTATGACGGCTGTCTGTAAGTAATCAAGTCTGGACCAGACAATCCAGTGATTGACATCATGAGCATCAATCTACCAAATTGGGATACAATGACTTTGGGGGAGGAAGAGGTAGTGAGGGGAGGGAAAAGAGGTAGATGGGGAGCGAAGTTCAAAGACACATCAGGCATTGATAACCATGAATTACAATTAATGTTCAATATTGGTGGTTCGGGGTGTAAAATCACTTGGGGCAGGGATGCTTAGTCTCGGGCCCTTCAACAGCCCCAGATAAGTATAAAAGGGTGGAGAGCTTATCCACAAACTTACTGCGAGAATTATTGTTAATTCTTAAATAAAAATCATTCATCATATTTTTTCAAAATGTAAGGCTTTTTGTTTACTGCAATAGAGGCAGGAAAGTGTTTTAAGTAATCTTTATCCATTTAAACATGACACTTTGCTGGTGAGAATTTCAGAGAAAAAAAACGTCTTGAGGGAAAAGTCAATTTGGATTATTTTTTTAAATAGGGCATGACATTGCTTTAGCTTGACAAACAGGACACATGTTGGGGGGATTGTTACTCTAAACCATATGTAAGGCCAGAAGATAAAGATATTTGTCAGATAACCCATTGTATGCTGTCATGCACGTGAGCGGCATCACCTCAGCGGGCTGGGCTGCAGTCTACAACATTTGCAACAGCACTGCTTGTATCATCGCTAAATCACATGACAGGAAATGCACAAATGTTGATTTATATGTCCGGTATTAGCTCGCCAAGAAACTGTCTAAAAACATGTGTATAACGCATGCTCTATTCAGCATGATCGCATAATGTATTCTTAATCAGTGTTTGAATTCTAGTTATGGTGGAATTGTCTCCCCTGGTGATTAACCGAGGGGGTTCTAGAGAATGGATGCACCAGATCACCATTATCTGCATGTGCTGATTGTGTTTTACTCATTTGCTTGTTAAGAATTACACACAGTGTTTAAATATGTTCAACGTGATACCAAAAACATACTCAATGAATTGAAATGTTGCTACATTATCGCTATTAGGAAGACATAAAGTGATTTTAAAAGAAGGAACGGAAGCTGTAACTCCATATTTATATCTTCCATTGACTGCGTATGTTTTAACCAAAACTTTACAAAAACTTCAAATTGGAATCGAATTGGTTGTTTAAGATATTCTTTTCCATTCTACCCTGTAGTTCGTGGAGTAAAATGCCTCGACACTCACTGTTAAAGATTTAATTGTGCTCCTTTAAAGATTGTCATGTTTAAAGTTCATTATGTTGCTGCAAACTTCCCATTAACTGTTAACGGATCTACAATATTAAATATCCTTTGCCAAGATGGAAAAAGCTGGCGAGTTAGTTACTAGGATATTGTTGGTGAAAATTAACTTAGAACATCTTTCTGCCTGCATTGTCGGACCAGTGAAGCTACATTATATTAAGGACTTCAAACACTGATATCCAAGTCTCCTTTTCAGGAATAGCCAAAAGTTGTTTTTTAATTGTGTCTTTATTTAATGAAGATATAATAATGTTCTAATTGAACATGAGAAACATTAAATTATGTGTTATTTCGAAGAATATTTATATATGAAAACAAAATCCTTTCCGTATTCACAAGAAATCTCTCCTAAAAGCAGAGTTGATTGTACGATTCCGACTATATAATGAGCATGTGTTTGTTTAATCACTATCAAATAGTGATGATGCCAGGTTTATAATTTGAAATCTAAATCTCCTTGTCAGGAATATCCAGACAGTAGTTTGTAATGCATCTTTATTACATGATAATATAATTATCTCATTGAACACAAGAAACATCAAATTATGTATTATTTCAAAGAATATTTATCAAAATTTGAAACCATACTAAGAAGGCTTTTTGATGCTTTAGTTATTAATATCCATGTATCCAATTTTTATCCCAGCTTATATAATTGTAATGATTTCCTTATAGATTCAAAATATATTGACAAAAAATGTGCTTTTCATTTGATGCCGAATCAAACTGATTTCTTGTTTCTGAGATTTTTTAGGCTTACATGCAATTGGAGGAGGAAAAGACATGCAAAACATTAAGATAGAAAACATTCGGAAATTCTGGATATATTTGTTTGTTTGTTTGTTTGTTGTTTAAAGCCGCACTCAGCAATATTCCAGCTATATGACGGCTGTCTGTAAAATAATCGAGTCTGGACCAGACAATCCAGTGATTGACATCATGAGCATTGATCCACATAGTTGGGATCAATGACATGTATCAACCAAGTCAGCGAGCCTGACCACCTGATCCCGTTAGTCGCCTTTTACGACAAGCATAGTCGCCTTTTACGGCAAGTATGGGTTGCTGAAGACCTATTCTACCCTGGAATCTTCACAGGTCTTCTGGATATATATTGTAAATGTTGATCATGATGGAACTTTGTTTGACTTTAGTGTTTAGTGATTATGGATTTTTTCCAAATGGTGTTGAGTTAAACTTAACATGTCTACCAGTAAAGTTAACCAGAAACTTGTAGAAGTATGGTGTTATGAAGGTTGGTAACTATACTTATCCTGTCTGGATTCATTGAAAGAATATAGGTCCCCAGCAACCTATGCTTGTCTCCCCATGGGGATTCAGGGTAAGAATATAGGTCCCCAGCAACCTATGCTTGTATCTACGGGATTGAGGGTAAGATTATAGGTCCTCAGCAACCTGTGCTTGTCTCCACAGGATTCTGGGAAAGAATATAGGTCCCCAGCAACCTATGCTTGTCTCCACGGGATTCAGGGTAAGAATATAGGTCCCCAGCAACCTATGCTTGTCTCCACGGGATTCAGGGTAAGAATATAGGTCCCAAGCAACCTATGCTTGTCTCCACGGGATTCAGGGTAAGAATATAGGTCCCCAGCAACCTATGCTTGTCTCCACGGGATTCAGGGTAAGAATATAGGTCCCCAGCAACCTATGCTTGTCTCCACGGGATTCAGGGTAAGAATATAGGTCCCCAGCAACCTATGCTTGTCTCCACGGGATTCAGGGTAAGAATATAGGTCCTCAGCAACCTATTCTTGTCTCCACGGGATTCAGGGTAAGAATATAGGTCCTCAGCAACCTATTCTTGTCTCCACGGGATTCAGGGTAAGAATATAGGTCCCCAGCAACCTATTCTAAATGGATCTGGTGTTTAAGTTCGATAACTTGGTGGATAGCATGTTATTTTACCCCAATTGCGTGGATATTGATGCTCATGATGTCAATCACTGGATTGTAATGTCTTGACATGATTATTTATAGACTGCCATCATATAGCTGGAATATTGCTGAGTGTGGCCTTAAACAACAAACAACAAACACAAACACAAACACACACTGAAATTTATGCGAAGAAAGTCTCAAGTTCAACCCCTGGTTCCAACTCTCTGTTTTGTTTATTTGACACAGCATGAATAATTACAGTCAAAAAGTGATTGTAGCAAGCAGGTGTTCCCAAAAATATATGTTCAAAGTAATTTGTAACTATACCATGAGATTGTTTTGGTAAATAATTATACCATGAGATGTGTTGGTAAAAATATTTCCTATGAAATGTTCAAGATAGGCTGACAGACCGGCCCAGAGCCGTTTGTGGTTTCAAGAACAAGATTTGTTTCGGAAAATGTCACACTTAAGCTTCAATTTTCTCATTCGCTGTCATCCAGGAAGGACAAAAAGTGGTCTTCTTATTAAGGAATAATGCAGTTTGAATGATGCAATAACTCAGCTCCAGTCAAGCTCTGATTTGTTACATTTTATGCGTTCTGCAATTGCACACTTTATATTTATGTTTATCTGATTTGCAACTTCTTGAAGTTTCCAAAAATGTATGTTTTTCAGCAATTCTCAACAAAATAATGATTCACAAGTTATTTACTTAATTGCTTATGAAATTAAATCTAATGTCCATTTCAGAGGGGCTAAGTAAAAATACTCCTTGAATTGAGCGAAATGACAAATTTTAATGCTTGTTTCGTTAGAGCTGTGATAAGTTATCTTAGTGTAGATATACTTCTTTGATGATTAGTTTTTCTGGTCACACTTCTGTGGAATAACTTGTTTCTATTCTAAATTATGTATGATAAACAGTTGTTCAGCTACTAGCATCAAAAGTCTTGGCCACTTAAAGACAGGAAGTTGATTCAGAAGGGTGTTGAAAAGCGTTACGACTGGGCAGTCTTGTGTCTCGATGGAAAAAAATATGGCTGACTCCTGTTATAGGCCAATCTTGAATATACATCAACATTTTATAGCAAGTTAAAAGATATCCGATCACGTTAAGATTATCTTGTGATGTTTTTATTGACTTTGTAATAATTCATGGAAACAGAATTTTATCTATTCCTTAAGTCAGGTTTATGTTTTACAGTTTGTTGAAAATGATTACACAGTTGAAATAGTAGGAATTTAGGTCAGCTACTCTTTACTGTAATCACCTACTGTGCCTCGGGTTCATGGTTTGGTTGTTTTTTATTAACCAATAAAAGAAATACAGGAATAGGACTATTTCACACAATTTAAACATTAATTTATCAAATTATTAAATTATTCGTATTTTGTACTATTTTCGTAATTGTCCAAAGATCTTTTAACTAAAGTATGTTCCGTGCTGAGGAAGATAAGTGATGCTTGTATTACCACCTCTTAAAGAGTGAGTGAGTGAGTGAGTTGGGTTTAACGCCGCTTTTCCTCTTAAAGACCTGAAGCTGAGCATTATATTGAAACATTTACGGATGTTGTTGACTTAGAGAACTACAATACTTTATAGTAGGGCCAATATGAATGAATTTATAGATTACAATATATTTTTTTCCTGTTTCGTGAGAGGACATAATTTATATTTCGTAGAGTTAGTGAGTTATGGGTTTGTGTTGCACTTTGAACAATATGCGAGTGCAAATGACTTTGACTCACTTGCTCACTCACTCACTCACTCTCTCACTCACTCACTCACTCACTCACTCCGGGTTCGAATTGGTCTTCGACTTGTCGTAAGAGGCGACTAACAGGACTGGGTGGTCAGGCTCGCTGACTTGTTTGATGCATGTCATCATATCCCAATTGCGTGGATTGATGCTCATCATGTCAATCACTGGATTCCCTGGTCCAGACTTGATTATTGAAAGACACCGTCAAAAAGTTGCAATATTGCTGAGTGTAGGGTTAAACAACAAACTCACTCACTCACTCACTCACTCACTCACTCACTCACTCACTCACTCACTCACTCACTCACTCACTCACTCACTGCCTTTATTTAACACTTCATTTATCACAGAATTTAACCCATACGCAGTGAAGTAAGAATTTTAAACATTACTTGATTCTTGAATCTGTATATTTTGTCCATCATTCTAATTGATCTTTATAGATTTAACTATATAATTCTTTCAAAAGAAGAATCTATATCTATATAAATTTAATAACAAACATGGTTAAGAGAAAAAAGAATATTCTTGTATTGACATTTGAAGCAGAAGCGTGAGATGCGAGCTGTATCCTGCTGGTAACACGAGCCGCGAAGCCTAGAGGGTTAACGCGGCCAGAAGACTCGGTACTTATTAGGATTTGACAAGACAGTTGATAACGTCATGTGTAGTGCACTGTGTTTGCACAACCGACGTTTTGTATAGATTTCATTAAATCTTCCTGATTGTCGCTGAGAAGGTCATTCCACAAGACCCGTTATTTACACACAACATAACAATAAATGGACAACCCGGTATTGTACCACAGGAAGTCGCAATCCGAGTGACAATAGTGATTCCGCGTGATGAAAGTCTGTGTGATGGAATCTCGATAGCATCGACCGATCGTCTTA
Organism: Haliotis rufescens; assembly: GCF_023055435.1. Lineage (NCBI taxonomy): Eukaryota > Metazoa > Mollusca > Gastropoda > Lepetellida > Haliotidae > Haliotis > Haliotis rufescens. Next base: position 49,071,062 of record NW_025964334.1, read on the forward strand.
AAATTAATCTCGAGCTGAAGTTGCGGCTTTCATCGTAAAGAATAATACATAATTTGACAACAATGGCGTCCCTCATAATCACGGCAGTGGAGATGTATCTGAACATTAATTAAGTGTCTGCAAACACGCCTGTCATGTCCAATAATAAAGTTAGTGTGTGATTGATCTCGAAAATTCTTTACGTCGCTGATATGCAAAAGCCGTGGATTTTTAGATTCCTTCAGACAAAGCCTATGACAATGCCAGGCTTGAAGATGTGCTAAGTAATGCTGTTTTTCCAAGGAATCATGATTTCGATGATCAATAGTTAGTAAATAGACAGGCAAGCTGCTATTGTTGAAGAGAACAATTGACTGCTGGGGGATCGGGCAGCCTGCGCAAGGGCTTTTCTTGGGGTCGCTCAGATGAGTTATTTAGTAGTGCCTCTTTGGAAGAGCCCCCGACTCGAGAAGGATTAATCAAAAATGGTGAGATGAAGATTTGCATCGTTGTGATGAGGACATCGTCGCTTCACGCTTTCTGCTGCTGTTCCTAGCGTGATGGCCAGGGTGTGACAGGGAAATCTTATTGGTGGATCAGACTTAATTAGGTAAGGGTAGCAGAAACTTCAACAAGTTTGCCGTACAAACATTCTCTGTGTACAGCGTGGAATCTGCCACTCGGCTAAATCTTTCCGACCTTCTATTTACTTTTCAAGTAGCAGTGCACTCTAGCCATGATACAGGCTCTAATTAACAATTGACTTTTGACTTATAGTTGTTGTTCAACACAGCCATCAGAATCGTTCTCTCTCAATTATTTCCTGTCTCCAAAATTTTAAGCAGTCGGTTCGTCAAGTGGCTTCTTATATCAAACGGTGGCAACTATGATGGAAACAGTTTGTCAATAGCCAGGCAAACTTGCCGTAGAACTCGTTCCTCCGCTGTAAAATTAAAGAAATTAGGTAAACTGACCGAGCGGGTGTCCAGTGGTGTACCGCGTTTGAAGTCAGTGTATGGTGGTTGTACGCTGTCTGATTGTTTACAAGAGCATGTAGACTCCGACTGTCTCTCGGCCCGCAACAACGGGGGCATCTGTGTGTGTGATTGTCGTGCACATTGTTCTAAGCCCCCATCCCTCCTCTTGATATGGAGAGGCTCCGTCTTAACCTAGCACATCCCTACTACCCATGGCCGCCTCCAGCCCTCTCGCCTCCCCAGCTGTGCAGGTACAGACTGTTCACTCATTAAGCCTTCTCATGTTAGCTGATGATGTGATTTTATTCGAAAAGATATTTAATTACTTCATTGTGTTTATTAACCAAGATCTGTTTATGTGGAGTTATTTGTTTTAGTGTTTTTATCTGGTGTTATTTGTTATCTGTCGTTTTATATAGTGTTGTTTTGTTATTTGTCGTTATATATGGTGTTGATTTGTTATTTGTCATTTTATTTTGTGGTATTTTATTTAAGTCTTATATAGTGATATTTTTGTTTGAGTCTTATATAGTGGTATTTTGTTTGAGTCTTATGCAGTGGTATTTTGTTTGAATCTTATATAGTGGTATTTTGTTTGAATCTTATATAGTGGTATTTTGTTTGAATCTTATATAGTGGTATCTATAGTTGAATCTTATATAGTGGTATTTTGTTTGAGTCTTATGCAGTGGTATTTTGTTTGAATCTTATATAGTGGTATTTTGTTTGAATCTTATATAGTGGTATTTTGTTTGAATCTTATATAGTGGTATTTTGTTTGAATCTTATATAGTGGTATTTTGTTTGAATCTTATATAGTGGTATCTATAGTTGAATCTTATATAGTGGTATTTTGTTTGAGTCTTATGCAGTGATATTTTTGTTTGAATCTTATATAGTGGGATTTTGTTTGAATCTTATATAGTGGTATTTTGTTTGAATCTTATATAGTGGTATTTTGTTTGAATCTTATATAGTGGTATTTTGTTTGAATCTTATATAGTGGTATTTTGTTTGAATCTTATATAGTGGTATTTTGTTTGAATCTTATATAGTGGTATTTTGTTTGAATCTTATATAGTGGTATCTATAGTTGAATCTTATATAGTGGTATTTTGTTTGAGTCTTATGCAGTGGTATTTTGTTTGAATCTTATATAGTGGTATTTTGTTTGAATCTTATATAGTGGTATTTTGTTTGAATCTTATATAGTGGTATTTTGTTTGAATCTTATATAGTGGTATTTTGTTTGAATCTTATATAGTGGTATTTTGTTTGAATCTTATATAGTGGTATCTATAGTTGAATCTTATATAGTGGTATTTTGTTTGAATCTTATATAGTGGTATTTTGTTTGAATCTTATATAGTGGTATTTTGTTTGAATCTTATATAGTGGTATCTATAGTTGAATCTTATATAGTGGTATTTTGTTTGAATCTTATATAGTGGTATTTTGTTTGAATCTTATATAGTGGTATTTTGTTTGAATCTTATATAGTGGTATTTTGTTTGAATCTTATATAGTGGTATTTTGTTTGAATCTTATATAGTGGTATCTATAGTTGAATCTTATATAGTGGTATTTTGTTTGAGTCTTATGCAGTGGTATTTTGTTTGAATCTTTTATAGTGGTATTTTGTTTGAATCTTATATAGTGGTATTTTGTTTGGGTCTTATATAGTGGTATTCTTTTCCATTTTCTTTCAGTCACTTTCTAAGGTATTTTATTTCAGTTTTTTCTTTCAAGTTATTTTGTTTTCGGTACTATTCTTGTTTTCAATAAATGATTTGTGTCGTAAGTATTTTGTCCCATGTCGTGTATAATGTATTACAGTGTGAGGGAGATCATTGAGAGTTCTGTTGCAGTCACTGGCACATTCTTACGGTGATGCAGAGTGTGTGCATCCCCCACCCCCTTCATCAGCACCTGGTGTGTCAAACGTGTGTGTGTTTTGTTGACCAAGTGACCTGTGTGTTGTGTGTGTTGTGTTCACCAAGTGACCTGTGTGTTGTGTGTGTTTTTCACCAAGTGACCTGTGTGTTGTGTGTGTTTTGTTGACCAAGTGACCTGTGTGTTGTGTGTGTTTTGTTCACCAAGTGACCTGTGTGTTGTGTGTGGCCTAACAGTTAAGTCCTGAATCAGTCTTGTGGTGAATCTAGGGACCATACTCTTCAATTTTCAACATTTGAGGTACTGGTCAATCTCCTTGATTTTCAACATTTGAGGTACTGGTCAATCTCCTTGATCTTCAACATTTGAGGTACTGGTCAATCTCCTTGATCTTCAACATTTGAGGTACTGGTCAATCGCCTTGATCTTCAACATTTGAGGTACTGGTCAATCTCCTTGATTTTCAACATTTGAGGTACTGGTCAATCTCCTTGATTTTCAACATTTGAGGTACTGGTCAATCTCCTTGATTTTCAACATTTGAGGTACTGGTCAATCTCCTTGATCTTCAACATTTGAGGTACTGGTCAATCTCCTTGATTTTCAACATTCGAGTTACTATTAGTTCTCCTTGATCTTCAACATTCCAGTTACTGGTCAATCAATCTCCTTGATTTTCAACACTCGAGTTTCAGTTAGATCTTTATATATTTTTTAACAGACAGTAATTTCATCATTATTGAAGCTAAACAGGAATTTTTGTGTATTTCAGTTTTTGCTGAAATTGTTTTGATAGTATACATCACTATTTGTTGTTTCTAGCAAAAGGAATGATTGTTTTAAATGCATTTAAAATATGCTTATTTATAAATAAATATTGGAGTTTACATTATTTATAACTGTTTACATTCTGGCCTGGTATGAATGGTTATAACATGTATAACAATGTTAACTAAGAATGATATACTCATGTATAATTATTAACTATGATTCTGTATATGTAGTTTATCACAAACCATATTGGTAACTGTATTCACTGATTACAATTTTACATATATATGGAAAGTGTCTTGTTCTTAATCTTATCTAAGTCTAAAATCAAAAACATTCTTTGAAACTTATATGGGTATTGTTCAGATATCTGATATCAGAGATGAACCTCATTGCATTCACGTATGAACTATCTGAATTTTTATTTTTGGGTTGAAATGTTGTAATATTAATATAACATGTATGTGAGTACTACTAGACTTATATTTACTCTATGAAAACATTTCTTTAAAGTAATTGTATTTTTTTTTTAAAAACCCTTTCCTTTTCTGCCGTTTTCACTAGACTTGGTTTAGTTTGATCTAGGCTTGCATAGGCTTTTAGTAAAAAAAATAATATATACTAGTATATAAATTCCAGTCATGGAGCAGGATTTGAATAATATTTGTCTGCCCCAAATGTGAACTTAACCAGTTTAATATGTAACGGTTTATCTCAGTTTGAAAAAAATTGAATGGAATGAAAAAAATATTTTTCAAACTATTTTAAAGTTGCCAACAGTAATCTTGTAAATCATATGTAAAGGTTTTTGGGTGTATTGATTATCATCATTATCATATTGCCATTGATAATCAGCTGCTCCTCACCTCACTGTTGTGAAGTCTTTACAAGTTATAGCTGTGTTTACTTCAAGGTAAGATACCTGGGTCTGGGCCGGCCAGGTTCATGGAGTGACAACGTCTGTGCTCAACGACAATTGCAGTTGAAACAAACTGAACTCTCTTTCCATTCTCTGTCATCTTTAATAAAGGTCATCTCAATTTATCTCTAATGTGATTCATCACAAATTATTACTTTAACTCAAAGAATTTCTACCGTTCCATCTTTGAGTACCCTTGAAACTACATGAAACTGTTAAGGATTAATGAGTAATTAATATTACATATTCTTAGCCACCTGTTTCTTGCTAAGTCTTAGTCAAGTTTAATCCTTATATGCACACTTGAATTGGCTGCTGATGGTGGTCTTCAGCATCATGTAATCGCTACCAGGACACTCAGTACAGTAACTGTAAAAACTGTTTTGCCGACAAATCTGTGCCAATAACATTTGAGTCTACAGTGTTAGAAATTGGCACTAGTCCTATAGTCCTTGCCAAACTGCCCAATAATTAAGGTATCATAAGGACTAATAGAAATTTTGCCATTTTTAAGGGTTTTGCTATGTGTTATTATAAAGACTAGTGGACTGAAACTGTTAGTTTCTACGCCAGTCTATTAACCCGAACATGGCTCTTAACATCATTTTCAGTAGATTTTAGTGTTATATGGACTGTTATTAGCTAAGGTTACTAGACTGAAAAGATTTTTAGTAGACATGGGACTAGTGGCTAAAGTCACTGACTGTTAAGCTGTGTTTTGTTTGAACAGGAATTTGTGGCATATTAGTTTTGACATTGAAGACTCACAAGTTTACCATGATTCAGTTCATTGATATAACTCTGGGAGTACTCAGTATCTAGTTACATCCCCATGACTCCATCTTGATTTATGTGTGACTGTAGGATGGGATTCGAACCACAGACCAGAGCCTGAGTAGGACGCCTTTTCCACATGATCAAAGAGATAAAGTAGACACAATTTATGGATAACATCTTCTTAAATATACTATTACAGTGATGTTTCGGTATAGATCCTTATACCGTTGTCAAGCAAGTCTGGCTAACAATGGTACAAGGATCTATTCCATGAATTATGTCCACTTTGTCATCTGTCAACGTGTATGAAATGCCTGTCAAGGAATGAATGATCAAAGGGTTAAGGCTGCCAGGAAGCTGTCAAGGTCACGAGGTCATCTGTAGGATGACTCCACTCCCTGTGACATCACAATGATGTTTGTTGCTCATGCTATCAACCATTGGGTTGACCGCCACATGTGGATTATTTACAGGCGACTGTGATGTAGCTGGAGTACTCACTGATTCTTGTATCCAAATTTTGGCTGTGTGATTAGTGATGTTAGAAAAGACAAAAGACAACTGAATTTTATGATATCGAGAAACAAATATATAAATGTATATTGATTAGTGACAAAATTAGTTATTTTTTATGTGTATAGATAAAACATTAAGATCTAGAACTGCAATTTATCAACCTAATACTAAATATAAATAGACTGATCCGTTAAATGTCAAAATTTAATTTTCTGCTTTCTTTTTGTACATCTTAACCATGATAATTTTAACAAATGTAAATGTCTCTGGGGCAGTGAATTACTAATTTAGTATCAATATTAATAAATTTGTATCGATACAGTGTCAAGATAATAATGTTACTGATACACTGATACTGCAATGTGCGATAACATACCTACCATTTTCTATGATAGGTTCATTTTGAGTCTTATTAAAATGACAAATGTGAAACTAGTCCTCTCATTAAAGTACGCTCAAGAAATCATGGCAGAGAGTGGCCCAAATTGTGGGACTGTGACTAGGTTTTCATTCTCAGCTCCATGGGGAGTATACAACCCAAGCTGCCTGTGAGGCGTTAGAAGGTTAACTGTCTCATCCTACCGGGTACCCATTCACTGCTGGATGAACAGAGGCATATTCAAAGAAGTCACTTGCCTTATTAAAGTTGACACCGGATGTCTCATCTTAGTGTTAAGATGATAGTAGCACTAAGATCACTTTATACAACAAAGAGTGGTTAAAGCGTTCGCTCGTCACGCCGAAGACCCGGGTTCGATTCCCGACATGGGTACAATGTGTGAAGCCCATCTCTGGTATCCCCTGCCGTGATGTTGCTTGAATATTGCTAAAAGCGGCGTAAAACCATACTCACTCACTTATACAACAAAGCTATGCCCTTATTGTAAAACGTAGTCATGTCAGAGAGTGGGCACCCTAATTGTTGGAGGAGTGGGACTGCGACTAGGTTAATGTGGCTGTGGACTTCCTGCACTGCACGTTTACCTAGAGCTGTAGGAGAGTTCACTCGGATAGCGCAGGGGAGATTATTTTCCCATGAGAGAAAAGGTCCATTTTATGATAATGTATAGCCACCAAAGTTTTGTTTAATGCCTTTCAAAGGGGACATAAAACGAAGCCAAGTATTGATGTAAATACGGATAAAAGAACCTGATAATTATTGTATGGGCATCGCTCAGTAGTGAGACAGGAAATTAATATTGTTTCTCATAATCATTGTCGCGTTACTCCAAGATTGTATCAGGTTCGCCCCAAATCCATGTCTTATCACAGGATATCAGAGCTGGAACTCACTGCTGTGAGAAACGGACCTTTGTTTTGGAATAAGAAAGTTTCGCATCACTTTGATTTCAACAGGAATAATTTAAATAGCTGTCATTGGTCATCCTGATGAGCAGGATGCTGTACTTACATGACCGACTGAGACCCAATTGACAACGTGAAGCAACATTTGAATACTCATCACATCATTACTGATATCATCATCATCATCATCATCATCATCATCATCAAATAACAATAATCATCATCATCACTACCACCACCACTTTCATCATCATCATCATCATCATCATCATCATCATCATTATTATTATTATTATTATTTCCTCTAATTGGTATCTAAGTGTGTTGATTTCATTCATCATTACAGATCTCAAGGTATACAGTATATAGAAATGATATTATTGATGTCCCTTACAATGTACACTTTATCGCCTGTCTCGAGTATAAAGATCAGATAAGAAACCCTTCAGTATACACATATTCCTCCCTCTTGCCATATATAATGCCTAGCCCAGTTAATATCCCCAGTTAATACGCATACAACCTCTAGATCCCCAGCCTCTGATGTACAAAGGTGATATCACTGTTAATACTCCCATCAGTATACATATCCTCCTCTTTGCCACATACAATTGATATCGGTGTTGATATCCCAATCAGTGTACATATTGCCCCCCTCCCCCCGGTGTATACGAGGGCACTGGGTTTCTGACATCTGGACTCAACGCCTTCTATTGGCTGGCGAGGCAGCTGCCGAATCTATTATTACAGAAGAAGCAAAATCATATTTGTGGAAAGGCTGTAATTCCAAGATGAAACTATGCACATTTGTTGCCACTGGTGTCCTGGGAATCTGGGAAAGATGACTGAGTGCTCCTCATCCTGGAAAGTTACCACAAGCATCAGGTCTCCTGATAAACCTGCTGGGAAAATGGTACAAGATTTACCATCCTGTAAAAACGCAAATGAAAGAAAGCGAAAATTTCTATTATAGATACAGGGAGGACATATTTGAAGGAATTAATTGACAATTTGATACTCCCAGTCTTGAGGTATCAAACGGTGATAGGAAAAGCATCTTGTTGTTACAATGGAACACAGTGATGGATGCATCTCACACAATGTGTGTAACTATGTATCCCTGTAACTGAAGGTGGCTTTATCATCAAACACGATGATTTGAAGACCCCACACAGACAAACGTATACTGACAAATACTTGTACACTCACCAGCATAGCTACAATATTTCTTTGTCATGTATTTATCGGCAATGGTCTTCTAAGTTTAGAATTTCATTATCTAAATTCAGACTCTAAACGCTGGGTTTAGATTAACATGGACATGAATTTGAATGATGGGCTATCCTTTTGGAATGAAATGTGAAACAACACTGTTGTCATATGTTTTGAAGTGTATATCAAAACATAGTTTTGTGTGAAGTGTGCATCTTGATTCGGTGTATGTTTGACCCAGAAGGAGTAGTGTTGAATCCGCAGGGGGTCAATCAGTGGATTCACTGTGTCAAACTTCAAACATTCTATCCTGCTGGAGAGGGGTATATTTTTAAAAAGTATTGTTTTCCAAATACGAAAGTTGTATTTTGTGGAATGTTTTGAACCATTTTGTTTGATTCTCAATCAGTCTTGTTTCTGAAACACTTTAGTGTCATTGGTCAGCTGCGTGGTGGTGCGCCTGTGGTAGTGGTAGGTTACTCTTTTACTCAACCACTTACCCTCTCATCCAACCATTTACCCACTCAACCAGCCATTTACCCTCTTAACCAACCATTTACCCTCTCAACCAACCATTTACCCACTCAACCAACCATTTGCCCTCTCAACCAACCATTTACACTCTCAACCAGCCATTTACCCTCTCAACCAACCATTTACCCTCTCAACCAACCATTTACCCTCTCAACCAACCATTTACCCACTCAACCAACCATTTACCCTCTCAACCAACCATTTACCCACTCAACCAACCATTTACACTCTCAACCAACCATTTACACTCTCAACCAGCCATTTACCCTCTTAACCAACCATTTACCCTCTCAACCAACCATTTACACTCTCAACCAACCATTTACCCTCTCAACCAACCATTTACACTCTCAACCAGCCATTTACCCACTCAACCAACCATTTACACTCTCAACCAACCATTTACTCTCTCAACCAACCATTTACACTCTCAACCAGCCATTTACCCTCTTAACCAACCATTTACCCTCTCAACCAACCATTTACCCACTCAACCAACCATTTACCCTCTCAACCAGCCATTTACACTCTTAACCAACCATTTACCCTCTCAACCAACCATTTACCCACTCAACCAACCATTTACCCTCTCAACCAACCATTTACACTCTCAACCAACCATTTACCCTCTCAACCAACCATTTACACTTTTAACCAACCATTTACCCTCTCAACCAGCCATTTACACTCTTAACCAACCATTTACCCCCCCAACCAACCATTTACACTCTCAACCGACCACTTACCCACTCAACCAACCACTTCCCCCCTCACCCATGTGTTAGTATGAAGTCCTGTTTGCTCTCCAGACACCAGGACACCCATGTGTTAGTATGAAGTCCTGTTTGCTCTCCAGACACCAGGACACCCATGTGTTAGTATGAAGTCCTGTTTGCTCTCCAGGAACAGGATCACAATTTGTCCTGTCAGTATCAGGCGTGGAAATATCTAATTCACTGACTCCTCATATTTATAATATCTCCATCTCCAATGTTTTTGCACTTGCGAAGGGAGACAACTGGAGATGACACTATCACTTTCTGAATGTTGACGGAAATTTTGTCTGTCAGTGTCAGATTAAAAAACCCTTAACTGATTTGTGAACATGTGTAAGAAATGGCAGTGTCCAGTTGGTATCAGCCCCAGGATTAGATATGAGGTCAACTTAGTTCTCTCCCCTGCTAAACACAAAATGTCTATGGCACTTTACCCTGCATTATTCTCACGGTAAACAAAAAGCCCATTAATATAGTTAATCAAGATACGTCTTTATCTTCATAATGACTTCACGCACCTCCTTCTGGCTGACCTCCAAACTACACACGACAGAGGCAACAATACACTTAAAGGAAAGATCCCAAATTATCTTCTCTGTCACTAACAGCATAAAAGTAACATTTTCAAGTCGTTGTTTACGAAAACGTGATAAGTATTATCTTATTGATAATCCCCTATAGAGGGCGCTACTGGTCATTAATGGTGAGGAGGAACCCCTGGCGAGGGCCGGAATCAGTATTGTCCTTGGAGCGCGGGAGATAGGGGGCGCTTACTATGTTTACTGCTGTACAGTACCCCACACACATAGGCTTTGGTACTAAACAGACATTCACAAGATATACTGCTTCTCTTTGCGCTCATATAGTTGATATGGTCCTTGATAAAAGAAGATGTCAAGAGTGTGTTCAACGAATATATATATTTCTGTGGTGTGATGTTTGAACACATGTATTCTATGGGAAATTTTCATTACTGTGATTTGTACTTTGATTAAGTTAGGATAAATGTGTGTTGGTTTAGTTTTACAGAAATTTATTAATGCATTTTCATTTTCATATACACTTGTTCAAGTTTCAGGTGTGGAAATGACTTTTCAAATTTCTTCATTGTCTTCATTGTGCAAGAAGAATTAGTATGGCATACAATTTAACAAAATGGATATTTGATATGGTAATATATAGTAATATTGCAGGAGTATATTTAATTACTTTAAAAACAACAAAATCAAACACTTTAGATATATCATGTAACAACTCTATACTTGAGAGAATATATTCATAAAAATTCTTGGGTACCTAGAAGTGTTGGGTGTCTTATACAGGAAACTGTGTTTACTTGAAACATTGGGACCTTTGATAAAAAATGTCAGAAGTTTGAGATGAGGGGAGTTATAGCATGAAGGAAACAGACACGGGATTCTGTCGGAACCATGACATTACATTGTCTTAGGCGATATAATGAACTAAGGATGTCTGTCTGTGCCAAAACCTTAACTTAACTCTCAGCGACATTACTTTGTCTTAGGCGATATATTGAACTAAGGATGCCTATCTGTGCCAAAACCTTAACTTAACTATCAGCGACATTACATTGTCTTAGGCGTTATATATTGAACTAAGGATGCCATGATGTGCCAAAACCTTAACTTACCTATCAGCGACATTACATTGTCTTAGACGATATATTGAACTAAGGATGCCTATCTGTGCCAAAACCTTAACTTAACTATCAGCGACATTACATTGTCTTAGGCGTTATATATTGAACTAAGGATGCCATGCTGTGCCAAAACCTTAACTTAACTATCAGCGACATTACATTGTCTTAGGCATTATATATTGAACTAAGGATGCCTGTCTGTGCCAAAACCTTAACTAAACAGCATCATTTTCAGTCAATTTTTGTGTATTGGACTAATATTCCTGAGCTTTCAAGAACAAACAGAATTCTACTAGACTCGGGCTTCGGACAAGTGGCTAAGCTGGGACATTCTAGTGAACCACATTTCAGTGCAATAGCTTTGATAGATCAGCAATTTACCTTTTTCTGGGCATAACCCTATACTCAAGTAGTCTTTTCTTCTCCAATAAAACATACAATTAAAACATCCACACCACCAAAAACTACATTCAGAATGGAGGGAAAAAGCTGAATGATTCCTCCATGTGAATAATGGTCGCTCCAAATAATGGCAAGGTTTTGACATATGTGTTTGTGAATGGGGGACCAATCTGTAATGCTATCTTGGTGTAGCATATGTCAAGGTGTTTGCCAGCAGCCAGTCTGCTCAGTGTGATTTGTAAACCCTTGGCCCTGCTGCCACCCAACTGACCGGGTTGGAAACAAACAGGCTGCCACTTCCCACCTCTATTTATTGTCTTCAGCTCTGTCAGCACCCCAGATTTATTCCAAGAATTAACGGGAGCAGCCATTTTTCCTGTCCAGTAAACTGTTTTCTGATATGATAAGGACCCGTAATGATTCAACATTGTGGTCAGAAGTCTTGTTATCACAAAAGAAAGCCACAAAAAATGTGACATTGGATTCAGATTGAAACCAGGCTTCCAAGACCAAAGAAGAATATCTCTGTTCTCTGCCCAGCAGGAGGATGGATCTCTGTTCTGGATGATGACTTCTGACACACGTTCGCCAGATATGTCATTGTGAAATATTGGAGGATGGATTTTGTCTATGAAATATTATTTTTGAATTGAGTCATAACTTCTTCATGATTTTGTGTCTTGATGTGTTGGGTTTTTAAAGGATTTAGTTGTGTGATTCCTCATTCTTAGATGTAGTTTTTAGTGATGGTGACTTTATTTAAAAAGAAGTTTATACACAAGTCCTGGTCATACATACGGGGATTCTGGGGAGCTTGGAGCCTGTTTTCCGTGGGAATTCTGGATCAGAATATTGGTCCCAGAACCCATGCCTGTTTCCCGTGGGAATTCTGGATCAGAATAATGGTCCCCAGAACCCATGCCTGTTTCCCTTGGGGGGCTCTGGGTCAGAATATTGGTCCCAGAACCCATGCCTGTTTCCCGTGGGGGTTTTGGGTCAGAATATTGGTCCCAGAATCCATGCCTGTTTCCCGTGGGGGTTTTGGGTCGGAATATTGGTCCCCAGAACCCATGCCTGTTTCCCGTGGGGGTTTTGGGTCAGAATATTGGTCCCAGGAACCCATGCCTGTTTCCCATGGAAATTCTTTGGCAGAATACTGTTCCCCAGAACCCAAACTAATCATTAGAGCTGTCTAAAGGTAGGATCAGGTTGTTACAATAGTTTCATGTGTTTCATCTTAATTATACATGGATTGTTGCTTATGCTATCAACCTCTTGTTTGACTGGCCCAGATTTGAGTATTTACACACCACCATGATAGAACTGGAATACTGCTGAGTATGATGTTAAACAGTCCCTCAGTGTCACAGTGTGAGAAAAGTTTTAAGTTCTAAGCTCCTAAAACACTTGGTCATTTTCACGAACCGAAGAAACTCATTTCTGATTCAGTGAAGAATATCATTGCTTCAGATGACAATAAATAGTTTTGTGTCAGATGACCAATTACCAATGAAAATGATTTCCCAGTCGTCAGAAATAAAGAGCTTCAGGACACAAATTACGAACAAAATGGAGGTTCATGGGTGTTTTGCAGGGTCATTGACCTTGGCTCACACTCTTTGGGAATCACTGAATCATGATCAATTTAACCCAAAGACATGTTCCTCTTTAAAAAATACATTTTTGCCAGGAAAGCTTTGTCTTATTAGTTGTTTACGTCATTAAGGAGGTAATTGGTTGGCCTATTGGTTGGTGGACTTGCTTGTGACGCAACCATGGTTTTATTCCTATATAGTGTGAGGTGTATCTGTGGTGCCTGGTTAACTGTCATCTCAGGGTTTGTGAGAGCCAATGCGGTCCAATACCCCCAGGGGTAAGTGACACACCCAAAAAAATCATAATTGATCAGTAAAGTTTCATAACTCCCATTAATCGTTACATGTCTTAACAGGCAAGGGTCCATCACTGTCCCCAAAATTCATCATTGATCAGCCTAATTTAATACCAGCCAGATATTGGGGATGCTGGTGAAAGCAGTGTTAAACTTCACTAATAGCAACCATTGATTCCTCAAGCCAATACAATAGAACAGTTCATCTGGGCCAGGAATGGTCCAAAAAAAGTTGCAGGGAAAAGATGGCCATTGTCTCAAACCCATTGCCTCTTTTCACTTTTTTTTTAACCAGCTATCTAAGTTGCACCATGTCAACAAAATGGCGCCATGCGCTACGACAAAGCATTTAAGACATAAACGAAGACAAGCAAATATTTCTTTTCAGTAAAGTGTTTCAACACTGTATGCTCTGCTGATGTTTTTCGCTCCAGATCCATGTTAGATTGGGTATATAAAAGGGCTGGGACGAGTCCAAATTTACAACTTTGGTACCCAACCCCCTATTACCTGACCCTACCCGGGTACCAAAAACAGTCATTATTGATTAGTTTATGGAAAGCTTTAACAATTTACACCTAGTAGAGACCCGTGATGATCTGGGGTAGAATAGGTCTTCAGCAACCCATGCTTGTCGTAAAAGGTGACTATGCTTGTCGTAAAAGGCGACTATGTTTGTCGTAAGAGGCGACTAACGGGATCGGGTGGTCAGGCTTGCTGACTTGGTTGGTGCATGTCATTGTATCCCAATTGCGTAGATCGATGCTAATGATGTCAATCACTTGATTGTCAGGTCCAGATTCAATTATTTACAACTGCTGTCATATAGCTGGAATATTGCTGAGCGCAGTGTTAAACAACAAACAAACACCTAGTAGAAAAGTACCAGACACATTGTACTGTTCTTATGAATTATGAATAATAAATTATGTTCGAGTAGAAAAAGAAGGTACTTGGTTAATCATGACTATCAAATATCACCAGAAACCAGAACGCATCAGTTTGATTTTGGAACCGTGACCTTAAGTAGAAAATTCAACAGCCACCCAAAATCATCTGTTGATTTTCAGAACAACCACAATACACTCAAGAACAAAATTCCAATGAAATTCGTTGAAAAGCCACCAAAAATCTTCAGTTGATTTCATAGTAGCCATTTCAAAATACCAAGTTGTCCCAAGTTGTCCATGAAACTGAATCTCAGTTTTTAAAAAAAGACAAAATATTTACAAAATTCTCTTGTAGAAAAGTCACGTTATAAATCCAAATGGCATTACACTCTAGTAGCGTCATCCAGTAGGAATACCAACCAAAGACGTAAATTCATCTGGGTGATATTCTGGTCAAAAACTATATGTCTTGAGCTCATTGATAAGACACTGACATGAAAGAGGGACTGTGAAAACCAGAGATCCTTGTGGTGCTATTGTTTTTCCCACTAACTTGATAAACTTTGTGGACGTGTTCTGTAGCCGGGGCCAATATAATCCTGGATGTTTACTGACATAAAGACATTAACGTAAGGTGGGCACCCTCACGGGTCACAGCCTTCTTGTGGGAGACATGGAATGCTCTATATATTATCAGGAGTGATCGGAATCTATGGAAACTGCCAGGAACTACAAAAGAAAATCAGTGGGGTAATTTACCATGCCTCTGTGGCCTCAAAAACAAGCTGATGGAACAAAACTGGGATTCCTGGGACAAGGCGGAGAAGCATTTATGTCATCCTTCTATGATTCACTCCAGCTCTGGGGATTGTCTCTATCAATGTTCACCAAGCTCGATAATTGCATTTTTCACAGTCGCCAACCTTCGTACACAAATGTAATAAATCAGAGCTGCTAATTGCCCGGCAAACAATAGCCTATCTATTTTGTGCAAGAGATGTGTGTATTGGAATGTCATTTGGGTATTGATTGTAATTTCAGATAATAGGGAAGCTGATGAGTCAATTAAATTGCATTGTGTAGACTGGGCTTTTTGATTGTGTATTCATCAATACTGGGCCCTCCTGTCCTCCGCGATCCAGTCGTCCAAATCAGACTTATTGTTGCTTCAATCCCCTTATAATACTCTATTGATCTAAACACCCCGTCTTGGAGTTTCGTTGGCATTAATAAAAGAATATGACTGCATCTTGCAAAGGAATTGAAGCGTCTTTATAGCCAAACAGTTGTCGATGAGTCAGCTAGCGTTGGAATGGGGAAATGTCTTTTGTGAAAAAGATAGAGTTGTAATTGTCGGGAAATTCAAATTAAGCTCATTATTTTGAAATATGATGATTCGATGCATTTATTCAAATGTTGTGAAAAAATCTAATCGTCCCTAATGTAATATCTAAATGGGAAATGTATTTTGAATGGAAATTTTGTGCACGAATGAGTTGTGATTCCACTACTAAGATGATAGGGAATGACAGTGCATGCTTTTCTCTTCTCAAGGACCTGGACTAGAGGAAAAACACAAGTGTCGCTTGAATGTTGTGCTTAACAATAAATATGAAACTGATGGAAAATCTATACCAAATTCTCATTGTTGCCAAAGCTTAATGGCGTTATGATCACACTTCTATGAAATAATGCTTCAGAATTTCTTCCAATCTACAAAAGATTATGTGTTGGATTTCGATTTTCATGTTTATTGTCCCGAAATGATTTGCATGGTCGAAGATAAAAACAGTCAAATGTTTTGTGAATCGGTGATTAAGCATAATGACAATTAAATGAAATTTCCTGTTATCTAATGTTCAATGGTCATAGTAAAGATGACAGAAAATCGTTTCTTTAGAAATATCAATCACAGGTTATGAAGTGAGAATAAATCTTTAAAAAGCAAAGAATATAAAAATTGTTTTCACCAGAAGAAAAACTTCGGCAAGAATTTGATGATTGTGGAATTTCCTTTGAAGGTGCCTGTGACTGCTGTAAATAATCTGTGAACAAATTTGATTATGTTTTATTAATTTCGTTTCATAATGTATGCCGGGTTAGGAATGTGTAATTGTCTGGGTAATGTACGGTGTCTAGATGCCAGGTCTGTGCGGACTTAATGAACGTGTTCAAGTCTTTGACACTGGAACACCTACTTCACAGTAACCTATCATTGGGGTGGTCAGTCCCACCTCCATGCAATGAGGAGCTATCTCTGGAAGAATCTCGGAATAACTTGGAAGTGAATAGACGACAGCTGTGTGATTATGTTGTGAGATGTCATATTGTTTAGGGGCAGATGCATGATGTTTAGTGGTGAGATATATTGTTTAGGGGAGATGATTAATGTTTAGTGGTGAGATATATTGTTTAGGAGAGATGATTAATGTTCAGTGGTGAGATATATTGTTTAGGGGAGATGATTAATGTTCAGTGGTGAGATATATTGTTTAGGGGAGATGATTAATGTTTAGTGGTGAGATATATTGTTTAGGGGAGATGATTAATGTTTAGTGGTGAGATATATTGTTTAGGGGAGATGATTAATGTTTAGTGGTGAGATATATTGTTTAGGAGAGATGATTAATGTTTAGTGGTGAGATATATTGTTTAGGAGAGATGATTAATGTTCAGTGGTGAGATATATTGTTTAGGGGAGATGATTAATGTTTAGTGGTGAGATATATTGTTTAGGAGAGATGATTAATGTTCAGTGGTGAGATATATTGTTTAGGGGAGATGATTAATGTTTAGTGGTGAGATATATTGTTTAGGAGAGATGATTAATGTTCAGTGGTGAGATATATTGTTTAGGGGAGATGATTAATGTTTAGTGGTGAGATATATTATTTAGGGGAGATGATTAATGTTTAGTGGTGAGATATATTATTTAGGGGAGATGATTAATGTTTAGTGGTGAGATATATTGTTTAGGAGAGATGATTAATGTTCAGTGGTGAGATATATTGTTTAGGGGAGATGATTAATGTTCAGTGGTGAGATATATTGTTTAGGGAGAAGCTGCATAATGTTTAGAATCGATATATATAAAAATGTTTAGAGTTTAGATATGTTTAGAGGTGAGATTTTTCAGAGGTGATATGTCACGTTCAGAGGTGAAAATGTCATAATGTAGGTACAATGCCTTTTTTAAGAAGTGAGATGTTTTGTGCTCAGGTGATATTACATTATGATTAAAATAAGATAAGATAACATAAGAGGTAAGCTATTGTTACAATGTGAGATATATACCTATAGGTGAGTTATCATACTGCCTAGAGGTGTTATAATGCCTAGAGGGGAGTTATCATACTGCTTAGAGGGGAGTTATCATACTGCATAGAGGGGGGTTATCATATTGCATAGAGGGAAGTTATCATACTGCCTAGAGGGGAGTTATCATACTGCTTAGAGGGGAGTTATAATGCTTAGAGGGGAGTTATCATACTGCCTAAAGAGGAGTTTTCATAATGCCTATAGGTGAGTTATCATAATGCCTAGAGGTGAGTTATCATAATGACTTATATACAGCATTTAAAGTGTTCAGTATTATTGAAGAGGACAGTCATCTCTAATGCATAGAGTCATGTTCCTAGAATCAGCTGTTTTGTGCTGATTCAGCCCAAGATTTGAATCTTCTTCTGTTAATCATTGACGACTGATTCAACTTTTCCACCTTATAAGGAAACAATGAGCGCAAGGTGTGCAGAATGTCCTTTAATGGAAGTGATTTGTGTATCCACAGTCACATACACAACCAATGTCATTGTGTCCGAATGACAACCAAGCTGAAGAGGTTAGATTAGTCGTCTCCCATAGGTCAAGAGTCAGCCTTAAACAAACCCCGATCCAAACACTACCAACCACGCGAAGATGTTTGCGCGTATCTCCCGCTTGGCATGCTGGGAAGAAGCGTTCAGTCTATATGTCATTGTTTAGCATACCTCCGGTGGGTAGAGGGCTGTTGACATAACGGGTATGGCTCCGGTGTATGACCCCCATACCATTCCCCCTCCATACCGACAGGGTGGCAAGTGCCGCTTTAATAGTAGGCAGACGCAGCCATAATTACTTCCACAAACAGATTTTTAACACCATCAACAGTTAGTCTTAAGTTTGAGATAAGCCAGGAATGGAGGTAAATACCTGCAGGTCAGTAGCTCTCAGGGGGACTGATGGAGGAGATGTGTGTGTGTATACTCATCATAATCATCATAATCCCCCGGTGTATCAGGGCATCCTTGTTGTACCTGCCTCCATCCTTTCTCTACCTAATCTTCATTGCCATTCCCATCCTTTCTGTGTTCATACTCATCTGATTCCAGCCTTGTGCCATCCTTGTTCTCTCTCATCCTCTCCATCCTTCTCTAACTCCATCCTTTTGTATCTCCAATCTTCTCTATCCCATCTTTTGTGTCCATCCTTCTCTATCCCATCTTTTGTGTCCATCCTTCTCTATCCCATCTTTTGTGTGTCAATCCTTCTCTATCCCATCCTTTTGTGTCCATCCTTCTCTATCCCATCTTTTGTGTGTCAATCCTACTCTATCCCATCCTTTTGTGTCCATCCTTCTCTATCCCATCTTTTGTGTGTCAATCCTTCTCTATCCCATCCTTTTGTGTCCATCCTTCTCTATCCCATCTTTTGTGTGTCAATCCTTCTCTATCCCATCTTTTGTGTCCATCCTTCTCTATCCCATCTTTTATGTCCATCCTTCTCTATCCCATCCTTTTGTGTGTCCATCCTTCTCTATCCCATCTTTTGTGTGTCCATCCTTCTCTATCCCATCTTTTGTGTCCATCCTTCTCTATCCCATCCTTTTGTGTCCATCCTTCTCTATCCCATCCTCTTGTGTGTCCATCCTTCTCTATCCCAACTTTTATGTCCATCCTTCTCTATCCCATCCTTTTGTGTGTCCATCCTTCTCTATCCCATCCTCTTTTGTGTCCATCCTTCTCTATCCCATCCTTTTGTGTGTCCATCCTTCTCTATCCCATCCTTTTGTGTGTCCATCCTTCTCTATCTCATCCTTTTGTGTGTCCATCCTTCTCTATCTCATCCTTTTGTGTGTCCATCCTTCTCTATCCCATCCTTTTGTGTGTCCATCCTTCTCTATCCCATCTTTTGTGTGTCCATCCTTCTCTATCCCATCCTTTTGTGTGTCCATCCTTCTCTATCCCATCCTTTTGTGTCCATCCATCTCTATCTCATCCTTTTGTGTCCATCCTTCTCTATCCCATCCTTTTGTGTCCATCCTTCTCTATCCCATCCTTTTGTGTCCATCCTTCTCTATCTCATCCTTTTGTGTCCATCCTTCTCTATCCCATCTTTTGTGTGTCCATCCTTCTCTATCCCATCCTTTTGTGTGTCCATCCTTCTCTATCCCATCCTTTTGTGTCTCCATCCTTCTCTATCCCATCCTTTTGTGTGTCCATCCTTCTCTATCTCATCCTTTTGTGTGTCCATCATTCTCTATCCCTATCCTCTTGTGTGTCCATCCTTCTCTATCCCATCTTTTATGTCCATCCTTCTCTATCCCATCCTTTTGTGTCCATCCTTCTCTAACTCCATCCTTATAGAGATTCATCCTTATGTATCCCCATTCATTTATATCTCCATCCTTTTGTATGTCTCCCTGTCCTTACCCTGGTCTCCACTCCGTGGCTCCCCACAAGTACAGCCTGGCTGTACACCGACTACGTGATATGTGAATATAAGAGTATAACGGCACTCAGGGCAAGACATTGGTACATTAAGAAGGCATCCTGGCAATGAGAAACATACAAATTGCAAGTTGATTGAAGCAGTTCCAGTGATGCCCAGGTTATGGCTGAACGTACTATGTGGTATTCTTAGAAGGGCATTCTCTCTGGAATATTCACCTCTCATTGTTGAGTGTTGAAAGATTGACAAATGTGGTTTAAAGCTGTCATCGTGTTGGATTGTAATGACAGAGCTGCAGGTGGCTATCTCCTAGACACTTGTATCGAGCCCGCACTCTATGTTACCAGCCAATCAATACTTGACATCAATACCCCTGCTTCTATTATTCATGTACTGGTATGACCATTATGACATTGTAGTGATGGAATACGGTCCTACTTGGTACCCTTTTTACAATTCATGATGTAGTGATGGAATACAGTCCTACTTGGTACCCTGTTTACAGTTCATGATGTAGTGATGGAATACGGTCCTACTTGGTACCCTGTTTACAATTCATGATGTAGTGATGGAATACGGTCCTACTTGGTACCCTGTTTACAATTCATGATCTGTTAACAATTCATGATGTAGTGATGGAATACGGTCCTACTTGGTACCCTGTTTACAATTCATGATGTAGTGATGAAATACGGTCCTGCTTGGTACCCTGTTTACAATTCATGATGTAGTGATGGAATACGGTCCTTCTTGGTACCCTTTTTACAATTCATGATGTAGTGATGGAATACAGTCCTACTTGGTACCCTGTTTACAGTTCATGATGTAGTGATGGAATACGGTCCTACTTGGTACCCTGTTTACAGTTCATGATGTAGTGATGGAATACAGTCCTTGGAAGGCAAACAATGCCATTTTCTCTGAAACTATATGAGCCAGGATCTACTTTTCATGGGTTTGAATCCAAAACTTGCCCCAGCTATGATTGTTGATCTTCCAGAACCAAATCAGTGATCCAAGAAAATATTTAACCAATGTCACCTCAAGCATTTCTCACGCATTACATTCACACACCATGGTACAACTGAACTGCAGGCCATTTAAACCTTTGTTTTATTTAGGAAATATCTCTTTTCTAAATTGGCCAGTAGTTAAACCGAAATGCCAAATTGTTTCTAAAACCAGTCTGTGTTGTGCAATTGTCAGTTGAACAATATTACCAAAAACAGTATGGTTTCCCCATCTTGGAACCCTTTTGATGTTCGCAACACAATGCAAGTTCCAGCATCACAAAATATGAATTTTCTGTTTGTAATGGTCTGTCCATCTTAGTTTGAAATAAATTGGTATTTTTTGTCAATTTGGTCTGCATTAAATTCTCACTTTATAAATACCAATTTAGACATTAACAAGATATACACAGTAAAACCCCCTTTGTCTCCCATTGTCCAAATCTGACACTGCAGTTTAATTCTTTTCTTCAAAGGACAGAGAAAACCAATTCGGTAAATCAAAGCTAGAAGGACCAGGATAAAATTGGTTTTCTAGCCCGGGTTGATTCAAATTGTCTAAAACTGATTGAGTCCTGACATTCCGACACACAGAGACCCTCCCCATCGCAGACAATTGGACATGAGATGTGCCATTGTCTTTTCGCATTGATTGAAATTGAGAATCGTGGATTTGACACATGATGGTAAGAGGGAATGCAACTCTGCTACTCTGAGATATTAGGTGCGAAGGATCTCGTTAGTAATTAGAAAATACTATTCCAACTCGTAAAAACATTTGGGGCCATTGTTGTGAGGGATTATGGGGTGAGAATACAGCAAACAAAGACACTACGGACAATAACTCAGACGTGTGATATCGATTGATTTGGTATTGAGTTGGTAATTTGGTTGCCTCTGAGTTGAGAATCAGTTGAGCTTGTCGGATTGAAACAGCCTTGTACCTAGACTCGGAATGAAAGCTTTGTGAAGTTTCATTGTGGTAGTTCTTGATGTGGCCAAATCGGTTCCACATGTTCTTAAGCCCCTGGTTCCACAAACACTTTGTAGCACTGCATTCATTACCAGGAGATAATAGGCTGGCTTGATCCCGTACAGGATATTGTAGTGATTATACGAGTACATCGTATATTCTCTCAGTGTAATTGAGGCTAACTGACCAGCGCCTCCATCTACATTTGGAAATGATATTGAAGTGGTCCCATCTTGTGGGGGGTGTCCTCATACTTCCTTCATCTCAACCAACTTGATAATCATTTCTCAAGATCAAAAGACGACTCCCTGGAGGTTTTCTGATAACATCCATGCCAGTTTTTGAGGAAACGATAATATTTTAGTGATACTTATAATAACTTTTGTGCTTGCTTCTGTCCAAAGGAAACAGAGAGACCAGTGATTTGTTTGTTGTGCCCATTACGAGTCCATATGTCACCTAGGCTATAATAGCCATAATGGCCTCGCCAGACGGGGAATCTTCAGGGTCTTGAGAACCAGCAGGCTTGGTCGCAGGGGACATTGGCACCGCCAAAAGATACTAATTCCATTAAAAGACAGAGATACCATTATCTTTATCTTGGCCTTGTAATCTATATTCTTTTGGAAATTTCTTTATATTTTTGTGTTTGAGTAGTAAAATGACCTTGCTTATCAGGTCATTTGAAATTGTTTAAAGGTTTATTCGGTGCTGTTATTCGGAAATGAGTTTCAAGATTTGTTATTTCCTTTGATATATACAACCAGTTATGTTAGTTTATATTGTTGCAGTATCAATTCAAGTTTGTGGGAAATATGTCAGAAAAATGTTTTTCTTGGATGAAACTTTTTTGACAAAGTTCTTTTATGTTCTATGTCTTCTAAGAGTTACTGCCCATGTAGAATCTCCTTCAATGCTTTTATTTTTATTTTTATTTTTATTCCTTACACTTACTCTAAGTTTATTGGATAGAATTAGGATTTACCCGTAATTCTGTAATTACTTTCACGAACATGCAAGTTCCCATAGCTTGTGTTCACAGAAGACTGAAATACAATACATTTGGAAGAACAGGCGTGAGAAGCTTTTCTTTCTTTCCTCAGTGGAGCTCTAATTATTTTTTTGAGTTGGCCAATTTTGTTTCAGTAATGAATGTATGTACTCCTGAGGATTATCCTGCCAGGAAAATTGTTGAAATAAGACTGCTAGGAATTAAGATATTTCCTTTTGGCAGGTTTATTAAAAACAAAGCATTTCAGCAGAAAGAGTAAGCTATTTGACACTTATAAGAGTTTAGGGTACCCCAGGGTTCCCTGATTTTCAATTGAAGTCAGCGATTAGAGCTGGCCAGTACTTGAGTTGAATTAAAACCCAGACAAGGAGGCTGGTCTGAGGCCAGGGGCTTGTTTGACCCCAGTTTCATTAAGCTAATGTGCTGATAATTGAACCCCAGTGTGGGAAAAGGTAGAAAGTATTATCAAGCTGATCTTCAGCTGATGGGAGGCAGTGAGATAGTTGTGTTTTGGTATATTAATAATACTCATGGGAAATGCACCAGAGGTTGTTGCTCACTGGATTAAATGAATTAGTGTATTTGTAAATGTATAAAAAATGGTTTAGTGTTACATCCCTGGTTCCAACTCGTTTTTCTATGTATTCATTTCTCAGAGGTAAAGGTATATTAACATTATTCAGTTAATTATTTCTCATTATGTGGAGGAGGATTAATTTGTTAAATGTTTTGAATGCAATGTTGAAGCACTGCGCAGGTCTGGAGTTACGTTTCCTTTTAGGAATCTTACAGCAAGTTATCTCCATCACATATAAAACCATAAGTAGAAATGCCAGTTTTTACTCTTGGAAGTAAGTTTAACAATGAGGTAGCATTGAATCAAGTATTTTTTATTGTGAGGTTTCTATGATGTAAATTAAGCAATGAGAAAGCATTGAATCAAGTATTTTCTATTGTAAGGTTTCTTGGAAGTAAATTAAGCAATGAGATAGCATTGAATCAAGTATTTTCTATTGTAAGGTTTCTTGGAAGTAAATTAAGCAATGAGATAGCATTGAATCAAGTATTTTATATTGTAAGGTTTCTTGGAAGTAAATAAGGCAATGAGATAGCATAGAACCAAGTATATTCTATTGGAAGGTGTCTTGGAAGTAAATTAAGCAATGAGATAGCATTGAATCAAGTATATTCTATTATAAGGTTTCTTGGAAGTAAATCAAGCAATGAGATAGCATTGAATCAAGTATATTCTATTGTAAAGTTTCTTGGAAGTAAATAAGCAATTATGTAGCATTGAATCAAGTATTTTCTATTGTAAGGTTTCTTGGAAGTAAGTTTAACAATGAGATAGCATTGAATCAAGTATTTTCTATTGTAAGGTTTCTTGGAAGTAAATTAAGCAATGAGATAGCATTGAATCAAGTATATTCTATTGTAAGGTTTCTTGGAAGTAAATTAAGCAATGAGATAGCATTGAATCAAGTATTTTCTATTGTAATGTTTCTTGGAAGTAAATCAAGCAATGAGATAGCATTGAATCAAGTATTTTCTATTGTAAGGTTTCTTGGAAGTAAGTTTAACAATGAGATAGCATTGAATCAAGTATTTTCTATTGTAAGGTTTCTTGGAAGTAAGTTTAACAATGAGATAGCATTGAATCAAGTATTTTCTATTGTAAAGTTTCTTGGAAGTAAGTTTAACAATGAGATAGCATTGAATCAAGTATTTTCTATTGTAAGGTTTCTTGGAAGTAAATTAAGCAATGAGATAGCATTGAATCAAGTATATTCTATTGTAAGGTTTCTTGGAAGTAAATTAAGCAATGAGATAGCATTGAATCAAGTATTTTCTATTGTAAGGTTTCTTGGAAGTAAATCAAGCAATGAGATAGCATTGAATCAAGTATTTTCTATTGTAAGGTTTTTTGGAAGTAAGTTTAACAATGAGATAGCATTGAATCAAGTATTTTCTATTGTAATGTTTCTTGGAAGTGAATTAAGCAATGAGATAGCATTGAATCAAGTATATTCTATTGTAAAGTTTCTTGGAAGTAAATAAGCAATTATGTACCATTGAATCAAGTATATTCTATTGTAAGGTTTCTTGGAAGTAAATTAAGCAATGAGATAGCATTGAATCAAGTATTTTCTATTGTAAGGTT
Source organism: Haliotis rufescens (assembly GCF_023055435.1). Taxonomy (NCBI): domain Eukaryota; kingdom Metazoa; phylum Mollusca; class Gastropoda; order Lepetellida; family Haliotidae; genus Haliotis; species Haliotis rufescens. Next base: position 49,096,426 of record NW_025964334.1, read on the forward strand.
TCTTGGAAGTAAGTTTAGCAATGAGATAGCATTGAATCAAGTATTTTCTATTGTAAGGTTTCTTGGAAGTAAGTTTAACAATGAGATAGCATTGAATCAAGTATTTTCTATTGTAAGGTTTCTTGGAAGTAAGTTTAACAATGAGATATCATTTGAATCAAGTATTTTCTATTGTAAAGTTTCTTGGAAGTAAGTTTAACAATGAATTAGCATTGAATCAAGTATATTCTATTGTAAAGTTTCTTGGAAGTAAATTAAGCAATGAGATAGCATTGAATCAAGTATTTTCTATTGTAAAGTTTCTTGGAAGTAAGTTTAACAATGAGATAGCATTGAATCAAGTATTTTCTATTGTAAGGTTTCTTGGAAGTAAGTTTAACAATGAGATAGCATTGAATCAAGTATATTCTATTGTAAAGTTTCTTGGAAGTAAGTTTAACAATGAGATAGCATTGAATCAAGTATATTCTATTGTAAAGAATCTTGGAAGTAAATTAAGCAATGAGATAGCATTGAATCAAGTATATTCTATTGTAAAGTTTCTTGGAAGTAAGTTTAACAATGAGATAGCATTGAATCAAGTATTTTCTATTGTAAGGTTTCTTGGAAGTAAGTTTAACAATGAGATAGCATTGAATCAAGTATATTCTGTTGTAAAGTTTCTTGGAAGTAAGTTTAACAATGAGATAGCATTGAATCAAGTATTTTCTATTGTAAAGTTTCTTGGAAGTAAGTTTAGCAATGAGATAGCATTGAATCAAGTATTTTCTATTGTAAGATTTCTTGGAAGTAAATTAAGCAATGAAGTAAGACTAAAGCGTTGTAATTTTCCTCACAAACCTAATGAAGCTTTGGTCAGATGAAACAAATATGTTCTAGTGAAAAAGTAGACATCAAAACATGATCTCTAATGACTAAGAAGAGCTTGCCATCGATTGAAAATGGACAGAGAATAATTTACGAGAATTGTCCTGTGATTATTGTCCGTCTGTCACAGGCGTTGCTTGTTTTAACGGGACTAACGAGTGGCGAGACTTTGTCAGAAAGATCTAGTTTGATTACATATCTCGCCCGGTTTGGGTCGTAAGTGAGTACAGACCAAATTGTTCCTAGGTCAAAGCAATTGGAACTAATTTAGTCAAGCACTTTCCTCTATGGTTGAAAAACATGATTGTTAAGTTGCGTTCATGATCATAAAGATATGCGGTTACTTCCATTTAAGATGATCAGGAAGCCCATTTGGAGAGGAAGTAAGCTATTTGAACCCTAGTCTTTGGCGAGGGAAATTAACCGAATATGAATTACACCAATAATAAGTTTGGTGTGAGGGTCAATATATTGAGAGAGAAGTTGCGACAAAACAGTCACCCTGGCTCCCTTGACCTGAGTATTGTGTCTGTCCTATATCTTTAAGGTTGATCTTTTACAGGAAGTCCCCTACTTCATTGGTCAAATTTCTCCCACAAACCCTTGTGAACGAAGATCCAATTTTTCCGGCTATAAACATCAAGGGGAAAATAACTGTGCATTTCAATTATACAGTTTTGTAAACAGAAGGGTCTTAAATGGGCTTTTGATTACAAACTAATGACTCAGATTGTATGTTAATATTTTTTTTATCTCCAAAACACTAAGAGTATGGGAATATGGTTTTGTAAGTACAGTAAACGATGTGGAACATCTCCTTTGTGATGAAGAAATATAGTGTGTATATAGAACCACGTTATTACACCTGTGCAATACATTGGCCACTGTGTTATGTTTGATGTTTGAGCTGGAGCTAAGGAAATGGGCAAAAGAGTTTGAGAATTAATGAGTTGAGGAGCAGTTCATCGCATTAACTGGAAGTTCACTGGGTATTATTACATACAGGATTGTGTTTGGAAACGGAGCACAACTTTAAATAGCTACACATCGTTCAAACAGTCTCTCATAAAATCTTGCATAACTCCATCGTTTTGTTCATGTGTTTAGTTTCACGGTCAATTAATATCCGAGTACAATCCAAATCAGCACCAAGCCTTCCATGATACAGCAAATGACATTTTATGGAATGGTTTCCATAGAAACTGTTTATTTCGTAAGTTTATTCATTAATTGTGCACTGCTCGGTTGGCGGCGGTCATGCATGAATTTAAAAGTTCATACACTGTAGAAAGAAAATAATCAAGTGTTTACAGTTTGCTACCAAGTTGTATCATATGTCTTGTCAGTTGGTGAAGAGTTGGAACAGCAGTCTTTGATCAAGCACCATGGGGATTCTGGGTAAGAATGTCTATCCCCAGTAACCTATGCTTATCGTAAGAGGCGACTGAAAGGGACAGTTGCTCCGGCTTGGGGACTTGGTAGTCCAACTGTTTAGAATGATGCTCATGACGTCAGTCATTGGATTGTCTGGTCAAGACTTGACTGCTGTCATATAGCTGGAATAGTGCTGAGTTGATTTAATCGACCAGTGTTAAGAATTGATTAATGTTTTTTTAGAAATGTTCTTCACTTTATCAACATGATTACAGTGTGTACTGTCCCGTGAAGATCCGGGTGAGAACTTGACTCCGGCAATCCACGCTTGTCGTAAGAGGCGAGAGACGGGAAAGGATGGTCAGACTAGCTGACTTGGTGGATGCATGTCATCGTATCCCAATTGCATGGATCGATGATCATGATGTGGATCACTGGATTGTTTGGTCCTGACTCGATTATGTACAGAGCGTCGTCATATAGCCGGAATATTGCAGAGTGTGGCGTTAAACAACAAACAAACAAACAAAGTGTACTGGGTTTTGTCAGTTGATTGACACGCTGCTTCAGGACATTAGTTATTTTACTGAAGTTTTTAAATTTGAAATATTGTTGAAGTGATAACTCTGTGTTGGTTTGGGGATAATTTATAGAGGTGGGCATACTTAATAGGGATGAGGATAGTTTTTAAGGGAGTGGCGGGATCGATGGGGATGGAAAGAATGTTGATAGTTCATAGTAGTAGGATACTTTGCTGGGGTCGGTGTTATTAATAGGATGGGGGTACTTGTAGTGTGAATGAGTTGGGTTTAACGCTGCTTTTAACAGTGTTCCAGTTATATCACTCGTGTCAGCTTAATGTGGGAGGAAAGCCCGAAGTGATGCAGGTCTCAGACGTTTACCACTTTGGTGAAACCCACGAGTGCGGGTATGGTGCTGACAAACCTAGACACATAATCGGGGCGAACTGTGGGGTATCTGTAAGGCAGTGGGGATTGTAGTTAGCCAAGTGTTGATATTTGACTGTCATAAATCTATATTTAAGTACCGGACCTACGGCTGTCATAAGTCTATGTCAAAATATGGGATCATGACTGTCTTATGACAAAGTTTGAGATCTATGAAACTCGTAAGTCTATGTTAAAATACGAGATCTACAATTGTAAGTCTATAGTATAGCATGGGCGTAATGACTGCTGTTATAGTCTTAAATTTAAGTATGATTAACGACTGACATAACATTTTGTTAAAGACTATTTACTGTGAATGTTGTAAGACTATGTGGAGAAGGGTTACAAAGGTCAATAATCTCTATTTTGAAACATCGTAGCTACGACTATCGTAAGTCTATGTTAAAGTCTACAGACAGACATCTATAGGCACTCACAGGTTGTCTCCGCTAAATACTTTCAAAGAAAGTTGGTTTCGGTATCGGCCTCTCCTTTTTTGATACCTTGGATTTGGATAAAAAATCATGTTTAAGTATTGGAGCTACATGTAATGATACGTCAAAGTTTGGGAGCTGCGATTGTCGTAACATAACATGTAGCTGCGACTGTTGTAAGTCTATCTTGAAGGGTTATATTAGGCGTAACACTGAGTTCAGTTATTGGACCAAGACTCCGGCTTCTAACCCTCCACAGAAGGCATCCATGAGGTTGGCAGGTAGCTGGGTCGGGTAGGACTGAGTATCTTGCCCTAGTTAGCATTCTGGGCTGTTTCTAAGTGCAGTCGTAGGTTACAAATGTTCGTGTGACAATCGTCAGGGGTACACCCCTGTCAGTATGTTTCATCAGGTACATCGCACTCAACTATTAGTCGTCTTATCCACACCTGCAGTCAACAAAACCACCGTTCGCGCCATTATTCCAAGCCAGCCCACGGCACAAGACCGCCGGGACAATAGTGTTTAACATATGTAGGTAAAAAGATGCATTATTTTGCCCCTTGTTGGCTAGTGCCACACGCTGTGGCGGCCGCCCTCTAAGCTGGAGAGTGGGTGAGCTTAGAGATCATAGGTGACGGACTATCGGCAGTCTCACTTCTCAAATTCTTCCTGTAATCCCCTACAATTGTCAGGGGTAAACTGAAAAATTTTTCCGGGTCCCCATGTACATATTACTTGGTGGGTCGGACAGGTGCCCTAATGCCAGTCCCCGTGTACAACAAACAAGACAAACAGTAACAAACAAAGACTGCCTCGGCAGAACCGCTTCGTGTTTGTCGAGGGATTCTCCCTGGCAGGCCTATAAACTAAAACAATTTCTCACAGCTCCTTCAAATGAGGAGCAGATAAGACTATTGTGAAAAGGAAAACATCTTAACGCTTCACGTTTTACTTGACTTCCCAAAATGAAACGATAACAAACCCTTTATCCTCAAGAATTTGGATAATCATTTCTGGAAGTGTTTGTTTGTGAGACGTGGGCATAGGCAATATAATCCGATAACTGTCACTTGTTTGTGACTGTCAACAGATTATCACTTGTCCGGCAAATACACAAATAATGCGGAACTTATAATCCCGGGGAACGATAATCTCTCGACGGAGATGGAGAACTTCATTATTATTTGTGGGGGTACTTATCACAATATTTTGGCGTGTCTGTGAAAAGTTTGCTGAATATGTTAACACCTCATTGATGGAGGATTCGGAGAAAGTTGGGATTTGTAAACCCCCTGAAACAGATTTTTTCGCTTGTTTTACTTTCAATGAATTTTGTAAAAAGTTAGTAATATTTAGGTTAATTCTGTCTTGTAATAGAAAGCAATATTGAATGGTGAGAGTGATGAAATATCTTTGGCAGTGTACAGAAGCCGGTAGGTCCTTGTCAATACCCTCATGTTAAAAAAGAACATAGGGATGTAGATTAAGATGATATAGCAAACTTCAGGACCCTAGAACCCATTTAGTGTTTAACACTGTTGTGGATGCCTTTAAACATCTTGACACCTTAGTGCAGCAGGTCATATTTAAAAAATAATTATTTATGACATTTTGAATTTAGATAGTGACATACGTCAACAAAACATGCACATGTGTATATTCACTTCGCGCTTTTTATTGTCGGTGATTGTAAAAAATGGGAAAAAGATGAGCAAAATAGCAGTTTTACAAATCAAAACACGATTTTGAATGATTTGATAATTCCTTATCCAGAAACATTTGTCCTTGCTTTACAGATAAGCCGATGCTCGCATATGCATGGTACGGAGGTTGGTGATAGATAATTCCTCCTGGCCTATCTGCTAGAGACTATTTATGTTGTGCGCTGTCACATTACGCACTCAACTTGTTTTTATCTGGATGTTGTTGGGTCTGTGTTGTAAAAGTCCTGTTTTATAGTCCCTGTATCTCAGGATGCTTGGCTCTGCCACTGAAGCCTGATTGTCTTCAAATAAGCATGAACACATTCTGAAGGCAAACAAACAAACAGATGTATTGTTTTATGGACACATAGGCCGTCAAATTTGTTAACGTCAAGTTTGTTAGCGTCAAGTTGACTGACTAGACTAGACACATATTATGCTATATTACACCCCCACACACACACACAGCCACGCACACCTAAAAATGAGTTTCCTGTTAAGTCAATCCAAAAATAGAGTAGGGTAGTTTTTGTTTTGTTTTCTAATTGTTATTTTTACCCCTGTTTTGAAAAAACAGTACGATATAGTGATCAGCATGTCTGTCCGTCTGTTTTCCGATTCTGGACCAGAACTCCAAAACTGTTCCATTTTTCTCAATGAAACTTGTTATACAGATCAGTCTAGTGATGAACTGGTGCCTTTTGATGATTTGGGATATATTTTTTATCTTTAATGACAACATGTTGCACTTATACTGAAAATGAGGGTTGTGCTCTTTTCTGGAGCAGAACTCCCAAACTGTTCAATATTTCTCAATGAAACTTGCTACACAGATCAGTCTAGTGATGAACTGGTGCCTTTTGATGATTTGGGATATATTTTTTATCTTTAATGACAACATGTTGCACTTATACTGAAAATGAGGGTTGTGCTCTTTTCTGGAGCAGAACTCCCAAACTGTTCAATATTTCTCAATGAAACTTGCTACACAGATCAGTCTAGTGATGAACTGGTGCCTTTTGATGATTTAGGTTTTTAAAAAATCCGGTACAGCATTATTTCACAGTACGTCAGTAAACGCCTACTTTGAAATGAAGATAATGTCTGGTTTATCTTTAGTGAAGAGCAATAAAGTTATGCTTGTAGCACAAAACGTGGACAATATCTGGATGATGATAAAAGCAACTATAGAAAAACTGAGAAAAAATGTTTTGGGTTGGGGTTCCAGATTAGGGATGGCCGAGAGACCGGAAACATGTTTTTTATTGGCCTCGTGGCCTTGTTTTAGCTCTAAAGAATAGTTGTCGTCTTTTATCAGTGTCAGAATTGAACACATCATGGCTGCATGTCTAATATTGTATTAACCATGGTGCTCCCTTGAGTTTGTGTTTGAACCCTGTTTTTGGTCGATATTATCCTTACAAGTTTTATCAGTGTTGGAGACCTGTGAAGATCTGGGGTATAATAGGTCTTCAGCAACCCACGCTTGCCGTAAAAGGTGACTATGCTTGTCGTAAGAGGTGACAAAAAGGGATCAGGTGGTCATGCTCGCTGACTTGGTTGATGCATGTCATCGTATCCCAATTGTGTGGATCGATGCTCATGATGTTAATCACTGGATTGTCTGGTCCAGACTTGATTATTTACTTTAATTTGACAACAGATTGTTTATTGTGTCTGACGAGACATTACTTTTGCTTATGGTACCAATATGGGAATTGAACCCAGACCTTATGTGTGGGAAATAACTATCCACTGTGCTATATTAATGGTCATGTGTTTGTCGTAAACAACTTAATTCTTTTGTTATCAGATAACACATTATACAGCATCAAACCTGGAACTCCTGATTGGTAAGTCAACACCTCATCCACAAGACTATCCTCCCTCTGCTTAGTATAGTATCTTTAGCTAATCCGGCTATGTATAGCAGTGGGTAAGGTGGCCCAGTTGCCTAAGGTGCTGCAATTTGCTGTGCAGAGTTACATCCCTTGGACACGCCAGGAAAATATGCTCGTGGGTTTTAATCCAAGTTTGCCCCAGTTATGTTTCTAGGTTTGTCAGCACCCTGTATAAAGCGAAAAACATCTGAGACCTGTTACACTTCGGGCTTTCCTCCCACATTAAGCTGACACGCTGTGATATAAATGGAATACTGTTCAAAGCGGCTTTAAACCCCGTTCACTCACATATTCACTTTGTAAAACAACACATGATTTTACAACAGCTAGTTCCTACAGTAGATAACACAACTTGACTCTGATACATCTCACTCCTTTAATGTATTGCTTTCTCAAAAAAATAACTTTTGAAACGATAATCAAAAAGGAAGTTTTTTTGAAAAAAACCCCAACCTCAAACATCCATTTCATATTCTGGCATTCACTTGAGAAGGAATTTAATGTTGAAAGATATTCTTTAAGACAAAGAGAGTTCACCCACAAAATAAGAGGCACAATATGCCGATTCTTCACTGCGTATTGAATATCATGGCATCTCCAAGATGGGTTGTTTTGAAACGAGAATCCATGAAATATGAATTCTCAAAGTAAATGGTGCATATAATGCTCTCTTTGAATGTTCTGTGCAGTAATAATTAGAATTTTGGATAAAAAATGAGATATTAGAAAGGTGCACTTTGTCAGCGAGATCTGGTAAACTCTTCTTGTGTGTTGGAGAGTCGCTTCCTGCTATTAGTCATTGGTGTCAAATCTCTCCCCCTCTCTTTCTCCCCTCCCTCCCAACTCTTTCACTGCTTACTTAACATTACCCCAAGAAGGTTAATATCCTTTTCAAGTATAGCTACAAAATGTTGTAAACTATAAACATAAAAATAACTTTTAGACAATTAAGATGCATTTGTCTAAGGACATTGACAACTACCCTCTTTCAGCTGGAAGATTGTCAACTGTTCAGAATTGGATTGTATTAGATTGTACTGGATTGTACTGGATTTTACTGGATTGTACTCGTTTTTACTTGATTGTACTAGATTGTACTGGATTGTACTTGATTGTACTCATGTGTACTGGATTGTACTTGATTGTATTCATTTGTACTGGATTGTACTTGATTGTACTCATTTGTACTGGATTGTACTTGATTGTACTCATTTGTACTGGATTGTACTTGATTGTACTCATTTGTACTCATTTGTACTGGATTGTACTGGACTGTACTGGATTATGCTGTTAAACTGGTTGTCCACATTAGTCAGATCTGAATTTGTCCCGGACCTTATGATGAAATTAACAAGGTCAGATTAAGTTTTGGGGTGCAGCGAATCTTGATCAGTGAGTCCAAAATTAGCAGTAATATATACTACCTAAGAGAAGTTAAAGAACACCTGATTTTTGTTTTTGACTGTAGTTAATCTGTCATACTAAAAAAAAGTTAAAGAACACATAATTCCTTACATGTCAGATAAACAATTGGTTGTTCTTTAACTTAATCTTTGTAGTTTTTTAACTTGCATCTCTTTTTTTCACCATATATTTAAGCATGTGTGTACGTGTCTAATATCATGTATTTGAAAACAATATCTTGTCATCTTTTTACCGAAAATGCTCCAAGAGTTCCTGTAAGTAGAACCAGTTGTAAGGGCGACATTATCAGTGAAGTTTATGTTTGGTTCTATCTGTGCAACAACGTCTGTCTCTGTCCAATCCCTTCTCACATACAGTCTACATCCATCTCTGCCACAGAGCATCTTCAGGAGACTTTGATAATGAGAGATGTATATTATAACGGATTTGATGAGTTTGGAGGCGGGTGTTGTGTTTTGATCTTCTGTCATAATGGCTGCCTCTGTCTTCTAACTTTATCATCGCGGAAGGAAGTGGAGATCTGGTGTATGCAACAAAACGACATCGCAGACAAAACATACAAGCCTAAAATTCATCATTTGGAAGCAGATGGCTTGATTACTACAACATAAGTTAGGAGTGAGGGCTTGGGTTGGGCACTGTTAGCCAACACGGATCCATAAAAGTGCCCTTTTGTGTAGGCAGTACAGCCAAATATTTCCTTTGTACTGGGCTTCTCTGAGAGGGAGGGTTTCAGAATGGTGTCGGATGCGTTGTTTCTCTCAACTTAAACATTTTCATTGTAAAACGACAGAAGTTTGTTCACAGACTCGACCCACTTGCTTTTTGTGAAAGATTGAAAGCTTTTTGATGTTCTCGGACAAAGCTGGGTAGTTATTTACATGGCTGCCATTCTTTGTGAGACTTGTAAAGCAGATCTTGTCTTGTTTAGATTATAAAATCTGTTTATTGTCATTTTAGGGTAATTAAGGCTATTTTTTGCTTTGAAATGAAATTCATGATTTCAGCTGGTCCTTTAATGCAGAATGAGCTGTAGGTCGAATTAACTGAATGTTCATAATACAGAATGAGCTGTAGTTTGAATTAACTGAATGTACTTAATACAGAATGAGCTGTAGTTTGAATTAACTGAATGTACTTAATACAGAATGAGCTGTATTATGGATTAACTGAATGTACTTAATACAGAATGAGCTGTAGTTTGAATTAACTGAATGTACTTAATACAGAATGAGCTGTAGTTTGAATTACTGAATGTTCATAATACAGAATGAGCTGTAGTTTGAATTAACTGAATGTTCATAATACAGAATGAGCTGTAGTTTGAATTACTGAATGTACTTAATACAAAATGAGCTGTAGTTTGAATTAACTGAATGTTCATAATACAGAATGAGCTGTAGTTTGAATTACTGAATGTACTTAATACAGAATGAGCTGTAGTTTGAATTAACTGAATGTACTTAATACAGAATGAGCTGTAGTTTGAATTAACTGAATGTACTTAATACAGAATGAGCTGTAGTTTGAATTAACTGAATGTACTTAATACAGAATGAGCTGTAGTTTGAATTAACTGAATGTACTTAATACTGAATGAGCTGTAGTTTGAATTACTGAATGTACTTAATACAGAATGAGCTGTAGTTTGAATTAACTGAATGTACTTAATACAGAATGAGCTGTAGTTTGAATTAACTGAATGTACTTAATACAAAATGAGCTGTAGTTTGAATTAACTGAATGTACTTAATACTGAATGAGCTGTAGTTTGAATTAACTGAATGTTCATAATACAGAATGAGCTGTAGTTTGAATTAACTGAATGTACTTAATATAGAATGAGCTGTAGTTTGAATTAACTGAATGTACTTAATACAGAATGAGCTGTAGTTTGAATTAACTAAAAGTACTTAATACAGAATGAGCTGTATTGTGGAGTAACTGAATGTACACATACAAAGTATTCATTTTGGGTAGAATATTCACTCGATATATTGATTTTGTGAAATTTAATGGTATACTATCTGAAAGTCATGGCTGTGTATGGCAAAGAGTGAGTGAGTGAGTGAATATTAAATTACAGCACATCAGTAATCTTACAGCTCCTGGCGGTGAGTTTTTGACAAGAGACTGCAATGCTTATTACTATAGTCATTGAGACAAGAGACTGCAATGCTTATTACTATAGTCATTGAGACAAGAGACTGCAATGCTTATTACTATAGTCATTGAGAAGCAGAGGCTCATTCTTGACAAGAACATTTCAATAGCCAGAGCAGGAAAAATATGATGAATTTGAGTTAACATCGTGTACCCCTGATTTTTAAAGTAAGTGTACAAAGAGAAAGGTAGGTACTAAGTTTTGAAACAATTTTAACAATAATTTTCGGAAGACGATACGTGTAGTGGTCCTATGGGGTGATTCTGGGTCTGAATTGTCCCCACCGCCCTATGCTAGTCATCACTGAAATAAGGGTGATTACAGTGTATGATCTGACCTGATTGTGTCGTCGTACCCTGATGACTTGAATTGTTGGTCATCGTACCCTGATGACGTGAATCGTTGGCCATTGTACCCTGATGACGTAAATCGTTGGCCATTGTACCCTGATGACGTGGATCATTGGCCATTGTACCCTGATGACGTGGATCATTGGCCATTGTACCCTGATGACGTGGATCGTTGGCCATTGTACCCTGATGACTTGGATCGTTGGCCATTGTACCCTGATGACGTGGATCATTGGCCATTGTACCCTGATGACGTGGATCGTTGGCCATTGTACCCTGATGACTTGGATCATTGGCCATTGTACCCTGATGACGTAAATCGTTGGCCATTGTACCCTGATGACGTGGATTGTTGGTCATTGTACCTTGATGACGTGGTTCGTTGGTCATTGTACCCCGATGAGGTGGATCGTTGGCCATTGTACCTTGATGATGTGGATCATTGGCCATTGTACCCTGCTGACTTGAACTGTTGGCCATTGTACCCTGCTGACGGGAATCATTGGCCATTGTACCCTGATGACTTGAATCGTTAACCATTGTACCCTGATGACTTGAATCGTTGGCCATTGTACCCTGATGACTTGAATCGTTGGCCATTGTACCCTGATGACTTGAATCGTTGGCCATTGTACCCTGATGACTTGAATCGTTGGCCATTGTACCTTGATGACTTGAATCGTTGGCCATTGTACCTTGATGATGTGGATCGTTGGCCATTGTACCTTGATGATGTGGATCATTGGTCATCATATTCTGGTGACTTGGATCGTTGGTCATCATATCCTGATGACTCAGATCATGGGTCATGCAATGAACTACTGTTGCCTTCCACAGACTCAGCCGTGCACAATCTATCACGATATTGCATGCATATTAGTGACTGACATTAAACAACATTCACACACAATTATATTGCTGTAGAACCTAAACTTTCCATGGGTCCTAAAACATTTAAACAAAACCCAAATTAAGTCATAGAATACAAGAATACCACATACTGTCTTGGATAGTATATAATATTCTCAAAATTCTAAAAGTTACTCCACCAAACACTGCATTTATTTTCTCAGTGGCCAGTCCTCAACCATGTGTTTTTTCCAGCGTATAGACAGGATGTGGCTATAGTCTGATGGTGCTTCACAGAGTTTTATTGTGGAAGTAATGTTTGTTCTCTTCCTTGAAATGCAATCATTGTGTCTACGTGATGTGGAGAGAGGGTAGCGCCACTTGAGTCTCCCCTCTGCCGACAGGTGGCGCTGCTATTGCTGTACGTAATCGCAACGACACAGAATTTTATAGCACTTTCTTTCTTTGGAAAGATGGTTTGTAAATCGTGGTGATTCAGGAAAGAACTGGTATTGCTTTGGTTATTTCCTGCACTGTTATAGTTATCGATGATTGTAAAACCAGTTTTGCGTCTTGTTTTGCTGTTTGAACATAAACATTTCTAAGCCTATCAGCAGCACCGTTACCGGAACACACAAAGAGGATATGTTTGGAAATGATGAAAAGGCATGTTCGACAATGCCTATTTTTTAGCTCACCTGAAATTGGAGCTGTTCTTCACGGTGGTACAGTGTGTTCAAACATGCAGTAAAATAAACAAAACAGACAGTAACGCTATCAGCAGTGATAGCAATAACTTCAGTAAACAACAACAACAGAAATAATGACAATGATAATAAAGCTCTTGAGGACTTACTGTGGTAGATCTCATCGTATAACCTGTCTGGCTCAAAAAATGAAACAGTATGGGAAAAAACCCAAAGAAACTGAAGAGGTTTTCAGGGATTCAAATTAGCACTATGTTGTGGCAAATTGTCTGTTGGTAACGTAAAGTATTTCAAGTTTTTGGGGATGTTTGCTCTTGGATATTTATTTCTGTTTTGGATGAACTTTCGAGGTTTGTTTTTTGGCTGGTTTTTCAGTCGTTGCTCTTCATCCTTCTTTAACCTTTGGGGATGGCCCAGTGATCACTCACTCACTCCATCAAACAATGTGGCAAGAAATCTCCTGGTATGCATGATCCTGGCTAGATCAGGGCGAAGGTTGTTTTTGGTTTGGCTGGAAGTATTTTGAACATGATTATGTAAAGATGGATAAATATGGATCCTGTCTTCGGTGAATGAGAAATCTTGTGGATTAAAGTTGAGGGCAGTTACTAGCCTAGTTATGATACATGGTTGACTCAAGATCTGGCTGTCATGTATAGTAGTAAACAAAGAAACATAGACACATACAGATTCCTGTAGGGTCAGGGCCATCCAAGAAGTGTCACCCTGGAAGGAGTCCAGTTCAGAATAAGTCTCCAGCACCTTCTCACTCTGTAGGGAGTCCAGGTCAGAATAGGTCCCCAGCACCTTCTCACTCTGTAGGGAGTCCAGGTCAGAATAGGTCCCCAGCACCTTCTCACTCTGTAGGGAGTCCAGGTCAGAATAGGTCCCCAGCACCTTCTCACTCTGTAGGGAGTCCAGGACCCACTTGCACAAAGCGATCTTAGCTCTAAGATGATCGTAACTCCCATACTTTAACATAGGCTGACTATAGTCTTAGCGCTAGGATCGCTTTGTGCAAGTGGGTCCAGGTCAGAATATGTCCCCAGCACCATCTCACACTGTAGAGAGTCCAGTTCAGAATAGGTCTCCAGCACCTTCTCACTCTGTAGGGAGTCCAGGTCAGAATAGGTCCCTAGCACCATCTCACTCTGTAGGGAGTCCAGGTCAGAATAGGTCCCCAGCACCTTCTCACTCTGTAGGGAGTCCAGGTCAGAATATGTCCCCAGCACTGTCTCACTCTATAGAGAGTCCAGGTCAGAATAGGTCCCCAGCACCTTCTCACTCTGTAGGGAGTCCAGGTCAGAATATGTCCCCAGCACCATCTCACTCTGTAGGGAGTCCAGGTCAGAATAGGTCCCCAGCACTGTCTCACTCTATAGAGAGTCCAGGTCAGAATAGGTCCCCAGCACTTTCTCACTCTGTAGGGAGTCCAGGTCAGAATAGGTCCCCAGCACCTTCTCACCCTGTAGGGAGAAAATCTCAGACTAGCTCCCAGCTCCATCTCACCCTGTAGGGAGAAAATCTCAGAATAGGTCCCCAGCGCTGTCTCACTCTGTAGAGAGTCCAGGTCAGAATAGGTCCCCAGCACCATCTGACTCTGTAGAGAGTCCAGGTCAGAATAGGTCCCCAGCACCATCTCACTCTGTAGGGAGACCAGGTCAGAATAGGTCCCCAGCACCATCTCACTCTGTAGGGAGTCCAGGTCAGAATAGGTCCCCAGCACCATCTCACTCTGTAGGGAGTCCAGGTCAGAATAGGTCCCCAGTGCTGTCTCACTCTGTAGGAAGTCCAGGTCAGAATAGGTCCCCAGCACCATCTCACTGTAGGGAGACCAGGTCAGAATAGGTCCCCAGCACCATCTCACTCTGTAGGGAGTCCAGGTCAGAATAGGTCCCCAGCACCTTCTCACCCTGTAGGGAGAAAATCTCAGACTAGGTCCCAGCACCATCTCACCCTGTAGGGAGAAAATCTCAGAATAGGTCCCCAGTGCTGTCTCACTCTGTAGGGAGTCCAGGTCAGAATAGGTCCCCAGTGCTGTCTCACTCTGTAGGGAGTCCAGGTCAGAATAGGTCCCCAGCACTGTCTCACTCTATAGAGAGTCCAGGTCAGAATAGGTCCCCAGCACCTTCTCACCCTGTAGAGAGTCCAGGTCAGAATAGGTCCCCAGCACCTTCTCACCCTGTAGGGAGAAAATCTCAGACTAGGTCCCAGCACCATCTCACCCTGTAGGGAGAAAATCTCAGAATAGGTCCCCAGTGCTGTCTCACTCTGTAGGGAGTCCAGGTCAGAATAGATCCCCAGTGCTGTCTCACTCTGTAGGAAGTCCAGGTCAGAATAGGTCCCCAGCACTGTCTCACTCTATAGAGAGTCCAGGTCAGAATAGGTCCCCAGCACCTTCTCACCCTGTAGAGAGTCCAGGTCAGAATAGGTCCCCAGCACCTTCTCACCCTGTAGGGAGAAAATCTCAGACTAGGTCCCAGCACCATCTCACCCTGTAGGGAGAAAATCTCAGAATAGGTCCCCAGTGCTGTCTCACTCTGTAGGGAGTCCAGGTCAGAATAGGTCGCAGCACCTTCTCACTCTGAAGAGAGTCCAGGTCAGAATAGGTCCCTACCACATCATGCTGTTCATAAGCACTCACTGAAATTGGTATCGGGTGATCAGGCTCGATGTATGGTGGAATTGTGGGTCACAATCAAACTAAAACTTAGTCTATAAAAACATATCTTTAAAAGAATTGTATTTCTTTTTCAAAAGGACCTCTCCTCTTCTGTGGTGTGGAATCAAGGAAACTAGACCTGGTTTAGTTTGATATAGACTTGCCTAGGCTTTTAGTAAAAAGAAATTATATATATATGACACAGCTGGAATAAACCTGACTCACTCACTCACGGACTGTCCCTAGTGTGGGTTGGTGAAGGTTGATGTGTAGAAACCCTTCCTCCCATTTTAAACACCCCAGTTTCAACATGAATTATGCTTACAATGAGAAAAAATAGAAACTATCACGCTCTGCTTGTGGTGGAATTGCTACAGGAGCTACAACGGCCTATTAAGTTGCACACAAAGGCTCCTGTTGTCTTTCTTTCCTCAATAATAAGCACAGCCCTTGACAATGTTGCAGTAATGTATGGAATTCCCACATTTCTAATTGGATTCCAAGCTTGTCTTAGTCATGTCAGGGCAATGTTTTAGGTAAACGGTTCACTTCTTGCCTATGTCATAGTTGCAGAGAATTGGAAATGATTATGAATCCGATTTCATACTTCTGCCATATGCCCAAACGCGCAGACAGATTATTAGATGAAAGAGCTTCATTACTGAGCATATTAACCATATGCGTAGTACTAATTTGCCATTGTTTATTTTGCCGATGCCAGTAATGGTAGGGAAGGAATGCCATTGGTTAATTAGCCTCCGTCTGTGATAATACAGAAGGATTGTGGGTCTGGGCTCTGGCATATTTGTAGAAAGGTAATCTAGGAGTCAGTGACGAAGAACAAAGTGAAAGCGGCTACAAAAGCTGGGGGATATCCTCCAGTAGTTGAGATGGGGGAACCTGTGTAACCCTAGCCAGGAGTTTCAGCCCTGCCGTGGGGATCTCATTTGTCCACAATAACCAAGAGAGAAAACAAATGGCTTAACTTCCTATTCTCATTTACTTCATCAGCACATTGTTTTGCTGCACGTGTTCCCTCCTTCTGTTCCCTCCCCTCCCTATTGCCCCCTGCCCCTCCTCACGGGACCCCCCTCCTTGCCTCCCCCTCTCTCGTGGAACCCCTCCCACACGTGTGAAACAGGTCCGAACAGTGTCCACCCTCGTCTCCTTCCCATCACCGTGTGTACATACACACTCTATGCTTGTTTTTCTTGTAAAACATTGTAATGGACTCAATTGATACAGTAGAGAGTGAAGAGCTACAGTTTCTGTAAAGATTTATCATAGGTCGCATCTGTTTGACCCAAGGGTAGGGATGATTGGTTGATCTTATGTCATGGTAATGTCGACTTCTCAACTGCAACCACCTGGAGCACTGATAGAAGACATACATGTTCCAGTCCTTGATGATTTATATATTTCATAAAATAGTCTGTTTAACAAGTTTAATTGTTTTTTTATAATTTAAAAAAAAAAGAAAACACATGGCTAAACTTGACGCATCAGTGTCAAAACTGATGTCGAATGCAATTCCCTATTTTGACTTGTACCATATGGTCCTGAGTATTTTCAGGTGAACATTTGCATTGCCTTTGCATGTGTTTGTGATGGGTGCCTCCGGTAGGGCAGGATACACTCGCCTTTTCTTGAACACCTGTATCATAACTTTTTGATAGTGATTCATGGTCTTGATATAGTCAGAATTGGTCAATCGACTCTTTCTTATGAATATGGAAAGGGTTTTGTCACTTTTATTTTCTGTTTGTTACAAGGGATACATATGACAGAGAACAATAATTGTAAATTAAAAACAGTAATTGAAAGATTATTTTGAAAAGTCTTGTAGATGATGAACTCTCCAAAACGGTTCAGCATACAAAGGGATAGACCAAATTGTGGACATGTAATTGGATAGACACATTATTTTTTTTATAAAAATATGCTCCTTTGAAGATCCGGGTTAGAATTGGTCCTCAGGAGAAGGCAAGAAGAGTAGAGTCAGACTCGCTGACTTAGTTGATGCATGTCATCATGTCCCAATTGTGCAGATCAATGCTCATGTTGTCAATCATTGGATTGTCTGGTCCAGACTCGATTTACAAATTGAAGTCATACAGCTTGAATATTGCTTATTGCAGCGTTAAACAACAAACAGCTGTCTAAAAAATGGCTTTTCTGTTGGTGGATAAGTCTTCTTTGATATATAGCACTCAAAAGAAGATAATCTATCATTTTAACTTACCGTATTCGACGTCATAAGCACCCTGCTCTAATAACGCCCACGGCGATATTTGCTGATATATTGGCTAGTGAACAATCCCAATGAGCACCCCTTCTGATTGATCAATGTACACAAGACTAATTTATTCGCGTATAATACGCACTCGTGTGTTATATACACCCTTAAGTATGGGCAATTAAATTCTGGAAAAATATATCTGTCTCATATTAACATTTCAGGCTGTCAGCATAAACCACGAAATCTATGTTTCAACTCTGTTTTTTCACCAAAATAATATTCTAATAAGAGACCCCTATTTTTAATTTTGAGAGAGCCCTCGGCGCTTATTATGTCGAATACGTTATTTTGAGTTATGTATATCAAATTCGAAGAAGACTTGTCCATCGAACAGCAAAACAATTGTTCCTGCATCAGCTGAACAAGGTATACAAATGTATACTGTCAATATAGTAGGACAGTCTTGTACTTGAGATGCGACGACGCCTCTTCATCGTACGGATGTTGATGAGGAAGGACATACAGGGACTTCTTTGCCCGAACATGATACAACCTTAAATGAAAGCTCAGGGGGGAAAAAGTCCTTCAACAAATTACCAGAAATTATAATAAAAGGTATTAACTTTTTATCCATTTTACTGTCAGCTTTCAAAGGAAAAAGACAAATTAAAAATAAATGGGATCTAATTTCGCTGATGTTTTTGGTGTTTCATCAAATATTTAGACAATCTGCAGATATTTCGAGCTTTGATTAGGTTTCTTCAGGTGCCTTTATCTTACAATTGTCAAAATGTTTGAAAGGTGTGTATGATGAGGGGAGCATGGGTTGATGTCACCACAGTAGAGTTGTACCACTAAGAAACTCCAGGTTTTTGTGTTTCTAAATGATGATTTAGTAGGCATTGGCGATCCACAAGGCTTTTATCCTATTCGTTGTCAATATGACAACCCATGTCTCGCTTAGTACGGCAATTTACAACCTGGTTCGGAGGAATGGATTTCAAATTTTGAGATTTTCGTTTGAGGAAAGCCTTTGTGAAGTGGGTTTGAATAGCCGCGATGATGGCTGAAGAAACGTTTCTTCCCAAGTCCCCCAGGAAGAGGTGACAATTGATGACGTGAGGAAAGGTTTTGTGCGTTAAGGGGGCTGTGTTTCAAGACTTGGAGAGTTGCTATTGTATATTCCCATTATCGTGTAAAGATAATTCATTTAGCATCTAATAAATAAGTGTAAAACAACAGTTGTTTTCTGCAGAACGATTTTAATCTTCTTAGCATCCTCCAGGAAGGGGCTCCTTCAGATTTTTGTTTAGAGGTTTAGTTATCTTTTTTGTTCCTGTAAACACGTCAGAATTCTGGCATGTCTTCAGAGGACATCGTTAAAAGTGCTTCACAGACTTTGTATTTCAAAGAAATAATTTTTCAACAGCTACTGATACAATCAAAGTAATAAAGTGCTAAAAGATTTCAAATTTGCAAACAAAACATATTTTTTGAATATCTAAGAAGTGGAACTACGTTTGAATTTATGATGATCTAATTGAAAGTAAGCCAAACGATATTTTATGAATTTTAAACTTGATGGATGTTTGTGGTAAACTGATAGGAATGTTATTAACTATTTTTTCTGGACTATCAAAATACTGAGTTGTAGTCTGAGGTTTGTAAAACTGCCACTTGGTCTGTAGCAGGACAAGATGCTCAATCCTTAAGATATCCATACATACAACTAATAGAAAATATTATATATGTAGAGTTTGCCTGTCTACATCGATAAGTGTCTTATTGAGCGGCTGAGTTATAATATTATTGAAAAATCCAGACAAAAACGTGCCCCAAACTTAGGAGATTGTTTCAAAAGGCAATCTTTTTTTAAGAACTTGTGTCAAGAATATTTCTTTAGAAAATCCTGCTGAAATCAGCTCTGCAGATATTGTTATTATTTTGCCTTCTGCATCTTTGGTGCTTTGTACTTAACCAAGATAATCCATAGGAAAAACTGAATAGGTTGGCTTAAGTGAGATCAGACTTTTGTTAATTTTGACGTTGTAGATGTATACACTTTAAAGTACTCTCTATCTACAGAACAAGCGCTGGTCATAGGTGCACACTTCTGGATCACATGTTCAACTGTGTATTATTGCTGCTGTTGATTTTTTTTAATGCCTATGACATTTTCAAATGGTATGGGGTTATTTCCTCTGAGTTGTTCAACATTGTTCTCCCGATTATATTCTTCTGCTCATGTTTAGTCTGTTCTATGTTTTTTGGTGAAAGGCCACAAATCTGAAATGACAGGGAGTCCATGTTTGACTTGTATTCTGTTATGCTGACAGTTTGGCCATAAAAAACCCTAAATGCAAACAGAACAATTTGTTGTATGCAAAGTGGTGAAAACTGATAGGGAATTAGGCAGAGGTTAGAATGAGGGGTTTAGGTGTGGTATCAGAACAGTGTCAATAAGGAAAGTAAGTGAGACGAATTTCCTTTCGTGTGGCAAGAAGGAAAGGCACACACTTGAAATTGTGAAACAGTTTGAGATGGGGGACACTTGGAGGTGGGGGACACTTGGAGATGGGGAACACTTGGAGATGGGGGACACTTGCAGATGGGGGACACATGGAGATAGGGAACACTTGCAGGTGGGGAACACTTGGAGAGGGAACACTTGGAGATGGGGAACACTTGGAGATGGGGGACACTTGGAGATGGGGAACACTTGGAGATGGGAACACTAGGAGATGGGGAACACTTGGAGAAGGGGAACACTTGGAGAAGGAGGACACTTGGAGGTGGGGAACACTTGGAGATAGAGAACACTTGGAGATGGGGAACACTTGGAGAAGGGGGACACTTGGAGATGGGGGACACTTTGAGGTGGGGAACACTTGGAGATAGAGAACATTTGGAGGTGGGGGACACTTGGAGATGGGGAACACTTGGAGATGGGGGACACTTGGAGATGGGGAACACTTGGAGAAGGGGAACACTTGGAGAAGGGGGACACTTGGAGATGGGGGACACTTGAAGATGGGGGACACTTGGAGATAGAGAACACTTGGAGATGGGGAACACTTGGAGAAGGAGAACACTTGGAGATGGGGGACACTTGGAGGTGGGGGACACTTGGAGATGGGGAACACTTGGAGATAGAGAACACTTGGAGATGGGGGACACTTGGAGATGGGAACACTTGGAGAAGGGGGACACTTGGAGGTGGGGGACACTTGGAGGTGGGGGACACTTGGAGATGGGGGACACTTGGAGAAGGGGGACACTTGGAGATAGGGAACACTAGGAGATGGGAACACTTGGAGATGGGAACACTAGGAGATGGGGAACACACTTGGAGATGGGGGACACTTGGAGATTGGGAACACTTGGAGATTGGGGACACTTGGAGATGGGGGACACTTGGAGATGGGGAACACTTGGAAAAGGGGGACACTTGGAGATGGGGGACACTTGGAGATGGGGGACACTTGGAGATCGGGAACACTTGGAGATGGGGGACACTTGGAGATGGGGAACACTTGGAGATGGGGGACACTTGGAGATGGGGAACACTTGGAGATGGGGACACTTGGAGATGGAGGACACTTGGATGTGGGGGACACAAGGAGATGGGGGACACTAGGAGATGGGGGACACTTGGAGATGGGGAACACTTGGAGATGGGGAACACTTGGAGATGGGGGACACTTCGAGATGGGGAACACTTGATCATGGGGAACAACACAAAGAGAAGGGAATCACTTGAAGAATGAAGATTGGGAACAACTTGAAGATTGGAAACTCGTATAAGTAAGGAAGACTTGAAGAGTGAGAGATGGGGAACACAAAGGCAGGGGGAGCACTGTAGGAAAACACGGAGAGAGGGGCAGTGGGAGAAAACAGGAAGGTTACAGTGAAAGCTTCTGCGGTAGATCCCCTTGCTAATTGTGGAGAAAGACAAATGACATTCCAACAGGATAAACTCCACCAAGAAACAGGTGAATTGCTCTAATGAAGTAGCAGAACTAGCAGAAAATAATTGACAACCATATGTGTGGGATCTTTCCACCATAAGCCTTGCTTTCTGATGCTTTAACTTAGACAATTACTCTGTTCTCTGAAACAAGACAAATAATGGCTACGTTCCATCGGTGCCAAACCAAACGTGTGGCTATTACTGTGGATGCCATTTGATGTATGTAACACCCACCTGGCCTCCCTCAATGCTGGTGTAGTGAGAGCATTGTGCAGCCACCATTGTAATGGGAAGGACTTGCAGCTATTTGTCTTGGAACTCGCTGATTGTTTCTCATTTGTTTTCTGACAGACCAAGGTTGGAGCTGGACTGAGCGAACAGCAACAGCTAGTGATCATGTAACTCCATCTTGTTCCTCTTCTCCAATGTTTGTCTTGTTCAAATCGGGGTTATTGTTGTGGAAACTTCAGATTCCACACACACCAGCAGAGTCACAGCACAGGCGGTCACTACATACACATGGCTCCTCACAGTGTACCTCTAGACCACTCGATCAGGCCTCATTATGTTACTCATGGCTTGTTGGTTTATGGGTTAATTACTTTTTTTTACTTTTTTGTTGTTTGTTTACTCACTCACCAGTATTCCAGCTATAATGAAGACGGCCTGTAAATAATTGAATCTGGACCAGACAATCCAGTGATTGATATTGTAAGCAAAGATTGATGCTGTTGGGGTACGATGACATGCATCAACCAAATCAAGAAGCTGACCACCCGATCCATTTGGTCACCTCTTACGACAAACACAGGTTGTTGGGACTAATTCTAACCCAGAATCCCCTATGGGTCTAGGTAAAGTAGGTCCCGACAACCATATGTTTGTCATAGGAAGAACTGCATTGGGAATTAGATGGCCAATATGGCGTCTGTATATACACAATACGATAATTGGGATCATCTATCAAGATGAGCATGGTCATCTAAAGTCCGCAATTCACTGTGCAGGTGTGCCAGAAATGTATGATCTTTGGTTCGAATTCCAGATTCGTCCTGATTCAGTTATACCAGTAGGTTTGTCAGCACCATACCCATGCTTCGTGGTCTGTTTGTTGTTTAACGTCGCACTCAGCAAACTTCCAGCTTTATGACAGCGGTCTGTAAATAATGAAACCTTGACCAGACAATCCAGTGATTGATATCATGAGCATCGATCTACGCAATCAACCAAATGAGCAAGCTTGTCCTATGACCCCTTAATATGATATCTGACACAGCAATGAGATGTAGTCTTACACCATGACTGTCATATATATGAATTTTATGAAGCCAAAGCTAATCTAGATTATAGAAAGGCAAATCTACCTCTATTCCACAATCAGAATCAGAAAAAAAACTGAGAAGTATATTGTGTAATAAAAGATTTCATAACCCAATTGTTAGTTCAAATTGTGATTGTGACACAACTTTATTGAATTGTTACAGTCCTCATCTTTACGTCTTTTTCTCTGTTTCCTAGTTGAATATAGTAAAGTATGACAGAAGAGTGTTGGCATTTCTCTGTTTCCTGGTTGAATATAGTAAAGTACGACAAAAGAGTGTTACCATTTCTCTGTTTCCTAGTTGAATCAAGTAAAGTACGACAGAAGAGTGTTGCCATTTCTGTTTCCTAGTTGAATATAGTAAAGTATGATAGAAATGTGTTGCCATTTCTCTGTTTCCTAGTTGAATATTGTAAAGTACGACAGAAGAGTGTTACCATTTCTCTGTTTCCTGGTTGAATATAGTAAAGTACGACAGAAGAGTGTTGCCATTTCTCTGTTTCCTAGTTGAATATAGTAAAGTATGACAGAAGAGTGTTACCATTTCTCTGTTTCCTAGTTGAATATAGTAAAGTACGATAGAAACTATCCAATGGAACCTCCTTTCCCTGTTGTACTTCTTTGTTTGAGGTTGTTAAAAGTTGAAGCATGTATTGAAACTGAACTCACTGCTTCTTTAGGGGTAATAAACAGAGAAATACAAGCTTGTGTAACAAAAAACTTGGCCAGTCATCAATTGTATGAAAGACTCAGAGCTGTTTCCTATGAAAATATACATTATACATTCAAAGCCGAAAGATAAATAAATATAAAACTGGCAAAAGACATGAATGACTTAAGTGATTCTCAAAAGATGTAATAAACAGGAGTTACATCCTTGTAAAGTGTTAAAGAGGCCTGAAGTTTTGTGCTATATATCAAAACCATGAACCCTGCACTTGCAACTGCACACACATCCGTGCACATACACATCAGAGTGCATCCACGTACTGCAGAAGAAACGGTCTAGACTCATCCAAGAACAAGCTACAAACGTTTGTTTTATTTGAGAGAATGGAGATATAATTCCAAAGACTTTTTAAAAAACAAAACAAAACTTTTTGTTCTTTGGATGGAACATTAGTAGTTTATGGCGCCATGTAAAGGGGATAATGCCATTTTATAACTTTTTTTCAATCACAGTTCCATAATATGGCATCCTGGTCTTCAGGTTCTTGAAAGACCAATCAGGAATTGACAAAAGGAGAAAAATGAGACTTTCGAAACTGATAATTCCGCAAGTGCAGTTTTAAAAAAAAAGCACCGGGATCACCAGCCCAGAATAAGACACCTTCAAAGAGGGACAACAGATTTGTGAGGTCTGAAGTTCCATACTACATGGGAAGACTAGACCCATTCCACCCATTTTGTCTGTCTCTATCATTACATCCCCCTTGTTTATTGTTAAGCATCTTAACTTGGAGATAAGTGATGAAAAGCAAAATAAGTTGCTAACCTTGGTGTCTCCCATTCTCCCTTTGGAGTTGTTCTGGAGTTTATTTGTTTTCCAAGTGCTTTGGTCACAGAGGCTTTGGATGAAACAAAGATTGATTGGTTTTGTAGATATTTTCCTTTCTGTTTCTTCTCAGTCATTGTCCATTAATTTTATTTATTTAACTCGCCAAGATGTTTTTTGATCAACAACAATCACTGTTTTCTCTTATCTTGGCAGGGGTATGTTCTCTGGATTGGGATCAGAACGATGAAACAGTTTAATCTTGAGCATGACAAACGTGTGTTGATGTCCAACAATTAAGATTGGATTTTGTTTAAATGAGAAAAAAGTTGCAAAAAAATGATTTAACTGGAACATGTTTTTTTTCACGTGTTTGTCTTTGTGAAAATGTGAAATAAACAAAGGAGGTTTACTTTCTGATTACCGGAAATGATGTTAATTATTTCATGGGCCGTATTGGATATATTTGTTTCAGGGTCTGTATTATACAGACAGTTTAGAGAAACCATTGTGTGATGTGTTTTGGCTAAGCAAATGTAACTTGATATAGCCACAATTTTAAGAAAATAACAGGCAAGAATGAATATATTTTCATCCCTAAATATTAGACTCAAAAATTATTTTAATATGTATGAAGAAATGTACTTTCTGCTGACAACTGATACCAACATGGTAGCCTGGTGATGTTGAGCAGACAATTAACATTTGTGAAAGTATTCTTCTAAAACTTTTTGTTGCATAATCCATGATATCTTAAATTACACAAATAGCACAATATTCAGTTTGCGCTGTTTTATGCCTTTGTGATATTTTTATTATTATTGTATAATGCTGCATGTGTAGGAAGCCTTTTATTTTTGTCTCAAGCTATATATTTTGTTTTAATTAATGTTTCATTCTGATAAGATTTTACTAGTCTGATGAGTTTTACTTATATCAGAAGGTACTTTACATCAAACTTAAATTTAATCTGAATTTTAATTTGAAAATATTGTTTCAATTCCAAAGTGCATCACTGGTGGATGAATGCCTCTCAAGTGAGTGAGTGAGTTTATGCTTTACGTCACATCGGCAATATTTCAGCCATATCGTGACGAGAAGTTATAAGTATTTATACATATATTTAAACCAAATAAGAACCTGTCAGCGATGGACAGTAAAATGCCTCTCAAATAAGTTGGCATATTAATGGTTAATGTAGATTGTATAGGTATTGTTGCAAGTCTATGCAGTGGCTGTTTGTTGCTTGCAGAGGAACACACACAACTGGGAGGGTCCTAATTGCCCCCCTTGGAACATACCCCTCTTTTGACATATCTAGAATAGCTTGGTACTCTGTTGTCACTCTAAGCCTGATATGCCAGCAGAATCAAGAACTCATTGGACAACAGTGTGTGCAAGCCAGGTTCCACCATTGATGTAAACTGATCCTCCCCGCAAAACCCATTCACAACTCTACTGCTTGTGGAAACTTTGGAGTAAGTGACGTAGTGTTCTTCCTTCTTCGTTCTTTCTCCCACCTTCCTTCCTTCCTTCCTTCGTCAGTCTTCTTGGGGGATAACGCAGGGTAGGTATGATTTCCTGATAATACAATTCCTGGCAGTCTTGTCTAACAACTTGACAGCGGCTTGTACTGTCAGGAATTCTGTCTTAGCGCCAACTGCAGGGTTATGGTTGATGGCGCTGACAGATAATCACCGTAGCCTTTACTGCAAGTAGCTGTATGGAGTTTATCCCAGCCTATATTTCTCTGTATTGGAGTATGGCATTATTCTCCTTCCGTTGAAGCTGTGGAACTTCTTTCCACATATACTTTCTCTGGCATTAATTTGGTTTGAATATGCTGAGAGACAGATATTTGTTTTTCCTTGATTGGCTATAGGGACCTTTTTTTAGATACTGTTTTGCCAAGAATATTTTTTAAGTGAAATGGAAGACTTTACTTATAGTGAGTTAGTAGCTGTGGAATTGGTCAGCATATGGTAAGTTAATTCATTTCGGGTACTTTATCATTGAATTTGGAGGTAGTGTTTTTTTAGTGTGGTGTACATATTTCTAACATTGTCATTGAGATTTGGAAAACATATGTTCCAAAATAGAAAAGTAATCATGGAGTGGGAAAAAGCATGTGTTCTCGCGTTAATTATCTTTCAACTCCCTCTATGAACAAACAAGACTGTCATTGTTCTTGAAGGAACAAACACCGGCATACCTTCACATACAATAATACCATGAAATTTTCTGCCAAGTCGATTGGTGAATATAGTTACATTGTCTCTCTCAAGTGTTGTACAAATATTTTCAGGACTGTTTTTTCCCTTCTTGGCATCTGCTCTGAAACCAGATTAAACCAATAAAAGTGTAAACCAATCCTCTTCCGACTGTTGTATGCCAATTATAACTGCTTTTCTTTATGGGGCAGTTTTAAAGAAAAATATTGCAGAATCAACAAACAAAAATAGAAGACATTTCAACAAAATTGCGATAAAGTGTCATGGCATATGAATGCATTTTCAGGTCAGGTGATGTGGTGATTCTGTCACAATATGGTTTTCTTCGGTTGGAAGGAAATAATAGAAGTGGAGTAAGTAAAATGTCTAATCTTTGGCGTCAGCTGGCTAGTGTTTAAAGATTTGGGAAAGCCAATCTCCCTTTCTACATCTACAAGGCTTGGGTGACAGTACACATGTATTTTATTGTGTAAATAATGTAAGTTATCGCTGTTTGCAACAACGGTTGTTTGTAGATACAAGGCCCTCGATCAAGACAGTTGACTTGTCTGGGACATGTATACAGCGTATACTATTGAGTTTAGATCTATGTTGTATGTTTTTGATATTTTTTTGTGGAATGATTCAGTTTCAAGTCATTGAATTATCATTTACACAAAGAATTGGGTTTAAGAATACATTGTTTGTTGTTTAACGCCGCACTCAGCAATATTCCAGCTACATGACGGCGGCCTGTAAATAATCGAGTCTGGACCAGACAATTCAGTGATTGACATCATGATCATCGATCCACGCAATTGGGATCGATGACATGTATCAACCAAGTCAGCGAGCCTGACCACCCGATCCCGTTAGTCGCCTTCTACGACAAGCAAAGTCGATTTTTACGGCAAGTAATACAATATTGGAGTGTTTTGTAAATTTTCTAGAAATGATAAAATCAAGAGAAACATTTAAATATATGAGGCCAAGTGCTTTCCATATTAATAAGAAATCTGTGCAAAATGTAGAGTCGATTGGATGATTCTGACTATATCATGAGCATGTGTTTATGAATCACTATCAAATAGTGAAGATAAGTAATGCTACAATGTAAAAGTACCAGTTGTATTAAAAGTATAAAGAAAAAGGTTATGTTTTAAAAAAAGTAGACATAAAATAAACAATATTGAAAATAAGTTCTAATTAATGATTTTAAGTATTTTAAGAAAAAATTGTTTGTCTCTTTAAATTAAGAACAATACTTGTAGTATTTAGATCGATACAGATAGTTTGTCTTTCATTTCTTAAATAGGCCATGTACAAAACAGACTTGAAGTACCGTATACAAATTCCGCTAGTTTGAAGAATAATGAGCAAAAACATTATTAATCTGGAGCAAGATTGTGCATATGGAAAAAGTTGATGATAAAAAGCAGTCGACTATTTAAGATGTCTATCTCTAGGAAAACTGAGAAGCTAGTCGCTCATTTTCCGATTACACGATGCAAGGTTTTGCCATTCTCAGCAAGTGTTTTTGTCAATTCTGTTTGACAACAGAGGAGATTTCATTGTCTCATGTGGCGATTATTGCCACTAGATATTCCTTAAAGAGAAATGTTTTCACTTCTAAGATCATTGATATCTCATTCTGATGTGTACATTAACTTTGGCTTGTAATGAATGACAGTAAGAATGTGAGATGTAAATATGAGGATATTTCGACTTGACCTTTATCATGTAATACTGACATGATTAGGAAGAGTCTAATTTGACATTAAATAATAGCCTGTCTGGTTTGAATGAACTATAAATTCACAATTTTTGGAAACATCTTGTCAAAACTGTTGACCTCGGTGTATGATGGTTTTAGTTGTCATGTAATGTTGATATCATTACCAGAATCAAATATGAAATTTAAGAATAATCTTATTTTTTTTTAGATTTGTGTTAGTATGACAGAGATGACTGAAGGACATTTAGGCCTTGGCAGTTATTTTTTGTAGCCAGCTTGTTAGTTACATCAATACTTTACATGAGCAAGTGCCTGTTTTATCAATACTTTAATATGTAAGTGTCTGTTTTATCAATACTTAACATAGGCAAGTGCCTGTTTTATCAATACTTTAATATGTAAGTGCCTGTTTTATCAATACTTTACATAAGCAAGTGTCTGCTTTATCGATACTTTAATATGTAAGTGTCTGTTTTATCAATACTTTACATATGTAAGTGTCTGTTTTATCAATACTTTACATAGTTAAGTGTCTGCTTTATCAATACTTTAATATGTAAGTGTCTGTTGTATCAATAGTTTACATTGGTAAGTGTCTGCTATATCAATACTTTAATATGTAAGTGTCTGTTTTATCAATACTTTACATAAGCAAGTGTCTGCTTTATCGATACTTTACATAAGCAAGTGTCTGCTTTATCGATACTTTAATATGTAAGTGTCTGTTTTATCAATACTTTACATATGTAAGTGTCTGTTTTATCAATACTTTACATAGTTAAGTGTCTGCTTTATCAATACTTTAATATGTAAGTGTCTGTTGTATCAATAGTTTACATTGGTAAGTGTCTGCTATATCAATACTTTAATATGTAAGTGTCTGTTTTATCAATACTTTACATAAGCAAGTGTCTGCTTTATCGATACTTTACATAAGTAAGTGTCTGTTTTATCAATACTTTAATATGTAAGTGTCTGTTTTATCAATACTTTACATAGGCAAGTGTCTGTTTTATCAATACTTTAATATGTAAGTGTCTGTTGTATCAGTACTTTACATAGGTAAGTGTCTGCTTTATCAATACTTTACTCAGGTAAGTGTTAGTTTTATCAATACTTTACATAAGCAAGTGTCTGTTTTATTAATACTTTACATATGTAATCGTCTATTTTATCAATACTTTAATATGTAAGTGTCTGGAAATAATCAAATCAAAGAACTACCATCATATTGAAAATGCCGTGATGCAAGTGATTATCAGTGACACTAGATGTTCACTAAGCTGATGAAATAAGACTGAAAAGTTGACAATAATGTCTTCTGAATCACAATGACTTTGAAATATTGGTATTGGCACTGTTTAGGCCCTCGGTGCCCTGGGGTAGGGGTGTTTTCTGCTGTTGTCACACAGGTCAGAGACTATTTGTTTAGCTTTTACATCCATAAAATCCAAACACAAGTCGAGCCTGTTTAAGGTTGTATTGTTCCAATGATTCAATTTCTTCAATGATTGATTGGTTTCAGTTTCCATCCAACGAATCAATCACAGAATCTGGGATTGAATTTTTTCCACTGATGTTCACTTTATTAATTTATAGGAGATAGTCAGATTGAGTACAATATGTATCAGATCCCATGATGAAAAAACAAGGTTGCGAGGCTTGTTGCCGTTTCCATGTTTTCTAGTTGATTACTAACATATAAAAGATGACAGAATAGTGTTGCCATTTCTCTGTTTCCTGGTTGAAAAAAGTAAAGTATGGCAGAAGAGTGTTGCCGTGTCAGTGATTCCTGGTAGAATATATAAAATATGACAGAATAGTGTTGCCATTTCTCTGTTACCTGGTTGAATAAATAAAACGCGAGAGAGTGGTGTTGCCATTTCTGTTTCCTTGTTGAATATAGTAGAGTACGACAGAAGAGTGTTGCTGTATCAATGTTTCCTGGTAGAATGTACAAAATATGACAGAATAGTGTTGCCATGTCAATGTTTCCTAGTTGAATATAGTAAAGTACGACAGAAGAGTGTTGCCATCTCTCTGTTTCCTAGTTGAATATAGTAAAGTACGACAGAAGAGTGTTGCCATCTCTCTGTTTCCTAGTTGAATATAGTAAAGTACGACAGAAGAGTGTTGCCATCTCTCTGTTTCCTAGTTGAATATTGTAAAGTACGACAGAAGAGTGTTGCCATCTCTCTGTTTCCTAGTTGAATATAGTAAAGTACGACAGAAGAGTGTTGCTGTATCAATGTTTCCTGGTAGAATGTACAAAATATGACAGAATAGTGTTGCCATGTCAATGTTTCCTAGTTGAATATAGTAAAGTACGACAGAAGAGTGTTGCCATCTCTCTGTTTCCTAGTTGAATATAGTAAAGTACGACAGAAGAGTGTTGCCATCTCTCTGTTTCCTGGTTGAATATAGTAAAGTACGACAGAAGAGTGTTGCCGTGTCAATGTTTCCTGGTAGAATGTATGAAATATGACAGAATAGTGTTGCCAATTCTCTGTTTCCTGGTTGAATATATAAAACGAGACAGAATAGTCTTGCCATGTCAATGTTTCCTGGTAGAATATATAAAACAAGACAGAAGAGTGTTGCCAATTCTCTGTTTCCTGGTTGAATATAGTAAAGTACGACAGAATAGTGTTGCCATGTCAATGTTTCCTGGTAGAATATATAAAACAAGACAGAAGAGTGTTGCCAATTCTCTGTTTCCTGGTTGAATATAGTAAAGTACGACAGAAGAGTGTTGCCGTGTCAATGTTTCCTGGTAGAATGTATAAAATATGACAGAATAGTGTTGCCATGTCAATGTTTCCTGGTAGAATAGATAAAACAAGACAGAAGAGTGTTGCCATTTCTCTGTTTCCTGGTTGAGTATAGTAAAGTACGACAGAAGATCGTTGCCCTGTCAATGTTTCCTGGTAGAATATATAAAACGAACAGAATAGTGTTACTATTCTATTCATTTCTTTTTAAATGAAATATACTGAGAAAGAATGCTTAAAGTAACTATCTTCATGTTTGATCAGTAAAAAGTGCTTTGGTTTAAAAAGTAATCATAACATTATCCTCACTTGCTTCTTCAAACCAAAGATCAATCTTTGAAATAATGACAATAATAATGATAATGATAATGATAATAAAAATAAAAATAATAATAATAATAATAATAAAAATAATAATAATAATAATAATAATAATAATAATAATAATAATAATTATTTTCAATGGGAAACCTCGAGATTGTTCTCAACTGGTTCCATTTGGTTCCTGGTGTAGTGTGACCAGTGTTTTAGGCGACTGACAGGTGTTATTGAAAGGGACATTATGTAAAATATTTGACATATTGCCTTTAAGACATGTGCCTCTCCGTGTTATTGATGAGTGTCCCTCAATCGATGTCATACCACTGGGCCGCAGACATTGACAAAGTGTTATGTTCGTAATCTACTTAAAGTATTTTCTCATGCACTAAGAAACAGTACTTGTCTGCTAATTGACAACAAATAGAGTGCCACACTTCGATTTCATACGTGAAATAAGATATAGGTGTTGATACATGAAGTAGGGTTTAATACGATTGCTTTGCCAAGTTTATGTGTGCATGCATGTATGCCGAATGTAGAAAATGTGACAAACCCTTCTCATTATCATAAGGACAGCCTCCGTGGTCTAGTGGTAGAGCGTCTGCCCGGAGAGCAGTACTTGTTGTTACCCTGTCTGGCGCTCGGCATTAAATAGCTAAAACAAGGACTGGTCGGCTCGGAGTCAGTATACTGTGTCTGAGTGGGGTATTCATGGTAAACTGCGGCATGGTATCTCAGTGAGCTAGCACTATAAATCGGCATCAGTCCGGACTAGTACAAGCAGCCACACAAACACACACTTACATGCACGTCGCTATATAAGTGCAATAATCTTGTTAGCGACGTTAAACCCCATTTCACCTCACCTCACCTCACCTCACCTGACCTCACCTCACCTCGCCTCATTATCATAAGAAATCTCTGCTAAAAGTGGAGTCCATTGTACGATTCAGACTATATTGTAAGCGTGGGTTTTTAAATCACTGTCAAATTGTGATGACCCCAGGTTTTCGTGAAAAGGTGATCGTAGAAAATGTGAACAAAGTCTTTGGTTTGCTTTAGGATGAAGTATTGATGAGGGGATGGAACGTGTGGATACACGAGGCGGGTGAAGGATGCTGAAGGACGTGTTAAAGAGTTAAGCTCATTAAGATCGGATATATTCTCACTGTGAGACTCAGTGACATGCTACCATGTAATATGTGTGTCATGTTCATGTCATGTCATATGAGAATCACATGCTATAGTGGACTGTGAGAGTCACATGTCATGTTATATCAGTCATGTCATGTCATATTAGAGTTATGACATGTAAATTGAGTCGCGTGTCATGTAATATGCAGCATGTCATGTTTGTTTGTTGTTTAACCCCTCACTAAGCAATATTCCAGCTATGACAGCTCTCTGTAAATAATAGAGTCTGGACCAGACAATCCAGTGATTGACATCATGACCATCGATCTGCACAATTGGGATACGATGACATGCATCAACCAATTCAGCGAGCCTGACCACCCGATCAGCTGCCTCTTACAACAAGCATAGTCGCCTCTTATGGCAAGCATGGGTTGCTGAAAACAAATTCTTACGCAGAATCTTATGAGAGTCATATCATGTAATGCGAGAAAAATGATGTAGATTAAATAACAGACTTAAAGATTATCGGACCCTGAGGATCATGTTGTAGACCATGATTTCAGAATAATCCATACGCCTTAGTTAATTGGTAATTTGAAGGCATGGAATCTGTATCAAGAACAAGTATTGAAAATATAAGTAATGTATTCCCAGTTAATGAATTTACAATCACAACAATATGTACAATTAGAATAGCAGCTGTTATTAAACATAATCAATTTGAATATGATTTTGTTATTGTTGATAAGGTGTATGGTTAGAAAATAATTGCACGTTTCTTCTCCGTCTATATAATACAACAGCCGTAACGATATTGACTTTCCGAATCTACGATAACATTTCATGTCAAATTACATACGAAGACATACAAAAATACAACGAAGCAGCAAGCAAGAGAGATTTCAGTAACATATGCCGTGAAATAATATACTTTCATCTCAGCTCATTGCACGTTTATATATCCAAGAAAGTTGACGCACTTAATGTTGAAAATGATGAAATTTGTCTCATATAAATATTAAACCGATAAAATGTGCAAAAAATCAGTATCTGGGATACAGGGATGGGGGTGCTTACGGTTCAACGAGTGTATCAAAACGACAATGAACATTTATTTACCCTTGAGGAACTCTTCAAGGAGGAGTTTGATTATTTACAATCATAAAGGAATTTGATAATGAGATCAGTGGTGATATGGCTGTTCTTAATTGGATCTATTACTTCAACAAATTCCATGCCGGATCGGTACGATGATGTAAAACGGAAGTAGGTGGGGCCGTAATGTGTCGAACTCTGTTTGTTAGACTTGACACCACTTAATCTTAAACTAATTTGGAGGGAACACAATCCTTAATTGTGTTTATGGAGTAATGTACCTTTAATTGTTAAGAAATTTCGTGGAGTAAAAATATTTCAAATCCAGTTGGGACACAAGGAGGATGTGTTTGTGTTTAGCCACCTGTTCTAGGGGATGTTTTCTGGCAGGATGTGGAAGGGAACGTGATGATTTGAGGAAATTAAAGGTTTATAAGAGGTTATAGATAAATTAGATTCACTGTTTTCCCTGGGTAGTTTTTATGACTTAAGGACTAACAAATGGCTTTGATGATAATTTTCTTTGAATTTATTTTAATTCCTCTTTAAGGGTTTTTCAGTTGAAAAAGATGCAATTATTTGTGTTATCTTTTCTTTACGAGATAGTAAAGATACTTATAACAAAAAGTAAAGGAAACATATTTTTAAATTTTTTTTAAAACTGATCATGAAATTTAAATGCAATACAGATTGGGAATGCATCATTTTCAGTTTGCAGATGCAGAATTTTTTCATCATGATTTAATTGTTTGCATGTGAGAAAAAAGTGAAATTCTTACAAATACAAATCCTCTATTACATCATAGACATAATTCCTGTATTTTGGTTGTCATCACACCATAAGATCTTCAGATTTTCAACAGAAGTCCCCTTCAGTGTCAACTATCCATAATAAGTGGTGTAGGTAGTAGTATCTTGCTACCCAGACCTCCTGTGCATGCAAAAGGCATGAGAGAAAGAATGTGTTGTGGACTCCCTTGTGAAATATGTGAACATGATTTTAATGTAGTCGCTAATGAAGATAAAAGGTGTTGTTGATGATGATGTTAATGATGTTGTTAATGATATTGTTAATGATGTTGTTAATGATGTCATGAATGGTGATATGGCATAATTTCTGTCCAGAAACATGTCGACAGTGCTTCATATTCAAATAGAAACTTATGGAACTTGTTTTATATCCAAATAGAAATATGTCGATAGTGTTTAATAGTCAAGTAGAAACATATCAACTGTGTTTAATATTCAAGTAGAAACATGTCGACAATGTTTCATGTTCAAATAGAAACTTGTGGAACTTGTTTTATATCCAAATAGAAATATGTCGATAGTGTTTAATAGTCAAGTAGAAACATATCAACTGTGTTTAATATTCAAGTAGAAACATGTCGACAATGTTTCATGTTCAAATAGAAACTTGTGGAACTTGTTTTATATCCAAATAGAAATATGTCGATAGTGTTTAATAGTCAAGTAGAAACATATCAACAGTGTTTAATATTCAAGTAGAAACATGTCGACAATGTTTCATGTTCAAATAGAAACTTGTGGAACTTGTTTTATATCCAAATAGAAATATGTCGATAGTGTTTAATAGTCAAGTAGAAACATATCAACTGTGTTTAATATTCAAGTAGAAACATGTCGACAATGTTTCATGTTCAAATAGAAACTTGTGGAACTTGTTTTATATCCAAAAAGAAATATGTCGATAGTGTTTCATATTCAAGTAGAAACATGTCAGCAGTGTTTCATATTCAAATAGAAACTTGTGGACAGTGTTTCATATCCAAGTAGAAACATGTTGATAGTGTTTACAAGTCAAGTAGAAACATGTTGATAGTGTTTAAAAGTCAAGTAGAAACATGTCAGCAGTGTTTCATATTCAAATAGAAACTTGTGGACAATGTTTCATATCCAAGTAGAAACATGTTGATAGTGTTTAATAGTCAAGTAGAAACATGTCAACTCTATTTCATATTCAAGTAGAAACATGTTGACAATGTTTCAGAACAGTAGAGGAGTGAATGAGTAGGGTTTGGGGCTGCTTTTAGCAATATTCCATCCCTTTCATAGGGAACACCAACCATGGGATTCAAACCTGGATCTACAGTGTGATGAGAGAACACTTCAACCACAAGACTCCCCAACTGCACCCAGAGCAGCAAGTCCCACGAGAAATAAACAGTTTAGTCATATTGTTCTACCTTGCCTACAAACAGGGACAGAGGCAGCCTAAATACACATAATAAACTTATCACAACCGGCAAACTTCACATGTCTGTCAGCAGATGTTCTGTGAAGTAAATATGGCTAAACTATCGAAAACCAACACCCATTGAGAAGGGATAACAACAGTTACAGGACGGCAAGCATGATGACCTGTCAGCATTACCCAAGATGCATCATCTGATACCAATTTGCGACAAAGTCTGACACTTCGCCAAAATCATACAGCAATATATTAGTATTATGCCTTATGTATATTGTATAGATGAGAACATTTGACTACCTTCCAGGATCAACACGAAGCTGTTTGTTGTTGCTGTCGGCGTGTACACTAAGTACCACGATGGCAAAGCATAATCATTGTGGCTCCTCGTCCTTGGAAGCAGAACCTTCCATTCGGCCGAGGAGGAACGTGTTGTGTTTTGCAATAGCTAAACAACAATCATGTCAAAGACTAGCGGAACACATGTGTTCATTACGTATTGTGTACTCAGGTGTAAAGTAGGAGCATGTAAACCAACGACAAAAGGGATGATGGAATGTGGTTTCAGTACCATCTTCTCAGATGTATGCAGCGTCTGGATGATGGGGATGCACTTCTTCGTAACACACATTTCTTGTTTCTTTGTTGGCTTGCAATTATGAAGATAATTGACAAATATCAAGTGACGCTTGTTTAGTAGTCTGGTATCCCTTGCTCGCTGTACTGCACAAAGGATCAATGTGGGTTATTGCTTGTGGATCATTGTTTTGTGTTTAGTCCCATGTTATCACACAGCTATTGTGATGGTACGGTAGTTTCTCCCTGGTTGACCATCTCTTCTTGTATCAGGACACTGTCTTAGGACAGTGTTATGGAGTATAATTCCAGATGTATTTCTTAGCATATGATTGGCCACCTTCCATGATCTCCGTAGTTATTCCAGCCATATGTCTTGGCAGCTGATTGGCCAACTAATTCCATGAACTCTGTAATACAATAAAGGCCATTCCAGACATATTCTCAGTGTATGATTGGCCATTTTGTGGCAAATTCTCAGCCATTCCAACCATTCATAGACATTTTTCTTGGCATAAGATTGACCAAGTTTTCTATGAACTCTGTCTTCTCTTGTGAAGTGTCATCCATTTTTCTAGGCATATGATTGAACAAGTTTTCTATGAAATTCATAGTGAAGTATCAGCCATTTTTCTTGGCATATGATTGACCAAGTATTGAATGAAATCTACAGTGAAGTGTCAGCCATTTTTCTCATACATGATTGAACAAGTTTTCTATGAAATTCATAGTGAAGTATCAGCCATTTTTCTTGGCATATGATTGACCAAGTATTGAATGAAATCTACAGTGAAGTGTCAGCCATTTTTCTCATACATGATTGAACAAGTTTTCTATGAAATTCATAGTGAAGTATCAGCCATTTTTCTTGGCATATGATTGACCAAGTATTGAATGAAATCTACAGTGAAGTGTCAGCCATTTTTCTCATACATGATTGACCAAGTTTTCTATGAAATTCATAGTGAAGTGTCAGCCATTTTTCTTGGTATGTGATTGACCAAGTATTGAATGAAATCTACAGTGAAGTGTGAGCCATTTTTCTCATACATGATTGACCAAGTATTCAATGAAATCTATAGTGAAGTGTCAGCCATTTTTCTCATACATGATTGACCAAGTATTCAATGAAATCTGTAGTGAAGTGTCAGCCATTTTTCTCATACATGATTGACCAAGTATTCAATGAAATCTATAGTGAAGTGCCAGCTATTCCAGCTTTTTTCTGAGATGCATATTCTATTTTATTTGTTGTTTTATCTGAACCAGCGAACGGGAGTCATTTCTCAGTCTATTGATAATGGCTATCAGGTAAAACGTCCTGAATTAGATGTAAAATAGCCAAAGTACTGGCAGAAGTTGCATGGAATAAATAGATAGTTATTTTCCGATTTTCTAGTTCTGTTTTTTGCAGACACATTCAACACCAATCCTTGTAGTGCACCTTTCCCAAACACCTAGTGTCATCACTTTTCAGTGATCCATTCATATAATTGTCACTTCTATTTTGCCTTTTTGCCCAATGGAATCTGTTCTGGCAGATAATTTAGACTGGTTATTCTCTGGCATTGACATTTTCTAAGTCTGTTTCCATGTCAGCACAAAATGACTCCTTGACCACAATCTTACAAAATTACTGCTTCTTGAAGATGCACACCACCCTTCCCTCTCCACCCCATGTTCTTGCAGTCAATACGGTTTGTACAACCGTGGAACAAATTGATCAGAATGATGATGGAGAAATATAATTCATTATGAAATAGGTGGGCTTGGTTGCAGGTTTAAGTAGCAAGGAGAAGGTTGAAAATGAAATGGAAAACATTTGGAAGGAAAGTACAGAAGAAAGGTAAATAGTTCTGTGAGAATTGGCTCTGTGTCCGTGAATATCTAAAGACGTCCAACAAGGGTGGCTTAATGAACTGTTTAATGTGAAGGGCTCCATATAAACATCAATAACTCTCATAGAACCGAATCAATGCCCTATAAGAAACCTGTCTGCCCTTTTGTATATGTTAAGATTGATATAGCTCCTCAACCATAAGATACAATGTTGCATTAATTGATTAAATAATGGCACTTATTATTGTACTCCACTGTATCTGGTCCTTTGTCTGCTCCATACTTGCGTTTCGACATGTTCCAGGTTCCATTTTGGTCGGGACATGACT
Source organism: Haliotis rufescens (assembly GCF_023055435.1). NCBI lineage: Eukaryota > Metazoa > Mollusca > Gastropoda > Lepetellida > Haliotidae > Haliotis > Haliotis rufescens. Next base: position 49,135,065 of record NW_025964334.1, read on the forward strand.
GCTTTGGGGGATTTAGTTGAGTGTGCGTTTATTCTCTAACAATAAGCCCAAAGTATTCTGCTTCTGCTTACAGCTATGTTTAAAGATTCCACACTAAACATATTTTTCCTCTTATTTGCCCTATCACCCCTGGTAAGGGCAGACCATGTGTTTGTTCAGCCTATCGCACCATCGTGGTTTGCGAGCAAATATATGCCTGTTGTTGGTCTTGCTTCATCGATAGTGATGAAATGATTGCGAGGAATCAATTGTTTTGTATGAGCATCTGCTCATTTTGATACAGTGATGGAGGACAATAGAGGACCTCAAGGAGGACCCGGTTCCCTGAGGACCAATAGCTGCTTGTAGACCTCTGACAAGGAGACGTTACAGGCAGCGATGATGGTCCAAGGTCATGTGATCTAGGAAGTCCGAATTTGCATAAGAAGATAGGAATGTCTTTTTCGTGATGAAGTTCATGCTAATACAATGTCTGGATGGAAGGTTGTGAAGGGTTATGAATATGAACATTTTTCTATGTGCATGTATTCATCTGTGTATGGAATTGTTTGATATTTACAAATTTTGATAATATATCATCGGGACTGGCCAATAGAGACAAATGATTTATTCCATGAATGATGAGTTGCAAAGAAACATGACATGGGGGTAAGGTTTTTATATAAAAAAAAATATTTGAGAAGATTAAGTATAATGTTTTTATTATATTGTTAAAACATAAGAGAAATAAATAACTAAAAAGTATTCAGCATTTGGGATTGCCCACAAAAATGACAATGTAGGAATGGTATTATTTTTTGCAGAAACATTATGAGTGAGTGAGTGAGTATGGTTTTACGCCGCTTTTAGCAATATTCCAGCAATATCACGGCGGGGGACACCAGAAATGGGCTTCACACATTGTACCCATGTCGGGAATCGAACCCGGGTCCTCGGCGTGACGAGCGAACGCTTTAACCACTAGGCTACCCGACCGCCCCCAGAAACATTATGAGCCATACTTCAACAGCTTGACTTTCCTGTAATTATCCTCGGTGAACTTTTGGTTCAATGTGTGTCTTGACCAACAAAAATTAGATTGAGCTTATCTAAGAAAACAACAATGACATGGGTCTGGAAGGGAGGTGGGGTGTAGGCTAGTGGTATAAGAGTTGGTTTGCTGTGATGAGTTCCCATGTTTGATTCTCCACATTGGGTACACTGTGCAAAGATTATCTTTTATTATGTGTCTGTTGTGGCTGTAATAATTATTGCTAAAAGAATCGTAAAAAATTGCTCACTTACTCATTTTCACTTTCACTCATTCTCACTTTCACTCACATTCACACTCACTCACATTCACACTCACTCACTCACTCACTCACTCATGCACTCACTCACTCACTCACTCACTCACTCACTCACTCACTCACTCACTCACATTCACACTCACATTCACACTCACTCACTCACTCTCACTCACTCATGCACTCACTCACTCACTCACTCACTCATTCACATTCACACTCACTCATGCACTCACTCATGCACTCACTCACTCACTCATGCACTCACTCACTCACTCACTCACTCACTCACTCACTCTCACCCACCCACTCACATATAAGTCTATCTCAGTTTTATCTAGAATAATATGAGAGCTTTTCTGGAATCATTTTACATGACATCACATCAACAAAATCTTAAAACCATGACGTGTCTGAGCATTCCTATCATTAACAGAAGAGGTTAGGGTAGTAGTGTGGAGGTCAGCAAACCTTCTTTGCACGTAGTGATACGTCAGTTTTACTGTTTCATCTGATAGCCAGCCTCCCTTTGTCCAGGATGCTGAAAAACTGCAGCCTCTATGGTACATCCAACCGTCATCCCATAATAAAACAGTTATGAAATATGTCTATTATTGCTGCTTGACTACCTCATATGTGTGTTATGACACTGTCAAACGTTACATAACTGTCAAAAACTTCACTCACAGACTTTTATCAATGGAACATCGGGGAAATGGAGCTGTAGGAATGTGAGGAAAGAGTGGTCCATGTGTCTGTGTTTAACAAGTGAACTGCACGACATTTGTACTGAATCAAGACTGATGCTGTCTGACTGGAGAAATGGCCTGCTTCTTACAGAATATGTATGAAACATGAGGCGGACTGAAGCAACTATTGGTGTTAATGCAACCTTTGGGGGAGGTTTTTTCTCTTACCAAAATATTGTCAAATTTATCTCTTCAAAATGAACTGGTGAATTTGTTGTTTTGGTTTGTGTTTTTTGTTGTTGTTTGGAATCATTACACTGATTATCGGTATGTTTCCTCCTGAGACAGATGTTTTTATTATTGCTGTATAGGATTGGTCTTGTGGACTTGACTTTGCTGGTAGTGCCACAAATGGATGGGGGACTTTGGGGTGGGGGGGACGGGCAGAGGACTGGATTGGAGGGAGAGAGGCAGGGTAGGGAGACAGTAAGGGTGGGATGGTTAAGGGGGTGTATGGGATGGGTAGGGGTTTAAAGGGTTTTGTCACTTTTATTTATCTGGAGTGGTGTACAGGATAGGATTGGGAATTGGAAAGTAGTTTTAACTGGGTAAGGGGATCATCACTGTTTGAAAGTGATTCATAAACACATGCTCATGAAGTAGTCAGAAGCGTACATTATATCAACACTGCTTTTGATAGGAAACTGATGAATACGTTTTGGCTCTTTGATTTATCTGGAGAGTGTGAACAAGATAGTGCAAGTGTTGTTTTATTTGGAGAGTGTGAACAAGATAGTGCAAATGTTGTTTTATCTGGAGTGTGTGAACAGGATAGGATGAGTGTTGTTTTATCTGGAGTGTGTGAACAGGATAGGATGAGTGTTGTTTTATCTGGAGTGTGTGAACAGGATAGGATGAGTGTTGTTTTATCTGGAGTGTTTGAACAGGATAGGATGAGTGTTGTTTTATCTGGAGTGTGTGAACAGGATAGGATGAGTGTTTTATCTTGAGTGTGTGAACAGGATAGGATGAGTGTTGTTTTATCTGGAGTGTGTGAACAGGATAGGATGAGTGTTGTTTTATCTTGAGTGTGTGAACAGGATAGGATGAGTGTTGTTTTATCTGGAGCGTGTGAACAGGATAGGATGAGTGTTTTATCTTGAGTGTGTGAACAGGATAGGATGAGTGTTGTTTTATCTGGAGTGTGTGAACAGGATAGGATGAGTGTTGTTTTATCTGGAGCATGTGAACAGGATAGGATGAGTGTTGTTTTATCTGGAGTGTGTGAACAGGATAGGATGAGTGTTTTATCAAGAGAGTGTGAACAGGATAGGATGAGTGTTTTATCAAGAGAGTGTGAACAGGATAGGATGAGTGTTTTATCAAGAGAGTGTGAACAGGATAGGATGAGTGTTTTATCAAGAGAGTGTGAACAGGATAGGTGAGAGTTGTTTTATCTGGAGTGTGTGAACAGGATAGGATGAGTGTTTTATCAAGAGAGTGTGAACAGGATAGGTGAGTGTTGTTTTATCTGGAGAGTGTGAACAGGATAGGTGAGTGTTGTTTTATCTTGAGTGTGTGAACAGGATAGGATAAGTGTTTTATCAAGAGAGTGTGAACAAGATAGGTGAGTGTTTTATCTGGAATGTGTGAAAATATAGGGATGGGGAATTGGAAAGGAACAGTTTCAGCTGGGGTAGGTGATACAGTCAGTGAGTTTAGATGATGGTTTTATTGTTGTGTGAGTTGGGGATGGGTGGGGATTTGGATGGTAAGTGGATGTTTAGATGATGGTTTTATTGTTGTGTGAGTTGGGGATGGGTGGGGATTTGGATGGTAAGTGGATGTTTAGATGATGGTTTTATTGTTGTGTGAGTTGGGGATGGGTGGGGATTTGGATGGTAAGTGGATGTTTAGATGATGGTTTTATTGTTGTGTGAGTTGGGGATGGGTGGGGATTTGGATGGTAAGTGGATGTTTAGATGATGGTTTTGGATGGTCTCAGGTGGGATAGACAAGAAGCATAGTAAGTCAGTATTTGGTGAGGAAGGTGTGTGGGGAAATCTAATAAGGGTGCTATTAGGGGTGGGAGAATGAGACAGGGTTGGGTAGAAAAGGAAATAGCTAAAAGAAGATTAAGATCATAATTACAAACGTTCTTTGAAAATCTGTATGGCTGCCATCTTGCGGAGTTTAAGATGTTAATTACGTAGTGTATTTGTCAATATGCAGTAATAGTGTAAATGATGATTAAGATGGGAGTTTCAACTGCTCAACTAATAGTTTCCCTTCCTGTCCTTTGATTCCAATAAAACATGAAGGTGTAATGGTGGAGTTTTACATCCCTTGCATGATAACTTTGTGACTAGCCAGATCTCCATCAAACTGATGAAGCAATGAAAAGGCTTGTGTGAAAAAATCTACAGATAATTAACAGCATTCATCTAGAAATGAAAATACAATTTCAACAAAAGTTTTTCTTTCACAGTGTGCTTCAACCATTTTCGGTTTTTCTATAATAAACCTTTGATAATGGCTGAAAGTAGATTCGACCTCAAAGAGAGACACCAAAGATCCGTCTGAAGAGCGTAATTTTTAATTCAAAGATGTCCAACTGGGTAGCAAGAGTGGCTCCCTTTCTGTGTTCCTGTGCGCCAGATTGTCATCATATTGAAATGGCAGCATCAAAGTTATAGAAGTAAGTTTACAACAACTGTTCCAAACTGCAGCCCTAGTACCTCCCGCGTGATAATTAATTCTCCTAGTACCGTACCCCATGTTTGCTCTCGCCATGTGACTTTAAAGAAGAATCGGGCTTTGTAGGTCCACATATTGCCTCTGTGGAGAGGTTCGGTGGTTGAAGCTAGATAAAAATCTAGTAAGGAGTAGACATAATGAGTTAGTGTGGGGATCAAAGTGAAGGAAGTTGGCGGCAGCTGAACAGAGGGAGAAGAACAAGCTTCAAAGAATATTACGGAAAAAACAGAGGTGCTACCATGATAATATTGCAGCACTTATAATTTATATAGGAGTTCATATTGCCCTCTTGTGGAATAACAATATGGTCGGTGCTGGGACCTGGTATTATGGGAAGATATGCTGTCAGTGGTGTGTTGGTTTTAGGAAGAACTATATAATCACTTTTGATGCCTCACAAATTACACTGGATGGAATCAGATTGATACATATTGGGATTCTATGTCAGGTAATTGGGACCAGTAGAACAATCTGATACCGTTAGAGATCATACTGATGCCTGTTACCTATCTAATGCCAGAAGATATCCCTCTGACAACAGTATAGAGATCCTTCTGATATCAGTATGGAGATCCTTCTGCCACCTATATAGAGATCCTTCTGGCACCAATATAGAGATCCTCCTGGCATCAATATAGAGATCATTTCAGCACCAGTAGAGCTCCTTCTCACACCAATAGAGGTCTTTCTGGCACCAGTAGTGATCTGATACCTGCGTAGATTCTTCTGATACTAGCAGATCCTGACACCAGCAGAGATCCTTGATACCAGAAGAGACCCAGTGCACCATTACAGATCCTTCTGGTGTGAGGAGACGCCAAAGGAAGAGTTTGGGGACAAGATGATATACGGACGGAGTTGTCAGCAACAATTACAAGATGCTACTTGTTTAATTACCCTGCTGTCCACAGCCAGGTTGTCGTGATGGGGAGATCAACATGTGTAGGGGTGTGCACAGATACCGCTCTTGACACCAAGGAATCTATAAATCTGTTATCTGAACAACACAAACCTTCAAAAGTTAAAATTCAGGGCTGAGATGAAAGGCCTGCAACAGCTAATGGCGAGGATGGAGGAGCTGGGACGCTGGGTATTACCACCTTAATGATGAGTTAATTGCAGCATGATGTAATTTCATGATAGGCGTAGATTGTACGTATGTAACAAGTGTTTTCGCACTTTAATCACAAACATAAGTCATCAAGAGCTGCTTTTTGTCTAATTTGTAGCTTCTGGGATGTGAGGAGAATTTTCAACATCAAATGATGACATGGCTTGTTATCTTCAAGTGGGCCTTTTTCACAGGTTAAAATTCAGTTCGAATCCATGCCAATAAATAACGAGCAATGCACAGCACATGTGCTGAAAAGGATTTTTTGGTTACAGTCTGAAAAATGTGATACAGTTTTGTAATGTGAAATCTCTAACTTTGATATCGGGCACTATTCTGTCTTACTTTTAATGAGGAAAACTCAGATTTGGAGATTTTCTGTAAGGTTTTGATAAAATGGACCTAGAAATAAATAAATTCATTATCCAAACCATTCATCTAGGTTCAACAAGTGTATTTGTTCTGGTTGCTTCTGTTCAGGTCTGATCTCTGTGAGTAGTGAATCTTTAAAACGTTCATTTTCACATACAAGGCCACATCTGTTTGGCACAAAACACAGGAAGTTTTTTCCAATGAATCATTATTTCAATCTCATAACGTTTTCTAAAGAGGCACAAAATGAAAATACTGTCATTTCAGAAAGTATACATTATTTATCCTGTAGTGAGTTATTCCGCCTTGTAGTATGTGCGAAAGTCGTAAATAATTCTTCTTAAAGGAATATGGCTTCGGATGATGAAGGGTTAACACAGAGATGCATTCAAGTAGCTCATAGCTCCCTCTTTAGTTAAGTAATGTTCAAATTCTTCCTTAATACCCAGCATTCTTGGAGAAAACATCCATATTTGTCTTTTTGTACGTAAATAACATTGTATGATGATGTGGAAGAAGATATTTGGTGCATCTTAAAGATGTTTTTGGTGTGTTTGATAGTGATAAGAATTTCAGAATGTCTATGGATTGAAATTATTCCCACATTTTGTTTTGTTGATATAATAGATACCAACTGTCCATGCGAGAATGATTAATGAACTCAGATACTGCTATTAAGATATGCCAGGTTCAAACATTTTGTATATCGTGTTTTTAGCTCCTCTGGTCTGTCATCCATTCTTGTTGCTGTCTGGAAAGTTTTTGTTTTCAACTTCTATTCCAGAGGCTTGAGATCTCGTTTTGTGGGTGTTCCTGATCGTAAGGGTGCTGGAACTGTATTTGCTCAAGACATCAAAATTGAACATTTATTTATTTTGAATGTTGAAAAAACATTCAAATATTTAAAGATCTTTTTCCAAGAAACCACAGAAGCCATGATAGCTGTGACTTCGTAGACATGGCGAGTACCTTGGACAGCTTCAAGTTTGTTTTAGTCGTCATGATCGGGGCACAACTTCAGCCATTTCAAACTCTGTGGCAATAATATTTTCAATAAGTAAACTGTAACAATTTGATCCTGTTTTTGGTAAAGTGAGTGAGTGAGTTGGGGTTTGATGCTAATTGAAACAGTATTTTCAGTATAAAAAGATTTCCACTTTGGCAAAACCCATTAGCATGGGTCTACGATCACTGGTTTGTCTGGTCAAGATCCCAGTCACAACCTGGTGTTAGTGGCCGACTTTCAGTGATCCATTCATTGTTTGTTGTTTAACTCCGCACTCAGCAATATTCCAGCTATATGACGGCGATCTGTAAATAATTGAGCCTGGATCAGACAATCCAATGATTGATTTCATGAGCATCGATCCACGCAATTGGGATACAATGATATTCATCAACCAAGTCAGTGAACCAAGTTAGTCGCCTCCTACGACAAGCATAGTCGCCTTTTACAGCGTGCATGGGTTACTGAAGACCTATTCTACCTCGGATCTTCACGGGTCGTCTGGCATTGACCTTTATATATTGTATTGTAGACAAAGGATCGATTCTGGGATTCAAACCCATGACTACATGTGGTGGCACAGCGGAGGAAAGTACACCTTGCTCTGGGATCATTTTTTATTACCATGGTTCACAGGGCATTCTAATCACAAGATCATCATTTCACCCCAGACAGATGTCCTCAACACTTCAAATACTCATTTAATGGGGATACATTTACAGGGAGAGAGTTCAAGCTGTAGAAGGTTCTAATGTTCTATGTGACTACAAGAAAGTACATGTTAGTTAGACTGCTAGAACATCTTCTCCCTATCATGACCTCTGTCGTCAGATTAAAATTCAAGCAGTTGAAATTCATTCTCCAGCTTGGGTTCAGGGAAGGAAGCCATTATGAACATGTGATAGCCTGATTTAAACTCACTTGGGATTTTTTCTAGCTGGTTAGAAGAATCATTTGTGTGTAAAAGCATTGGTGTGCTTGCAAACAGGTGCCCTTTGATTCATTGGCCTGGATGAGTCCAGAAGGTAGAATCATTGACCTGAAGTTGCCTTTAAGTACATTTACATTATATACACTTGGTGTTTGTGGGAACAATCGGTACCAGCTTCTCAGACCTGCTAAAGACCTCAAAGCTTTCAGAAACCACAACAAATAGAATTGTTCTCAGCTGTGTTCAATTTGGGAGAAACTTAAGATTTTATATTCTCTGGTCCGGCCATTGCCAGAGTCTTTTATGTTGGTGCTTGGTAGGGCTTTATTACGTGTTAAGGAATGAACAATCCTCTGAGAGCTCTCTCTGCTTTGTTTCAAAAGGTAAAGTCTGGGCGATAGCTTGCCTTTGTGTGTTAATATCATCCAGCAAGTTTAAATACTCTTAATGAATCCTTGTATCAATCTCAGTTCTCGCTCTTGTCTTCACCCAAACCTGCAAGTATGTCCATAATTCGCTCTTGGAAACCGATTCCACATACTTGTGTCTGTTAGCTTTGATCTTGTCTCTATACTTGCTGGCAATGTTTATTTTCATATATAATGTAGATTTATTGCATGCCAGTTACCAGGGTGATTTTGACAGCTTACTCCACAGATGGGGAGAGTTAAAAAACCCTTTGGATGCTTTTGTCTCTTTTCCCCTTCCATACCGTCGTGTGCCTCGTGTTCCTCCCAGTGCCTTTTCTCTTCTATAACATATAGGAATTATTCTTTTCCTCTTTAATAGCCTCAGATCTCTGCGATATAGGACCTAATGGCATAGGGAAGGGTAGTGTTCCATACATCTGCTGTTTTTATTAAATGACCCATTAATTTCTGTCTCCTCTCCGCAAATTTTGTTGTGTTTGTTGAAGAAGGTAGAGGGAAAGAAAACAGTAAATAACCAGTTAATGTCAGTGAGAGAAGAGGAAGTCCTTAATCTGCTTCTATTTACATCAGACCATCTGTGTTTTGTACGCCATTAAGTCACGTTGTTGTAACCTGCATCCTCTCCCCACCTTTCAACCGTGGCCTTGATCACAGAGAAGGAATCTGTCTGTGATTGCGAGAACCTCATTGTTTTCATAATTAATCATTATGATTTTGTTATAATTGACTGCATGATGTACGCAGAAATTAGATTACACTTGAAGGCTTCGTTTCTTGAGAATTGTGGTGAAAGGTCATTTTTGTCCTATTAATTTTGGATGGGTTCTGCAGATTTTCAGTTGTTTGTTGCATTTGTTGATGAATAATACAGACATGTTTGAGAATTGTTTTCAAGAGAGACTAGCCGATTGTTCACCTACATGTGTTAAAGCGATGACGGCTGAGGTGTGGAAAAAATGGCCAATGAAAACAATTACTCATTGTTTTCTTATATTAGACATGTCGTGCATGACTGCCTTTTGTTTATGCCCAGTTGAACGCCAGAATACAAATGATCGGCATGTTTCTGTTCATTAGAAATGAATGTCTTTTCAAAATTGAAAACAAATCAAAACGGATAAAAAAAATTGAAATTTTTGTATCATCAAGTCTCACTTTTCTGTCCTGTCGCTTTTTGTGTTGATGTAATCCTTCAATTTCAGATTCTTTTGTTTGCACACAAAGTATTGTTTTACAGACATGCTGGTGAAAATGATGCATTGGAGTGAAATGTGGTAAAAACGATCGCAGGATATTAAAGTGCCATTAATCAGAAGCTATGGGTTCCAGTTCTGGCATATCAGAATGCTCATTAGGCCACTATCCGACTCTAGCCAACGTCCAACACTCACACCCTTTCTACTCCACGACTTTTTCAAGGCATATTGTAAGTTTGTGTTGATCATGTGTATTTGGGTGATTTTCGGCATCAAATTTCCTCTTCCCTTCCATTCTTGAAACCTCTGACAGAATGTGGTGGGAACGCTTCTAATTGATAACACAGCGACGTCAATCATTCAACCACTGCCGCTCTAGATGGATTGCCTCGCTTTTCCACATTGCGTAACAGGTTAGCAAATCAAAATTGATATTTTGAGAGATTGTCCGCTATGTCAAAGTCATCAGTAGTAATATGTATCAATGATCAAGCGATAGAGAGAGCTGCTGGGATCTTGGCAGCTCGCAAACCAATCAATATGTTCCTGCACCTGTTGAACAAATGGTGGAGGAGTGTTGGTAGGCTGGCTGCAAAGTTGACTGATTACTCATGCATATGTGTTGGGGATATTGTCCGTGATGTATCTGTTAACATGTGTGTGGACTGTCTGCGTGTCCAGTGTATCTGTTAACATGTGTGTGGACTGTCTGCGTGTCCAGTGTATCTGTTAACATATATGTGGAGATATTGTCCATGATGTATCTGTTAACATGTGTGTGGACTGTCTGCGTGTCCAGTGTATCTGTTAACATATATGTGGAGATATTGTCTATGATGTATCTGTTAACATGTGTGTGGACTGTCTGCGTGTCCAGTGTATCTGTTAACATATATGTGGGGATATTGTCCATGATGTATCTGTTAACATGTGTGTGGACTGTCTGCGTGTCCAGTGTATCTGTTAACATATATGTGGGGATATTGTCCATGATGTATCTGTTAACATGTGTGTGGACTGTCTGCATGTCCAGTGTATCTGTTAACATATATGTGGGGATATTGTCCGTGATGTATCTGTTAACGTGTGTTGGGGATATTGTCCGTAATGAATCTGTTAACGTGTGTATGTTCATATTGTCCGTGATGTATCTGTCAATACACATGTAGACTGTTGGCAGATTCTGTCCTAGAATATCGTGCATACCATGTCTGTTAACATTACTGTGATGGCTTGGATTGATGCTCAGATTATCAACCACTGGTTCATGTCCCGCAGGCTGGATCACATCTCTCTAGATGTACCATCGCTACAACAAACACACATTCACTCACTCACACGTGGAACATCACTGTATTTCCCGGTTCTTAGATGCCTCAGAGAACACAGAATTGTTTCCTTAATGGACATTTCAAGATCATTGGTCCTAGTTCTTACCGATTCCTCACAGATATATAATATTCTGACATTTTCAACATTACTGAGTAATGACATGGCACTGCAGCCATAATTATCTAAGATGAGAAATGAATTCTTTGTCGTAGCCAATAAAACCTCCTCGACGCTTGTCTCTATCCACTTGCTTCCGAGACTTCACTGTAATACAAGACGAATCAGCTGGGGAAAAAAGGTTTAAAGTACCTATGTATATATGGCCACTTGAGATTTGGTGTTGATGTTTGCTTGCTGTACTCGGTGACATTGTTCTCAGGTAAAAAACGTTTCTGTTAATTACTAGTGGTAAAGTCTGTTTGCAGTCTCCACAGTAATGATGCGTTGTAAGTTGCTACCTGTGCAGGTTAATTACAGGTGTATCTTGCAGACCCGCTTGCTGTCTTGCAGGTAAATACGTAACTGTTCACATGACCTATACTCAGATGATGGGACTGATCTTATTTTTTTCATTTCAGATTCATTTTGAAAAATTAACACATTGTAAATTGTAATGGGACTTATTTTTAGTTTTTCTAGTTTTCAAGGAAAATAAATATGTTAGCTGTCTAAAATGTAGCACAAGTGTTGTTTGCTGAGACAGATAAAGGATGTTTATTCGATAAGAAGAGTGTGTTTCCTATGTAATGAGTAATTTATTGATGTGTTATATGTAATTCTGTCTTAAGGGAAGTATTATGAGTAGGGTGGTATCTGTGTTGGTGAGATTGTATCGTTCAACTTGGGGCTTGGTGAGAAGATAGGAATCAGGTTCAAGAGAGCCTTGTCCCTTCCTGCCAACTCCCCATTAGACGATTGCTGAGTGTCTGAAAAAATATAATTTTGATAGGAACAAACAACTCCATTTAAATATAGGCGCAGTTGTGAAAAATCTAGACTTGCTTCATTTGGTCTACAGCATTACAGAAAGGGCTTGGGATCCAGGAAAATAATGTGGTTGAGGGACTGAGACAGGCTACCTTCCAGCTATAACACAGTGTTCTGTATACTGGTTAGACTTGCACAAGTCTCTAAGGCAGTATTTATTAGTTTAAATAAGAATTTATAGACTATATAAATAATAAGAACAAGTTGTCCCTATAAGAGACTGGTGTCCTTAGAATACTGTCCACATATCTAGACTTGCCTGTTATAAGGATAGAATTACTGTACACAAATGGACTCACCATTCTGTACAGCCTTGGAGCAAGGCTATATTGGGATGTGCAAGTAGGAAGGGGTTCTTGGTAAAGGGTTTAGGGGAGTTAATGGGGGGTGGTATTTGTAAAATGGGTTTTTTGGATATGTCGGGGAGGGGAGGGAGTTGTAGAGGAAAAGCTGTAGAGTGGTTTGAGCTGGTTTATATTTGGCAAGGGATTGTAGAGGAGGGGCTGGAATTGGTAGAGTAGGGGTTGATAGAGTGTGGGTTGTAGAAGAGGGTTGTTTGCTGTAGAGCAGAGGTTGGATGTTGGTAGAGTGTGGATTGGTAGAGTGGTTTGGATGGTGGTAGGGGGGTTTGAGGTTGGTAGAGTGTGGGGTTGGTAGAGTTGGGGGTTGGTAGGGCAGTGGTTGGATGTTGGTAGAACAGGGGTTTGAAGTTGGTAGAACAGGAATTTGAAGTTGGTAGAACAGGGGTTTGAAGTTGGTAGAACAGGGGTTTGAAGTTGGTAGAACAGGAATTTGAAGTTGGTAGAACAGGGGTTTGAAGTTGGTAGAACAGGGGTTTGAAGTTGGTAGAACAGGAATTTGAAGTTGGTAGAACAGGAATTTGAAGTTGGTAGAACAGGGGTTTGAAGTTGGTAGAACAGGGGTTTGAAGTTGGTAGAGCATTGGGTTGGTAGAGCGTGAGGTTGGTAGAGTTGGGGGTTGGTAGAGCAGTGGGGTTGGTAGAGTGTGGATGACATGTTTGTGGTTTGTTTAAGGACATTTGATTGTGGGCCTGAGCTTTGAGCTAGTTATGTGTGGCCAAAAATGATCGCTGACACCCATGCAGGGATGCTCCCAACCACTGCATCTACATCCATTAGTTAGCAGTTAATTGATGAAGTGATAACCACCAATATGCATCAATATGTAAATTTGTTGGTCCGAATTCAAACAACATTGATTACTTATACAATAATCTAGCTGTAATGAAAAGAATGAATTATATAACTATGAAATGTTTTCCGGTCTTGCTTTTATGCTGAAATGCCGAAAAATTAGCATTATAAAGTATAGACTAATAAGCTGATTGTGTATTTAAATGACATATTACAAGCTCTGGAGTCATAACAGTGGGAATATGAAAATGAAACAGTTATGAAATATGGTACAAAGAACATTAATATTCTGCCGCGTAAGGTTGATAAGATGTGTTGGAGAAGAAAGCGTGAGAGTGTTTAATTGTTCGGGCATCTGGTGATGACGTGCAGATGTTGTGCAGATGTAGACGCAGATCAGCGTAATCACCATCTCTGTTGTGTGCCATGTCTAAACAATAAACAATATTTAATGACTTTTTGTCTCTGAGAAAAACAAGTCCCACTTAATACCCCCGTACCTTGACGAGGCTGCATCGGTACAGGGGTTGTAAAACCATATATATATCCATGTTTTGTTTAAACTTTGATTACATTTTAATACTGTTATATTGTGTGTTTATTGGTGAGTGTTGGAAAAAAAATAATCAAATGTTTATTTGATGAATGTTTTCAATTTCGGTAATGAGTAACATATTGCTGAATGTGTGCAACACGTGTTTGTTTTTAAAAAAATATTGTTCCCATGTTGATGAATTGTTGTAAAATATGGTTTGTGTGGCAGGGTAGGTGGTGAGAAGGGGGGTGGGGGGGTGGGGTATGGATGATGAGGGGAGGTGGTGAGAAGGGTGTGGGGTATGGATGATGAGGGGAGGTGGTGAGAAGGGGGTGGGGAATGGATGATGAGGGGAGGTGGCGAGATGGGGGTTGGGGTATGGATGATGAGGGGAGGTGGTGAGAAGGGGGGTGGGGTATGGATGATGAGGGGAGATGGGGGGTGGGGAATGGATGATGAGGGGAGGTGGTGAGAAGGGGAGGTGTCGTTGGTGTCAATATTTGATATCCAGACACCACCAGGTGTGGGTGCTGGTTGGGGGGGTGGGAGGTTGGAGTGTTGAGGATTTAGGAGTGGTGATACGGAGGTTGGGATTTCAGATGGAGGATGAAGGGAGATTGGCGGGTGATATGGAGATTGGATGTGATACGGAGGTTGGGATTGTGATATGGAGGATGGGGGGAGATTAGTAGGTGATATGGGATGTGATACAGAGGTTGGGATGTGAGATGGAGGATGGGATGTGATACGGAGGTTGGGATGTGAGATGGAGGATGAGGGAAGATTGGTGGGTGATACGGAGGATGGGATGTGATACGGAGGTTGTGGGGAGATTAGTAGGTGATATGGAAGATGGGATGTGATACAGAGGTTGGGATGTGAGATGGAGGATGGGATGTGATACAGAGGTTGGGATGTGAGATGGAGGATGAGGGAAGATTGGTGGGTGATACGGAGGATGGGATGTGATACGGAGGTTGGTGGGTGATGTGGAGGTTGGGATGTGAGATGGAGAATGGGGTGAGATGGCGGGGGTTATACAGAGGTTTGGGTGGGGATACAGAGGATGGAGTGAGATTGGGGGATGATATGGAGGATAGGATGGGGATACAGGATGGGGTGGTTATATGGAGGTTGGGGTGGAGATACGGAAGATAGGGTGGTAATTTGGATAACGGGGTGATGATACGGAAGATGGGTGGCGATACAGAGGTTGGGGTCATGATATGGAGGATGGAGTGAGATTGGTGGATGATATGGAGGATGAGATGTGATACGGAGGATGGAGAATGGTGTAGATTCATATTCACTAAAACAGCAACAATCACCAAAATACTAAATCCACACTTCAATGTGCAGACACAAACCATCATTCAGGGCATCATTGTGATATATCATACGAAAAATAAATAATTCAAAATATTTATCTACATTGTTTATGAAAACAAAATTCAAACTAGAAAATAAAATAAAAAGATTTAGATAAATTACAAACAATCGAAGCTATGAAAGGTAAATGGATGTAAAGTTATCAGGCCTGGTACATCCTCTGTAACAGAGTTTGGCTTCATCCTCTGATTGATAAAGTCAATGATCCCCATCTCCATAGCTTGTCCTATCATACAGGAATTCTCTAAACCTTGTACGCCTTCAAAAAGATATAAAAATGAAGTTAATTTTTTCTAAGAGCACTTGGCAGGTGTGTCAGCTAATGTATCGAGAATGAAATTCTATTAATTTGACCTGTTCGCTTGTATTGAGAGGAAAAGGGAAAAAGTGCCACTTCTCGTGGAAAAGGTAGGATTGTGAAACGTACAAGCAGTCATCTGCCAGTCATATTTCACTCCAGTTTGTATTATGACATGTGCAAGGAAATCGGCACGCGGAAGCAGTCACAAGCTTGAATATATAACCAAAGTTAATTTATGTCAAAGTTTTTTTTTCATTTATGTCAAAGGCTTTTTTTACGTTGAGAGAACATGGGTGGAAGTCGGCACCTTGGGGTACCATGTTCCGTCATCACTGCTGTACATTTCAGACGTGAAAAATAACATTTTCCTCATCTCATGTGGATGTTGAACTGTCAGGACTGTTTTGATTGGACATTTTGGAAGAACGCGGCACCATTTCCTGTCTTTCTTAATCAGAGAACAAATTTTCGACATATCAAGTCGAAGCGAAATGTTTATTTTACAAAATTAAGACCACTGAAAAATGTGTTATTTTTTACATGTAAATTAATATGAACAAAAAGTTGAAAATATTATATATTATGATGCAAAGTATGTATGTCTTTAATTTGGCAAGTGTAGAAAATTGAAAATTTTGAAAAAGAATCAGTTTGTAAATATAAAACGTCTATAGAGAATAACCAGTCTAGGTTATCTGCCCAAACAGATTCCAGTGGGCGTAAAAGACAAGATAGTGATGAAAATTATTTTTATAATTTTGTAAAATGATAGCTTCTTAGTAGATTTGAAAGAGAGGTAATTACATTTTCAAATCTCTTTGTAAGTTTCCTGGTGCTTGACATTGGCACAAAGAAGCTTGTCCAGCAACACTCCCTAAGCCATTAAACAAATATAAAAGCCATGTCATTAACCACATGTTGAAGCACAAAGTCTGGGAATTAATTTTAGCTGGTTAATATTTATAGAAATTAACATGATAAAGATTTCATGATATGAACCAGTAAGTTATGTGACTCTAAAAACATTATTAATTTATAAAGTCAGGGCATGGACTTGGTAAGATCCTACAAAAGTGAAAGACCATGCCACCAAGATAATGTGTGTACCTAGCTGCCTTCATTCTATCAGTACCGTGCCTCCTATCTCTGCCTATAACCCTAGGTGCATACAGACTTGAAAAGGCCTTGAATTTTAAGAACCCTCTTGAAAAGTCTTGATATTCAGTGTGAGCCTTGAAAAGGTTTGTTTGATAGGCATTTCTTGGAAGTTGATGGTTGATAGAGTTGATAAAGTTTATGGATAAGAACTTCTTTTATAAACCGAAATATCGACGATCCGGTACAGATTCTTATACCTTTGTGTTATTATGCTTTGTCAACCTTCAAAAGCCTTGAAAATCACCAAAATAGTTGGACAAGCCTTGAATTTGTACAAAATGATGTATAATTTTAAATAAAAGTATTAAAATTAATAACAGACTTCATTTATTTTATTTAGTTGTTAGGAAAATATGTCTTGTGATGTTCATACTGCTTTTTATGTCTTACAATTAATAAATAGTATGTTGGATGTTTAAAAAAAATATTGACAGACAAATAACCCACCTGAATAACCCACCTAAAAAGCCTTGAAAATAACAGTTGAAAGCCTGAAAAGCCTTGAAAGGCCTTGAATGTTAGTTTTCTATATCTGTATGAACCATGTAACTATCGTCTTGCTAGGAACACCTTATGACCAAGTTCAAAAGCCTCAGCTCAAAGGGCTGAATTTTAGTATACATGAGGGAGCTCTGTTAATTCATTCCTCCACCCCTGTTTGTCTGATTATCGCCTAATTAACAGCTCATTTGTGTTGATCTTGTTTTGTAGTCCTAATCTGACCAGTACATTGAACTACACCACCAGTGCTGTTCTCCCATGAAACTACTTAAGGAAGCTATAGTAATCATAGATTGTGTGATACTGTTTTCCTAATGACCAATGGAATGCTTCAATGTGGGAAAGACATTTAATACAATATACTGGCCATATGACAACTTGTAATAGCTTTGCCATGTGAGCAAGCCCCTGCTGGCTGCTGATAAGAAGATTATGTTTAGATATTGATTTAAATTTTCAGAAGTGGAATAATTAACTAAGCCTTATGTTTCATTCTTCCATTTTTTTCATTCCTGAATATTCTTTTCAGCCATTTGTATACTTATGATATTGGGACAACTTTTTCAAATTTCGATCGTTAAAATAAATGTTCTTTCCCGGTGAAAGTATTCTAGAGAAATCCATTACAAAGAGCCAGTAAAATTCGAACCCTCCTCTGGGCGAAGGTTTGATTGTAAAAGAGTGACATTCTATTTTGCCCAGCTATAGAATTGTCAAAAGAATAACTGTTATTGTAAAAACTGTGTCAGTTATCCTGCCTGGTTGGCAATTTCTTTCATAAAACCCTTTCAGTAAATTCTTTCACAAGTTAGGCGTGAAGAGAATATTTTGTATTCAAAATTAAGGATACCCATTTGTGCCGTTTAACCTTGGAATTTGCATAGCTACTTTCCCCGGTAACTGTTGCCAATATTGCAAGACTCAATAGTGGTGTGGGAAACTAGGGGTATCTTCGCCACTATTATTCCGTGGAAAGAAGCTTGACTTATTGTATCGGTGACATGATTGTTGCTCTCATTGTGCTAATGTTCCATTTTACGCCTCTCAATGCGCCTTTATATACAACTTTTATGTGTATGGCAATGCAGTTAAAGATATTGCCGACACAATACTGCCTTCACTATTGATCGGGCTAGCTGAGCTCGAATCGCGGTAGGCCGACTATCCATTGACAAGCCTATTGAACACAATGCCACGAATATTATTACATCAAGAAAGAAAAAAAGGAAGTGAACCGTGGTTCAGCAGTTCAATTTTTTTTTGTTATTTATTGAATTGTGAAAAGAAAGGAATCATAAATTTAATGGCTGCCCTTGTGACTTTTTCTTTTATCTATTGTGAGGCATTTCCCGTCTGAGGGAAGGTGTACAGGTAGCTGTGATTTAAGGGCGCAATTATGATTGAACGCAGTTCTAGTCCACTCGTCTATTGAACCTGTATTTACTTTGGTAACAGTTGTTACTGTGTGATTAGTGAAGTTTGCAATTCCTCGTGAAGCCTTTCAACCCTGCAGTGTGTCGACAGCTACGCCTCCGTTAGTGCTACAAATACAGTGTGAAGCAGGCAAGCAAGCTGTCCGAGGACTCTCCGCATCATATTGCGTTGCAGCTACAGATATATCTGTGGATCTATATGACCGCTGCCTCTTCCATTCCTACTGTGTTAGCCTTATTCAACAACTGATTGTAAAGCTGGGAAGATATTGTGAATCACTAGCCGTCAGTCGACAAGAGCTCTTAGGCTCCTCCTCTGATGATTGGCCCATGAAAGAACTAACACGGCATTTTACTTAGCTTGATGGCCAGGCACCCCCCTGTACCCCCTCCTCAAGGCCTGGCTAAGATTTGGTGGCAGCAGTGGTATAATCGCCACAATCGTATCTCGACTGACAACAGGGAGACGGAGCATCTACAAGCACACACGCCGTTACAATGCATGAAGCATTCTCACTCTGTGTTAGGTAAAACTTTTCTCATTCTTGCATGATCTTGTCGTCTGTGGTAGGTCAAACTTTACTCATTCCATTTTGTCTTCATGTCTTTGAGAAATGTTTCAGTATCATGTGGGGTTCGTATTTGACAGGATGAAAAGTTGTAAGGAAAATCACATCTTCTGTAATTTGATTATAAAGAAGTTGCTAGGTTCAGGAGGTGTAGTACTTGCAGTTATTTGTGTTTAAGGTTTCCTGGAATCTAAATTGTTTATTGTTTTGATGTCATTTTAGGATAATGAATATTTAAGCCTGGTAGTTTAGTATCTGTTTTTAATTAAAGTGGATCTGATCTTTCCATGTCATTTCTTATTTGTGAGTTGTGCTGGCTATATCTGCTTTATAGGACTATTTATATGCTATTTGTGTGACAAATCAATTATTATTTATTAAATATCTGAAATGTCAGTGCAGAGTAGAAATATTTTGGTATATATTCTTTTTGTGTGTAAAAAAGGCTAGCTAAAAATAGTTAAATATTTATGTCATATTTTATTATAACTGTGACACTTTTCAGTATGTAATGTGCACTAATTTTCACATCAGATTGGTATTTATGGAGAAGTACTTTTCATATTCATAATTAATGCCTAAATTCCTCAATATTCCATGTATGTTTCTATAAATGTTTTGAAGACATAAAGTCAAAAATAATGTTTTCCTTCAACTCTGTATCATAAATACATTGACTTATCAAATTTTGCTGTTTTGCAGCGAATTTATTGCAAGGTTCTTGTGACAGTATTATCAGAAAGAGCTTGCTCGTTTTATCTTGTGTTGAATTTATTACAAACATTTACATTGAATTATATACCAGGTGACAGGAAGGATATGTTATGTTCTAACCAGGAACACATTTCAGTTTAATGGATATAGAGAGTGGCATTTGGATAATATTTTCTTCATGACTTGTTTGATTCTATTCTAAATACAGTGTAGTTTTAGTTAAATTGACTTGTGTGTTAATATTAATTTTTGTTTTTGTTACAAGTAGTTTAAAATGAAATTGAAGAGTGAGTAAGATGTGTTTTTTAAAACTTATGTCTTTATGGAGTTCTGTTTTGTTCTGATAAATAAATAAATAAATAAATAAATAAATAAATAAATAAATAAATACACAAACACTTTTCAGTATTTCTAAATCATTGTCTAATTCTCAAAACAGGACGTGCATTTTTAGTTTGTTGAAAAAGACAAGCGTAACACCCATGTAATAAGAAGTTGGAACTTTTCAAGAAGAGTTACGGAAAAGCCACAACAGTATAGAATGGCAATAATATTGTTAAAGCTGGGAAAGTCTCCAGCTGACTGACACTGATGTCATAATGATAGGAAACACAAAACACAGTTGTCAAACTTTGTTCAACTTGTAAATATGGTCACTTTCTATAAGTCAGGGTCTTTGATCACAAGGAAATTTGTTTCTGTGGTTATTTCAAATGTGATCTTCCTTCATCAAAATTCATATCTACAAGATGATCCATGATACAAATCACTCGCCTGTCAATAAAAAACTAAAAAAACTGTTATTTTCTCAAAATACAATTATCCATATTTGGTTGTCTTGTAATTTTGCTGGCTACCTTTCTAATTCACAGGCTGAGTAGATAAAACTCACAGCAGAAGCCTGTCAAATCTGAAGGGTTCAGTTGAAACCATGTCATAAAAGTTTTGAAAAGATTAAATTAGAAAATTATTTTATGATCTCTCTTCCTGAGGTATCAGAGTGTTTATGCTGGCTTTGCTCAGTTGTGATTTGGGATACTGTTAGGAGACTTTAGAAAAGTGTTTCGTTTGCAAATCGTATTGGAGCTGACGTTAACAAACTGTCCGTGGTGCTGAATGGTACATTTTTGTTCTCAAATGAGTCACATGAATTTACATAAAACGATATTTGTACCAATCAGAGTTATGACAACTGTCTTGTGCATCTCTGCTTTGCATCATATTGTGCAAAGTTGTTGTTGTGTATTTGGGATGAGGCAAGTTCTGTTTCTCGTCACAGTGTTACAGAGCTCATTTTGGTGCATGTCGCTAAGGAAGTTAGAATCCAATGACAAATAATTAGCCTTCCACAATGTTGAAATGGACAGCACTATGTCATTTGAAACTGACGTTATTCGCTCAGTACACAACTGACAAGATAAATCTGCAAGAAATTAGAAGACAGGCACTTCTTTAGCAGACAAATGTCACTGCAAAAACACTAGTTAAAAACCAACAGCTTTTCAACACCGTTATTTCTTATAAAAGGGAGGCAAATATTGTCAAGCAGTTATCAATAGAACCATGCAATGTGTCAGACAAATTAAATACTTGATTTAAACTCGTCTTGTTCCACAAGCTGGCTTAAAAATGTGGAGTTTGAGTGTCAGTTTAAAGTGACATGCAAGCTTAAGTTGATTTTTGAGTTAGTATGGTTACGACAAGCAGTGACCAGAGAGCATTGCTCGGGTTGAGGGGTACAAACAGACGCCTGGCTTGTCATTTAAGTCTTATAGCATGAAATAGAAAAGCTTTTTCACTAAGACCTAAATAATTACACAGGAGATGTGTTTCTAATAACCTGCTTATATTTATCTCGCTTTTAACCTGACTTTTCTTTGTAAAGCGAAGACTTTTTGTGTCTTCCGCTGAATTGCGTTGCGTAATGTGCTTTTGGGTTTCAATAAGTTCTCCCTGACAAGAGCCTACTACTATTTTAGTCAAGAAAATGAACATATTTGAACAGCGATTCTGTATGCAGAAAACGGTTCTTTTACAGGAAATGTTAGATGGTTAAAGATGGACGTGCATCATTAATGGATATGAGTATGAGGTATGGGTGTGATAATAGCATTCAGTGTATGACAACTATATTCACTGTATGACAATTGTATGACATTCATGATTATTGTATGACAGTTGTATGGCATTGAATGATATTGATATGACAAGCATACATCATCCCTGTTCTACAGAGGATGATCTTTTAGTACCTGAAAAAATGCTGACACAGCACAAAGAATTATTCACTGACTTGCAGTCTCGGGTCAATGTAACATAATGGTGGATGCATTTGGATGAAGATTTACGTCAAGATGGGGATTTCGCCTCCCTGCTTGAGGGTATCCTTGAATGTAGAAGCTGGAATTGAAACTTGCATCAACTTGCAAAGAGGAAAGTTTGGCTGTTAGTCTAGAATGAAAATGTGCTTTGAATAATTGTTATGATATGTCTATAGTCATGGATGTCCAGCAGTCAACACCCTAGGACACGCACCTCCTCTCCGCCCCAACACCCCCTACCCCCACCCACCCTTTCCCCTCCCCTCCCCTAATATATTGTCACTGTTTTCATATATATGGATTGAGTTTTAAAATATATACGTCATATGCCTCAGTGATTTTGCTCTCTCTCTCTCTCTCTCTCTGCTAACCATCACTCAACAGAAAGCATCTATCTATCTATCTATCTATCTATCTATCTATCTATCTATCTATCTATCTATCTATCTATCCCAGTTGTAATGCTAACCATCACTCAACAGAAAGCATCTATCCATCCATCCATCCATCCATCCATCCATCCATCCATCCATCCATCCATCCATCTATCTATTTATCTATCTATCCATCTATCTATCTATCTATCTATCTATCTATCCCAGTTGTAATGCTAACCATCACTCAACAGAAAGCATCTATCTATCTATCCATCCATCCATCCATCCATCCATCCATCCATCTATCAATCTATCCCAGTTGTACTGCTAACAATCACTCAACAGAAAGCCCCTCCAGTCGCTAGGGAGACATTTCTCCCCCTTCATCTGAGCCAGTATGTGTGTGTGTATGGGACACCACCCATCAGTCGAGCTGCTACGGAGGCTGGCTATCTCCATTGTTGAGCCTGTCCCCTACAGCAGCTATCAGCCATCCTACAACCCACAGGTTAAGATAGACGGATCAGTTTCGGACCAGCCACACGTTAGGAGATACTATGTCCAATAATCCTCCGGCAAGGGTCAAAAAACCTCATCTGCCCTAATAAGTCAGTGGTTATCAGAGAAAGTTGTTTCAATATAGAGCTTAGTTTACAAGGCATGACAATTCCACGACAGATGAATTGTGGGGTCATCATATTAGAGGGAGAGTTTATCTTCTGGGGCTACTGTGCCCTAAACAATTGCCCCCAGTCTTTGAGGGAGCCTCCACCTTGAAAGCAGAGGGGGGTGGGCGGAAGGGCCATTCTCAACAGGGGAAAAAAATTTTAATGTCATGTACAAGGGCTAAAAGTAACGGCCAACACTATCAAGTTTTTCACGTGTTAAAGTTATATTTGAGCATGTATGAAATAAATATTGTTCCTTATATATTTAGTGAGTGAGTTGGATTTAACGCCGCTTTTAACAGTATTACAGTCATATCATGGCGTGTCAGCTTAATGTGGGAGGAAAGCCCGAAGTGATGCAGGTCTCAGACGTTTACCACTTTGGTGAAACCCAGGAGCACGGGTATGGTGCTGACAAACCTAGAAACATTATCGGGGCAACCCGTGATTCGAACACACAATTATAGATTTCTGGCGTGCCCAAGGGACGCAACTCTGCACAGCGAATCGCGGCGCCTTAGACGACCCGTGCCCCCCCTTATATATTTAACATTACTTGATTTGACCTTATGTTTAACATATCCTTTTGGTGATGAGAATGTTTTTACTTGGAACTTGTGTTGTTTGGAGATTGTTATGGTAAGTTACTTGTTGTTTTCCCATCAAGGATTGATGTGATGGGGCTGTGATGGAGTATGATGAGGACAAGGATAATTATGGTTTACATCATGTTATAATAATGAGAAGAATGATGAGCTGGGTAATCTCTATTGGAATTTTTTCACTAACTTGGTTCGTGTTGACCTTGGTTGAGTGTGGATCTGATTACCAAAGTATTGAGATCTAGAGATGGTCCTGCTGTCCCACCCTCTGTTGAGTTTAGATCTAATTACCAAGTATTGAGATCTAGAGATGGTCCCGCTGTCCCAACCTCTGTTGAGTTTAGATCTGATTACCAAGTATTGAGATCTAGAGATGGTCCTGCTGTCCCACCCTCTGTTGAGTTTAGATCTAATTACCAAGTATTGAGATCTAGAGAGGGTCCCGCTCTCCCACCCTCTGTTGAGTTTAGATCTAATTACCAAGTATTGAGATCTAGAGAGGGTCCCGCTGTCCCACCCTCTGTTAAGTTTAGATCTAATTACAATAGTATTGAGATCTAGAGATGGTCCTGCTGTCCCAACCTCTGTTGAGTTTAGATCTGATTACCAAGTATTGAGATCTAGAGATGGTCCTGCTGTCCCACCCTCTGTTGAGTTTAGATCTAATTACCAAAGTATTGAGATCTAGAGAGGGTCCCGCTGTCCCAACCTCTGTTAAGTTTAGATCTAATTACAATAGTATTGAGATCTGGATGGTCCCGCTCTCCCAACCTCTGTTAAGTTTAGATCTGATTACAATAGTATTGAGATCTGGATGGTCCCGCTCTCCCAACCTCTGTTAAGTTTAGATCTAATTACAATAGTATTGAGATCTGGATGGTCCCGCTGTCCCACTGGTGTTCACAGCCTATGTCAGTTACCTACAATGCAATGATAACATAATAAATAAAGATGTTAATTTTTTTATTGTAATGACACATTCATAGTTATATTTTCATCAATATTTCTTGTGTTTTGAATTAAACAAGTTGGGCAATGCTGACTTGGCTTTTAAGGAGGCATTCTGTAGTAAACACATGTTACTCATAGCTTGTGAATTTATAAAAAAAACTTTATTACACATTCTTATGTATATTATGTCATTAACTATGAATGCTAACACATCCGAAACCCAAGCAGTGTTTCCTAAGTCCGATAATCGCTGGATATATTAGCAAGATCCAATTTCCAGTAGACAGTTTCGGTTTTGTTATCTGTGTTTATTCAAAGTTCACTTTCCCACCCGATCTGCAATCTGCCCGATTAATTGTAAACTGTTTAATCCAAACAAAATCCCATAACCGAAAGTCTGGTGTGGCGATTTAAGACATCCACTCCTTGTCTGTGGTGAATCTTCATGGCTCTGCTTCAGAAGGATCTGATTATCAAGCCACGTATGTTTTGATACGGTCCCTGACTTATTATTTATGTTATGTGATTAGATGGTTCAGAGTTGTGTATTTCTTGTTGACACTGGCTCAAATCGGCAATTTGAGCCGCTTCCGATAAAGGAGCTTTTCTTTCATTACAACGAGTGCTTGTAGATTTTGTAATAAATATTTGGTATAGTTTTCACTCTAATTGGCTGAGAAAATGGTCACTACACAAAGAAAGGGCTCACAAAAGATAAACTAAACTCAGATCATACTTAAAAATATAATGTGTTTTGTCTGTATTCATATTCAGGGTTTCAGGTCAGAGAAACGTTGCTTCTATCAGTAATTGTCTGATATAGGTTTGTGGCTTATCAGCATCTCTGTTAAAAAAAATCCCAGAAGACTTTGAAGAAGTTTTACAATCTTTTCTTGCAGACATATAAGAAATTTGATCTTTTAACTGTTGAGAATTTAATATGGTAAAGTGAAGATATTTCTGGGGTGTGAAGCTGAAAGAGCATTTTCCTTTCTTTGTTTGGTATGATGAGATCTTGTGGTTCAACACCGTGTATTGTGTCCAGAGGAATAATTGCTAGAATGTGATATCAATGTCATAATAGACTTCAAAGAACTGGTATGTTGGTCATGAAGCTGGCATCATTTTGTGCAATTATACCTGAACGGTTGGAATTGTCAGTATCTGAAATCAGAACAAGAATGGCGTTGGGTGTTTGGCGTTTACTGCAGATCATGTGTGGAAATGGGAATAATTATGATTAAACAGTTCTATGAAGTACTGCACCTCGTGGAATTATTCTCCTAACAACATGCACTGGGTTGACTTGAAACGATAGACATTAGACATTAGACATTAGACATTAGGCTTTACTTCTTGTGATCTTCCTTGGTCAGAGATGGTCTACCATCCACTAAATATTAAACACCCGACCATTCGCTCTCTCTTCACCCTACACCTTACCCCCTTTTTGACCCACACTGCCCCCCCCCCCCCCCCCCTTCTTCCTCATGTCACACCCCACCCCTCCTTCCTCATGCCACACCCCACCCCTCCTTCCTCATGCCCCACCCCACCCCTTCCTTCTTCATGCCACACCCCACCCCCTCCTTCCTCATGCCACACCCCACCCCCTCCTTCCTCACGCCACAACCGACCCCCTCCCTCCTTCCTCACACCACAACCGACCCCCCTCCCTCCTTCCTCACACCACATCCGACCCCCTCCCTCCCTCCCTCCTCACACCACAACCGACCCCCTCCCTCCCTCCTCACACCACACCCAACCCCCTCCCTCCCTCCTCACACCACACCCAACCCACTCCCTCCCTCCCTCCTCACACCACACCCAACCCACTCCCTCCCTCCCTCCTCACACCACACCCAACCCACTCCCTCCCTCCCTCCTCACACCACACCCAACCCACTCCCTCCCTCCCTCCTCACACCACACCCAACCCACTCCCTCCCTCCTCACACCACACCCGACCCACCCCCTCCCTCCTCACACCACACCCAACCCACTCCCTCCCTCCTCACACCACACCCGACCCCCTCCCTCCTTCCTCACACCACACCCAACCCACTCCCTCCCTCCTCACACCACACCCGACCCCCTCCCTCCCTCCCTCCTCACACCACACCCAACCCACTCCCTCCCTCCCTCCTCACACCACACCCAACCCACTCCCTCCCTCCCTCCTCACACCACACCCAACCCACTCCCTCCCTCCTCACACCACACCCGACCCCCTCCCTCCCTCCTCACACCACACCCAACCCACTCCCTCCCTCCTCACACCACACCCAACCCACTCCCTCCCTCCCTCCTCACACCACACCCAACCCACTCCCTCCCTCCCTCCTCACACCACACCCAACCCACTCCCTCCCTCCCTCCTCACACCACACCCAACCCACTCCCTCCCTCCCTCCTCACACCACACCCAACCCACTCCCTCCCTCCCTCCTCACACCACACCCGACCCCCTCCCTCCATCCTCACACCACACCCAACCCCCTCCCTCCATCCTCACACCACAACCGACCCCCTCCCTCCCTCCTCACACCACACCCAACCCACTCCCTCCCTCCTCACACCACACCCGACCCGCTCCCTCCCTCCTCACACCACAACCGACCCCCTCCCTCCCTCCTCACACCACACCCGACCCCCTCCCTCCCTCCTCACACCACACCCGACCCCCTCCCTCCCTCCTCACACCACACCCGACCCCCTCCCTCCCTCCTCACACCACACCCAACCCACTCCCTCCCTCCTCACACCACATCCGACCCCCTCCCTCCCTCCTCACACCACACCCGACCCCCTCCCTCCCTCCTCACACCACACCCAACCCACTCCCTCCATCCTCACACCACATCCGACCCCCTCTTTCACTCCTCACCCTACTCATATCCCCCTCTCTCTCTAGTCACCCAACACTAAACCCCTCCTGGCTCCTCACCTAACTCCCAACTCAACCCCAGTCTCGCCCAAGCCCATCCTTCTTATTCTTAGACTTTCAGTGGTTTGGTATGAAATAGGTAATATTAAAATATGATATATTTTGTAATAAGTTTCAAATTTGTTTCAAAAGATGATAAACACTATTGAACACCAGCTTGCATGGTAATACATGTTACATCTCTTTGTCCAGTTCTTTGGAACGAAAATCAAGACAGGAACCCCGTGGCTTCATTTTGAAAAATGTAGTTTTTGTTTATTAAGATAAAAAATGTATAACAGCTTATATTGTGAAGATGCGGGATAGAAGTGACAGCCATTCATTTCCTACACCCACACGGAACTGGAGGGGTGGGGAGCTGTAGGGGTGTGTCACACCTACACAGGATAGGAGGGGTGTGGGCTGGTGGGTGTGTCATACCCACACAGGACAGGAGGGGTGGGGGGCTGGTGGGGTGTGTCACACCTACACAGGACAGGAGGGGTGGGGGGCTGGTGGGGTGTGTCACACCTACACAGGACAGGAGGGGTGGGGGGCTGGTGGGGTGTGTCACACCTACACAGGACAGGAGGGGTGGGGGGCTGGTGGGGTGTGTCACACCCACACGGAACTGGAGGGGTGGGGAGCTGTAGGGGTGTGTCACACCTACACAGGACAGGAGGGGTGGGGGGCTGGTGGGGTGTGTCACACCTACACAGGATAGGAGGGGTGGGGGGCTGGTTGGGTATGTCATACCCACACAGGATGGGAGGGGTGTGGGCTGGTGGGTGTGTCATATCCACACAGGACAGGAGGGGTGGGGAGCTGTAGGGGTGTGTCACACCCACACAGGATAGGAGGGGTGGGGGGCTGGTGGGTGTGTCATATCCACACAGGATAGGAGGGGTGGGGAGCTGTAGGGGTGTGTCACACCTACACAGGACAGGAGGGGTGGGGGGCTGGTGAGGTCTGTCATACCCACACAGGACAGGAGGGCAGGGGGAGGTGATGGGGTGAAATGTATTTTCTATATATATTGTTGAAATTCTGATAAAATTCTAAATTTCAACATGTTATCAGCCCAGTAATGTTTTCGTCAAATCCAATTTTTAATATGTATACTTTCTTTTGCCTGACAGTTTATATGCTTGCTACCGGACCCTTTCTACCGAAATAATGATCAATCATGTCAGTGATTGTTGTAAGTGCAGCAAGTTGTTTTTTAATCAGAATTTTACAATCAGAGAGTACTGGAGTACCTGTCTGCGACTTTGTGATAAACTACTTCCTTTTTTGCAAGTGGTAGTTCTTTTTTACAGAAGAGCAAGCAAGACTTATCAACTTAATTACACCATGTTAGTACTGAAGCAAAATAAGTAGGAAGAGTTTTTAAAATAGATAAACGAAAAAAACAGTAGGGCAGGAGAAATTTAGAACTTGAATCCAACAGTCAGCAGTTGTAGGGATGAACTTCCCATTGTCATAAGGATGTGTTAGAGGACAAGACAAAAATGTTCCATTTTTTAGCTAAATGTGAACCGTTACCATGTTAGCTTATTGATTATGGTATCAAAATGGCCTGAAACATCGTGGCATTGTGCTTAAGGATTGTCAAATTGTCGATTTTTTCTCTTCAATTGGAATGGTTTTTCTTGAAAATGAGCTGCTTTTTGTAGCCATTCTCAGTTCCTGCCAAGTCCCCCCTCTCAATACTCCATTACCCTGTTTAACGGCATGATCTCAGTCGAGGTGGCAAATGGATGACTAGTTAATGGAACGACAGGTAGATAGGTTTCCTACAAAGATCCAAAAAAGTATTTGAAATATATAAGTGAATAAAACCTACCAAGACCAAATGCCCAATCTCCCAGTCAGCATCTTGCTGGGATGCTGAGTCGAGATAAATCACTGCATCAGTTGGAATGAATTTCATTTGACAGTAATCACTGAAAAGCAAAATGATATTTTATGTAACAAAGGAAAACAACAGAGCTTAAAAAAGGAGTTTTGCAAATGTATTTTTGTAATTTTATTTTCTAAATGCAATAAGCGAATATTGGATTATGGGTTGCTGGGGTCTTATATCCATGACAGTGTTTTCTCGGAGGTCCAAGTTTACATGGTTACAGGCTGAATATGATTGGATCAGTAGCAAATTAAGCTTGTTTTCATCAATTCTTATCCTAGGGAACATCTAAAATCCAATTATCTACTGAATCGTGGTTTTAGCGGTAAAAGTTTGTTTAACACATGAAGCAAACAATATTTTATTGACTTTCTGAGTTAATATGCTAGGGTCATTTATATTTAAAGTTACAGTCTTAGGAAAAGATTGAGATTAATTGCTTTGGAGAATTGACGAACAATCTGAGAATTACATTAAATGGTTAAAAACAATCCTGCGAAGAATTTCTAAAATTAACGTCATATGATGCAGAAAAAGCTTTTATGTCTTCGATATATTCATATATTATTGATTTTGTTATTTTATTTGTTGTAAGTGTAAGAGGATGTACTTCTCACAAAAGGGCTGCTTTTGTGATTAAAGTGCATGGATATTGTTTATTATTGCTGAGCAGGCCATTAAAGAATAAATCAAGAATGAAATGTTGAAGTGCCAGAATAAACACCAAACTAGTGTTCAATGTGACTCCATTGAGATCTTCCCACAAATTGACTGCACTTCATAAATTACGAACATAATATTCACAGCAAGTGCCTTTTTGTCACCAGTGTGTAATATGGTTGTGATATTTTCCATAGCTGAATTATAAAACATGTTTGATGTAAGCGAAACAATATTAATTTGTCGTCGGCTCGGACTCTTGTCTAGACAAGAAGAGGAATGTTTTATGAAGATGGCCAAGACATTGTGTTATGGAATTAGTATAATTCACTTACTGCCTACAATATCTCAAGATTCTAATTCTGATAATGTACTTCTCCAGTCCAGCCCGATCGCTCAGACAATCGTACATAATCTTTATATGAATTTCAGGGGAACGTTGTCCTCTTCGTGAAGCCGACCTCATATACAAGACAAATAAAATCCCACATTTGCTTAATAATCTCCCTTGTAGGAAGGGGGTCGGGGCAACAGGTTAAACAAGGGGGCTTCATAAAGTTTGAGATTCGAAGTGTACCCTCTCAGCTATTCCAGTGTATTATGACAGTTTTATACAGAGGGCTATTAGTGATTTAAACAACCCCTGTCACAAGTGGAAGCGCCTATTGTCAGAATTAATCAAAGACCTAGTCTTTCTATCTGGCTGTGACACACATTCTCGCTTTCAAAATGTTATTTCATTCTCGGCGAAATTAGTTTTTGTTTTTAATCAGATTTTGGTACTGGTTTTTATGGTCTGTTTTTGTGTGGTATTCTGTAAATATAACATTCTTCCTTGGAGTGTGCGAGATGTCATATTTAATAACCTAAGTATACGCACATGGGTCGGTTGAACACAATCTACATACACAGATATGACTTTGATATGTTTTCGGGACTAGGAAGATGGATGGCACAATATTGTAGTGTGTTATCTTGTTTCCTAATTTAACTTCACGTTTACGAACCGTTTTTTTTTTCAATACCTCTATCCTACATTTCAATGCTATCACCAAGGAATACGGTAAATGGAACATCAGTTTTCTCACTCTCACCACACCACTGACAGAATTCTAGTAGGTGATATACCATGTTACATGCCTTGACAAATTGCCACAGCTGATTGTTATAAAGTGGGAAAACAGGTGGAATTTTGCGTTTGATATTGATAAATTAATATAAAGTTTCCAGCCTGTTTTTCAACCTTCAAAGTGTTCAGCACTATGCAATTGGTCCATCGTTCTTCATAGAATCGGTCCATCTCTCTTCACTGTAGTGAAACGACCGATTACCATCAAACCAGTCCAAGCTTTATTGAGTGAGTCTGTTAATCCGGAAAACACGGGATTTCATTTCAGTTTTATCAAGACGTGAATACCAATATGATTGCACTTTAATACCATTTCCTGTTCCGTTTTGGTGAATTATGGTAAAGAAAAGTCTTAGATTTTACAAGTTTGAAAAACAGACAAATCTATATGTGTGCTTGTGTTTGTCATACAGAAATCAAATATCTCTGTTTGGTGGGAGGGGGAGGGGGAGTTTGATTGAATCTTGAATCTTGAATCTTGAATCTTGAATCCTATTTGTAATGTTCTTTGTTTTGTTAAGATTTAGATATGTGTAGTGATTACACTGAACTGTAGAAATGGTAAAAACCGTTTGATAAACTGGCAAATCCTATGTGCATTCTTGTGTTTGTCATACAGAAATCAAATATCTCAGTTTGGTGGGAGGAGGATTGAATCTTGAACCTTGAATCTTGAATCCTATTAGTAATGTTTTCTTTGTTTTGATATGTGTACCGATTCCATTGAACTGTAGAAATGGTAAAAACGTCATGTCTCGCTGTGTTCCTGTTTTCTACGAGAAACTTCCCAGATTTCAGATCCTAAGTTGGGTGATTAAAACTTTGGAATTCTTTTAAAGAATATTTATTGGATAATAATGAATGAAATCAGTTTTTCTGTTTTTCATACAAGTGAATAAAGATCCTTTCTTAATACAAGACTTAATATGAGAATTGCAAATGGTGTTTAGGTGGACAAAATAGATATAAAATCAGAAGTCTTTGGTTATTCTGGCAGTAACTGATTACTGTTATTTGGGTGATATATATAATATGTAAATATTTAGGACGTATCTTAGACTGTTGATGTAAAGCGGAAGGAGAGTCATTATTTAGACGATTTGTGCGACATTTAAAAAACGTCTTATATCAAGGTTGAGGGGTTAAGTAGAAAGGTTTCCTGTGGACGTGAGATGAAATTTCTAAAAAAATAATATATGTCACTTTTTGATGTTATAAGAAACTATCCACTTAATGTATTTGTAATAAGGCCTATTTAAATTCCATCCCTTACAGTCTCGTTAGTGAGAAATTAAATAGTGTTTAAACCATGAATATTCGAGAGATTAATCGCAGAATATTGTGAGGCTCCTTGTTGTCTTTTTACAAGGCTCCTGTCTCAGACAATGGACAAATTTGAAATCAATATCTGTAAAAAAGCGTTGTTTGCCAACACAAAAGTGGGCCATTGAAAAGCAAGCAATAAATCTGGAGCATTGTGAGGTATAAGGAATTAGTGCGGGTGACAAAGTCAGTGTAATCTCGCATAATGACTGATTACTTTACATGAGAATTTTACACTTTAACATTGCCTGCAGTGTAGGAAGCCATGCAAGGGTCAACTCTAACCCTACATTGCAAGTGATCAGCAATTCATTAAACCTCAAGCAATATTGATCATCATGATTAATAGGCACACTACTACAAAGCGCGTTGAGGCTCTAATAGCTTTATGCGTGTTCAATGAGGCGTGAACTGGATGCATTCCGACTTCACACTGCTTGGCTTTGAGAAGGAACAGTCGAATGATAAAATAAAAAGAATTAGAATCATCAAAAAGTGAAAAGAAATATTCTTTTTGGCTTTTTTCGCTCCTACTCCAATCATTTTGGCAGATTTCATCTTTCTTGGTTTTTTATTATTAAATTTATCTTTTGATTACAAATTTTAACAGTGACATTGCAATGATTACGAGCTCAATGAATGATTTTCTGAATTATATCCCTATCTAAAAACATTCTTGATATTTTCAAACACATTTATTCTAGAGTATTTCTTACAAAAGTTAATTGAAATAAAATGCAACATTTCTAATTTCCATGGAAACTACTCTAATGAACATTACAGCTATATAACTTGGATAATGAAATAAATGAATGAAATGGAATCTTACGACTAGTTTAAAGCAAGGAGTGGATACCCAATAACTCAGGATTAAATACTCCCCTTTAACTTGTTCGTAAAACTAAAACTGCTTATTTGATAAATATATCTATCAAGGAATGCTATAAAATCTTGTAATGCGATCTCTGACCCTGAGATATATTGTAGCAGTTAGAAAATTAATTATAGGGTGTAATAACCTGAGGCTTAATAAATGATGACGGGAATCAACGACCCTGAACATTGTTTTTCCCATAATTCCGCAGCCTCAAGTGATTTTAGCCACCAAATATACAGCATGAGCAATTATAATCTGTCAAATTGATACCAGGTAGTGTGATTTGTCATATTCGTCATCCGTTGTGCGTTTAGATGACAAACAGTCATTATAACGATCAGTAGCCATTCATCAACATTCGACACTTACATTCAGATGGACAAGGGATTTGCGTTATCTACTTGCTTACCTAATGAATATTCATGAGCAAGAGTGCATATAAGCATCGTTACTTACACTGAGGTTCAATTGTTTGTCATTTGGCCGGACCGGAGTACAACAATGTTTTGGTATGTTCAAAAGGATATTGATTTTAGTTTTGTTAAATTTTGAAAAAGTATGTATAAACATTAATAGTTGCTTATTTGTATTATAAGTTTAGGAAATGTTTGAAATGATTGACCATTTTTGATATTATTTGCATTTTCAACAAGTGTTTAAGATGCTTTTACTCCTAAGCTGAGAAATTCTCAGTTGCCATTTTGTGAAAACAATAACAGACTCACTATAACCTTAAACATTACTTTAAAAAAACACATTTGGGGTTTTCTGTTGACAAAACATTGCCAGGATTTTATAACTGTTTTTGTAATTAACATTTATTTATTGTCAAAATCTTTTCCTGGTCGCATGTGGTTTCTTCCACTTGTTTAGGTTTCATATTCGGCAGCGGGGAATATTTCATCTTAGACTTAACCAAAATGATCTTGCATTCTTCGGAAGAAATTTTCTCATGATACGTAGAGTAGCATCTATGTCCCCCAACCCAGACATCATAAAGTGGGGGTAATTTTGCTGCGTGTATTAATTAAACATTTTCCTTCACACAGGGGTATCAAATTTTTGTAGTCTGGAACCTGATTTCTTGCACAGGTGCTGGTGCTTGATGTTTAAGCTCAACAAAGGAGGTGTTTTTTGCTCTTTTGGATAACAATTTGTGGAGGGAAACAGTACTTTTTGACGTTCATGAAATTTTCTCAAGTTTTGTATATTTTCTTTGATGTTATTGTGGTAGTCAGATTGCGTTTTTCACGCTTAAGAGATGTGAACAAAGTCTAATCCTTTCTATTAACTTTTTCCAGTGTTCAGTCTGTGAATTCTGCCACTTGGTAGAGGTTTTAGAAAGTAAGATAAAGATCGCTTGTTTTCATTTCAGTAATCACTACATTGATTTAATGTTTCTTGTTTTGAAATCAGCTCAAAGAAATATCTCGGGGCTAGATCATTCTGCTCCATTGAGTTCTGCCAAAAATAAAGTTTCGGTTAAAAAAACATATCAACAATCCAACTACTGCAAGAATTTGGGGAGATACTGTTTCAGTACCATCTCTTCCAAGTTAAGAGTCGGCTTTGTTTTGCTTTTACACTTGGAAATAGTTCATCGTTTTCAAACAAACTGTTGGTTCCGTACTTAAAACTTATAATAAATATTCTTTATCAGATCCCATTTTTTGTTAGTATTTCGCAGAAAATGTTGAATGTTATGAAATTGAAACAAGTTTGATTAATTTTGGTCACCCCCAAAGAATATCATTGCAAGGTTGATGAAGAAATTGTTAAAATTAAAATGGAAAGAAACAGATGTATGATTTTGGATCAGAAATTTGGGTTCAATTTATCAGAAGATAGGAATTTTTTGTTTCATTCATGCATTAATTATTTTGTACCTATAAGTTTCACATTTAGGTCGACAATAATTGTAGGGGAACACACCGTTTCAGAGTATTTGCTTACTCCTTTATCAAGTGATGCATATACTCTGAAACGTTCTGTTCCTCATAATAAGAAGTTGACATCCATAAATTCTCTTCCTTATGTGTATCACTTCTAAATGCCTTTCAAAGTTTTAATAATTGTAGAATTATTGAATACCTAAATTGATATTTGCACACATCGCTTGTGTATTTGTCAGCAATGGATTCCTACATAAGGATTATTTCTTGATGTGAAAAAGTAATATTCGTGTTTAGAAACTGTTAAAAAATATTTCATTAATATATGATCCAGTAAAATATGTATCCAGAGCAACGGAAAATTATTTAAGTAATGTATACAATAAGGAAATATTGAAATGAATTTTGCATCTGAATTGACCCGTTTGCTGTTGTCAGTAGCATATAAATCATAAATATTCATAAATATGTAATTTACAATATTATGAAATATGCTTTTGACTTTGAATAAGGTGAGCAGTTTAATTTCTTGTTGGTATACATTTCCTTGC
Source organism: Haliotis rufescens (assembly GCF_023055435.1). Classification (NCBI taxonomy): domain Eukaryota; kingdom Metazoa; phylum Mollusca; class Gastropoda; order Lepetellida; family Haliotidae; genus Haliotis; species Haliotis rufescens. The sequence continues at coordinate 49,171,100 of NW_025964334.1, forward strand.
TCAAGATGCCTTTAACAGGAGAGAGAAAGGAAGCTGGTTAATTCAAGGTTAACTTTCTTTCAGAAATTCTTAAAAAAAAGATGTAACAAAATTACTTTAGTACATTAAATTAAAATGAACTGGTTTGGCCTAATAATATTTAAAAGAACCCATTGACTTCTAGATCAGTTTCTGTTCATAAACAATCAATATATATTTACAAATTATAAAATATGCAATTTATTTTAATGATAAGTATTACATAAATATTTTGCCTGTGTTCCAATGTTCAGTGGTGTTGGTGTGAAGTGTGTGGCTGGTGTGTGTGTGATGTGTAAAGCCACTGATAGCTAGGAATTTGTTGAATGAACTGCACCTATCTCTGAGCGGGTCCTGCCCTGCTTGGGGTCAAGTGGGGTCAACAGGAGCCCCCTCAACAGTTGCCCTGAGGAGCTTCACACCACCAGATACACCACCAATAAAATCTGTATTAACCCTTAATCTCTTAAACTCGCTCAGTAGCACCTTGACTGGAATCATCCATGCACTGTTGTCAACATTTCTAAGCATGTAGAGGGTTAAGGCTTTGAGAAATAAAGTCAGCTGAGATTACGACACTGATCCTAGAAATGATAACTATACTACTCAAAAGAAGACAAGCACCACCCGATTCTTTCATATGACTATACTTAATAAGTCATGGCATTTTGCGAAAATTTGAATTTTTAAAATGTTAAATTTATTTGTAAAATTGGTTTTATTTTGCGACATCTTTTTGAAAGATGTGAATGGTTTATTGCAATGGTTGCAGAGAACCTGGTTTAGGGTGTGGATAGTAATTGTTCCTGGCAATTGTTGATCTTTGATGATTTTTGGTTTATTTGATTCAGTGTCGATTATCGTGTGGGATCTCTTTATGGTGTGGGTATTTTTATGGATCAGTTATCACAGTTATTTTGAACAACAGAATTCCGACAGGGGCGTGAAGGAATGTTGTTTTGTTCTGTTCTGCAATATTATGGATATATAAAAGCGAAAACTCCCTTTCCATAATGAAAAGAAATCACACCTTAAGAGAGTCGATTGTACAATTCTGACTATATCATGAGCATGTGTTTATGAATCAATGTTAAATAGTGATGACGCCAGGTGTTCACAGAAAGGTGAGCGTAACAGATTCAGATGCAAAAGATTTATCACACTAGCCAATTCTTTAATCGGACTTGTCCATAATTCATTTTGGACAGGACCCGTGAAGATTCTGGGGTAGAATAGGTCTTCAGCAACCCATGCTTGCCATAAAAGGTGACTCTGCTTGTCGTAAAAGGCGACTAACGGGATCGGGTGGTCAGGCTCGCTGACTTGGTTGATGCATGTCATCGATCCCAATTGCGTGGATAGATGCTCATGATATTAATCACTAGATTGTCTGGTCTAGACTCGATTATTTACAGACCACTGTCATATAGCTGGAATATTGCTGAGTGCGGCGTAAAACAACAAACCAACCAACCAATCATTTTGGACAGGTTGTAAATGTCACATTACGACACTCTGAGAGAAAGCTTGTTCTTACATTTCGCTAATATCAGACTAGAGAACTAGTGGTATCAGCGATCTCAGGTGTTCATTCACAGTAACCCTTATTACAACCCAATGCAAATATTTGCTGCCTGTGATGGACACCTCGTGTCAAATCTATTCAATAGGGATTCATAACCACATACCATATTTTCTTGAGTATAGTGCACACCCAAGTATAATGCACACCTCCTCTAGCGGATTCAGTATTTTGGATAATTGTTTTTTAAAAAAATTATGCACAGAAAAAAAATTACACCGTACCCCAAATTCCGGTAAACGAACGGGGGATAAGAAACTTTGTCAGTACAAATTTGAAATTTGAGATAAAAAATCACCAGACATGTTGATTTACCGTTTAAATTGTATTTTTTGTTCTGCTAGGCATTGTTTTACATCCAGGGATTAAGATTACCTTGTGTATTTTCTCGTAAACTAAGCCGGAAACAGCCATCAGCTGTTCACATGTTTTCTTGGAATCTACCAGTGATTTGGTCAAGACTTATATTGTCGGAATTGTAAAATAGACTCTGCTTTTAGCAGAGATTTTATGATAATAATAGGTTTTATCTTCTGTCAGACAACAGTTGCAACCAGTAGAGCTGACACTCTATGAGTTCATTCATAAATCTATTTTTTAAGTAAAAAATTCATAATCAACACGATATGCCAAAAATTTCCTAGCATTTCCAGGAATTATCTTCCTAGATAATGCTCCCCAAATTTAGATACCAGCACCCTGTGTTGTAGAAAATAGCAAGGCCATTCTTTGTAATTAGCTACTACATGACTCCCACTTGGACGGAAAATAACAGAACACTATCACACCGATATTATCAGCACCTGTGAAGCTGGGGTCATTCATGAAAACTCCAACAAGGTATGCAGTCAGTGTTTAAGGCATTAAACACATGTGAGGTGGCGCTACCAGTTCCATAGTTGAAATTATTGTGGAAGAACTCCAAGGACAGTTTGATAGAGCCAGGTTTGACGGAGATAAGGGCCATGTTCACAAAAGAGGTTGAAGATAATCCATGATTTATGTCTCTGTGTGTCAGGTGGGCATGAAGTCATATTGGTTCAATTCAAGGGCACAGGAACCCAGGATGAGTGCACATTCCATATCTAAGGAGTGCTTGAATTATTTTTCCGTTTTGTAAGAGAAATGGCGCTGGGGGGGATAACAGGTGATATTGTCAAAGAGTTGTTTTCAACATGTGATGAGTAATCTCTCGAGATCCTGTTGTTTAATTGGAAATCCATTGTGGTGACTGTTGATCACGAGGGAAGGGCCGTCTTGATGCTATTGGTGTTCCATCGTTTTGGCGAAACAAATCGTGTCCGTTTTTTTGTGTTTTTCCTGTCTTTAAACCATCCCTTGTAATGTGGGATTGTTTTATCGCTTTTATTCACACTCTCTAAACCAACTTATGTTGTACTCTTCTTTAAGAACACTCTCTAAACCGAACCCTTTGTTATGTAACCTTTAACGATTGGTTATTAATTTGTCGCTCTCTCAACACTCCACCTTGTAATCTGGAACTGTACCAGCCTCTGTAATTTGGCACTCTCTCAACGCCGACATTCACTTCCATTTGAATGATATGAATATCTCCGCCTAAGAACACATGTAACTAATTTGTCATCTCTCCATAAGAGCAGCATCATTTGCCACTGCAACCCAACAAGAGTTCCACAATTTCTGTTGAAGTTAGTACAAAATCAATATTCAGAAATTATGATTTAGTGTAGTTTCAATAACTGAAGTTTATGATGATTTGTATAGGAAAACCTTACAGATGTCAGTAAATTCTTTATGCAAATATGTTTTACGCAAATTATGTGAATGGTGGTGCTATCGGTAAGGTCTTGCTTACCATTTTCAAGAACACCTGGTGTTGGGCAGGTGCTACCGGTAAGGTCTTGCTTACCCTTTTCGAGAACACCTGGTGTTGGGCAGGTGCTACCAGTAAGGACTTGCTTACCCTTTTCGAGAACACCTGGTGTTGGGCAGGTGCTACCAGTAAGGACTTGCTTACCCTTTTCGAGAACACCTGGTGTCTTCACTGATTTTCAGTGATCCATTCGTATAATATTAACGCTAATTTGACTTTTACGCCCAATGGAATCTGTTTCGTCAGATGATCGAAACTTGTTATTTCTTGACGTTGAGGTTGTATATTTAATCACATGACACAGGTTAATAAATTAAGAATTTTAACTCTCTGGGACAAATACCTGTCTCGGCTACTGATGACTATAGCCAGCATCATTGGACACAGGAACAGAGGCATGTGTTGTGATGGGTTTAAAGTATGCTGTTAAAGACTTCCAATCCATCACAGGCACCCTGCATCAGCTGTTAACAACATGTTGTGTAATCACTGCGAAACACAAAGCCATGTCTAGAGTAAGCCCAATGATGAAGGCGATGCCACACTCCTCCAGATACCCATCTGGTCAGGAATGCCTCTTAATCTCTCCTGTTTTCCTGTTATGCTCCAAGATGTTGTTCCCCAGTTGATAGTCTTCTCTCCACATACCTTTGTTTTGTTCCCCTCCTACAAAGTCAGACTTGATTCCAACACTCAACTCTCTCCAATTGTGGCATTTCCCATTTTTTGCTGCCAAGTCTGACAGGTGGAAATGTGCTTTTGATTTGCTTATTGTGTTTTCTCCAGAGTAGATAAGCACATCTTAGAGATTACCATGCCAGGAGCTTTGTCCAATTCCTTGCTTGCCCCGACAGGAGGGCTGCCAATTAAACAGCAGCCATTGGACACTGGAGTTATGTCAGTGTGCGAGGGAGTAATTATGGCAGGTTATACCCTTCTCTTATCATGCTCTGGCCAGCAGTGCCAGAAGCTCTGGCCATATCGCCTAATTTATCACAGGGGATGCCCCTGCCGCTCCATAGTGCTTGTAAGCAGTAGTCTAACCTGCTCTGGAACATAATGTCATTTCAAATTCTTTTTCTGGCTATAGATAAGGAAGAACCAGTCCTTGAATTCTTTAACAAGAGTGTTCATTATAAAATCTTTGCCATCTCCACTGAGAGAGTTATGATTGTCTAGGGTATGCTTTTGAGTGGCTATAGGCTATAGGTAGCAACACTGTGGCTTAGATATATGTGACACAGTGGTTGAAGGTGGTTATTGGACTGTGAATATTTGTAGATTGTTTAGAAATTGATTTGTGAAAACAGATGGATTTGTTTCGGAAACAGTTGCATGTTTAACGCTTTGTTGCGTGTATTTAGAAGGACACTTACATATGTTCCATGATCAGATGCTTATGTAGAGCTACACTGATGCTTATAAATGCTTATGTAGAGGTAAAGACGAGCTTATTGAAGTACTCACTACTTGTAAGATGCTTGGAAAGAGCTACAGAAATGATTATGTGGAGGTACAGAGATGCTTATGTTACAAAGATGTTTATGTTGAGCTTCAGAGATGTTTATGTGGAAGTACAAAGATGCTTATGTAGAACTACAAGGATACTTATGTGGAAGTACAAAGATGCTTATGTAGAACTACAAGGATACTTATGTGGAGGTAGAGAGATGTTTATGTGGAAGTACAAAGATGCTTATGTAGAACTACAAGGATACTTATGTGGAGGTAGAGAGATGTTTATGTGGAAGTACAAAGATGCTTATGTATATAACTACAAGGATACTTATGTGGAGGTAGAGAGATGTTTATTTGAGAATTAAAAATACACTTATTGAAGGATGGAGATGCATATGTTGGGATGCAGACACTTGGACATAAATCATCCAGAATATGCAATTTTGGGACATGATTTCATCCAGAATATGCAATATTGGGACATAAATCATCCAGAATATGCAATATTGGGACATAATCTTATCCAGAATATGCAATATTGGGACATAATCTTATCCAGAATATGCAATATTGGGACATAATCTTATCCAGAATATGCCATACTGGGACATAATCTTATCCAGAATATGCAATATTGGGACATAATCTCATCAAGAATTTTTTCATATAAAAGATTTCCCTGAAAAAACCCGTGAAAAGTGAAAGAGGTTTAATTAAAAAGTCTTTAATTAATGCCAGTGTTCTGAGATGTAGATATCAGTGAAACATCTCTGGACGGCTAACTTTATACTGCAAGGTGTTTATCCACAGAAGATCTGCAATGGGAAAATGTCTTTGTGTGGATTTACGGCATACTGAGTCTATCTTTCATGAGATGTTATCAAAGAAAGAGGGACACTTCATCCAAACATATCCACTCCCCTCCCTGCCCCCCTCCTCTCCCCCTCCTCCTCTCCCCCCTTCCATAATCACCCCCCACTAAAACTCTCGTTATAAGGCTTGTTGCAGAAATACCACAATTGATAAAATCCGTACTTTATTTCTGGCACTACAGAAAAGAAATTTGAGCAATGTCAGAAAAAAAGTGGCAGATGTATCTGTGGTGAATTGTTGATCTGTTGCTATTCTGTACGATAAGGGACATGTTGTTTACACTGTGAACAATTTGGAAATATTATCTGCTAAATCGCCTTTCAAAACTGTTGACACACACAATTTGTAACTCGGATCAGTGAAAGACAAGATTTAAGCGTTTTTCTCCCCAAAGTAAATTGGTTTACATTTCAGCACCTATCATAGTATACAGATATTGCACAGGTCCCAAAGTTGCCAACACAGGAGCTCCTCACAAGACCGCCAACAATAGCCGGCTTGTCACATTGGCGTTTTTGTGGAGGAGAATTCTTCTATTTGATGCCGAATTGCACGTAGAAAAGTCTGGTTGAACACACGGGGTTATGGAAATGAATAAACTCATCTCTTAGTATAAACCACGCAAGGGCAGTCACTCTACAGGTCCTGGCCTCTCCTCTGTATTATCTCTGCGCTCTCAGCAAAGACAGGGAACACATGGAGATGAGAAGGGGTAGTCACACACATACACTCATTACCAGTTATCAAATCTCTCTCTCTCTTGCCGTCTGCTGCGGCTCTATGTTGCGTCTGCTACTTTGCGTCTGCTGTGGTGTATCCCTCTGCTGCTAACAACTCACCACACAAACAACGCCTCTGACAGAGTCACTGCTGCAACACTTTGCGCCATTGTGTAGATTGCATAATGCCTGTCAAACCATGAATTGATGAGATTGAGGAATAAGCATGCTTCCTGATAAGATTCAGTCCAACAGGCCTAAGAATGGAAATGGTTCAATTGGCTGTGATTGGGACCCTGCACAAGTTGGTTTAATTTGGTAGGCTGGTTAATGCGCACCATACTCTCAGTGTGCTTCTATACACGGGATTTCCATTTTCTTTGTGATTTCTGTTTCATCTTTGCTTTCAGAGAATTGTTCACTCTTGCATCAAGATTCACACATCTTAACTTGATAGTCTTTTGGATATTTGAAACTTTACTGCGGCGGAAGTGGGTGTCAGATGATTTTCTCAGATTGACACCATGCCACAAATGTAAGCAACGAAGCAAACTCCACTTCTTCCCTATGTTATTTCCCAATGTCGGAGTGCACGCTTGATTGATTGTGTCATGTAAATAATTTCTTGCTTTTCAGCCGAGTATGTTTTATACAGGAACGATCATCGACTTTGCCAGACCTCATGACGTCAATAAATGAAAAGGATTCACAGGACTCATTATATTTTTCTCTTTTGCAGGAGTATGTCTTCTAAGCGAAAAAACACCCCAACAAAATTAAGTAAGGACGACGTCGTACTAGAGCGACAAACTCTCAACTCGGACTGTGACAACAACCATTTTGATTCGGAGGGTGACCCAGAGCCACACCTGCCTCATCAGTTTATCCAGTTTGACCACAGTGATAACGATTCTTCGGACACTGGTTCGGACAGACTGCCCCGCAAGAAGCAGCGACTTGGTGATCGGGTGGGCAGCCAGCACTCAGCGGAGTCCGACAGTGACGAGTGTCACAGCTCATTGCAAAACAATAATAACTGTCTAACCACAACAAAGCCTTCTTTAGGGCTGCATAAGAAATCTATGGCAAGTGTTTTGCGACGATTGAACTCTAAAAGCCAGGACACAGATATGAAGGACATATTGACAAAGACTACAGAAGAGAAGGACCCAGGGGTGATCGAGAGTGTGCAGCAGATTCTAACCAGTGATGGTCCAGTTCAGGACAAGGAACAGAAGCTCAATGAGATGATTGCACAGCTACAGACGATCAAGGACGGTCTCCAGAAGCAGGTATGTCTTAATCATGATATAGTTCAAATAGCAGAATTGACTGATTTTAGCAGAGATTTCTTAATATGGATTTTGACATTTTTATTTGGAGCTGTGATGTTATTTCCTCTATGACAAGAGGTTGACTTCTTGGATTCTGATTTTTCAAAGATATCAGGTTTGGTAAAGTTTCTTCAAGTCCTGACAAGGCGTGGCTTATTCGGTGCAGCTATTTATCACAATGATTCTTTCAGTTCTTATCTTTCCGCTAGTATCAGCCATTGGAACCTTGTAAGTTTGTTTCAAATTGTGACACGATGAGCCTACTCTTTTTTGATGATGTCAGCACATTTTTGTTTTTAAAATTGAGGAGTCTGACTCATCTGTGGGGAAATTTAATCATCAGTTTTTCTAAATTACATTTGAAACCTGTCACTGTCACTACCCCTGTTAGAAAAATGTTCAGGAAGCACAAGAGTAAGAGTAATAAAATACAAATCACGACAAGTAGTCAAATGAGTTAAACTGTTCTATGAGATTCAATAGATGGGATGAATGTATTCCCCTGGTAGAGTTAATTATCTTTGTGCTCGTGTCTGTACCCACAGTTACTCTCATGTCTATTTAATATCTGCGCTAGGGCATCTTATGGATGTCATCTTTTGATCGAACATAAGTTCCCAGTATTTAGAACCTTCTGTAAAGGTCAACTTTTGGCTGTTCAAAATGTGATAAACTATAGATAAATGTCTGTCAAGCAAGAGGATCTTGGGAAAGATTCGCTCATTTTATGAATGTGCCTATTTTATGAATGTTCCTATTTTTTTAATGTGCCTATTTTAAGAATGTGCCTGAGTTAGGAATATGCCTAATTTACGAATGTGCCTATTCAATAAACCCATAATAATCTAGACCCAGACTGTGTGTTAATTGTTAGCCGAAATTTCAATAAATAATCTGCTTTTAGGTGTATTCCTATATATCATGGTAATTACCATTTTCGGATGATGTGATTATCTTGAAATTAGATAATAAATTCATAGTATTAGCATCAGCTCCATTTCAAGTGAAGACATCAGGACATTGCCACGAGAGCTGTACATCAAAGACCTAGGATAGTTATCCTTATACTGTGATGACGCTTCTCATAGTGTAGCTCACTTAAATATCTCCAAACTGTTTACAGTGGAAGAAAATATACCTGTCTGCTTCCGATTAACTTTCGTCTATATGACACACCTGTCTGTAGGTAACGTAAAGCCCTTCTAATGCTGTAAGGATTCATATGTTTGTTGGATATCAAAACTAGTTAACCATATCAATCCTGCCTGCATACACAAGATACTAGACTTGTAGTTTTTCATCTTATTTTGTCTTCGCAATGATGCTAGATAATATGTCTATGCTATTTTCAGGAATCATCACTTTGGCGCTAAAACCGTTTTCGTCATTACATAGTTATCGTATTCCTAACATTAGAAAATAAAATTGATATGTGTTTAAATATGTTCTCGCTGTGTTTTGTGATGTGTGGATGTAAATTAATCCATGAAAACTGATGTGGAGGAGATACTCCTACCAAGAGGAGTATAAATAGTAGGTTCTAATTCTTTCAAGTTTTCCTAAACGTTGTTTACCTTAATGAGTTTTCACTCTTTTCACTTCGGTTAGAACACATTTGTAACATGTTAAGTTTTAATTACCCACTTCATGAAATATAATTAGTTGTTTGTAAGACAGTTTCAGTTAAAATAATTTCGAGAAATAGTTTTCCATATTGTGTTAATTTGTTACCCTGCTGACCTCATCGTGTTTATGAATCCTAGGTTTGATATTCATCTCAGGGACGGTTCTGTGTTTTAATTATCTACGACTCGCTCTTTCTCACTTCTTATGTTTTTATGTTGGTAAATCTCCCACTTCCGGTATTTCATTGCAGAAATTACAGGATGTTGATAAACTCTCCACACTTCCCTGTATTTTCTCATTAGTACAATATTCGGTCATAATAAGCGACATCCATACATAGATTTTATGCAAGATAAGATTTTATTGGCAAGTCACCAGGTTAGAAGAAGCTGGAGTCAAAATTTGGAGAAAATATCAACATGAGATGTGCTTGTTATTTGTTTGGTCAGAAACAATTTTGAAGACCTGTCAACGGCTATCATGGGAAAATGATATGTTAGGTTTGGAGCTGTCATCAATTTGTCAAAATCTGGCATCTTGTTTACAGACTGATTCCACTACAGTAGAGAGAGAAGATTTCCTGTAGCTGCTGAGAAAATTAACAATTACTCTGATTAATTTCTCTAATAGAAAACTAAAACACATTTGTTGCAGATTATTAAATGAAGGTGGTATAGCACTAAATAGGTGTACAACTACTTGGTAAAGTTTTTTCGGCAGTGGTCTGTCTCAGGAAGCAATCAGTTTTCTGACAGCTTCCAAGTTTGGTTGCAGCTGAAATATTTCAAGTCAAAAGTTTTTTTTTATTGATGGACGTTCTTAAAGTAACATATTGACTGGAGGATTGGTTCTGTGTTGACATTTTGGTTTGATCAGGACGTTGGTAAAAAATTCAGTTGGGATTTTTAGATGGGCAGTTTAACTGTGTAACGATAGTCACAGAAAGTGTTTTTAGAACCTATATGATTGTATTCTGTTTTCTGGTAGTGCTTCGTGTTGGGGAGGGGGCGTTTGATGTATGCACTCTGTACAGAGAAAGGGGTAGTATTTGTTTTGCCTTTTATGATTGGTGGAGTTTTCAGTGCCCTGTGTAGTTATTGGTTGGGTTTTCGGTTCCCTTTCTATGCTTTGTGTAGTGATTGGTGGATCTTTCTTTGACTTGTGTGGCGATTGGTGGAGTTTTCCATGCCATGTATAGCGATTGGTAGATCTTTCTATGACTTGTGTGGCGATTGGTGGAGTTTTCTATGCCATGTATAGCGATTGGTGGATCTTTCTATGACTTGTGTGGCGATTGGTGGATCTTTCTATGACTTTAGTGGCGAGTTTTGTTATGCTCTTTATGGTGATTGGTGTTTTAATAGCCAGCAATTTCACAGATGGATTTCAATGCCCTGTGTGTTTAAGGGAAGGAGCTCTATTTAGCATGGCGTCATTGGTGTCGATTTGCCATTTTAGCTTCTTGGTAGAAACAGTTCAGGGTGTGTAATATCTTGTGCCTTCCATTTTGGAAATGTACCATTTGCAACTTTGTTCAACATAGTGGCAGTGATTGAATATATCATTGCAGCTGTAAAAATAACCCTCCCTGGGGCTTAGTAAGTGTCTCCTGGTGTAGGGGTCAGCTAGCCCCTGTTCCTGGTGTAGGGGTCAGCTGGCCCCTGTTCCTAGTGTAGGGGTCGGCTGGCCCCTGTATAACAACCCCTGTTCCGATGGCCGTGTGGGCAGTAGATAATGTCTCTGTTCCTAGTGTAGGGTGAGCTGGCCCCTATATAACAGCCCCTGTTCCGATGGCCGTGTTGGCAGTAGATAATGTCTCTGTTCCTAGTGTAGGGTGAGCTGGCCCCTGTATAACAGCCCCTGTTCCGATGGCCGTGTGGGCAGTAGACAATGTCTCTGTTCCTAGTGTAAGGGTCAGGTGGCCCCTGTTCCTAGTGTAAGGGTCAGGTGGCCCCTGTTCCTAGTGTAAGGGTCAGCTGGCCCCTGTATAACAGCCCCTGTTCCGATGGCCGTGTGGGCAGTAGATAATGTCCCGCCCAATCCACGAGGTATGTGTGGAGGGCTCCAGTCAGCATTCTTCCCACTATCAGTAAATGAAGCTGAAAATGAGTGACCCCCTTGTATGTTATCAGTAATGAGTGTAAAACAGAAGCGGACCGGGCCATGTGGTCCACTGCCTCTTGATCCCTGTCCTCGCTAGATACACCCTCCAGATAATCACTTCTTGTGGCAGCCGAGGAAGATGAGGGCAAAAACTACATTGATAGATCTGATAGTTGCAAAACACATCTTTCCATTTTCTCAAGCCTTATGCACAGTGGGGCAGGTCTGGGTAGAGAAGATAAAGAGAACTTGAGCTAGTGAAACTTGGGTATTAAATGCCTTTGACATACATCATATACATTCTGTAAAAAGTATATTTGAAAAGGTTGCAAATGTATTTTAGGTTGATATATGTTTGTAGTCTGTATTTGAGATAATGCTTTTCCCAGAATTTAAATTTCTTGAACTTTGTCATAATCCTTAATTAAAAAATTATACATTTATTTATATAGGCCATTGGTGACAAAACCTGTATGAAATCCTCCATAACACTGCCAATCTCTGCCCCGAGGTTGTGATGATGTAGTCCATTGGGTCTGGGTTTGATTTCCTGCATGGGTATAATATGTGAAGCCCATTTCATCTGTTCTCGGCGTAATATCGCTGGAATATTGCTAAACATGGGGTAAAACCCTACTCACTCCCTCTATTCCCACAAGCGGTTCCCTGGATCTGTCTGAACTGTAAAATACAACAAATCAAGAATTCATTTTGTTTCACAAGATTTAACAGAGAGTTTAAACATTGCTGTGATGTGTAGAGTAAGGCCAAATGGCTGATGTCTAGGAAGGAAGGAGGAAGGAGTCAAGATACAGACTGACTCGGGAAGCAACAGGTTTCATCCATGTCTCATCTCAACCACCATACTGGAAACGATCCAGGTACAGATTAGTGCAAATATAAGTGACCTTTTTAACATAGAGGACATGCTTACCTTTTTCCAAACACCTGGCGTCATCACTCATTTTCAGTAATCCATTCATATAATTTTCATCACTATTTTGCCTTTCACGCCTATGGAATCTGTTTTAAACAAGACTGATTATTTTCCAGCCTTGACATTTTGAATTGTGTTTTCTCTCAAACTCCTACAGACCTAGCTACAGAATTTAGCGGTAACAAGTAACACTCAATGTACAAATATGACTTAGAACATGTGCATTGTTTTGTTTTGATTGATTACGAGTGAGTGAGTATGGTTTTATGCCGCTTTTAGCAATATCCCAGCAATTTCACGGTGGGGGACACCAGAAATGGGCTTCACACATTGTACCCATGTCGGGGATCGAACCCGGGTCTTTGGCAGGACGAGTGAACACTTTAACCACTAGGCTCGCGGCCTGCCCCAATGATTACAGTTGATGTAACAAGGATATGTGTGTTTGACTGTGGTGGTCTAAGATGGTTGCATTATGCTTATTACCAGTTCCCATGATTGAATGATGCATACTTACAGCCAAGAACAAAAACAAGTGCCATCTTTATGGGTTGTGTTTTATCAACATACGAGCTGCCAAAGGCATCTTGTACATGGTTTTGCAAAAATAACTGTTGTTGAAATGAAACTGGAATACATGCTGTTACAACCAACTGTTAATAAAATGAGTGGCTACATGTATCTTGTACAGGGTTTGGCAAAAATAAGTGGCATTTGTTGAAAGGAAATTTGAAGTCTGACTGCAGAATGCTGCACATGGCTATCAGATGCAGGGAGAGTATCAACAAGTTGCTCTATTAACAGCGTGGTATCTTACAGTATTTGTGTGCAGGTCGGGCAGACACAGCTGCTTTATCACTGGGTAATCTAGGGGTTAGAAAAGTGCCAAGTACTGTTTGTCTGTTGAGGGGTTACAGAAAAGATTCATTCATCTCATTCCGAGCACATGGCTACTGCATATCGTAGGTCAGGGCAGTGTAAGGCATGGAGTTAACGAGCATTTGTCTACTGTCATACACGCTGTGTCCGGTCGTGCTTCATTGTCTGGTCTGGGTCAAGGTGTGGGTTCTGCAGGTTGAGGATACTGTCGTGTGGGGTGGAGACGGGTGGCATGTGGGGGTGGTGGTTGTGGGTTTTGAGGGTAGTGCCGTGTGGGGTGGAGAGGGGTGGATTGAGGGGATGGTGTGGTGGTGGTGGGTTTTGAGGATAGTGCCGTGAGGGGCGGAGTGTGGGGGTTGGGGGTGTTGGGATGAAGAGAGGATGGGGTGGTGCATTGTGGTACATAGGTGGTGCAGAGAGAAGTTGTCTGCCCTTGTGGTGGGGTGAACTGTCAAGTGTGATGACAATGAAGAGGTAGAGCATCTTCCCGAGGCAAGAGAGTTAACTGACTGCAAAAGTCCAGTTTCCACCTTGGGCTCGATCGTAGCGCCACCAATGGTTATTATGGGTTATGTCCCTTCTGAGCTTCTCCTATGGACCAGTCTGATTCCATCACTTGCATTTGTTTCAAACAAAATGGCGGCGCCCAGTCAAGATGATCTGATCGATAATCAAGATCTATATTGTGATAAAACGGGTCTTACATCGTGATGTGCATCAAATCATGTGAAACATGAAAAAGTTTGGAAAATATCTGTTGACAGCGAGTTGGCGGTGTACATGCTTTGCCAATCCTGCAATCGACCGAAATCTGCATGACAGTTTACGAACCGGATTTTGATTTCGTTGCGCGATTTTGATTGGACTATGCATAGACTCGTTAGTCCAGCCAAAATGTAACTCCATAATACCAGCCTAGTTCGGCAAGGGTGGAAACTGGACTTTTAAAGTCAGTTAACTCTCTTGCCTCGGGAAGATGGAGGTAGTGTGATGCTTTGTGGTAGGGGAACCAAACTTTTGATACTTATCAATTATGGAAAAGAAAAAAAATATTTGCATGCTTCTTTTTCAAAACAAACAGGTCATAAACAGATTTTAATCAAAAGTTATATATCAGCCCATCCCCTTCAACATTAAAGAGGGTTTGCTGGGGTGCTGGGTTTCAAATAGATGGGGGTTCAACAGGAGGGACCTGCAGGAGAGGTGTAGAAGGGGGTCATCAGTGGGGTCGGGGTGTCATCAGTGGGGTCGGGGTGTCATCAGCGGGGTGAGGAAAAGGAACTGACTGATATTTAGGGGCAGATGGCACATGATGTGTGTCTGTGTAACAAACAACCAGCATTTCAGTGTGTGTCTGTGTGTGTGGAGGTGGGGGTGGGGGTGTTGATACAGTGCTGTGCAAAAAGAAGTAACACAGTTACTTATCTAATTAAGAGATACCGGAAATATGGACTTGTTTTTATTCAATGAAACACATGGAAAGTCGTCACTGTAGGTGTGTGTATTCTTCATTGAATAATGGGCTGTATAAATAATGTTAAAGTTGCCATTTATGTAAATAAATTATTTTGTTTTGATAGAACAAACAAATATTTTACAAATTTCTAACGAAATTTCATATGTTTGCATCCTTGTTTGTTGAGACATTTAAGGGTTGTTTGTATTGAAAAACAAAATGCTAACTTGCATTTCAAAATATGAGATCGAAATAGTGAACACAAAAATCAGCCAGTGGTATCCCCTTATCACTTGTATTTCTATTCCTCATCCATCACAGCATCCTCTGGGGGTAGAGAGTATAGCTTCAGCAACAATATGACGGTCATATTTTGTTCCAGCAGTTGTAACCTCTAACCTGTATGTTTTTTCCTTCATATGCTTATCTTGAAATAACTTCAAAGTTATGTAAAAGAGAATATGCAATCTAAATGTTGGCAAACCTTTCAGAATCGTACAAAAAACTTATCTGTGGGAGCACATGCTTTGCAGCTGTACCTGTTTTGTGTTCGACACGGAATCTTGGCTCAGATTTATGAGTCCTTACTGACAGCTTTGATTGTCCAGGTGGAATTGAAGCAGTGCTCGTTGGGGAAGTTTAATTTTTTTCGATTTTTTTAAACAGTAAATTTGAAACAGGGTAAGTAGTTTAATAAAACATTATGGTTTTATATGTTCATTTTTGAAATATCATACTGGTTGAGGGAACTGAGGGATGGAACCGTTCGTGTTGTGACATAAGAGATTTGTCATCAAGCTTGTAGCAATATTTATAAACAAACATGGTTTGACTTGCTGCTTGAAGCTTCAGACTGTCTAGAACATTGTCTTGTGTGTGAGGTGACCATGAGCATGGCTGATAATATGGTTACACGGAAATGAAAGTTTCAGTGGAGTCTGGTGTTTGATGGGTGTAGTTTCATGTTTGGTGGGTGGAGTCTGTTGGGTGGGTGGCGTCAAGTGTGGGGTGGGTGGAGTCGGGTGTTGAGTGTTAGGTGTTGGGTGGGTGGAGTTTCATGTATGGTGGGTGGAGTTTCATGTTTGGTGGGTGGAGTCAAGTGTGGGGTGGGTGGAGTCAGGTGTTAGGTGTTAGGTGTTGGGTGGGTGGAGTTTCATGTATGGTGGGTGGAGTCTGTTGGGTGGGTGGAGTCGGGTGTTGAGTGTTGGGTGGGTGGAGTCGGGTGTTGAGTGTTGGGTGGGTGGAGTTTCATGTTTGGTGGGTGGAGTCAAGTGTGGGGTGGGTGGAGTCGGGTGTTAGGTGTTGGGTGTTTGGTGGGTGGAATTTCATGTATGGTGGGTGGAGTCTGTTGGGTGGGTGGCGTCAAGTGTGGGGTGGGTGGAGTCGGGTGTTGAGTGTTAGGTGTTGGGTGGGTGGAGTTTCATGTATGGTGGGTGGAGTCTGTTGGGTGGGTGGCGTCAAGTGTGGGGTGGGTGGAGTCGGGTGTTGAGTGTTAGATGGGTGGAGTTTCATGTTTGGTGGGTGGGGTCTGTTGGATGGGTGGAGTCAGATGTGGGGTGGGTGAAGTCGAGTGTTGAGTGTTAGGTGTTGGGTGGGTGGAGTCTGTTGGGTGGGTGGAGTTTCATGTGTGGGATGGGTGGAGTCAGGGGTTGGATGATACCTTGCTAAACACAAGATAAATCACACTTGAACTTTCTAAATAAAAGCAACTGTTTCTATTACTTTAAAATTAGTTTTTGAAGTGTAAGAATTTAAAAGAAAAATTACATAACAATATTGATGGCGGAAAGGTGCCTGTATCTATTTTTACTCCCGTAGTAAGCGATGGGGATGCTCTCTTGAAGAGGAAACAAGTTTATGTAGACCTGAGATTTGCAAGTGAGTATCATATTTCTGTGATGGAGCGGATCCCGAGTTTTCTGGGCGCTATCAGATAGGTGTGGAGACAAAAACATTCAGACATATTCTTTTTAGATGGTGTCTGCTATCCTTCATTTTTCATTCAGGCGTGAATGATAAGATAACCAAACATGTGTTACGCAGATTCTTAGTGTGGTTTGGTTGTTAGCATGACTACAACCTAGCACATATTTAGGGTTGTCATAATTTTCAGATAATTACAACAAAGATGTGTTTAGAATAAATTCCTATCAAATCTTAGATTTAACAAGTCCCTATCTTAAGATATTACATCATTTCAACAGTTGTGAACATCGCTGATTTTGTCAGACGTGAGGGTTGATAAAAGTTCTCAAATTCTACCATCAACATGAGCTTATCGCACTTACGTAAATTTATAAATCCATTTGAAATCTTGCCCTATATTCCTAGTGTTATTGTTTATTTTGGTGATTCTCTGACGATGATGAGGAGTTTCTTGTTGCAAGAGGATGACAGGAGAGTCAGCGTTTCAGCCATATCGTGACTACAGCAGTTTTATGAGAGAAGTATATGACAACAATATGGGCAGTGTGTTGTAGACAACAGAAAAACCCTTGTTAAGTGAATGAGTGTGATTGGTTGGGAGGGAATGAGTGGGTGGGTGGGAGGGAATGAGTGGGTGGGTGGGGTGACTGAGTGGGTAGTAGGGTGACTGAGTGGGTGGGTGGGTGACTGAGTGGGTGGTAGGGTGATTGAGTGAGTTGGTGAGTGTGTTGGTGATTGACTTGGTGGGTAGTTGGGTGATTGAGTAGGTGGGTGGGTGTATAGATGAGTGAGTGAGTGAGTGAGTGATTGGGTGGGTTTGTTGGATAGATGAGTGAGTGAGTGATTGGGTGGGTGATTGAGTGAGTGAGTGGGTGGATGGGTGATTGACTGAGTGATTGGGTGCATGGGTAGATATGAGTGAGTGAGTGGGTAGATTTGAGTGAGTGAGTGGGTGGATGGATGATTGAGTGGATTGATGTGTGAGTTTGAGTGAGTGTGTGGATGAGTGATTGAGTGGGTTGGTTAGACTAACATATAGTCTGTGAAATCTTTTATTACACAATACACTGCTCTCCTTTAAAATTAAAACAAATAATTTTCCTGATGCTGTGTAATAGAGCTGGTTAGACTTTTGTATATATATATAGATCTATATTTTGTTTTCATAAAATAAATATATTCCACAGTCATTGTGCAGGACTAAGGGTTGGTGTGTGAGTGAATAAGTTGGTGTGATGGTGAATGAGTGGACGGATGGGTGATTGATTGGGTGGGTGGGCGTGAGTGAGTGAGTGGTTGGGTGTGAGTGAGTGAGTTGGACAGATGGGTGATTGAGCGAGTTGCTGTGTGGGAGTGAGTGGGTGGATGAATCTTCACTTGGGTGTGAGTCAGTGAATGTTTTGGTGTGTAGGTTGAATGAGGCAATGGGTGAATAAGTGACTGGAGGGGTTAGATAGTGCTTTTAGTAGGTTGTGATGGTAAAAGTCTAGATGGAGTCCATCACCATGCTAATCAAGTCCCGTCAAGTCTCACAAAGGAAAAAAACCAAGCTATTGTCACTCCACTTCAAACAGTACAATATTGAATACCATCATTAAAATATTCAACAAACAATTAACACAACAATCAACATAAACTGAAAAACATCATTCCAACTTCATCAAGTTATTAAGCAGATCATATGATAGTTTTTCTAATAGACCCTGAATTTTCTGAAGTTTTCAAAGTGCAACCTTTGACTTCCTCCCTGGTCGTTTTTGCTGTTTTAAAAGTTTTGTATAATTAACTTCCTTTTGGATGAATAAATCTCCTGGAGCTAGTAAAAAGTGGAAGCTGTAGTGAGAAAGCCAGCAGCATATAGTCTCCATCTGGACCAGGTTAGTTCCCACAAAAACAGGATATGATCTATTACAATACATTTTGCCCAAGTTCTCTAGCCGGGTAAACCTCTCCTGCTGCCATCTCATTGTAAACATGTGTCCTTCATTAGCAGAAGTGTGCATTCTTGCCTAGATAATGAGTGTTCCTTAGAAGAATTGTCAAGTTTAGGGTTTTATGTTCTTAGCTGGTTATGCATACAATACTAATCTCTCTCTGAGCTTCTGTCAAACTGGGCAAATGGCCGACTTCAAAGAACTCATTTTCACCCTTTAATAATAGGCCATAGGGGGTTCACCAAGCAAATTTGAAAACTCTTTTACTCATTTTTGGCTTGAACAATTGGGGGCTTAGTGTAAAAAGGGGGGTTTACATGCAACGGTACTATCCACATAGAATCAGGAAGTTGTCTGGAATAGAGAATAGTTCGGACTTCTCCAAGTTATTTGTGTGAAGTCTTGTGGCTACTCAATCTCTGATTCGACTATAATACCTAAATAGTGGAATAATTCCTAGAAAATTTGCTTTAGAACTTCCAAGACTCATTTTCATGGTGGTTAGAATTTCTTTTTGGGCTGACGGGGTTTGCAATGGCTTGGAAGCATGTACAGTCTTCAACCAGCTTGCATCCATTAGTAAAGACCAAAAGAAATCTGGAATTAATGGTGGAAAATCATTGATTGTGGTCCATTTTGGTCTGACTGACAGAATCTTCGTTTGTTGTCTAATGTTCTCCACACAGAAATGGAGCTTTCAGCTGAAACTCCCAATGACCTGGTGTTCCATTATGTTTGTAGGAGAGTTGTCTTGTAGGGTTCCGAATGGGTAATTGTTCCAGGGAAATCTGTCAATCAGTGGTAATGTCTTGAATGATGTAATCGTCTCAACTACGATGCTAGATCAAGTATCCTTATATATTTCTCAACCCTGATTAATACAATTAGTACGGGGGGAGTTTAAGGGATGTACATTAACTCAATCGTTCTCCCTTTAGCTTTTGTAAAGTGCTTAAAAATGAAGTTGATGTATGTCATACCTGTTGACGCAACACATTATGAGAATACTTTTATATTGAACCTCTTTCGTGTTCAGTGAATTTAGGTTGACACTAAAAGGATATAACCTGACTTATTCCTTTCTTAAAAATGATATGGAGATTTAATCTAGATTTATTATGTCATTGATTGTCTGAAGACAAGGTGTATTGCCTTCAATATGGTATGTGCATCAGGACGATACTCTTCGGGGGCACGGGTGGCCCAGTAGTCTAAGGCGCTGCGATTCACTGAACAGAGTTGCGTCCCTTGGGCACGCCAGAAACCTATGATTGTGGGTTTGAATCCCGGTTCGCCCCGATTATGTTTCTGGGTTTGTCAGCACCATACCCGTGCCCGTGGGTTTCACTGAAGCTGTAAACGTCTGAGACCTGCATCACTTCGGGCTTTCCTCCCACATTTAGCTGACACGCTGTGATATAACTGGAATACTGTTAAAAGTGGCGTAAACCCAACTCACTCACATTCACTCACTATACTCTTCATTGAGTTCATATAAGAAATTAAATAATTACAATTCATAGTCTTTTCCAAATAATTTTAAACAGAATAACAGTTTTTTCCTGAACCTGTATGTAATAAGTCTGATTGTCTCAAGTGATATAAAGTCTGTCACATGTTTGGATTAGGTTGGAATATGTGTCTTCTTTAAATCTGTTTTCATGCGTGTCTATATGAAAGCATCTGTTCAGTGTTTTCTCTAGTTTTTACACTTCTCATTGGAATTTTGCTTATGGTGTGGTAAAAATATTGAATCCAATGGACATTGGTATTGGTGAAATTAGAATTCTCTGTCACCCAGCTGTTCAGCTATTCTTCCGAACTGCAGATGCCGGGGAAATTCCTGATATAAAAATACTAATATGACAAAGATAGTTGCTCCTGAAAAAATCAAAATCTGCAACATAGCTTTGAGAAAATAAGGAAAATAGTTTGGAAACTTCTTCAAGAACACAGGAAAGTCGGGTGATTATTGGAGACATTTTATTGCATCTTAAGAACAAGAACCTTTTTTTTTGGTCATGACTCTCTTTCTTGTGACAGATATAGTAATAACATTGGTAATTGTGTGTTATGTAGTAGAAGTATTCATAGACTGCATCTCCTACTGATGGGGATTGTCATGACAGTGAGAAACCAGGAACTTGGGAATCGGTTACTGCCCCGCAGATTGGAACCACCTTGAACTGACATGATCCACTCAGTGACATTTATTGGCTCCAACTTTTGTTAGGTTGGTTTTAAGTTGGTGGTTAGATGATGTCGGGTGCTTGGTAAGAGGAGGGCCCGCGATGATGGAGTGGGGGCCACGTCTGTTTGTAGCTGGACTGGGGGATGTTGTGATTCTTTGCTTGCTAATGTTTGAAGGTAGTCTAATTTCATTTGTCCAAACTTGATGCTGAGCATTCTTATCATAATACAGAAACGCACAGACATAAAAAGCGGCAACAGTCAAGATTGAAACGTGTGACACATTGAAAAGATAGCGACTTCTGGAAGAGGAGCCCTTAACAAATGCCTAATGGAAATAGGGCCAACAATTGCGAATTTGACAATTGTTGTTTGCGTCGTAGAAAGTCTGTGCCTCCATCCCATTTCCTGCACCAGATGGCGCCTTTATTTCCTTTCATCAGAGACCATTTTCTTGGGGGGCTACTATGGATTTTTGCCATTGAAAGTGTCGGTCCAAGTATCCCGAAAAGTGATAGATGCTAATGGGGAGGAAAGGCGCATGTCACATACCGATGCAGACAGAGCCTTGCTCTTAGCAGATATGGATCACCATTAAGCACCCACAAATGACAAGAAAATGAAAAGAAGATTCAAACCAAAAGCCACCATGCAGGGGTCGGGGAATGCGTTCTGAACTTCTTTCTTTGTCTCTTGTGGCCAAAGTTGCAACACAACCACAAGTTGACTACGAACGTGGCGAACCATCGTATGTTGCGATTGTATGTCTGTCACGGACACAAGCGCCATCGTCCTTGCATGATGACGGCACCTTAAGTCAATTAAAAGCCTAATCTGTAACAGGAGGTCTTAATGGACAAAAAATATGATTTCCTGCCTCTTAGATGGTTCTAGTGGCAACAAAGCCAAGGACAAGTTTTGTTTTGAGGATTGTAAATGCGTTATCTTCTTCCCTATATGCTCCACCAGAAACATAAATTATGTGGGAATTTCCTCTCACAGAAGCACCAGTAGATGACTTTGATCTTAACTGGTTCTTATCTTCTCACATCTAAAACCAAACAATCCGAGAGCAAAAACTATGTCTTTTGGTAGGCATAATTTCCTCACGATAGGCATAATTTCAACAGCTATATTTTGATTTTGAAAGCGTAATAGAGAAATATGACACTATGCATGTAGAGATTTAGAAGTTAAAAAAACTCATCATTTATTTGTTGATCAGAAATGGAAGATTCCTGGGCCGACTTGTCAGCAGACATTTTGCTATCCTAGGGAGTTTGCTCAACTTTTTCTTATTTATTGTGGAAATGTAGATGAACTTTTTCAGTGACTCGCATACAATGACATTAGTGGATTTTGAGTATTCAAAGAATGTTTTGTTTTGCAATTCCTTAATATGATTTACACTTAATATGTCTTTACTCGTATTTTCCCTTTTAATTGTTTTTCTGTTTGTTTATTATTATTGTTGTTAGCGCTAGTATTACCATTACAATTATTATTATTATTATTGTTATTATTATTATTATTATTATTATTATTATTATTATTATTATTATTAACATGTCTCTTGTGTTTCAGGGCCACCCAGCTCCCCCTGGTGACGGCTTCGGACTGCAAGGTAAGCATTAGCGAGATACATCCTCATCATCCCCGCGAATTGATGACAACTTCATTTTGCATTGTTAGCACTTTTCTCTCTCATTCACATCATCATCATCATCATCATCATCATCATCATCATCAGGCCTAGTACTTTGTCCCTCGTCACAGTACAATGCATGGTAATGCACGACTTGTGGTCAGCCTAGACATGAGCGGTGGCTGAGACTGTATACTGAGATGGTCATGTAGCCATGCTGACACATCCTTCAGGGGTTCTATAAAGAGGAGTCAGTCAAGGAACCAGTGGCCATTGCTTGGTTGTTTTAGTAATGGTAAACAGAAACATCATCAAATCAACTACACCCTAAACCCCAACTCCAACATGAACCCCAACCTCTAAACCCCTAAATCCCACACCCAACAGCAACTTCAACCTCAAACCCCAGCCCCAACAGTATACCCAATCTTAAACTCCAACTCCAACTCCAACATCAACCCAACCCCAAACCCCACACCTAACAGCAACTTCAACCTTTAACCCCAGCCCCAACAGCAACCCCAATCTCAAACTCCAACTCCAACATCAACCACAAACTAAAACCCCACACCTAACAGCAACTTCAACATTTAACCCCAGCCCCAACAGCAACCCCAATCTCAAACTCCAACTCCAACATCAACCACAAACTAAAACCCCAGCCCCAACAGAAATGTTTGACAATGACGTGTCTATGTCCTTTCAGAACTTAACACTAGCAATGTTAGATTCTATAATGAAATTATTGTCAAACTTTGATTTCATGAAGTCAACAATGACAAGTTTATTTCTTACTTCAACTTAATTGTACAGTGGAGTTTGAATTTCTATACAACCCTGGGAAAGTTTGAAATTTACTAGGAACCCAAAGCCGTACTTTATTTGTTATCAAAGATGGTGTTATTGTGTGGAAGTACCCTTATTACGTTGTATCCGGTCTCTCATCAGGCCGTAATAAGACCTGAAAATTGATTAAGTGGGATGTAAAAAATGCCACTTGAGGCCATAAAGATTGTTTGTTTTTTATTGTTTTGGAAGAATACAAACTGTTACTAGCGGAGTGGCAGACATCGTAGTTTGGCCCTCATTTGACGCTCCCTAGAAGGATCCGCTGACTGTAATTGGTGCATGGGTGGAGACGCGGCACGACTTCTCCTTGTCATTTGAGAAATAGACTTTTCCGTTTGAACACAAGAATAGGTTTAAACCACACCAAATAAATCAGTTGATATTTTTTCACTAATGTGAGGAATGGAGGGTGATTTCTGGTTGAATTGTGGTAGAAATTGTTTTTGAAAATGTTTGTATTTAGCTCAGTAGATGTTAGTGATGAGGTGTACCCTTAGTTTATGTTTGATTATTTCCTGTTTTCTTTGCTAGGCGGATATGTAGTATGGGTGTTTTCCTTGGCAAACAATTTTAGGAGCAGAAAAAGAAACGAGTTTGGGCTCAACTGTTTGTAACTTAAATTTAATAAGAAATGTTATCTTTTGATATGGAAAGTTACAAATTTAGGTTTTCATAACTATAAATTTATAATAAACTTAATAAATTAGATTTTGAATAACATTGAAATAAGGAAAATTTGAAATTTCAATTTTCATAGTTAGATAAAGCATCAAACGAAATATCAGCAAAATAATTTTGGAAATGTATAGGTCATAAACTTTTTTAATCATATCTTGAATTCCTGGCAACAAGAAAATTGGATACATATTTACTTGATATTGTTTTTTAAAAGCTGTAGGGGTATGTATGTTATATCTCATGAACAACACAAATTAAACAATATGGTTGCATCAGTTTCAAAGGAACTCCAGCAACAGAAACATTTTTTTAACAGTAGCCTGTTCCTGAAAAAAGCATGTTTTATATCCGGTTTTGGCTATAATATTGAAGGAGATAAAAACGGCATGTCTGGGAAATATCTATGATGGCCTCGCCTCTGTATTATTTATCTCTAATTGATGCAGGCTGGCCTCTGTTATAGGTTACAGGGGGGTTCTGTGAATGCTGATTTCTATTTTGATAAGGGGGCACCCTGTTGTGTTGATTATTGAAGAAAATAATTCCCTTTCTTCAAGAAAATATTAAAGCATTAAGGCCTGATTATGGCTTCGTTTAATTACCATTTATCTGTGCAATAACTGTCAGGGAGGAAGCCTGAACTTCATAGCCTGGCCCAGAGTGGTTCACAATTGACTTGGCTGTATTTTGTATACTAGGCGACCACTGAAAGGCCGTTTGGTCTCTGTCCGATTGTCTTAATGACGTTAATTAGCTTGATAAGACTGCCCCCTGTGGACAGAAGCTTTATTACCCCTTGGAGAAGGGCAGATAAGCCCTTCAGCTGGTGAAAAACTCCATTATAATCTGTCACTTGGGCCTGTCACTTGAGTTAGAATAGCCTACTGTCTGGACTGGTATAGGACAAAACCATTTCACGCCTGTCTTGTGCTACTCAATGTGCAAGAGCGTCAAGACTTGAAGTTAATTGCCTTCATCTTCAAACTTACTTACAGAATACAATTAGAAACCATCCATAGTCACAATATGACATTGCTCGATAATGAACCCAACTCTGGTACAGAGTCTGCTCTGGAGGGGCACTAACAAACACGATCATGCCACTAGGGGCACTACCAAACAGGATGATACTGCTAGGGGCACTTACAAACAGGATGATGCCGCTAGGGGCACTAACAAACAGGATGATGCCGTTAGGGGCACTAAGACATAGGATGATGCCACTAGGGGCACTTACAAACAGGATCATGCCACTAGGGGCACTACCAAACAGGATGATACTGCTAGGGGCACTTACAAACAGGATCATGCCACTAGGGGCACTAACAAACAGGATGATGCCACTAGGGGCACTAACAAACAGGATGATGCCGCTAGGGGCACTACCAAACAGGATGATGCCGCTAGGGGCACTAACAAACAGGATGATGCCGCTAGGGGCACTAACAAACAGGATGATGCCGCTAGGGGCACTACCAAACAGGATGATGCCGCTAGGGGCACTAACAAACAGGATGATGCCGCTAGGGGCACTACCAAACAGGATGATGGTGCTAGGGGCACTAACAAACAGGATGATGCCGCTAGGGGCACTTATAAACAGGATGATTCCACTAGGGGAACTAATGAATAGGATGATGCCAGTAGGGGCACTAACAAACAGGATCATGCCACTAGGGGAACTAACAAACAGGATGCAGCTGCTAGGGGCACTAAGAAATAGGATGATGCCACTAGGGGCACTAATAAATAGGATGATGCCACTAGGGGCACTAATAAATAGGATGATGCCACTAGGGGCACTAAGAAATAGGATGATGCCACTAGGGACACTAAGAAATAGGATGATGCCACTAGGGGCACTAAGAAATAGGATGATGCTACTAGGGGCACTAAGACATAGGATGATGCCACTAGGGGCACTACCAAACAGGATGATGCCACTAGGGGCACTTATAAATAGGATGATGCCACTAGGGGCACTACCAAACAGGATGCTGCTGCTAGGGGCACTAACAAATAGGATGATGCCAGTAGGGGCACTTATAAATAGGATGATGCCACTAGGGGCACTAACAAACAGGATGATGCCACTAGGGGCACTTATAAATAGGATGATGCCACTAGGGGCACTACCAAACAGGATGCTGCTGCTAGGGGCACTAACAAAAAGGATGATGCCACTAGGGGCACTTATAAATAGGATGATGCCACTAGGGGCACTAATAAATAGGATGATGCCACTAGGGGCACTAATAAAAAGGATGATGCCAGTAGGGGCGCTACCAAACAGGATGATGCCACTAGGGGCACTTATAAATAGGATGATGCCACTAGGGGCACTAATAAATAGGATGATGCCAGTAGGGGCACTAATAAATAGGATGATGCCACTAGGGGCACTAATAAATAGGATGATGCCAGTAGGGGCACTAATAAATAGGATGATGCCACTAGGGGCACTAACAAACAGGATGCTGCCACTAGGGGCACTTATAAATAGGATGATGCCACTAGGGGCACTACCAAACAGGATGCTGCTGCTAGGGTCCTAAGAAACAGGATGATGCCACTAGGGGCACTACCAAACAGGATGCTGCTGCTAGGGTCCTAAGAAACAGGATGATGCCACTAGTTGAATGTGGCTATGTGTTTGTCTCCTCTGCATCAGATTCCGGTAAACACTATCAGATCAGATAACGTGTAGGTTCTTTCCTGTGTTTCTGCCTGTCTGCCATGGTCTGTCTGTCATTGTCTGGTCTTCAGTTCAGGCCTGGCTGTCATTGGTTGACAGATGGATATGATGTTGTATACACAAGGCACTGTTTCTGCTCTCAAACACTGACTGGTGTAATTGATGATTGTTTCATCCTATTGGGGTGGATGTTGGGGGGGAGATTTCTGTACCATACATCGGCTGAAGGAACATTGTCATAGGGGAGTCGATGGCCACTTCTTGCTACGGTGTGTTGAATCCCTCCCCATATCTGGATCACTAGAAGGGTTTCAGATTCCCTGATTGGTTCCAGTTATGATTCTTGGCACATCAGCATCATGAGTCTGTCACTCAGTCGTACTCATCAACAACCTGCTTCACCTCGGGCTTTCATCCATCATTCAAGTGATGTGCCATGATTTTACTGAAATACAAAGCCCGCATTAAACTATCTCACTGGCTTACAGACGAGCATTGTTTGAATGTTGTTCCCAAACTCATTCCCTCAAAATAAATCTAATTGTTTGAACTTCCCGACTCCGGTATCACCTGGAGGTCATTAAGAGGATACTACAGCTAACGAGACCAAGTTCCAGTTAATCTCTCACCTCTCCCTCCTCTCCCCCTCTTCCCACTCCCCCTCCCTCCACCCTCCTCCCAGTGTTCATCTGATGCTGATTATCCAGCAATGAGGGTTAACTGGACAGAAAGGCACTTCAGTTTAAACAGCACCACAATCACACGATTGTTGCAACATGTCTGCAGCTAGGTTGGTACTCCTCTTACACACTTCTGATTCAGCCATCTTGCTTCTATTACGGAAATATAGTGATCTCATGCACATGCCTTTGTCTTGTGTAATAAACTACATCACTTGTTTATAGACTGGACCAATTCCGGAATCGTTATAGCATCTTATCTGGTAGTTGTTGCCTTTATTTGTGGGAATGTCCAGATCACGTTTCATCCGACTTCCTTCCTGCTCGAAAAATCATTGTGTAGACAGAGGTTTGAGCGAAATATTTACCCGAGATGAATCTTCAGCCCGATAAAAACATCTTTGCTGTATGAATCAGGTTTCTAGTGATTTTACGATAGTTTTATTGTTGGTAACGAAGGCAGTTGGTTGTAAAAGTAGTTTATTTGAAACCATGACAAAACAAACATTGACGTAATTTCAGATCGTAAGTGATTTTATAACAAGAAACTTTGGATGCAGACTGGACGTTGATGGTGAATGGAAAGTTGTCAAAAAATCTTTTCGGAACCAAGCGTCTTTTACTGCTTTGAAAATAAATTTGCGGGATCGGCACAACAACAAACATGATCCAGTCTGTTATAAACATGTGACTTACGCTCAGTCATGTGAAGGAATCGAAACTCGGCTGTCAAGATGATCGCAACACTTTCGGCCCGCTTCCGTTTTACGACACAATATAGAGTAGGGTTCCCTCAAGCATGTCAAACGGGGGTTTAGCTTGTACCAGGACTTGGAGAGCAAGTGCTCGCTCGGAGGAACGGCATGCATAATACTTTATTTGGTCTTCAAGTTCATTGTCAGCATGACAATTATGACCAATATGGCAGCCAGCCTTACTCTAGTAGAATACAGGGATCGTCATAAAGCTGTTCATCTCATAAGAATTAATAAATATGTCCATGATAAGGGCTGATATTCAAATCTTCTTGACCCTTTTCTGGATGATTTAATGTAGATGTTTTATATTGATTGATATCCATGATGAGGGCTACTATGTAACTGACATCGGCCCTTAATATGGGCAGATGTAATTAAATAAGGGATTAGTTGTTTTGATGACCAATGAATATTTTTCAGAGGTCTTTGACCAAATTTCTTAAAAATCATGATGAGGGCTGTTATGTAAATCGCAATGGGCCCTGATATGAATATCAGACAATAAAATTTAGACAGAAACAACCAGAAAATGTCTGAGTATTTCTCCTTAGATTTCTAAGAGTTAATAAAAGGCATTGCATCATGTTTTTGTTTCGATTGTATTTGATCTCTTTCTGCGAGAAATTGATCAGAAAATACACATCCACGTATGATGGTGAAAGATTATTGTAGAAATGAGTAGGTCTTGTCAAGTGTCTTTGATGAGGAATTATTCTCCTCCCAAGAGTGACTTTAGGTGACCTAGATAACAGCTCTCCTGTAGTCAACTCAATCAGATGAAGCTGAGAAGGAGATGAGTTTGGCTCAATGCCAACTGAAGCAGTCATTAATATTAGTCATGAGGTAAACAATATATAAATGACAATGTTGTATGACATTATTATTAAAAATATATATATATAAGATTTTTATTATCTATGTTTGCATGTCTTATTGAACTTTAATAGTTTATGTATTAAGGTCTTTAACTGTATTAAGTTTATGAATTTATATGCACATTAATATTTGAGATTTGTTAATTTACTGAACATTGTACTTGTAAAAATTATTTGGGTATTATTTTGTAATTTTATATAGGATATAGGATATAACATATTTTGGTAATTGTTTAATAGTATTAATCTTTTAGTTCTTTGTGTAATAATTGAGTTTTATTCATCTACTAAATATTGCATTATTAAATTTTGTTTTGCAATTCTTACAGGGTTTTTTTTTTAGAGTTTTTTTATGTATTGATAATTGAGTTTTTTTAAATACAAAGTGTTGTAATTGTAACATTTGTTATTCATTGATGTATATTTATATAATTGCAAAACTAGCATATACTAGCTGCTGGTAATAACTTATAAATAAGGGAGTGCTTAATGGAGGAAGAGCTATATATTTTGAAAAATTCACACGTTAGATTAAGGAAGGAGGTGATATGTTCCTAACTACTTCCTATATATCAATCAGATTATGACTGGTAGCAGGAGGGGCTTAGTGTCCATCATCACCTAGCCCCATCAAATATTATTCCTTTGGTTTTATTAATTACAAGTACATTACAACTTTGGATTAGCTTTACAGCTACAAACATAGATCAATTTAATTGCCATCTTCATCTCTTATTGACCAGTTCATTGCCAATCAAGGGTTAACGACCCCTGAAACCTTGCAAAAAACTAACAAAATATTAACATTCCAAAGGCCACAAAATCTCCCTAATGTTGTGCCATGGCGCTAAGGTAAGGGTTTATGATCCTAGCAGGCTATGGGCACTGAAAAGTTAAATGTCTCAGAACAGGTGAAAGATTTCTTCAGAAGCAGCCATAAAACAGAGAACTGGTAAACACATTACCTTACACATGGGTAGATCCAAACATTTTGCTTTGCTTGCAACATGCAGACTTGTCATATTTCATTAAAAAGGAGATTCCTGCATTCTTGTCTGTGATAGAAATCTCCCGTATCGTTTTTCTCTTTTTATTTAAAAGATAATGAGAATATATTTTGAAAAATATCTTTCTTTATCTTGTTCTCTTTGAAATTTAGTTTAATCTTTGTGGGATTGTGAATAATATTTTTACTTTGAATCATGAAATGATAAAAGAACAAATGTGAAAGTAGTTTTGTGATTTTCTTTGAGAGGTGTATATTTATTATATGGCTTGGTATTCAAACTTTGTTAGGACATGTATGTATTCATACAAAACAGCAGTTTGCTTTTTATATGTCCCACGAAATGTCGAACTGCCTCCGTGGTCTAGTGGTAGAGCGTCCGCCTGGAGAGCGGAAGGTCCAGGGTTCGATCCCCAGCTGCGTCATACCACATTCGTTAAAAGACGATACTTGTTGTTACCCTGTCTGGCGCTCGGCATTAAGGGGCTAAAACAAGGACTGGTTGGCTCAGAGTCAGTATACTGTGTCTCTGTGTGGTATTCATGGTAAACAATTACCATGGCACTATAAGTCCAGACTAGTACAAGCAGCCACACACACACACACACGCACACACACACACACACACACACACACACAAAGAGGCCTTTAATATTTGGCTCCCAAAATAAATGTTGCAGTTAGGCTCGGTTTGTTCAAGATATAACATTTATGCTGTATTTGACAGGAGAGTCAGAATAATTACAGCACTAGAAGGGTACCCGGTAGGTTGAATAAATAGAGGCACATTTTAAAAAAAGATTCTTGTGATTTGAGTCAACAAAGAATGAATACAAAACAAGAATACAAGTTTTGTTGAACATCATATACCAAGTTATCTATCATTCGTACAATCTCTGTCATGCCTGCTCTGTGTTTTCCTGTAATACTGGTCTAGGAGATGAACCAGTCAACTACAACAGCGATTCCTTTGCCCAGATGAGACAGCAAGCAGCTCCACCTATGACAGGTTAAGGATTGGCGTATTGTTTGTTCACATTCTTGACTGCCTGTGTTGAATGTTGTTCGTCCATATCACATCAGAGGACATGTAGCGAGACAAAGTTTTCTCCAAAAGAGGGCCAGCAAGTTGACTTTTGTCGGGCAGGTTCTTCCCCGAAGCGTAGTGAGCGGACGACACTGGCAACAGTAGCATGATCAAACACGACTCCCCACCACCTTAAGGGCAGACGGACATTTCTCTTCCCTCCTCCCTATCTTGAGGGCAGACGGACACAAGTTTTCCTTCCCCGTCCAATCATTTGAGCAGACGGACAAAGCAGAAGTCAACATTCCTTTCTTACTCAGTCAATGATCATTGTCCCAATCAACACCTCTATGTCCTCAAGTGTGTGGTGAGATAGATTACCATAATCGGCCATTAAGGATTAGGGCACCCTCCAGATGAGGATTAGCAGTTTCCAGGAGTGGACTAACACAACCTGAGGTCACCATCAATCAAACGAGAGGTCACATGGCTTTGTGCCTCAACACCGAACATGGTCAGGTATCTCCATCACTTTGTTGTGGTCATGTTCTTGTAGGAGGCGGGGTCCTCAAAGTGGTTAAGGTGATGTAATTAATTACCCATTGTCAACCACAATCAGGTATATCATAGGTAGTGTTCTGCTTGGGCGGCTTCACTCTTTCTTTGATTTGTGGCGTTGAGGCTGGTGGTCATTCATCTCCTGCCCCGAACGAGATCCTTTGATCTGGGTATTGCTTCAGGGTACCTCCTTCATCCTCATTGAAACAAATGCATCCTCACCTTATGTACAGGATTTAATAACAATTATTGCTGGCTTTTGATTAACACCCGTCACTTAATCACTTCCTTGGACGGTTGACTTCCCTGTGTACAGCATGTAGACACAGATGGCCTTCAGAACTTATTAGACAGTAAATCTGAATTTGTAAAGTACATATGACATAACAAAATCATTTTAGTCACAGAAAAATATACAAAAGTCAAGCGGCAGTGTCTGATGGGAATTTTGAAATACAGTCAAAAAATGTTGGTCGAACTTTTATTTGTTGTACTTACGGCTTGAATTAAAAGCATGGTCTCGTATTCCTTTTTTATTTATCATTTTCGGTTGTGTTGAAGCTCGGATAACTCGAAGCATTTATGTAAGTCCCTTTAATTTCAGTGTTTGACTGTGTCTTTCTCAACTTTTGGTTAGAAAAAAATCAGCACAATTTCATTCTTATTTCTTCTTTGAAAAAAAATCAGAATATAAAATTAGGATAACTTGTGATAACCAACTATTGAAGTAAGTGAGAGTTATCTGTCCTTGGTCAAGTATGTACGAGCCAAAAAAAATGAAGAATAAAACTTTTAAAGTGTATGAGCTTTTCACATGAACGATATCATTAATTCTTCTGGGATCCTAAGTTTTGAACCAGTTCTTTGTTCGGACCTGCATTAGGTGGTGGGTTTATGTCATAAACTATATTTTGCTTATATGGGAAGTAGATTTAAGAACTTAAAAGATTTTGGGCAAATGTGTATGGAAGAAGGTTCTTTTATGTCTCGAGTATTTTATTGTTGATTTGTTTTTTTCTCTTGTTTAAGGTTTCAAGTTATAGTATGACTGCATGCAGGTGTTAAATGATAGCTTACTTTGCTGGCATGTGATGATTCAATGAGTGAACCCCTCACAAAGAACATTGTTTGTTTGAGAGACAGTCGGTGCACCCACTTCAAGGAACATCTGACAAACGTTTTGATTCAAGATTGATCATGCTTACTACCAATTCTCCAAAGTTTGTTTAAAAAGTAAAGAGGAACGAACTGCGAGATACCAAGTGCCTTTGAAGCGAGACAAGAAAAAAAATGTATTTACAGAATAAAAAGAATTGGAAGTAATGATAAGAGAGCCTGTGTATGCAGAAGTGAGGTTAGTTTCGCACAATGTCTGTCTTCTTGGAGCATCCACAGTGTATTTGGTGGATGGGACAGGAAGTTGGGTTTGTTCAAAACCAGGAATTCTTGAACTTGTGTGGAAGCGGAGTGGGTCACAGAACATCCGTCTCTTTTATCTGCGATTCTTCTCTTTGTACTGGGGACCTAATTACCCCCTCCACCCCCCCCTGCACGTCCCCCACCCCCTACTTTCTGTGCTCTCTCTGTCATCTCTCACCCACCAGCTACATCTGCAGCAACAGACTAAACTGCCCATCGCAACATCACCCACCATCAGCTTATCATTAAATACAGATTAAAATAACTGCTACAGAGCTTGCCTTTGTCACTGTTGATGAACACTGGGGGGACTTCACAAGATTAACTGGGGTGATGAACAGCTGAAATGAAGTGAATCATGTTCTCTCAAATATTGAGCTTGTAGACATGTTTACTCTATATGGCAGAAAACTATAGAAACAGTTTGGTAAATATAAACAAAATTATTAAAAATAAATTCCAACTAAATTGGAATGTAAAGAACAATCACTACATTTTCATTATGTATACTTGTTAATTTAATTATTGTTAACACACTTAGTTTTGAAATTCACTCAAGGCCCTGTTTTCATGGCAAATGAGAGTGGTTCATTTAAGTACAATTTTTATTCAAATGAGAGGTTGTGTTGGTATCTGTTATAGCTTAGTTGAGATGAAATAGTCTTTGATATTGATGAGACGAAATGCAAGTTTTTATTAGTAACTATTGAAGCTAATTGCTGTTCACACATGGGATCTTAGAACTGATAATTAACCATTACCTGTATCAAAGGATTTGACGAGGTATAATAAGTATACTGTTCCTGTACAACAGCTTCTAATTCATTTCAAACGTTTGAGCAAGGTTGTATGTATGGTGTGCGGATAACATTCCAGAAAGAAATTCAAAATCATTTTCAGGCGTTAGAAATTCTGTAAAACCACAAACTACTTTGTTGATGTTTTCATGAGGTGTTAATTACTTCATTGATGTATTTTGCAAAAAATAGTTTGAAAGTTGTACAGAAACTAGCCTCCTCAAGTGTGTGAATTTCATGTATCTTAACACAAATCTCAAACTTCTTTTATTATTTTGTCTTTGTTTTTCTGTATTTCAAATTAAGTTTAAATGAAACTATGATATATAGGACAAGATCTTCTCAGAAATTATCCATTTTTATTAAGCTGTTGTTTTAATTTGGTTGTTTTTTTCTAATGTAAAAAACAAAAGACAATTTCGGCTGAATGATACAAAGATGGCTGCATGAGAAGAACATCTCTGAAATCATCCATGTATGTCATTGCCAGGATGTCAAAGAAGTAGAAATGACAAATATTTCTCCACAGAACATGAGGCAAGTTTTGTCAATTACCTTCACATGATCCGTGTCAAAGCGGACTACTTTCAAAAGCAGAGGTCGGCCAATTGTACAGTAAACTGTCGTCAAACTATCACAGATCCCTTGTTTATCATCTGATAAATATACTTCTGAATGTTGCAAACAACGAAATCTTAAGACCTTTGTCATAAAAAATTGTCTGATCTTGTGAAGACTGAAATTCCCCATCTAAGTGTTCCGTGTTGGGAATTTACGAGATATGACAAGTTGAGAGTGTGAATTGCTCGGCTTTTCTCACCCTTCTAAAGTTCAGGCCAATATTGGACAGTGGTTGTATCTTTGCATGTGGTTTTTTTCTCCTGAAATGAATCCATTGCATTTTACTCGTGGAATAGTTTTTATTCTATTATGTTTTATCTCGTCAGGTGTCATGCAACTCAAATAA
Source organism: Haliotis rufescens (assembly GCF_023055435.1). Classification (NCBI taxonomy): domain Eukaryota; kingdom Metazoa; phylum Mollusca; class Gastropoda; order Lepetellida; family Haliotidae; genus Haliotis; species Haliotis rufescens. Next base: position 49,205,944 of record NW_025964334.1, read on the forward strand.
CTAGCGATAAGGACCAAGTAATTGGTACATGACCACTGGAAGTTTATTTCTTTTAATAGAACAATTTCAAAATGCAGTCAGTCTTGTAGTATTGCTTTATAAATCTAACTCCCATGTTGCTGGCTTGCTCTGTCAGCTAATACAATTTACAATCTATTTGCCTATTAGATCAAACAAATATTGTCAGTTCTTAGTTTCTTGTGGACTTTAGGCTAATAGTGAGTCCTACTTTGGATATATACAAAGAAGAATGATAAGAATTAATTTTCTAAGATTCTTATAAAATTGTTCAAAGTAAAAGTGATTATTGTAAGCATATGCTCTCAATATTTTCAATATGTGTTATGTTTTAATACCTTGAATATATCAAAAATCGGGAATTTATAACAGACCTGAAATATTTTGTAAAAATATTTTCCTAGCTGGATGTGGTTTCATTGGCAGGTGAATTGGGCAGTATTATGAAATATTTTATGATGGAGTACTATATATTTAGTTTGGGTTAATAAGGAGTGGTATGCCATGCATCTTTCATGTGGATTTTGCAATGACAGACTTAGTGTTTTTATTCTAGAACATTGTAATTAACTTCATATCAGGTGTTGGGGATTTTAACAAAAATGAAATTAATAGCCTTGAATTTGTTGCTCAAATCGTTATTGGCAGAATAAACCGCTACAACTGGTTCCAGACTGTTTTTTTTCGGGCATCTTTTTCTGCTGACTACAACGTTAATTTGCCTGCTTGTCAATCCACTTTGAAAGAAATAGCAAAAACAGTCAACTTTATGCCAACACTGTATAAATAGAAATTGATAATATTTTGAACAAGATTTTGTTCCAACCTTTTGTCAAAGGATGTTAGATCTAGGATATTTCTGACGAATGTCAAACTGGTATGTGGCGTGTACAATTGGAGTAAGGAAAAAACTTAATGTCGGTGCTCATTTTGGGGAGAAAAAAGTTTCAACTTCAATTTGCGGATGTGAAAATGGGTAGATTATAGCGAAGTCGAGTAAGTCATCATAGGAAGTCTCCAGCGACCCACAAAACAAATATGTCAACTTTTCCTTTCATTCCCTCACATTATAAGTGTTTTATGCACATGGTAAGTGCATCTTGAGGAAATTTCCTTGTAATGTAAGATTCCTGTTGAACTTTTTTGACAGGTGCATCCTAATGATGTAGTTTTGAAATAATTTTAATCTTGTTTACAAAACTGTTGCTCCTCTTTAAAGCTGACACAAGGGACACGTAATCATTCGTCCTCAAATTGAATTTGTCTATTCAAAGACTTTTTCTTTTGATTGTATGAAGACAGAAATGACCTATTGATGGCCCTAGGGATGTAAGCGAAGCCGCCAAACGTCTACAAACAGGCCAGGTTCAAGCAGTAACAGCTTGAAAAAACTCAATAATGAAATTTTGATAACGTGTAATAGGGAAAAAATTGAAAAGAAGCTAACTTTTTAAACACTTTTTGGCCAGAAATCTGTTTTATCAGTCTTCTATATTCAAGAGGTAGATGTATCTATTTCAATTATTTATGACTTGTTTATGAGTTTGGATAATAATTAAGAAATTGTACATGTTTTTAGTGTATTTATTTCAAGTTTGAATATTTTTGAAAATAGTTGGAATTGAGGATTTAATAAAAAGTGTATTTTTCTATTGAGTGTGGGGATAGTTATCTTAAATTGGAATTAATTGTTTAAGAGCAGTAATGTGTGACACAGGGCCTTTAGGCATGTGCTTATATCACAGTAATCCACTCCTCACTATTTCCTCAGGGATGTAGCAAGCGTGACCAACAAGCCCAGGGGAAGTTTTCATCAAGTTAGAAATGTGGTAATTTAGTTGTAATAGGTGTCAGGTTGCAATAAGCTATGCCACATGAGAGTGGGACCTTTGACCTAGTGATCTGTGATTGGCTGATTTTTCTATAGGTGCAGTAGAGTCTGGGAGATCAGGGAAGGTGATAACAGACTTTATTACTTGATTATAGAAGGGGAAAAGGATTAAAGAATTGACGCTTTTGACACTTGATTGTAAAATTATTATTTGACCATTAAATGATGTTTGACATGAAAGAAAGATATTAAATAAGATAACATTGTAGTTTTAGAACATAGGCACATACACAATTTAATTATTTATTTGAATATTTGGTAATTATTTTCAAAATTCTTTCAAAAAGTTATCACTCCTGCCTTTGACAGCTGTTGTGTAGTATTCACACTTTCCCATCAAACTGACTCCTTTTCCTGCCTCAATGCCATTAATTAACCATGTGCTTCTGTTTATCCTGACTGTGATAAGAACACAAAGCCCAATCACTGGCCAGCTTGAATAGGCCTCTTCTGTTTCTTGGCGCTGTGAAGACAATCTCCAAGAGAACAAAGAGTACTTATCGTACTTGTATATAGGGAGAGTGCTGTATCTGGATTTTGCCCAAAGGAAGGGGGGAGAATCACACAGACACCTGATCTTGTGGGGTGAGCTAAGACAGCCTTTGTCTTGTTATCACCCGTGTGATGGTAATCTACCAGCTCCAGCTCGCTACAATGGTTGCTGGTAGCACTCCCGGCTCTTATTGGGTCAGTCCTTTGTCTCCTGGTAATCATCCAGAACGTTGTATTGTCAGAGGGAGCCTTTAAGCGAATTATCATCAAGCTCATCATACCTATTGTCATGTTACAATGGTATAATATTATCCTTGAGATTATTTTTATAGTGTTATAGATTGGATTGTAACCATAGGTGGTTTAGACACAAACCCGCAGATTTTGTGGAATGATTAAACAACATAGATGTATTTATACATATAAACACGCACATAGTCTCTCTTACAGACCCTGATACAAATATATATCAAATACAGCCCATGCAAGTCTATAATATTTGGCAAGTCTAGATTACTGCAGTGTCAGTATCTGAAAATGAAGAGAGTCTCTGGGCTCCCTTTTATAATATTTTTATTAAGATAATTGAACTGTTTTTTTCAGTACAATATGTTCATTTCAGAGACTAGATGTTAGTCTAACACGCACATTGTGTAAGTGCTGGTTTTAATTTTGTTCAGATGGGATATAAATGTGTTTGTTAGCATGGTGATGTCTTTGTTGAGAGTTTTACGGAATGTAAACTAAAAAGTAAGTTTATTTGTGAGATAACCACCCTGTGGAGTGGAGATTACACTAATGTGTCAATTCCTTGGAAGGAAATCAGCCAAAGTGTCAGCTGAACTAAATATCTAATTGGCTGACTTGATATCTACTTCCTATGGCTGCAGCAATCTGTTGAATGTGTGAGAATTTTGACAATGTGCTCTCTACATCACAAACCCACTACCACGTCATGGTTAATTACTGTCAGTATCCGAATTCACAGTTAATTATCACGCCATGAGTCACAAGTAACACTTTTCATTATAAATACAAAACTTGTTTACACTAACACAGGAAACCCTAGCCTTAATACAATGAGCAACAGTTGCTAATCTATGCGAAATTCGTAAACACAATCACCACATGACAATACCCCACTCTGTCCCTCCCCCTACACTCCCATGGGGCCTCCCTCCCAAAGCAACAGTAGCCAGTTAGGTAACTCCATATGGTTTTCATTCCCAAGGGCTAATGGCTTCCTTCCTTGCCGTTGTCTGGGACAAATAGCTATTGTTTTCCCCCTCTGGCTTTTGTCTTTGTGACTCGCTCCGAACAGCAGCAGCAGAAGCGAGGAGACTGCCCTCGGGAGATAAACAGGAGGCCAGATAGGGCTGGTTGAGGGAGACAGGAACATCAGTACTGTAAACATTGCTGACTTCACTCCCTCTCTCATTCACGTACAGTTCATTCAGCTTCGGCAAGGAGCCACTCTGTCAGTTTATACACTGCCCTCTATGTGGCTGGACTTGTATGCTGTGAGCCTTCACTAGTGTCTTACTGCTTGAAAGATCTACCAATGGGTGAGTTGTGTTATGTTGTGTAGTCGCGATGTGTTAGGGTGAGTTACTTGATGTAAGGTCACTGCTTTTTTGGAAATGGGTGAGTGTCGATTTTGATTATTGATATTTTGTGTTGATGACAGATGGGTTGTTTTGTTTGTCTTATTTACAGTTTGGATGTTGTGATGAACTGTATTTATTGTGTCGAGTACTTTCAGTCTTAAACTTACAATTAGACACAAACAATGTTTACACCATAACTTTGTATGGTATTTTAATGGTACCTTCAGATCAATGGGTTTTTTTTAAATTATCATGAATAATAACACAGTGTCTATGTAATGTAATATTTTAAAATGTACATCTATAATTAATAATAACAGTATGTGTGATGTAAATCGTGGTCTAGTCCATGATACACCGTCAACACATTTGTCATAACCTCTGCTGGCTATGTATAGCCACAATGATTAATTTTGAAAACTATGATTAATAATCACAAAGTAAGATGAAAGGGCACTGAAACAAAAGCAAAGGAAGATGATTGTGTAGCCTTCGTTGAAGTAGACGATTGCCAGTTGTACGGGGTTCATAACGGATTTCCTGTTCCAGTATTACCATAGCAAGATAATGTTGACTATTGAAGGGATAGATGTGTCACAATCGTGCATTCCTTTGATCTGGGTCTGTGTGGGGGTCATTGGGCAACGGTTATGACTTTTACCAGCTATTGTTCACAAATGCATCCTCTCTACCAGTAATACTGCATCCTCATATTCATCCTGTACCTGTTGATTGTCATGATCGTCATGCTTGATGGGGATTTGACAGCCAGTAAGTTCATGCTGATTGTTTGGTGTTTAAGTAAATACTTAAGAAAAGATAGAGAATAGAAAAGGTGGAAAGTGGAAGGTGATTATTTAATGTTTCCGTGTAGGGGTGCTAATGAGATATCACTGTGATTATTGTGTCAAAGTCTATCTAAATGTGCATAAGCTTCACTGGCGAGAGAGAATTAAACACAAATATACCTGTCTGGGTGATACGGTTTATGTTTAACATTGTGATGGATGCATTAAACAGTGTCTTATGTTTTAGAAATGTGCTACAAACTTGAATCTTTAACCTCTTTTTAGTATTATTTCATTGTGGAACTTGTTCAACAAATTGATTAATCTTTGAATGGTGTCTCAGATTTTTTTTGACAAAAGAACAGAATATTCAATAGATTCTTTCACAAATTAATGCAATTTTCAACATTATTACATTATTTTAGATAAAGATAAAAATGTAGATATATTATTTACAACTTTATTACTTTCATGAGAAGGCAGACATTGTATTTTCTTGTTTAATATTAATAACAAGCAAACACTGAAGTTACTTTAGTGAAATTAAAATAATTGAAGTTGATGTGTGTGATTGAAATTATGTTTTAATCTAATATCCCTTTATAGTTTGGTTCAATACATTATTCCATGAGTTTTTTTTATCGACATCAAATCAACCGTGAAATGTTTTACTTTTTCTTGGCATTGACAGAGAAATCCATGAACACAAGGAAGGAAACTGGTCAGTTTTTATCTTAGAGAAATAATTTAATATACTGACTCACAATGAAAAGGCATTATTGACTTTAACTCGAAGGACAAAAAACAGTTTGGGCAGTAAATATTTACTACCACGACACGGAATGATGACTGGATGACAAAATGTTGTGTTTGATTATCTCATTATTAATACACAGAACAACTTGATTTGATTTTATGGCCATTTTGTTAAATAATACATAAGTTTGAATATGCCTTTTCAAAGTGTTTTTGTACATGTAATGCTTATAAGATTTGGTCAGGTTTAAACACATACATTAATATGGAATGCAGATAACATTTGGGTCAGTTCCAGGAATATAGAAATACATTAATATGTAATGGTGATAACATTTGGTCAGTTTCAGGAATATAGAAATACATTAATATGTTATGGTGATAACATTTGGTCAGTTCCAGGAATATAGAAATACATTAATATGAAATGGTTATAACATTTGGTCAGTTCCAGGAATATAGAAATACATTAATATGTAATGGTTATACCATTATCATGACACATTTCAGAGGTGATTACGTGGCTAAAGAGCCGGCTAAGTTAGGGCATGTTTACAGTTAAGCATGCAGGAGAGAGACTGTGAAAGTCATCTACAATGTTCAACACTGACACTTAAGGCCAACTTGGTGTTGTGAGTGTCAGTGAAGTGATTTACAGAGGCTGTGTTCGGCTGCTTTTTGATGGAAAGACGACACATTGAGCAACAAGTACACAACTTACAATGCCGTGCAGTTATCGTTGTGCTGAGGTTTTTACTGGCGAGTCTTTAGCTGTATGAAATGGCTGTCTGTTTTTACCTTCTTTAAGATTTACAGTGTGGTGTATTCCGCCAAATTTACATGCTTGCTTCGAAGCTGAGATAAATCTTGCAACTAATTTTAAATTTGTGATTTTCTTGTCAAAGTTTCAACTTCTTCTTACTTTTAATTTATGGGTTGTTTTAATTACGATGAAAGAAGCGGGATGTTTAAAGCAGTGCAACAACTGTAGACGTCTCAACACATGGCATCCGACTCGGTGATAATCATTATGTTCACGTTATCAGAGGTAGCTCACTTATATATGTATTTGATCGTCAGTTGCTAACCAGTGTTATAGGTGACCCATGTCTTAGGGATGTTTTGAGCTCTTTTATGTTAGATGATAAGAAAACATGAGGCAGAGGAAAAAGGCAAAAGTTCCTACAGCATCCCAATACTGGACTCAAATCATCAAAGACTGTCGAAAATATGAGATTTACTATCAGCACACATGGTTGCAGCTTTTTTTCTCCCTCCATACTTATTCCCGATCGCAAAGTAGGAAAAAAAATTAATACAACATACGGAAAATTAATCATCCGCCCTCTTAAGTTTTCATCATATTCATTTTCCGACAAACAATTCAAGCATTGATAGAGGAACTCTCTGGGAATAAAACAGCTCGACGGAGAGAATTAATATCAAGACAGGGTGTATGGAGTGGGAAGATAAGCACCGACCACAAAGACCATATGCACACTCTCCATGTCGGCATGATGATTCCGACTCAACAGCTCTCTATGAGTCATGGGGGAACAAATGAACCTCTTTCTAACTCATATCTCCACCGAGGAACGTCTTGTAGACTTCATGCACTCGAAGAACCCATTATAGGGGTGCAAACTTGTTTGGTTGGAAAATAACTGCTTATAATTCATGGAACAGTTTGCCATTCCTCTTGCGAAACAACTGTTGTCATCATGATATTCAGTGATCCGTTCATATAATTTTCACTATTTTGTATTTTATGCCCTGGAATTGTTTTGGGAGATAATTGAGACTGATTATTCTGTAGTGTTGAATTTTTTAATTGTGTTCCTCTCAAACTGTTTTCCACAGACCTAGCTACAGCATTGGGCAATAACAGATGACAATCAATGTAGAAATATGACAAGCTGTTTCAAAGTGGTTAATTTCAGTTGAAGTAAGAAAGATATATATGTTTGACTTTCGCCTTCGAAGCTAGTTGCATTAAAAAAACATTTTATTTTTCCATTAATCATCAAGTTGCGTTATAAGAAAACTTATCATGACAATGATTTGATACGTACCATCACAGATGACCTAAACCTACTGAGTCCCTAAGATAGGTGTCCTTAGTTTTCAGGCAGATACAATTTAATACACTGACTAATGAAATTGCCTTAGCTTCTGATAATATCATTAGGCGTGTCCCTCTGAAAACAAAACAAAAAGCAGTTTTCTGTGTTAAAACAATGTAGCACTATCTAAGCCAAGTACTCTCTAGTTATCGGGATTCCCACATTGCAGTCATAGTGAAAGCAAGAACGTATGAATGTGCACACATTGCAAATGTTGTGTCGCTTGATGCCTCGACAACACACGATCGCTTCCACCTCTTTCAATAGCCTTCTTTGATGCTTTTTCCATATTTCTTTGCATCATTGTAGGAATTTGCCCTGAGTGGCAGCATTGTTTAGATTCAAACACCACCGAAATAAAGGGGAGACTACTGATAAGGGAAAGTGTCAAAGATATTTAGGCTGTTTAAAAAGCCATTATCAGAACAGCATGTGTAAACAGCAAGGTCAATGTACTAGAATGTCTGTAACTTTTCCTAGCCATGATATCAGACTTCTCTTCCTTGCCTTTCCCCAGCACGGATAAATGTGCTAATAAAGTAAAATAAATCTTACTCGGAATGTTATCTCGAGTGACAGGGAGACAACAGAATGCCTACATGTTTATATTGTTTGCCTCCAAATGCATGATCAGTCTTTTTCACAATTCCTTTCTCTTTTTGAGATTCCCTTAAATGATGAATGGCTGATACGGAGAAATCTAATACATGTATATTAAATACAGTTCACACTTGAGTTACTTCCCTTTGTTCATTCAAAATGGCTGCTATTGGTTCTTGCAGTCACATGTCCTCAGGCAGTGTATAAATATGCAAATCAAGTCTGTATTTGAGCAAGTCTACATTGGCATCTATTTCCTCTTTAGCGTTAAGGCTCCTTTGACATATAAATTTAGATTCTGCATTATGTGTTTATCACAGAAACAGTGATAGTCTAGAGTTCTTGCGATTTAGCTGGGGGTAATTTTACCTAATCTCACATTTTGTAAGTCTATCTCCCGTAAACTCGTCTGGCATTGAAACAAAAAGTTTTTTATTTGGCATCTTTGATAGGATTTCATTTTTAGCATGAAATATCATTGTGAAACAATATAATGTTTATTTTACGTCAGACAAGTGGGAAATATTCTTACTGACAAGTCCTGCTTTTCTTGTTGAACAATCCGTTATGGGAATTTGACAAAAACAACACTGTATGCAAACATCATAGAAACAACTGCTCCTGTTTTCAACAGAAGCTAGACCATATGTTTTAGAGCATCATATTTTCACGGATCACATTTCCTCATATCCACACAAATGTTGAAACACTTTCTTTTCACAAAATATGATATTATGAGTATATTATGAGTATATAACTGATTATGGTTTCTTGAAAGGTTTCCAAGGAAATTGATATCGAAATGTGTTCCGTTGGTTCAGTCTTACTGCAAGTGGGAATTATGTGGCTATAAAAATGTTCCTTTTTTTGAGCATTTTACATGCTAAACTGTTATTTGATACGAAAACTTTCTGGATGTTTGTGGCCCCTCATGTATTGTAACAGAACACTGCTCTCGAATATGTCTTGTTCTGAGCAATGGGGCATCCAAAAACCTTTAAAGATGATGTGGAAAGATTTGCTTTTTGTGGTGATAAGATGAGGCATGTGTTTTCCTCCATTAAAAACGTTGCCAGTGACAAGGGATGACTTTGTAAAACTGATCAGATAAGGACTGGTGATTGCTGTACTTTGTCAAGAATCACCAAAAACCGGCTCTCAATTTGTATTGTATGGTTGTTTTCGGGTTTGTTTTTTGACATGGTCATGACAATGAGATTAATGACTGTACGTGTTTGTTTCATCAAGCTAAGATAGTGTTTGGTTTAATTGGCATGTGACATGGTAGACTTGTAAGAGGGCATAATCAGGATTAATCTCTAGTTTGTTCTGTTTGGTAGGCTTTTATCAAGATACTTGTATGGACAAATTAATCTCATGTAGGATATCTCTACTGAAACTTGAGCCCATGTTGTATATTTTTTAAATCAGGAACTCAAATTTAGCTGCTTGAAAGGAATTTTAATTGGAAAGCTGAGTTGAGACTATAATATGAGAGCAACGATAATGCAATAATGCTTAAGTGTTCATTTTGTGCAAGATGTACCTACAAAAAGTATCAAATTGGGCTTTAAGATAATGTTTACAGTAAACAAAGCACACTTAACCCATCCTGGATTGACAAGAGAAAGAAACAAGTCATACACAAGCGGTAAATGTTTGGAAAGTAAAATAGTGTACAAATGTTTAGATCAGATTTTCTGCACATGGTCTTGAGCTGAGCGAGCGGAGACATACGGCAACCATCTGGCGAAAACAGGAGACATTTTGTAGTGAGAGATACCTTCTTAAAAAAGCATCTCCTCTCTAAGCCTGGCTCTGCAGCCCCTCCATTGGCTCCCCATCTGCAAGTCATTGAGAAATAATATCAAGAGGAATTCTGTTGCCTAAACTTTGTTTCCTGCTGAATAAGCCACACACTGCTTTGTGATCTTTGTCTCTAATGTAACCCCTGTCGTGCAATTATTCAGAAAGGGGCAATTTTGTTTTAGAAGGGAAGAAAGTCCTGTTTTTTGTCCAGGAATTTCGGACGACTTCCTTTTCAACTGACAAAGGGTTTTTGTGAAACGTGAAGAATTCCTGAGACTTAAAGTCAAGAAACTGTCCCTATGTCAAGTTTTATTTCCACATCCATTTCAGCTGTGGTCTTTGATTCTGTTTCGAAATTTATTTGACACTTATTGATGTAAACTGATTCTGTTACTCTCTTGTATACTGTATGTGTATATTCATTCAACAGGTGCACTTATACCAGCTGTAGGAAAAGATTTTGAATCAAGGAAATGTATTTTTGGAATGGGAAGATAGAGTTATGGGGGCAATATTGGTAGGGCTAAATCTTCTTTCAGTTGATATTGAGTGTGGTGACATTCTTCTCTTAATGGTGTATGACATCAGAGGAAGAGATCTGTCCAGAGACAAAAGGCTTCATAGATTTATCGGTGGGCTGGGGGCTCCCTGTCAACTCTCCCAAGATCAATTCCCAACTTTAAAAGTATGGCACAGCAGGGAATGGGAGACCACTGAGATGGGGGTTTTCGCAGCTCTGGTAACCCATGAAGCAAGCATGATGCGACTTGATGCATTCACTATTGTGTTTGATGGAACACATGGCTATCAACGCCACAACATTTCCTGCCTGCCCAGAGAATTCATCAATCTAGCGAGGGGCTCACACAATCCCAATCTTGCTCCCATAATAAAGGGCGCCCAACAGTAACTGTTCTCAACTGATAATAGGAACAAAATGGAGTGAAATTCAATCCAGATGGAATCCCCACTAGAATAGCCTTCATTAGGTGTCAGTACATCTAAATATGGACACAAAAGGATGGAGAAACTTCATTATCAGTTTTCTCCAGCTAATGCCAACAGCCCGCATGTCCTTATAACACAGGAATCTCAACGTTCAGGCAGACGGCACTAATCGACAGTTAATATTGGAATGCATGATTGTCTCTCACGTTACATCATTGATGTCTGTCCATAGTCAAACATATCCTTGTAGGTGGATTGGACATCTTGCAGTTACAAAACTTGTTCAATCCAGAAAGAAAATAAATTATTTGGGACTTATTTTTTCTCTCCACTGTCGAACAGGTCCTTGTGGCTGAAGGGATAAGCAAATTGTTAAATCGAAAAAAATATTAAAATCGAAATGATTTTTTGGTTAATTTTGCCTCTACATGTATCGTTGATGCCCACCACAGCAAACATGTGGTCTTGGCAAGTGGAATGGATAAGAAATTGGAATGCTTGTTAAATCCAGAAATAAATCAATGATTCTTTGGTTATTTTGTTTCAGCATTTAATATTGTTACAAGTTGAATGGCACATTAGTAATGATCTGCTGAAGATACAATGTGGTATTGTTCTTGGGTAATGTGGAATAATTGGAAGAAGGGATCTGAATGGGTTGAAATTGGAAACTTTTGTTGCATGGACGTGTGAGTCATCAGGCCTGATTGTTTGAGGGTAGAGCATAGGGGGTGAAGAATGGAAGAATTAGACAGGCTGAGTTCAATTGTCTGCGGAAACATGCTCAGATTAGCAGAACTCATCCCACCTGTTCAAGAATACCATCGGTGCCACAAATGGTAATTGCAGTATTGGCTAACTGCAATGTCCAATATTCCTATGGAATTTCTAATTACTTCAGTTGGTCATGGCTTCGTTAAGCTTAATTAGGAGAAGAATGTGCAGCCGGCTATTATTCAATATCTCTCCTGTCACTGCCTGAGTGGACACTAATAGAGCTCCTGGTTACTCACCAAGCTGTTGTGAGAATTAGTCATGGTGAGCAAGTTACGGATCACTTTGATGGCCAAATTATATTTTCTGTCTCTAGTTTGTTTCAAATTTAGTAGAATATTAATTGTCATCAGATTACGTGCTCCTTGACTGCTCATGCAGTTATTTTAGTCATGAGATTCAAGAGGTCTGTCTTCAAGCAATAATTGCCACTGTGTCATATTGGCAACACTTACAGCAACAAATGTGAGACATTTTGTAAAAACCAAACTTTAAATCTTTCCTGCCTGGCGACACTGTTTCCTTTCTTTTGTTGCAAAAAAGTAAGCTTATTGTTTAAAGAAAAGAGTGTTTCCGGATTTTTACCCCCCCCCTCCCATTCTGGTTGAATAATTAGGGATAGCAGTTGTTTGAGGAAATCAGTTAGCTGTCAAACGTAACTAAACTCTAGCTGCCAACTACTGACACTAATTAGCAGGATGCTACGCTATTGTTGCCTTAGGCATCTCCTAGCCTATACCTACTCCAACCCCGTTAACACCATCATCACCAGTTTGTTTTATATAAACTGAAGGTTAATACTCATCTCAACATCTTGCTTGTTATTTTGTCTTTTTAACTAAAAGTTAATTTAAATATTTTTTAAGATTCTGGTTAGGCTCTGTATACACTTTTGTATACTATTTTTAAATCAGTTGTAAACTGTATTCCAAATGGGGACTAGTAATACCCATCATGAAAATAAACTCGGACAATATGTGGCATTTAAGATCAAAGGAATTTTCCAAACCAACTGTACAACAAATCCATTTCTTTCTCAGTCGTGTGAAATGCCAAAATCACAATCATTTTGATGTTTTTTATCCTTGATTGACAGTGGGTTGTAGACTGAAAATCCTTTGTATGAAGGAAGTCTTAGATGGGGAAAAAAAATGATAACAATGTGGAAACTACCAGGAATATCTGAGACTGGTGGCAATCAGGAAGTAGTGTGTGAGGCGATCGACCGTGCCACCACACGCTTTGTCTTCAGCAAGGATGAAATCAGACATGTTCATTGCGATGCCATTCATTCGCTTTATCCCCGACTGACTCGTAATTGAACACTTAACAGAGAAAATAAATCGGCTTTCACAATGTGACGTTTGTAACTAGCTTGATTCCTGCCAGGTAAAAGTCATTCTGGAGTTTGACTCGATCTGTCAGTGTCTCTCGACAAGCACTGATTGACATTATTTAAACACTTTCTAAACAGGAAACGCTAACAAAAACATTTTCTGAGAATGGCCAAACCATTATGTTGTAGTCAAAGACCATCTCTGACCCATCGGTGGCTGCGTCAGGATGGTTTTGCCATTATGACCATGCCTATGTTGTTTCATATTTAATGATTAGGAATTTGTTGGGCACGGCTGTTGCTGTTTGAATGTTACCACTGTAACAATATTGGTGAAGGAGGGCATGTGATATGGAAGAACTATCAGCCTGATGGTAGTCACAGTTATGTTTGATCAGGAGATTTCAGATGTTTTTCACACAGAGCTTCAAACATAAGTTGAGTGAAATTCTAGATTTATAATCAGATGTCAAAGTGTTCTGTACGTGCAGTCTGACAAGTGTTGGAATGAGTTGGTTAGGGTGCAGGGGTTCTTATCCATAAAGTTTTAATAAGTTTATGACCTCTTCGACACTTCTGACCATGTTTTTCACACATTTCCACGAACACTGGCATCATCACCATTTGATAGTGGTTAATAAACACTTGCTTATGATACAGTCAGAATCGTACAATGACTTTGGAATGCCCATGTAAATATAGATCAATCGTACTGCTACGACTCTCGTAACGACTTACGACAGCGTAAGATGAGATGGCTTTGGAACGGGCTCCATGTCAACAGTGTGTTGCACCACTTGCTGAAACATATATTCCACATATCATAAAAGAACACGACACACACAATCTTAATAGCCCAGTTACGTTATCCCTGAAAGGTACATCTAAATCAACGGTGGAAAAATCTTTGGTAAATATGCCTGTTTTATCTCAGAATGCCCGAGTAAAGATAAGACTAGAAGCATTGGGGAACATTTCTCATGTAAGCAGTGACATCATTGGCTGAGGAACGGAATCAGTCGATCTGTACTATAATAGCCTGTTGTATGGAAAACAGTAGGGCAAATCCAACCATGTGTTTTGTAGATGCTGAGCCTATCTAAACACCAGCACTTTAACTTAATGTGTTTTGTCAGCATGGCATGGCAGATTGGCTAGTCCACTTGCAGGAATTGGGGACTGTACCAGTTCCCTGAAATTCCCAGCTTTCTAATTGCCGACCAGCTGTATTTTTCTTCCCCTTCTCATGATTTCTCTCAAAACAAATCTGAACACAAGAGGTTAAATTTGAAATTTTGAAAAGTGTTATTTTGTATCGCCTGTCAGCCGAGTTAGAAGTGTTTGTTCTTCAAGTTGCTGCTCAAACTTTGGTTTCAATTCCTAGATCCAATCCAGCAAGGTGGCCTTAAAAAGACCTGCTTGAAATGGGTATTGTTTGCCTTTGAAATTCAATACGCTTGAATCTGGTATGCTTGTGAACGGCTTAGGAAACAATACGGTTTCATTTGCATGCATCATTTGGGAGGCATCCGGCATTGCAAACCCATCATCAGAAATGCACTCTGTGATTCCTAGTATGTGGAAGAAAAGGGTATTTTTAGATGACTTGCATAGTGCACATATAGAAGCCATAACGAAATCGTTTTATGCATTGCTGGTTTAAAGAGTTTTTGGAAATTGATGTTGATTTTTCCGAAAAGAAAGCGTAACTACACACTTCGGAATTAACAAATGATGAAAATGACATATTGTATACTGGGGAATTAGGACATAAATTTCCATGTCATTGTACGTGCAGAACGTATGGTTAGAAATCATGGCGGTTTGACGGCCGAAATGTAAAGACAATATTCTACAGCCTGCACTTGTCATTGAAAGCAGTAGGGGAATAGTTTAACATTGGGTAACTGTTTCTGACGGGATGGTGTTGGTATGGCAGGAATAGGATACACGACATAAACACACCACAATAAGCCTGTAGCAGCTTTCAGATGTTTGTTCTGCTTCAAAGTTATCCATAAACACAGGGTAATTGGTCTTTGTTAAGAACAGCAATCCTCTCATGACAAAACCATATGTTGATTCTTGGTCGAAAGAATGGTCGCTACAGGCCTGTCAAGTCATTTGGGCTGGACTACAAGTTTCTTTTTGTCTGAAAGAAAATAAACAAAACATATCATAAATTGAAGACTGGATCATTATATGTGACAGGAAAACAGTATGTGCTTTGTTTGGGAATCAGAAACAAACAATCTCCCGTGGAGTATTCTGTGAATTTGGCTCATAAATATAATCAATTACCCCTAAAATTGTAATAAGTTTCTTTTCAACTTTATGGACATTTCAATGGTGGTATGATCAGAGATTAAGACGTCTGGTCGTGCAGTCGGAAATGTTTCAAGATTGTCTGTTCGCCTTAAACACGGTCCAATTAGACTGTTGAGATGGTGAAACAATCACCATTGTTTATGTATTTTGTAAAAGTGCCATGGTAAAAAAAGTCTGTGGAAAAAACTCCCTTGTGAATTTGTATAACAAGCAAGATGTGTGTTTGACACAAGAAACATGTTTTGTTTGGCGAGATAGGAACCTAAGTCCTTCAGTTAGGCAAATGACAGTGTCAACCGTGTTGAAAAAACAGGGTGTATTTGAAGAAGAACACATGATATGATGATTGGATGAGGGAGTGTTGTTTCTAGCCAATCAGCTGCTGATATATCTGCTCGAGTTTCATCCCAGCTGTCATACAACAACTCCATACACCGGAACTGTGTATACTGACTCACCAAAAAATCGAAAACTAACAGAAAAGAAAAACCACAAAATGGCAAAATACAAGCAGACAAACTAGAAGATATCTTTGTTTTCAAACTGCACTCCTTGTTTGAAATAATTAGTGCAAATTTATGGTTCGTCCTAAGCTTATGAAAATTCAAACGGCTTAGTTTTTGCTCGTCTTTCAAAATAATAATAAGATGTTTATGTTCTGCTTGGAGTGCAAGCAGAATCATTTGTGGCATTGGCAGAAAGTGGATTCTGTTCTTGGATTGGCTGAACCGTGGAAGACACACGATGGCCGAGACCTCAGTTTTTGCCTTATCTGCTTATGTATCTGTGAATGTTTTGATAACTTGAGGTGTTGGTAGTTATCTCACTAAGCATGGTGTATGAAGGGAGCTTGGGGTCGTTGCCGGTACTCTCTCAGTCATCTTGTGACATTTGTGATGTTGAGATGTGAAATAGCAGCAGAGTGACAACTTTTAACAGGAGGGGATGGTTGAAGCTGCTGTAGGACATGAAGATGTAGTAACAACAGCAGCAATATCATCAACAGTAGCCATAGTAGCAACAGCAATAGTAACAACAGCAACAATAATGATAACAGTAACAGCAGTAGCTTTAGTATCAACAGAAGCAAAAGTAACAGGAATAGCAGTAGTAACAGAAACAGCAGTAGTAACAGCAGCAATAGTAACAGAAACAGCAGTAGTAACAGCAGCAATAGTAACAGAAACAGCAGTAGTAACAGCAGCAATAGTAACAGAAACAGCAGTAGTAACAGCAGCAATAGTAACAGAAACAGCAGTAGTAACAACAGCAGCAATAGTAACAGAAACAGCAGTAGTAACAACAGCAGCAATAGTAACGGAAACAGCAGTAGTAACAACAGCAGCAATAGTAACGGAAACAGCAGTAGTAACAGAAACAGCAGTAGTAACAGCAGCAATAGTAACAGAAACAGCAGTAGTAACAGCAGCAATAGTAACAGAAACAGCAGTAGTAACAACAGCAGCAATAGTAACAGAAACAGCAGTAGTAACAACAGCAGCAATAGTAACGGAAACAGCAGTAGTAACAACAGCAGCAATAGTAACGGAAACAGCAGTAGTAACAACAGCAGCAATAGTAACTGAAACAGCAGTAGTAACAGAAACAGCAGTAGTAATAACAGCAGCAATAGTAACTGAAACAGCAGTAGTAACAGAAACAGCAGTAGTAACAACAGCAGCAATAGTAACAGAAACAGCAGTAGTAACAACAGCAGCAAAAGTAACAGGAATAGCAGTAGTAACAGAAACAGCAGTAGTAACAGCAGCAATAGTAACAGAAACAGCAGTAGTAACAACAGCAGCAATAGTAACAGAAACAGCAGTAGTAACAGCAGCAATAGTAACAGAAACAGCAGTAGTAACAGCAGCAATAGTAACAGAAACAGCAGTAGTAACAACAGCAGCAATAGTAACAGAAACAGCAGTAGTAACAACAGCAGCAATAGTAACAGAAACAGCAGTAGTAACAACAGCAGCAATAGTAACGGAAACAGCAGTAGTAACAACAGCAGCAATAGTAACTGAAACAGCAGTAGTAACAGCAGCAACAATTGTAGCATTGGGACTTATGGCAATGGCATTAGTTATCATTGTAGGCGAAATAGTTTTTAAATGTAGATGCCACGTTACATCCCTGTTGGCAGTAGCAACAATGTAGTAGTGTTGTAGCTAGCTGATACAGATTGATATCACATGTTTCCGAGGCTTTATGGGGTCTCCTTATCAGACGCTTCCTCTTTCATATCCACCATCAAAGCAGTGTCTTGTAATGTTGGGTACTAATGACCCATCACTCAAAGTCGTTCTCCTCACAAGGGTAGCTGGTGCTTCATGTTCCATTGTTAATGTACACTTCTGGTACATAAACAAGCCTTGTACTTCTCTGCATCCCCACCATATGTTATACCTTGGTCATCATCGCTGCTGTTGCTGCTACTGCTGCCTGTTGATGATGTGTTTGAACACTGCTCGGTTTGCACAATACACGAGATCCGTGTTTCATGACAGTGTACAGAGTGCAAATTGCTTTAAAAGCTGGCTATATAACATCTACTGCACCTGGCTTCTGTTGGCGTGTTGTCAGCAGATGAGGTTGTAGTACAACTAATTCCAGTTAATAACACAGCTCATGTACCTCTTCTAGTTATTATTATGATGATGATGATGATGATGATGCTCATTCTGTGATATGCCAAAATACTGATGATGATTTGGGAATAACAACAACCTTTAAAAAAGACCTACTATTCCAGACATTATTATGAGTAATGATAATTATTATTTACAACAATTTACCCTGTGTGTAATTTTTAAATATTTTATATTTAATAATTATTTAATCCTTGCTAGATGTGTGATTATAAAGGTGCTATTTGTGTTTCAGTTTCGTCAGTTCCGAACCAGGCCCGTACCTCTCCAAAGGCATCGTCCCCGAAGGGCAGTGAGCCTCACAAGCCTTCAACGTCCCCCCAGCTGGCAACCTCGCCCTACCCCCAGGCTCGCCACACCCTGCCCTCCCCACCCACAATGAGACAGACCAGTCCCCACATGCCAGTCCTGGGTTCGACTCCAGGGTGGCCCAGTGGACACATTGCACTGCCAATGAACCACACAGACCAAGATGCACCTCTCAACCTGACCAAACCCAAGCATGAGGCCAAATTTGACCGATTGTCTGACGACCACTTGAGTATGATTCATGGTCGTTCTATCAAGAGGGAGCCTGTCGTCACACCTCCTCCCGCTCACAGCAATCACAAAAGGCAGCATCAGCAACAGCATCAGCATCAGCAACAACATCAGCAGCCAACAGCGCAAACACCACCAACGACAGACATCTCGTCCCTGATTGGGTTGAGATCCCCATTTGGCATCCCTGCTCAGTACATCACTAGCCCATACCTCGGCATCCCAGCACACTACCCCGGTCTCACGCTCGGAGGTCATGCTCACACCCTCAATGGTGCCAAGTCGCCATCCGAAAGTGAAAAAGTAAGGAAACTGTCAAGCATTCATTGTACTGCAGTCACTACTGGAGAGTCACTACTGAAACAATTTTAATCCGTTAGTGTTTTGCAGTTTGTTAAAAGTACATATGCGCCAACTACCCCAATCGTGTTCTTCCTTTTCCTTTTCTGTAGCACTCCTCAATAACTTAGGGCGCGGTCAGGTAGCCTAGTGGTTAAAGCGTTGACCTGGGTTCGATTCCCGACATGGGTACAATGTGTGAAGCCCATTTCTGGTGTCCTACGCCGTGGTATTGCTGGAATATTGCTAAAAGCGGCGTAAAACCATACTCACTCACTCACTTATTAATTAATTAAGCTATAGACCAAATTATTTTTTACTAGACACAGTCTTTAGGCTAGGTGCTTGTGTCAAAGAATACTTGTCTCCATGGTTGTTACTCACTATCAATCTTGAACTATCTACATGTCACCTGACATTGAACGTCTGAAATCTGGACTCATGTGTACATTTTCTGTCTCTTCCCAGGAGAGTTACGTACAGGAAGCATTGGCACGGCAACTAGCGGCATCAGTGAGTGGTCCAGTGTTCCCAGGTCTTCACCATGTACCGCTCTATGCAAGCACGCCATCACCGACGATGCCACAACTAACGCAGTTGAGCGGCGCCAAGGACACCTCCAGCATGCCCATCTCTAATGAAGACAGCCAGAACTACGTTCAGCATCTACAGAGTGAGTCCCTCACCATCACACACCATCTGGTTTCGACATCAAAGCTTAATTCAGATTATCTTGCTAACCATTTCATTTCTGCTGTCAATATATTTTATCAGACCTGTAATTATTCATTTCAGGTAAGATGTTCGGTGCAAAGATTATCCGAGCACAGCGTGAGAAGAACGAGCCAGGGAGACCTCATGTGAAACGGCCAATGAACGCCTTCATGGTCTGGGCCAGAGAAGAGAGGCGCAAGATCCTCAAGGCCTGCCCTGATATGCACAATTCCAACATCTCCAAAATACTAGGTACGTGAAAGCCGATGCTGGTGGTAACAGTCAGTCTCTCACTAACTCTTAACAATTACATTATGTACAAAGATGATTAATCAAATCTATTCAGCATCTGTGTTCGTCTCATACAGTCAGGAGATCCCATAAATCTGCAAGGGAATAAAACTCAGACTGTCTTTGACTACTGGACCACCTTGGTCTGGAAGCAGATTCCAGATATCTATAAATTGTCCTTTACAGAGACTATAGTCACAGCTTGATAAAATCAATCTGTGGCAGAAACAGAGTGATGAGATGGATTCTGTATGATGTTAAATGTGTAGTTTTGTTTCTTCCAGGAGCGAAATGGAAGGCGATGTCCAATGCCGAGAAACAGCCATATTATGAGGAACAATCTCGTCTCAGCAAACTCCACATGGAGGCCCACCCCGATTACAGATACAGGTAAGCTAGTTTCCACACAACTTATATCATATTGACACTAATTCTTTAAGACCTGTGACTTATTAATTCTATGTTTTACATAATTTGATGTTATTTATTCAAAAGCATTAGACATGTATTAATGCTGGTTTTAATTTGAAAGGAATATATTTTGCATTTTTGGTGAACTATTATTTCAGACCAAGGCCAAAGCGTACATGTATCGTTGATGGAAAGAAGCTGAGAATCTCAGAGTACAAAGCATTGATGAGGAGTCGGAGACAAGACGTTAGACGGGTGTGGTACGGAGAATCTGGAGCTACGTATGTTGAGGGTTTACTATGTAAGTGCTTATGTTTAATGATGATTCTAACAGGCTAAATACTACTGACAATGGCTCTTAGTGTCGCATCAGTCTAGTGTGTCTTGTGGAAGTTAACATTGCCAAATCAACATGTCAGTCAGGGAGTGTAGGCTGTTTTAAACGTCACCACTGGTGTCAGTAAGTCAAAGGGAAATAACTCTGTATATGTAATGAAGAGTCATAAAATCTTCACATTACCGCCAGAATTCATCATGTACTCATAACGGGCAGATATTACGTAAATATTTCTTCCAAACTGTCTCTAGTCTTGGACAGACGGATTAGCTGCTGTCTCTAGTCTTGAATAGATGAACTAGTGGGTGTCTCTAGTCATGAACAGAGGGATTAGCTGCTGTCTCTAGTCTTGAACAGAGGGACCAATAGCTGTCTTAAACCTTCATTAACAGCATAAGAATTCTGTATTCAATATTTACAACAGTTGCTTTTTCCCTTTTAGCTTCAGAAGGAACAGGGCCTTCCAATTCCAACTTTGATCCCAGCCAGTTCTTGAAATCTTCGTCTCCAGTGAACAACAGCCTAAGCAATGGTGAAGCCGGCTCCCCTGTTAACAACGGTAATTCCATACACAATGATAAACTCTCCAGCTGGGATGCGGAACATCTTCAGAACGGTGACCTGAACGACATCGACGGTGGTTCCGATGTAAGCATGGACACCTCGTATACCGATGCATCGAACACCAGTTTTGGAACAAGTGCTGTTGCAGAAGAGGTCGCATCAACATAGTTCCCAAGGAATTGTAGTTTACCACAGTGCATATTTAATATAATGTAACAATGGTGCTAGATCTGTTTAGACTCCCTAGCCTGCGTCGTCCATTATGGTTTCTCCTCTCAAGCTGCTCCTGGAGGTGAGAGCGGTTACATGGAGGAGGTGTGGTCTTGACCATTGTATGCCAGAGCACCTGCTTAGAAATATGAACACCTTGTTGTCCTAATACCACAATGTTTGATGTAAAGAAGCCAGGCTTGGATGACATCTCTGAGCAGTGCTTGAACTATCTCCACAAAGCATGTGTTGGCTTGACATGATCATGGCAGGTGCTTGAGCTAGTTCTAGCAAAGAGCACATGCTTGGCTTACCGTCGTAACAGGTGCTTGGACTAACATTGTTAGAGGTCTTGCTTCAAAGACTTCTGGTTTCATTGGCAGCATTGGAGGAATTTCTACAGACTTCATCGAAGCTTGAAACCAAAATCCTTCACGCCTCTGGTCGGAATTTGAGCCCAGTTCCACTTGGAACAAGACTAGCCTACATCTCACTGTGTTGATACGGTCCCATCAGATGGGATGGCGACATCCGTTTACTGATCATGGTGCCACAAACTCCTGCAACATGCGTCCTTGTTCTTCAGACTTATTCCCCAGGAGAGTCCCCTCTGTGCCCATGACAATTCCAGGACGAGCACCAGGCACTGCAATAGGAAAGTTGACCAACGAAACTCACTGACCAGTCATCCACGCAGTCAGCGCCACCGTGCCACCTAGCTCCCGCTTCTAGACGCCTGTATATAGACATGTTAGGCCGCACCTCGACAAGACTCTGTCTATCAGAGCACATGACTTGATACTATCCTCTCACTGTGTAGAAGTGTTCCTGTTGTGGAACACTGTATTACTGGTACGCCATGTATATCTGTAACATTGTATACACTATATGACATTGTATACAGATCGGTACAATATGACATCGTATGCAATACTGCGACGATACTGTATACAGTATATTGACATGACAATGCTGTTTACAGTACTATATCACATGACAATACTGTGTTCAGTACTAATTGATCCGACAATACTGTGTGGAGTACTTATCACATGACAATACTGTGTACAGTACTATATCATTATCACATGACAAGACTTTACAGTACTATATCACATGACAATACTGTATACAATATTTAAACAATGTCTATGCTGCATACAGTACTAATGACATGACGATACTGTAATCAGTATTATAGGACAATACTGTATGCAGTACTTTATCCCATGTATACTGTATACAGTACCACTGACATACCAGTAAGTTTAGGCCTATACCACTGTAATGAGTTCTGACACTGCCTATGGTTTTACTACGCCATGTAAAGACGGTGAAGGCCTTCTGTATGTATTTCTGGGTCCAATATAGGTTGAGGCACCCCCTCTCTCAGTCCATATTGCTGTTGTCCTGTTCCTAGGTTCATGCTTAGCTCTGTTGACCTCTGCCGGTCACTATGATACAGCCCTGTCCATCTGCTCCACCTTTAGGAGAAATAAAATAAAACATGGCAGTAAATGTTTAACTTTTTTTATTTGTTTATAATGAAAAACATTGATACTTCTGTTTTCTCTCTTCAGTGTAATAAGATGATTTTATTCTGGAAATGTTACAGATGAGTGCTTTTAAGAATATATTAATATTATATAAAAATATTTATGAAAATTATACATCAGTATTTTAAAAAATAATTTAGCATGATAAGCCCATTAAATGCATATTATTCTTTCCTTGATATAAGCAATCATATATTCAATTGAATGTGTTAAGATATTTACAGGTGTTTTTTAGGTAGTACTGGTAAAAAAAATCAAAGGTACTCAGACAAGTGTTTATCAGCTCACATTGAGTTTATGTGTAGTTGCAGAGTTTATAGATAATTACTCATTGTGTTTTGAAAATCTTGGCATTTTGGCTGGCATTGATGTTTTTGTTCGTAGACTTTTTGTTTTGTTTTGTTTTGGCTTTGTTAGTGACAGCTGCGGAGGCAGAGTAGATCTCGGGCAGATGGACCGGATGTATGTAGGCGAGGTGCTGTTGTATTTGAGTCCTTAACATCCACAATTTCACTGTTGTCAACGCTGCTGATGTTGAGGGCAAGGGTTTATTATTGTAGAATATTGAGTGCCAAATCTACCTTGTTAAGGTTGCTGATTGTTTAAAGTTTAGTTCTTCCTATCTTTGCCATATATGTGTGATGATTGTTAAACTTTTGAGTAGAATTTAAACCTAGAGTCTTTCTTCAGTATAGTTTGCTCTTGTGAGAGATAGTTTCTCTTATGAAGTAATTTTGTTGAATCTTATGCTGTTAGAAGATGAAGATTATAGCTGGGTTACCTACCTTGGTTTCTGTTGACGACCTTGTTTTCACATGTTGAAAGGTTTATTGAGTGTGATGCAGTGTAAATTTGTTTTGAGGATGTTTGGGAGCAATCCCTTTCAAACACTGCAATTTATTTTGAAGAAGCTGTAAATATGACTGGCATGGAATAAATCGTTATCACATGACTGTGGTATTCTAGGAATTGACGCAATTACCGTGTGTTTCTGGAAGAAATTGACTGAATGCATAATTATAATAAACTAAATGACAAAAGTGCCAAATTTGGATTAATGTATTCATGCATCAACAGTGCACAAAATGTGAATGTTGTTTTAGAAATAGCAGTAAGGGGAGGTAACCCTGATAGATCTGTAATGTGATAGAAATGTGTACATACATAGGTCACAATGCACTGAATGCACTCATCACGGGGCAGTACTAAGTAGATGCTAGACAACCTTCCCCTGCTGTATTGTGCTGAATCTCGAAGGAGGCCTACGTCACTAGAGGCAGTATTGTCCGTCTTCCGTTAATCGAACCTTGTGTAGTTGACACAGTAGATTCCAAGTGTGTATTATGAGTATGATACAATCATGTCTTCCTCGGTGTTGAGTATTGACCAATGGTCAGTCTCATGTGAGTGTATTGTACACACTGGCGGAGATGTAGTTTAATAAGTAGGTTGTTCTCACATTCATCTGTCTCAAGGTATGGACCAATATTCTATTCTCAATACTCCAATAAAACAGATAGCCATGATTGATGACAAATAGTTGTGATGTTCCAACTTAAAAAAAACCATAATTTAATATTTGTTCTGTTTTCAAATACTGAACAGTAGTTTGAACATTTTTGAAATCTACATGTAAAAGATACGAAAATATATCAGTTGAAAAACATAAATTTGTTAACAATCACAGCTACATCAGTAATGGGTATGATTTTGAAGCCATAACTTAAATATATGTATTTTGTTAGTGTTGAGATGTGGAATGAATACAAGTCATATTATCATAGGTTTTTTAACACTTTAACTCTAAGTGAACCATATTACCCCTATGTTATCCTGAGACGAGAGTTATCGTGTTATCTACTGTGCCCGTATCATATCAGTATGTTTATATTCATTAATCGTCATAGTAACCACTAGACACTTGGTCTTGACATAGCAACTATTTATCAACATAGGACCATTATTTATGAAGACAAAATGTCAAATATCTATATGGAGTATCGTGTAGATTAATTAGGAATGGCTTCAGAAGACTGAAACGAGTTATTGTGACTGTGCAAGGTGACACATGTATGTCTGATACGGTGTGTATCACACGGTGTGTGGTGTATATGTCTATAGACAAAGTCATATGTCGCCAATGCTGCTCACAGTTGTATCCATGTATTTATGTTAAAGTGTTTATTGGGCATTGGTGTTTGTGCCCCTACGACTGTCCGCTGTTTGTGGGCTAAATCCTATAACATAATTGTTTATTGACGTACGAGTTTATATAACATGACTTTGTTGACGTGGGTGGGTGCATGATGGTGATGATCTCGTTTTATCGGATGTGTTATTTTTTCTTATGTCTATTCTACTGTACCATGAAATGTATACTAGCATGTGTTGATTATGGTGCCTGTAGATTCCTATATATTGACAAGAAAGAGCAACGACAATTATGTATTTTGAACTGCATTCGAACAAACCAGTTTCATGTTCAACGACAAACTGAAATTGATTTTGAAGTACATCAATGTTCTCTTTTCAATTGGAAATTTGAAACTGATGAAATTTAAACTTTGTTTTGCTCTTGTCGTAGTGTCAGTTCCTTCTCCCATCATTGTGACTTAGTCGATTTCCTTCTGAAAACACATTCCTGGCTCCTTGATAAAATCCCCATGAAAAGCTTCATTCTGTTGTCCGCGAAATTACTGCTGTCACTCCCAGCATCCTCTTCCTCCTCTTCCTCCCAACGTTTCCCGTCACACAATGCTGTCAGAATGTTAATTCCATGACTATCATTAAATATCATTTTATTTGTCACAAATTTGCTCAATTTTATTATTGGTTATTTGTCATAAACTTGTTCAGTTGGAATATTTTCTTTTTTATATTATGCTATTGCATCAAGGTGACGATTTGAGCGTTTCAAAGGGTTATGTTTACTTGTGCATTTCTTATTAATACTGTATTGTATTTGAAACCAACGACCCTGCGTAGAGTGGGTGCATAGACTAATAGTCTGGGTATTATTGTTTAGCTTTAGGCTGCTTAAACTCCACGTTTTATTATAAACCTCCACATTCAACCTTCAATGCCAGATGTAAAAAAAGAAGGACTGTTTCTCAATGTGTTTGAGGGTAGGTTGGAGTCTTGAGTTGTGTGTCTGCTTCTACTGCTATGACAGAAATGAATGCTCCCGTTGGGAGCATTTATTACGCTAGGAGATGTAGTTGTTTTGTCTTTAAGTTATATTCTTTTAATTTTTAATCCCAGTTTTTGATATGTGCTATTGTAGAGCCTCTATTTCATGATTTGTCTCGATGAACGATTTAGTAGTGATTAAGATACCATGACATGTGGCATATTCTGAACCACAAACCATCAGTCACCCCTCAGTTTATAATGGTTCAATCCACTGGAACCATCCTGTCACCCCTTCAGTTTATTATGGTTTGATCCATTCAAACCACCTGTCACCTCTCAGTTTTTCATGGTTTAATCCATTCAAACAACCTGACACCCCTATGTTCATCCCAAAGGAACCATCATCTCTCTTCCTCATTCTTTACTCCAATGATTCAGTTCATCTCAAACACCAGTCCCTGTCAATTATAATTGTTCATCCTGTCAAATATTCATCACCCATATATCCATAATGGAACAGTCCATCTTTGCTACCTTTCACCCCTACTTCAACATGGTTCTGTCCACTGGACAACCTGACACCCCTCTGTTCACAATGCCTGGTTCTATTGGTCAGCTCTAGTCAGCTTTTGTTCTTTAAATGGCAAAATTCAAACTTTTTCACTCACATGCATTTCTGTTGGGTAATGGGCTGGTCCTGATTCATAAAAAATGAACTCTTGTTATTATGTTATATCACGATCAATAAATCATGCGATTTTCATCCAGCTTCATTTCTTTAATTCTGTAATTTATGCTTTTTATTTCATGAAATTACCAATGCCTTTCATAGGCAAACAGAGCAAGTTAGAGAAATTGATGATTAGAAACCAGTAGCAACCAGATGTTGGATGACTCTCATAATTCATTCTTAATATCTAATCTGAAATAATATATCGCATAATGATTGAAAAACTGTTAATCCTTCACATTTATGTCAGTGAAATCTCATATGTAAACCTAAGATCTGATGTAAAGAATTGCTTTATAATATTATCATGAAACCAGTTTTAATTTATTTATATTTTTAGCATAATAAGTGCGATATGAAATCTGTACAGGTTGTGTAAAAAATCATGCACTTAGATATTGAAGAAATGCTAATAGTGTAAGGTCACCACGATCAAAGGTCACATGTATATTTAACTTAAAATACTGCCAAATGTTTTATCTCAATATCCAAGTGTAAATCAGTACTCAGAGGGATAATCCTTTGAGTCCCAAAACAGCATCTGTTCTAAATGACAGAGAATTGTATTATTGTTTTGCATTTTCCAAAAGATTTGTTTACAAGTTTTTCCAAAAAGTGTTCAGCTTCAAATTATAAGCCTCCCTTATGTCAACCCCGAATTGTGTATTTAATTCAATGTTCAATGGTGTACTTAATTTTTGAATGTTTAAATTTTGCGAAGCAACCACGAGTGCTGCTGTCTGTTCTTCCAGTGTTAGGGTTGTCACAGAGATAGCCTAGCAAATACCTCGTTCATCTGAAATCTCAATCCAGTTGCCAAATATACACTCGTTCATGGAACTGAATAAACTGTTTTGTTTTTGTTGAAATGGAAGGTGACCGTTGAATTACTTTTTTAAAGGGGAGCTATGATTGAAGGCGTGTTCCCATTTTCAGTATCGGTCGAGGTGTTGTAATTATTGTGAAACAGACATTGTTCCTATGTAGTTTGATAAACATTACGTTTACATCAATGTAAACATTAATTGTATATAACATCCTAGGACTGCCGATATGTGAGCCTAGCTCCCCTTTAAAACATTATGAAATATTACCTTTGATTCTGGACATATTTTTTCTAAATTGATAGTTTTGCAATCAAAAGATTAAACTTGCCTTCCACAGTAGATCTGGTAATAGTGCTAGATTGGGGCCACTTTAAGGTAATTTCTACCAATGGTTATTTTAATACAGTTTGTGAGAAGGCTCTATTGAGTATACCTTTACTTTAGTAGGTATACACTGCTGTAGTTTCATATACCTGGTATTTTTGTAATGGATAGACTATTTTAGATTTCCATTTCACTTTTAGCGATGATTAAATATATATTTTAGAAGTTCGTATTTGGATACAATGTAAAGGCTTACTGCGTATGTAGACGGCCGCAAAGCACAACGAACAAATGGTCAGAGCAATAATAATCACAATGGATGTTTTACTTTTCTCATATCATACTTCACTAACTTATTTCAAGGTGAAAATGCAGGGTAAACCCTTTTTTAGCAGTGATCAATTTTATCAAAAGTGAAAAAGATAAATGATCAAAATCTGTTTTTTTTAATCTTTGTTAGATAAGTATTTAGATACTTACGTCATGGTGTCATATTGATGTACATTTTTGTCAGTATAGATCATATGAATATAGATTTGACAAGATGTCCCTGTGAACTTTTACAACAAAACCACTTGAGCGTCTACTGTTGAACAAAACTGCTCATTAATGTTAAATTTGTTTAAGTTTAATCGGAATCTTAAATGAATTCTATTGTTTAATAGGTCACAGGTACTTCATGCCAAACTTATGTTAGAATTAACAAACCATATCTTGAATGTTACATCATATCCCACAATCCTTTGTTATCGACCAATCAACACCCTTCATATCAATCATGTGACTGATGATAGCCTCAACTTCACCAAGATGGCGGACTTTTGTTGCGGTCATCTCTCTATGTTAAGTATCCAATGTTGAACATGTTATGTGTGCTTAAGATTAATAACGTATAGTTGTAAGTTATAGATTTGATACGATAATTTTTGTGCAAAAATTGAATAAATCATTTTTATTATACATCATGTGTTTCAGTGCTGTTTGTATGTTGACATCTTGCCCATCATTATGGCTGCTACTTCATCTTCCTAGGAATAAATGTAAAAGTAAAACATCTGAAACCTGCATCACTTTGGGCTTTCCTTCCAAGCTGACATGCCCTGATATAACTTTGATACCATTTAAGGAGGTGTTAAACTCAACTCACTCACTCAGTGAGTGACCCACAGGAAGTGAACTGAAGTTCATGACCTGGGAGGAGTGAGTGAGTGAGTGAATTAGTTTTAATGCTGCTTTGAACAGTATCAGGGGTTGGCACCTTTGGAAGGGAAGCCAAAATTAATGCAGAACATTTAACTTTCTCGTTAAGCTCAGCATCATCATATAGTGCTGATAAACAAAGGATCACAATCAGGGAAACTCTGGGATTTGAACCAATGATAAGCATATCATAGTTCAACAATGGGACACAACTCTGCACAGCTTATTACTACACCCCAGACGACTGCCCATTGAGTGAGTGTGGGCATTGTTTGTGAGACTTGTCTCCATGGGGTAAATATTGAAGAAATTCATTTATAGTAGTCACACACAATTAACTTTTGGAGATCATAACTGGTCTACTGTGGTGATCCGCATCTACTGGTACACTAAAGAGATGACAGTCCTGCCTTCTGACTCTAATGGATGTGAATCATTGAGACAAGTATAACACACTATCCACTTATTCTGACCTTGACTCCTTCAGTGAGACAAGCAGAGCATACTATTCACATATTCTGACCTTGGCAGTGAGACAAGCAGAGCCTACTATTCACATATTCTGACCTTGACAGTGAGACAAGCAGATCATACTATTCACATATTCTGACCTTGACTCCTTCACTGAGACAAGCAGAGCATACTATTCGCATATTCTGACCTTGACTCCTTCAGTGAGACAAGAAGAGCATACTATTCACATATTCTGACCTTGACTCCTTCAGTGAGACAAGCAGAGCATACTATTCACATATTCTGACCTTGTCTCCTTCAGTGAGACAAGCAGAGCATACTATTCACATATTCTGACCTTGTCTCCTTCAGTGAGACAAGCAGAGCATACAATTCATATATTCTGACCTTGACAGTGAGACAAGCAGAGCATACTATTCACATATTCTGACCTTGTCTCCTTCAGTGAGACAAGCAGAGCATACTTATCACATATTCTGACCTTGTCTCCTTCAGTGAGACAAGCAGAGCATACTATTCACATATTCTGACCTTGACAGTGAGACAAGCAGATCATACTATTCACATATTCTGACCTTGTCTCCTTCAGTGAGACGAGCAGAGCATACTATTTTGGTATTCTGACCTTGTCTCCTTCAGTGAGACAAGCAGAGCATACTAATGACATATTCTGACCTTGACTCCTTCAGTCAGATAAGCAGAGCATACTATTCCCATATTCTGACCTTGTCTCCTTCAGTGAGACAAGAAGAGCATACTATTCACATATTCTGACCTTGACTCCTTCAGTGAGACAAGCAGAGCATAATATTCACATATTCTGACCTTGTCTCCTTCAGTGAGACAAGCAGAACATACTTTTCGCATATTCTGGCCTTGACTCCTTCAGTGAGACAAGAGGAGCATACTATTCACATATTCTGACCTTGACTCCTTCAGTGATACAAGCAGAACATACTATTCGCATATTCTGGCCTTGACTCCTTCAGTGAGACGAGCAGAGCATACTACTCACTTATTCTGACCTTGTATCCTACAGGACGACAAGCATGAGATTTTGGTTACCCATATACTTCCCTTAAATCCTACAGGAAGACTAGCATGAGATATTGGTTACCCATATTCTTCTCTTGAATCCTACAGGAAGACAATCAGATTTTGGTTACTAATTGGTAACAGATTGTTGCCCTCTACTCTGTATGAGAGGAAGGAACTGTTGCCCTCTTCTCAGTGTGAGAGGAAGAGAGTTTTGCCCTGACCTCGGCGTGAGAGGAAGAGATTGTTGCCCTCTACTCTGTGTGAAAGGACGAGAAAGTTGCTCTCTACTCAGTGAGAGGAGGAGATTGTCGCCCTCTGTTCGGTGTGTGAGGAAGAGATTGTTGCCCTCTACACTGTATGAGAGGAGGAGATTGTCGCCATCTGTTCGTTGTGAGAGGAAGAGATTGATGCCCTCTACACTGTATGAGAGGAAGCGATTGTTGCCCTCTACTCTGTGAGAGGAAAAGATTGTTGACCTCTACTCTGTGTTAGGGGAAGAGATTGTTGCTCTCTGATGTGTGAGAGAGGAAGAGATTGTTGCCTGCCTGCTCTGTGTGAGAGGAAGAGATTGTTGCCCTCTACTGTGAGAGACGAAGAGATTGTTGACCTCTACTCTGTGTGAGAGGAAGAGATTGTTGACCTCTACTCTGTGAGAGAGGAAGAGATTGTTGCCCTCTACTCGGTGCGAGAGGAAGAGATTGTTGCCCTGTACTCTGTGTGAGAGGAAGAGATTGTTGTCCTCTACTCGGTGTGAGAGGAAGAGACTGTTGCCCTCTACTCGATGTGAGAGGAAGAAATTGTTGTCCTCTACTTTGTGTGAGAGGAAGAGATTGTTGCCCTCTACTCAGTGTCAGAGGAAGAGATTGTTGCCCTCTACGCTGTGTCAGAGGAAGAGACTGTTGCCCTCTACTCGTTGTGAGAGGAAGAGATTGTTGCACTCTGATCTATGTGAGAGGAAGATATTGTTGCACTCTGGTCTGTATGAGAGGAAGAGACTATTGCCCTCTATTCTGTGTGAGAGGAAGAGATTGTTGCCTTCTACTCTGTGTGAGAGGAAGAGATTGTTGCCCTGTATTTAGTTAAAACATCGCCGTTTTCATTCTTACACCTCTCTTTTACAAACCCTGTTTCCGATAACGTTGAAGATCATAAACAAAAACAATCAACGATTCGAATGCCCGTGACGCTGTACGTGAGATCTACCGTCCAGCGGAGTGTGCCTATCCCCGTTACAATACAGTATTTTACGACACTTCATTGAGTTTAACACTGTACTATTCTTGCGTAAAAATTCTTGACAGTCTTTCCATTTTTATAGAAATACTTATTTGCCGCTGAATCGTCGGCCAAGCAAGGAAACAGCTTTATTGGTAAAGGAGGGGTACATTTTAGGGTACCCACAAATGCCAGGTAAATGAAAATGTGCGCTTGGTACTGTTCAATTAAAGACAAGACATTTTATGGATGACTTCTCTATTTGATTATGATGCGATGTTTTGTTTGTTGTTTAACGCCACACTCAGCTATATTCCAGCTATATGACGGCGGTCTGTAAATAATAGAGTCTGGACCAGACAATCCAGTCATTAATATCATGAACATCGATCCACGCAATTGGGACCGACGACATGCATCAACCAAGTCAGCGAGCCTGACCACCCGATGATGCGCTGTTTCGGTACAGATCCTCATACCACTGTCACACATAAGCATAACAGAAGTATGAGGATCTCTCCCGGAAGGTCGCATCACAATAGAATAAAGAAGTTGTCATTTATAAAATATCTTACCTTTACTGTCACTTACCAACTCCTAAAAATGCCAATCAAACAGTTTGTACTGTTATTGATGAAAACATTTCACCGAAACATGGAAGTAAAGAATTTTAATACTTTAACATTATTCACCCGATTACTTAAAACTTTCAAATGTACTAATGTTTAGCACGCTCAAAAACGGGGATGTGCCCCCTGTACGGCTACGGCTCTTGTTTATGTATGTCCCGACTGAAGAAAACCCTATTCTATCCTGATCATAGAGACTATTACCCGTGTTTCCCTCACTGCTGTTACTAATGTGTCAGACAGTTATATGACTTTTCTCAATCGGGAAAATAAAAAGCTTCGTATAATTAGTAAGAAATAGCTCCTATACTACTAAAAAAGAAACGCACAACCAGATTTCTGGTAACGGGAGTAACTCACATTTACTTCACATCTGCACTCGTGAGGATCCGGGTTAGAACTGGTCTTCAGCAACCAAACCATGCTCGGCAAGAGGGCAACTAAGCTTGTGCATGGTAAGAGGCGACTAACGGGATCGGGTAGTCAGGCCCGCTGACTTGCTTGATGCATGTTATCATATCCCAGATCCATGCTCATGCTGATAATCACTGGATTGTCTGATCCAGATTCGATTACTGAACGACCGCTGTCATATAGTTGGAACGGCGATAAACGACACAAACAAAACAAAATATATGCATATCTAGCCTCTGGGGTGATGGGACAACCAAATGGCTGTCGCTTCCCGGGCGAGTTTCGGGTTCAATCCCCAACATTGTTACAAGTTGGTCGTACCGAGGTTCCTACATGTAAGTTCTCGACAAGTAAGCCCACTGCAGTAGTGTTAGACTACTTAACGCCACCTAGATGAGGTGACGTAAGCTACTGGTGAAAGCGTTCACTCGCCACGCCTAAGGTCCGAGTTCGCTTCCCCACATGGGTACAGTGTGTGCAGCCTATTTCTAGTGCCCCGCCGTGATATTGTTTAGACTTTCCAACAGCAGCAAACAGACGTAAAGCCATACACTGAATGATACGTTTGGCAAAGCGTACGCTAGTTTTTGTATCGATATTATCGCGAGATCGAGATCGAGATCGATAAATCACCGTTGAGGTAATATTCCATCTACGGATGTATACTATCAAGAACGTCCATGTTTTGACCTGTCTGTATAAGGCACGCATGACGAGGGGTTGTTTTTCATACCCAGCAGTGACGCAGATGAGAAGAATGTATTCTACCAATTGCAACCTGATTCCACACCGGTGAACCCGTGATATCACAATCTTCCACTTGTGTACTCCTGCATGGCTCGTTAAGAATAACTTGTTATTTTGTAAACGAATTCATCAAACGGTAGCTATGCGTTTAAGTAATGCTAGGAATGTTCTGCAGTATATGTCCTTATATGCTTGAAAACGATGATAATTAAATGATCTGATCTGAAACATCTCTGTATACTCGATCTATATTTAATATCCGTACATTCAGGTCCTCAACGTCTGGTTTTGACATACATTCGTGCTTGATGACGCCACACCCATACAGAGTAAGAAAATGACTTGGTGTCAGTTATAAACATGGCCAAGAATTTTCATAATATTTTAACGTAATTGTAAATTTACATTTTCATTTGACGTTGTCATACCCTGTCCTTTGTAAATTTTAGTAAAAACGGTCCGGTCCGGAATAACGGGGTTTTGCTATACAAATTTATAACTCCAACTTATTTAAGAATCTCCTGTCCAGTACATAACGCCATTACTATTGTGCCGTGCGCCGTGGCACTTGTAAGTTCATGTCATGTTAAAAATAATAACGTTAAAGACAGAACAAAAGACCTATTATGTCTCTGGCGCTAGTATTAACCTTGACACTAGACTACACTTGTAAATGACTTATTCCTCGGATAGTTGTTCCTTGTGAGGTAAAGCGAGGATGATAGGGTAGTCGAGTGGATGAAGTGTTGATGGTTACGTTAAAGACCCAGGTTCGATTCGCAACATGAGTACAGTTTGTGCAGCCCATTTTTAAACGTTGCTGAAATAGTGTTAAAATCACACCGCACTCACTCATTCACTCGCGGATGCTGACTAGCCAAGCATCATAATCAGGAGACTCTGAGATTCCAAGCTTTACGATCAAGGATCCTGGGAGGACTAACTCCGAACAACGAATTAAGGCGTCTTAGACAGCCTCACCACTTTAACATCACTTTATAGAACAAGATTTATTCAACAAATATTGTTGGGGGAAGGAAAACAACCCTTTCAAATTCCGGAAACCATACTATCTCTTGCGCAAAATATGGTTATACTTACATTCGAAGCTTTTAACTTATCTGATAAACACACGGCCCGTGAAGATCCGGGGTAGAATAGGTCTTCAGAAACCCATGCTTGCCGTATAAAGCGACTATGCTTGTCGTAAAAGGCGACTGACGGGATCGGGTGGTCAGGCTCGCTGACTTGGTTGATGCATGTCATCGATCACAATTGCGTGGATCGATGCTCATGATATCAATCACTGGATTGTCTGGTCCAGACTCGATTATGTACAGACCGCCGCCATATAGCTTAAATATTGCTGAGTGCGTCGTTAAACGACCAACCAACCAACAGATAAACACACCCATCTTAAATGTTAAGATTGTTCGGTTTATACAGGGTCTTCATTTCACATTTCACGTGGTATTTAGGGGTCATGCATGTACAGACAGTTCATCCTGAACAGTATAGTCTATCCAAGGAATAAACAAATATATTTACAGGTGGATTTCTGTGAAAGATTCAAATATTTTTGGGAAATAAGCTTAGTGGGTTGGCCTAGCGGTTGAAACGTTCGCTGGTTTCGCCGAAGCAGGGGTTTAATTCCCCATATGGTTATGTATGGAGCCCTGTCGTTCTGTCCCCATGCTGGGGTATTGCTACAAGCAACGTTCACGCATTACAATCTTTGTGAAATAAAAGAACTCTGGTTTCTTTGAAAATCAACCCTCAGTCACATCAATTGGTATAAACAAACATAACCGTCAACAACAGCAGCAGCAACAAGAGGTGGAGAAAAGAAAGAAAGCTACAAAGACATGTCATAAACCATGGAGATATTTGCAGTGGTTTAATGAACATCAACATATAACGCTTCCAAAACATGCGTCTCGGTTATGGAATCTTTGAAGAGACATCGTCGCGTTTAAAAAATGAGAAAACAGAAAACAAAAAGAAGCAAAATTTACCAAAGCGGGACAATGATCAAAATTGTTGCGATTTGGTTACCCGTAATACATTTTGCTTGATTTTGTGAGGGCGACAACACGACAATGTCCCTTCTAGGGCTCCATAACCATCAAGGTTCGGTTGAAAATAAAACTGTACACAAGTACGATCCCTGGTCTGCACACTCAGAGTTTAGATATATTTTCAAATTGAAAACACATTGCATTGTACACCTGAGCGTCTGGTTAACATTGTCGCACCTGTCTGACAATGTATGAAGTCATCAAGAAGACATTTCAACTCGGGGCGTCAGTGACATTGCAACAGGTAGCTATGTGTGTCCAATAGGCAGGAATGTTGAATAGAGACATCGTGTGGGGATGATGGTGAGGGTGAGGTGAGATTGGGCGTGGGGGTGGTGAGAGGTATGTGTGTGGATTATGGTGGGGGTTAGGTGAGTTTGATGGTGTGGTTTAGGGTGGGTTTGAGGGTGTAGTTTAGGGTGTGGTTTAGGGTGGGTTTGAGGATGTGGTTTAGGGTGTGGTTTAGGGTAGGTTTGAGGGTGTGGTTTAAGGTGTGGTTTAGGGTGGGTTTAGGGTATGGTTTAGGGTGGGTTTGAGGGTGTGGTTTAGGGTGTGGTTTAGGGTGTGGTTTAGGGTGGGTTTGAGGGTGTGGTTGAGGGTGTGGTTTAGGGTGGGTTTGAGGGTGTGGTTTAGGGTGTGGTTTACGGTGGGTTTAGGGTGGGTTTAGGATGTGGTTTAGGGTGGGTTTAGGGTGTGGTTTAGGGTATGTTTGAGGGTGTGGTTTAGGGTGTGGTTTAGGGTGTGTTTGAGGGTGTGGTTTAGGGTGTGGTTTAGGGTGGGTTTGAGGGTGTGGTTTAGGGTGTGGTTTAGGGTGGGTTTAGGGTGGGTTTAGGATGTGGTTTAGGGTGGGTTTAGGGTGTGGTTTAGGGTGGGTTTGAGGGTGTGGTTTAGGGTGTGGTTTAGGGTGT
The DNA here is from genome assembly GCF_023055435.1 of Haliotis rufescens. Taxonomy (NCBI): domain Eukaryota; kingdom Metazoa; phylum Mollusca; class Gastropoda; order Lepetellida; family Haliotidae; genus Haliotis; species Haliotis rufescens. The sequence goes on from NW_025964334.1 coordinate 49,242,743, forward strand.
GGTTTAGGGTAGGTTTAAGGGTGCGGCTTGGATGAAGGTGAGATTCGGGCGGTGGTGAGTATGAGGATGTGGATTCTGGTGATATTATGGTGAGCGTGTAGATTGCGGTGAGTTTGATGGTGAAGGTGTGGATTATGGTGAGATTAAAGTGAGAGTCAGGGTTGGTTTAAAGGTACAGGTAAGATTAGGGATGGTGATGAGGGTTAGGGTGAGTGTGGAGGGTGGGGATGAAGGTAGGGTGAGGATAAGGGTGAGGGTGAACAGGCCAAATGAGCATGTTCCGTACTTGCCGCTGTTGGCACTTGTAACCCATAATCCGCTACATATCTTTCTCGTGACATATTGAAGTTTAACATAAGATTGACGTGTATGCAGCATTCCGATGGACGTCCGTAGAAATAACCGATAACCCTTGAGTGAGCAGCTGTGATGGGGCTCCCAGCCAATATCCCCTACAGGGGTATGACGTCATGTTGCAACCAAGAGCTGGATTTTGTCAGTAACGATTTTAACAATTTCCTGTGCAGTCATATGACACTTATGTACCCGTGGAGCATCACCATGGAACCAGACACTCTTAAGTCGAGAACACTGCAGTAAGGGGATGACTATAGTCAAACAATGTTCACGTCACGTTTGTCCATATACACCATTATAGTCAAACAAGGTTCACGTCACGTTTGTCCATATACACCATTATAGTCAAACAAGGTTCACGTCACGTTTGTCCATATACACCATTATAGTCAAACAAGGTTCACGTCACGTTTGTCCATATACACCATTATAGTCAAACAATGTTCTGGTCACGTTTGTCCATATACACCATTATAGTCAAACAAGGTTCACGTCACGTTTGTCCATATACACCATTATAGTCAAACAAGGTTCACGTCACGTTTGTCCATATACACCATTATAGTCAAACAAGGTTCTGGTCACGTTTGTCCATATACACCATTATAGTCAAACAAGGTTCACGTCACGTTTGTCCATATACACCATTATAGTCAAACAAAGTTCACGTCACGTTTGTCCATATACACCATTATAGTCAAACAAAGTTCACGTCACGTTTGTCCATATACACCATTATAGTCAAACAATGTTCTGGTCACGTTTGTCCATATACACCATTATAGTCAAACAATGTTCTGGTCACGTTTGTCCATATACACCATTATAGTCAAACAAGGTTCACGTCACGTTTGTCCATATACACCATTATAGTCAAACAAGGTTCTGGTCACGTTTGTCCATATACACCATTATAGTCAAACAAGGTTCACGTCACGTTTGTCCATATACACCATTATAGTCAAACAAGGTTCACGTCACGTTTGTCCATATACACCATTATAGTCAAACAAGGTTCACGTCACGTTTGTCCATATACACCATTATAGTCAAACAAAGTTCACGTCACGTTTGTCCATATACACCATTATAGTCAAACAAGGTTCACGTCACGTTTGTCCATATACACCATTATAGTCAAACAAGGTTCACGTCACGTTTGTCCATATACACCATTATAGTCAAACAATGTTCTGGTCACGTTTGTCCATATACACCATTATAGTCAAACAAGGTTCACGTCACGTTTGTCCATATACACCATTATAGTCAAACAAGGTTCACGTCACGTTTGTCCATATACACCATTATAGTCAAACAAAGTTCACGTCACGTTTGTCCATATACACCATTATAGTCAAACAAGGTTCACGTCACGTTTGTCCATATACACCATTATAGTCAAACAAGGTTCACGTCACGTTTGTCCATCAACACAATTATAGTCATACAATGTTCACGTCACGTTTGTCCATATACACCGTTATAGTTTGACCTCACTCTATGTAGGTTAATACTTGTACAAAGTGAAAGACTTAAATATCAATAGCACATGCATGAACATGTACCAGGGAAGAGATGGTACTTGTTGTTACCCTGCCTGGCGCTGGCATTAAGGGGCTAAAACCTAGGTCTGGTCAGCTCGGAGTCAGCATACGATGTCTGAGTGGGGTATCAATGTTAAACTGCGGCATGGTGATTCAGTGGGCTATCACTCTATATTGCCGATGCGAGCTATGCTAAAACTACTCAAACCGGCATTAGGCCGGACAAGTACAAACAGCCACACACACGTGCATGCACGTCTTGAATACGACGTTAAACCTCATTTCACCCAAACTTTCCTCGTGGCTGAAGACATGTTGTAGAACACAGCGAAATGTAGTTGATCACCTCTTACGTTAGCAGAACAGCAGGGGACATACACACCTGGGTTCCGAGGATGGATTAACAAGGAAACAAGCCTGTCCGATAAACAAAAACTCAAGATATGTTCCATACAAAATTAGTAATCATTTTGAGATGTGAAATTAAGACCGTAGATAGTGAGTATGGATGGGTTTACGTCGTTTGCAGCAATATTCCAGTCACTTCAAGGGTTGGGACACTACGAATAGACTTCGCAAATTGTAACCATGTGGGGAATACGAAACGAAAGCACGCTTGAATCACTTGAATACCAAACAATCTCGGTAAAAGAAAACCGAAATAATTACTTGCCTCAATAACAAGTCATAAAGGGACTGAAATAGCGAATACCTGGTGTCGTCACTGATTTTGAGTGATCCATTCATATAATTTTCACTTCTTTTTAAGTTTAAAAACCCCCAACCCTTTCAGTTGTCTGTCTAAATCTTACACGTTTCTATAAGAAACAAATACTTGTTAGCACACATTTTACCGTTACATCAAGTTTAATAGCGTGTTTAAAGATTATCCCCAAGTTTCAGATTTTTAGTGGGACAAATATAACCCCTATGAAAGCCCGTATTTTCTGGGCCTCGTTCTAGAAGGTGGTTTTAGTTTCACGACTATCGAATATCCTATGCTTACATACTGCCAATACTCGAATCGGTGATATGACTTTTTCAATACCACCCAGACAGAACCATTTCAGGCATATAGAGTCACAGATTGCGTCGTCATCTTGGTCAGTTTTGGTGAGCCAGGGCCCCGTATCACAAAGCGATCGTAACACTACGACTGCCGCAAGCCTATGTTAAGGTATAGGAGTAGCGCTCCAATCACTTTGTGAAACTGGGCCCAGGATATCGCAAGATCAATTTGAATATGTGTGTAGAACGTCCTGGGTACCTAATGTCTACATTTCACTCGTTTCATAATGTGGCGAGAATATTGGCAGTATGACCTCTTGGACTTCTAAAATATTATTGCATGTGTGCGCTTTGAATTTATCAGATATGTACCCCTGGCAATGTCAAAATATATTTGCATTTTCAAATATTACACTATGAAAGGAGTATTGGCCTTGCAAGTAACCTGTATCGATATTTGTTTACTTCCGCATATGAAGAAGCGCGATAACTCTAAACGGCAAAGGCTTATCATATGGAAGATGCGGGTTCAATGCCCGAAAAATGCACTCACTTTGTCACAAAGTCCTCGCATATCTTCTTCTTTCGATTGTTCGTAATGCACGATGTTGGAAAACAACACGTCAGAATAGCTGCCGATTTCTTCAGTAGGAATTTCTACTTCTGTGGCCGAAAGATTTTTTTTCGCAAACGTCCTCCATTTTACTGCGCTTCGTCGTCTGCTCAGAGCACCTGCCACGGGAGATAACTCTCGTGTTGATTTTCCTACCTTACAAACGGAAAGCGTTCCAGGCGTGATTTTGTTACTGGCGTGTAAGGATCGAGGATGCGGTTTACGCCAGCTTTTGTGTAGCCGTTGTGCAACGTCTGTCGTAACTCCCATACCTCAACGTAGATTTACGGTAGCCGTAGTACTGTGTCTGTCGTAACTCCCATATTTTAACACAGACTTACGGTAGCCATAGAGCTACGTCTGTCGCAACTCCTATATTTTAAAACAGACTTCTAAGGCGCCGCGATCCGCTGTGCAGAGTTGCGTCCCTTGGGCACGCCAGAAACCTGTGATTGTTGGTTCGAATCCCGGTTCGCCCCGATTACGTTTCTAGGTTTGTCAGCACTATACCGGTGCTCGTGGGTTTCACCAAAGTTGTAAACGTCTGAGACCTGCATCATCACTTCGGGCTTTCCTCCCACATTAAGCTGACACGCAGTGATATAACTGGAATACTGTTAAAAGCGACGCTAAACCCAACTCACTCACTCACTCACTCACTCACTCGATTTTGCTTGCCACGGCTAACGGTGAGACACTGCCACGGCTAACGGTGAGACACTGCCACGGCTAACGGTGAGACACAGCTATTTCGAACACAATCTTTATAGCACAACACACATCTACGCTTGCGGCAGAATATGTCTCCGTCGGGTGTAAAAGTATGGTCCGGGTGGACTTCCATATATTGATGACAACTGTTTTGATTCCATAACTCTTCATGTCGCTATAGGCATTAAGGGACTAAAACAAGGACTGATCCGCTTGGAGCAAGCACACTGTGTCTGAGTGGGGTATTCATGTTAAACTGCGGCATGGTATTTCAGTGAGCTAGCACAATTATATCGGTATTAATCTTGACTAGTACAAGCAGCCACACACACACAACATGGCCTAGTGGATGGAGCGTCTGCCCTGCGAGCGGGAGATCGATGGTTTGAACCCTAGCAATGACGGTGGTCTGTAAATAATCGAGTCTGGACCAGACAATCCAGTGATTGACATAATGAGCATCGATCCACGCAATTGGAATACGATGATATGCATCAACCAAGGCAGCCAGCCTGACCACCCGATCCCCTTAGTCGCCTCTTACGACAAGCAGAGACGCCTTTTACGGCAAGAATTGGTTCCTGAAGACCTTTTCTTCCCCGGATCTCCACGGGTCTCGGGTCTCCACGGGTCTCGGGTCTCAAGGGGTCTCGGGTTCCCCTGTCTGACGCTTGACATTAAGACGATAAAACAAGGATTGGAGGGCTCAGTGTCAGTATAGTGTGTTGGAATGGGGTATTTATGTTAAAACTGCGGCATGGTACTAGCATCTCATTGGACTAGCACTATGGAGGTGGGGTGAGGTGAGGTGAAATTGGGTTTAACGTCCCGTCCAAGATTATTACACTTATATAGCTGCGTGCATGCACGTGTGTGTTTGTGGCTGCTTGTACTAGTCTGGACTGATGCCGATTTATAGTGCTAGCTCACTGAGATACCATGCCGCAGTTTAACATGAATACCCCACTCAGACACAGTATACTGACTCCGAGCCGACCGGTCCTTGTTTTATTCCCTTAATGCCGAGCGCCAGACAGGGTAACAACAAGTATCATCTTTTAACGTCTTTTGGTATGACGCGGCCGGGGATCGAACCCCGGACCTTCCGCTCTCCGGGCGGACGCTCTACCACTAGACCACGGAGGCGGTCAGCACTATCGAGGCGACATTAGTCGGGGCTAGTACAAGCAGACACTCACGCGCGCGCACGCACGCACACGTATATGAGTACATGTAAAACTTCATTTCACTTCCCCTCAACTCCTGTTGGTAAGCTTTGTATACAGAAAGGCTATTCTAAGCGCTTAGCTCATAACCCTCAACTGCACAGGACGCATCATTGGGTAGTGGAATAGTCATTCCTCAGATCTTTTCCCCAAACTGGCGTTATCTGAGAGATATTAAAACAAATTCCAACGTTATCAAATATCAGAGAGCTGTCACGTGACACTTCACCTGTCATTCCAGCACTCGTCTTTAATTAACTAGTCACGTGACTGACTGAAACGTCAACTGACCCTACCGTTTGATAGTTCGATCAAAAATGGAGCCGATTTTAGGATAATTCAATTTAATTTTCACTTAGCTTGTCTTTAGTCGCAGAACCCCTTTATTCAGTTTGTGTCTCCCTTAATGTGATAAAATCTTGAAGTGCTTAAGATAGCATTTGAAATAGAAAATTCCTCAATTGGATCTTCTCGAGTTGCAACTGAAGTGTGCCATTGTCCCAACACCTGCCCAAGTTTGGGGTATAAGGGGTTACCCTAAATCGGGATGGTCAATTTGTTGTTGACTCTTTCTGCTAAGAACGTATTTGTCAACTACCTCACACAGACTTTTGTTGAAGCAAGCATTGAGGTAGGTGTTTTGATTGTTTCTCTGTTATCACTCATCTTTTATCTTGCAGTACCTGATAGATTTTAATCAATTTCTTTATATACGACTTCGAACTTCCAGATAGCCGATGATGTTGTAGCACTAATAAATACTTATTAATTTATAAAAGACAATATTTGCTAAAATACATTCCATTTACACAAATGGAATATTATAACCTCGGTATAGCCATTATTGATTCAAAGCTATTTTATTGACAATAGGATTGGAAAATAGCCAGGAGCATACTCGAACCTTTCCTTTTTTTTAAAGTACAGATATATTGGTATACCAATACAGGCAGACAACTTTTTACATCAAACATAACTGGACACAAAAGCATGGGTTGGTAATCTTTTAGTCGACAGTATATAATTATGTACAACTTTACAAATGAATTTCTTTGACATTGTCATCTGAGTTTGGGTCAAATCTTATGAAAATTTGGAAAAATTATGTAACAGTAATCTACGGCATCTAATGTAAATACGCCATTCGAGGACATAGTGTAAAACACTTTCAGAGTCTCGACCACAATTACAGATATGAATTTCAATAATTTTGCCTGGAGCTTTAGGGTCACTGTGTCTGTATGCATGCTTGACTTTCGTCAAGATTTCTTTCTTTCAAAGAACTCGCTTGTTACCACTGACTTGCGACCCGTGAAGATCCGGGGAAGAATAGGTCTTCAGCAACCCATGCTTGCCGTAATAGGCGACTATGCTTGTCGTAAGAGGCGACTAACGGGATCGGGTGGTCAGGCTCGCTGACTTGGTTGATGCATGCCATCGACCTAATTGCCTGGATCGATGCTCATGATATTAGTCACTGTATTGTCTGGTCCATACTCGATTATTTACAGACCGCCGTCACATAGCTGGAATATTGCTGATTGGGTCGTTAAACAACAAACCAACAAACCAACAACTGACCGTCGTTTGTTCCACATACCCATGTAACCACTGTCATAAAGGAAGTATTTTTGCAGAGTATTGTTATATATCTAGAGATAGAAAGATTTAATTGGTTTCGGAGGTTATAATCAGTAAACGTTTCATTTTTTAATGGAATTAGAACATGAAGATAATCTGGAACATTGTTAATAATTTTGTAGATTGTCAAAAGCTTTTTTTCTGTCTGGGTCTAATATTTAAAGGCATCCATCCTGTTTATTAAAGTAAACTAGATTTAGAAGTACATTTTGGAAAACCTGTAGCGATCTTCATGCGTCTAACTGTAACATTTCTAGTCTTTTAGTTAATTCTACAAAACAACCAGTTCAAACTTCAGATGCGCATTTTAAAATAGGACGAAAATACATTTGGTATATGTTCAAGAAGACTCTAGGAAGAACATGTACGTACTGTTCAACAATCTTTTTATTTTCTATTTTGGTTGTTTTAATGTACAGAAATCTGAGCGTTGCAGTAACGCGACAGTGTTATAAAGCCTCATGACAATAGCATATCACAGACAATAGCATTCTGCAATTTCAATGCACCAACTTCCTTATATTTGTTGGGCGAGTCATCGGTGGCTGAGTGGGTTAGTTCGCTGACTTTGTGTGCTGGCGATTAGGTGCCTCACTCTGGTAGTGTGGGTTCGAATTCCGGACGGGACTCAACCCACAAAGTACGAGAATCTGTACTTTACTCAGAGAGTATTATCCCAAATATAACGTTTGTAACATCGTCCCTTTTTTATGAACCAAACAAAAACATTATTTTCGATACATGGTCATAATCTCACGAGAAACAAATACTAATATATAAAAATATATAATTGTGTCCATATCAGTTGGGCTATTGAAATAACGAAAGCATATCACAGTTCATTCTCCAACGAAATACATGAGTCTTGTATCTGATGATAGAATTCCGATCCGATTATAATTATGGCCTCCGTAGCATACATATTAACTTATACATATACACATTTTTGCTCATTAATCAGATATTTCCACATTTACTTATGAAATTTGATATAGATTTACAGCAATCATGTTGTATGCCCAATAGCACATGTTACAATAGGCTGTGTGATATAACATGTACCACTGTGGCTGCCAACAGTGTTGGGGCAGTCGTGATGAGGATGTTATTTTATTTTTTAAAAAATATATATATACACAGCAAATATTCTCGTAGCATATATATATTTGCTGTGTGGACATGTCTGTCATTTCTTGTACTTATTCTTCTTTAACATCGTGATCTCTCTGATATAATAGACGCGTGAAGATCCGAGGTAGAATAAGGACTTCAGCATCCCATGCTTGCTGTAAAAGGCGACTATGCTTGTCGTAAGAGGCGACAAATGGGATCGGGTGGTCAGGCTGGCTGACTTATATCTGGTTGACGCATATCATCGTGTCCCAATGGCGTAGATCGATGCTCATTATGTCAATCACTGGATTGTCTGGTCCAGATTAGATTCTTTGCAGATCATTTAGTTGGAATATTGCTGAGTGCGACGTTAAACAACAAACAAACAAACAAAACAAAATTCTGATCTAATATAATATTCCAGGATATTTGCAGATAAGACTACAGAGCTTTATGGCTCAATTTTCCCATAATTCTACTTGGATGAGTCATGCTCATGTTCAAATATGAGAAAAACGTTTCCTGAAAACCTCTCTTTTCGGGGACCGCCTCCGTGGTCTAGAGGTAGAGCGTCCGCCCGGAGAGCGGAAGGTCCGGATTTCGATCCCCGGCCGCGTCATACCAAAAGACGTTTAAAGATGTACTTGTTGTCACCCTGTCAGACGCTCGGCATTAAGAGGCTAAAGCAAGGACTGGTCGGCTCGGAGTCAGTATACTGTGTCTGAGTGGGGTATTCATGTTAAACTGCGGCATGGTATCTCAGTGAGCTAGCACTATAAATCGGCATAATCTTGGACGGGACGTTAAACCCAATTTCACCTCACCTCATCTCTTTTCGGGACATACCTCAGCCTTTGGTTTAGTAGACACATGCATTTAGTCTTATCGACTCGAACACATCTGATAACTGGTAACATAACGATTTGTTCAGGTTTTTTAATTTATAAAATTATACAGATTTTGTGGTCAATTTGCGCACGCATTCGCTCTCTATGTCCCCATCCAACTGTATATGCAGTGGGCTCGGTTGTTAATTAAAGTTTGCGTTGGAAAACGGTTAAAAATGGCGGGTTGGTGGGTGGGGGCTTGGGCGGTGGTGGGATAGGTCGCCGGTGCGTGTGGGGTTTGTGCGTGTAGAGGTAGGGGTTGGGGTTGGGGTGGGGGTGGTTAGTCACAAGGAGCACCCGAACAAGCAGTTCAAGTCAACAAACACCAACCACAACTGCGTTCTCACCTAGAAGGGGTGGGTGAGGTGTCCCGGGTGGGCACGGGTGTAAGGTTTGCCTTGCTGTGAGTTGTGCTAATTGACATTGGCACGTATGTTTGCAGGGTGTCAAGTAAACGTGTCTTTTTAGCTTTTTGACAAATGTTACCTTGCTTATTGGAATATTATTTACAACTTTACAGGTATATTTGTTAGAAATATGTTCACTGTGGAAACCTGCGGTGCAGCTTGTGTCGAAAAAGCCATTCTGACGGCACACGAGGCCTATTGAATGTACGTTCTGCAGAATAGGCATTGACTTCCCATAGGAAAAACGCGTGTGATGACGTATCACTATCACTGTATTTCTCCGTGTATTTTCGGAGATAAAAGAACTATAGGCGATTGTGTTCTCAATATCACCAAAGCATGTCCCTAATAAAAAAAATTAGTTTACTTTTCTATAGCTTTTACACGGTTTTGCTTAACACTGTATTCGTAGAAATAAAATGTGACAGCTTGATCAAAGCTTATTGCAATAATATCTATTACAAGTGATGATGGATGTATACTTTGTTCATTTATAAAATTCCGACAAGGTTAATGGTTCACTTATCATCCAAACTGGCCTCCATTGATTTTGCTTGGAAGACATCAAGCAATCTTTTCTTGGAGATATCGCTGCAATACAAATTGCATCACAATGAGATATTCGGACCATTGTGACATCATCGGTTACCATGACGTAACAATCAAATTACATCACTAATCTCTCTATTACTGAAGCTGGTTAGTAGTACTTTCTACACTAAAGTCTCTGCTTGTTACTCTTTACAAAGTTTGAAGAATAGTGTTGGATGATAAATAGAACCCTCCCTTTTGACATCCATATATCAACACGAGTCGATAACATCTAAAAATCCCGAGGCTTGCCGGAATTTAAAAATGTTATAAAATGTTTAAAAATGGTCATATTTTTGGAACCAAAAGACACTCGGTTGAGAATCTCTATATAATTCCTGTTTTAAAATTGTGTATAACGCTATCTCATTGTTGATTAGGTAACTTGGGGCAAAAATGTGGATAGATTCATTGTACACGTGCTAAACATGAGTGAGTATGGTTTTTACGCGCTTTTAGAAATATTCCAGCAATATCACGGCGGGGGACACCAGAAATTGGCTTCACACATTGTACCCATGTCGGGAATCGAGCCCGGGTCTTCGGCGTGACGAGCGAAACAAAGCTTTATTAACGAATGGGTCCATGTATTTATCATAGTAGAATGGAGATATATTACCCTCGATCGTCGAAGATGCAACTTACTGTGAACAGCCATATTCGTCTAGAGCCAGGAGCCCATATGTTCAAATCCCATCCTCGTCCCAAATATCATACCAAACTGACGGGCAAAAGAAAGTATTCGCTTGAAAATTGGATTTGACCAATAAATTACTTGGCAAGAAACAGTCGCCTTTTCTGAGATACTCATTGATATCATGCAAGTAATATCGCCTATGATTCCTGCATCAAATGCATCACCATCAAACAACCTTTTCTCGTTTGTTTCATGGCCACCAGCAAACATGGTTGAATACTTTCTTTTGCCCGTCCGTTTAGGGTTTGATGAACGTGAGTATGTGAATATAGTTTTAAGTCGCTTTTAGCAATATTCCAGCAATATCACGGCAGGGGACACCAGAAATGGGCTTCACACATTGTACCCATGTGGGGAATGGAACCCGGGTCTTCGGCGCGACGAGCGAACGCTCTACCCACTAGGCTACCCGACCGCCCGTTTAACCAAAGAGGTTAACGTCTACGATATTATTAATGGGTTCCTTTCCCTTTTTAAGCTGATACACCGTAATTAGACTAACGAGGCCTTAAACTATTTGTCGTTCATTCAGTTATTTTTCGTCAAAAACGTTGGACGTATATATTCCAGATTATCATCGTTTGCCGAAGTTAATAAAAGAGGCAAAAAACCCTTTCCTTATCCATAAGAAATCCTACCAAAAGCAGAGTCGATTGTGAGATTCCGACTGTATCATGAGCGAAATGTGAGCGTATCCCGCCCCACCGACATCACCCGTCACAAACACATGCAAATGCAAGTCAATTTTCATCTAAAAAAAACAAGGGAACGTTTAAGTCAAAATAGGGAATTGAATCGGACATAATTTTGTTACTGATGCGTCATATTTGGAAATGTCCTCCACATGTCTACCATAAAACGTTTTGAAAGCTTTACTGAGGCTTTGGATGTTGTAACCTTGATCAAACAACTCATGAGCAAGAGTCGTGCGGTGCTCTTAAATACGGTCAAACGCGCACATGACAAACGGCTTAGAACCAGTTTAGTTATGGGAACATCGCAGTCAGCACAACCACACTCGGTGACCTTACAAGCACTAGATAAATTGATTCTAGTCACAGAAAGTAAATAGAAACATGCTTAATGAAATAGTCTTTGACATATCGTGACCATATTTAACACACGTGATGGGGATTTCCAGCATGGGTTGTCATGGTAACGAGATAAGCCTTTATACTTTCAATGATATTCGGTGTAATACAATAAAGACTTATTTGTCTTTGTTTACAACATGTCTCCATTGTCGTTTACGTACGTAGATTAATCATATGATAGATCTTCACAAGCATGAGAGTCACATGCGAACGACCGTAAAAGCATGTCAAGTACACTGACCCACACCCCCGCCCCCCACCCTCACCTCCGACGGCCGATCTACATCGTGTGGAAGAGCTTGCCTGACCCTAGATTGTTATCGATGACCTCTAACGGTAATGTGATGAGACGACTATTGTCAGCATTGTGTTTCATATATTTACACTCTTTGAACCCTGACTTGTCAACACGACACAATGACAGGAAATAACACGCACTTGAGATCAGACTTTGTTGAAGTGGCGTCGTACAAAGCACAGTGTTATCCATATTGAACACGTGTGAGATACACCGCTGTTATCGTGTAATATACACTGACATACACGAGTTTATCAACACATACCCGGAATACAATGCGTGAAGACAGGCACAAGACATGGGCTTTGTGCAAAGCGTTTGTTTGTTTGTTTGTTTGTTTGTTGTTCAATGCTGCACTCGCTAAATAATCCAGTCCGGACCAGTGATTAACATAATGAGCATCGATCTACTCAATCGGGATACAATGAAATGCATCAACCAAGTCAGCGAGCCTGACCACCCGATCCCGTTAGTCGCCTCTTAAGGCAAGCATGGGTTGCTGATGACCAATTCAGACCCGGATCTTCACGGGATCATTGCATTAGTCTGTCTTACAAAACCCAGAACATTTATGTAATAAATCATTTAAGCCCCATTCTATTCGCACCTCTATTAGCGTATACACACACATCACTATTTAGCTCGAAGCAACTGAAATTAAAAGACTTAATTCTTTTTACTTTAACTAATATTACTGTATCTGTGTGAGACAGGATATTGTTTCAGTCAGCTCCTTGGGGAAGCCAAACAATCTTTATGGACTCCCAACACATCAATTTCCAGAACAATCCGCATATATGTTTTTAAACCCGAGGACAAATTATTTTTTAAAAGTATCTCTGCTGTTCACGTTGCATCTATCTCCAATCAAGTTTCGTCCTTGTGTTCTGTAGAAAAATAGTTGTTTGTTTTCTCTCGTTTCTCTACAACATACTACATATCTACATGTATCAACATATATCTACATATGCACCATCGGACAAAAGAAAGTATACACTTGAAAACCGGACTTGACCCCAAAATATAAAACGTTATAAAAACGGTACTTGACTGTAACCTAAAGGTCCAAATAACAACTATGATATCATTATCAAACACATAACCTGTATCAAACACATAACCACTTGTATCAAACACATAACCACTTGTATCAAACACATAACCACCTGTATCAAACACATAACCACTTGTATCAAACACATAACCACTTATTGTTCGTTTCATTTATGGCTACCATCAAATATGGGTGCATTCGTTCTTTTGCCCAGAAGTTGAAAAGCACGGACTTAAAATGGCGTCTTTCTGATCATGGCTTCTCCAGATGAAGATGAATGTCATTGAGATGATTGTTGTTAAAATTAACTGCAGTTTACACCAGTTACCTGCCTCCGAACCCTGCCACCCCACCCCCCACCCACACCCACACCCCACACACCCACACCTCCCCACCCCCTGCCTAATCACCTCCAGTACCAATATATGATTCACTTTAGTACGGAGTGTGCTGAGACAGTGTTGAATAATAATACCCAGTGTCAGTAAATTGAGGTCACGGCCCGAATTGGCTATGGCCGGCACAATATCATCTTCAAAGACCGATACTGCATTTCTGACATTCCTTACACAATACACGAAGACGTACTTTGGATGGTGAGACGTATGCTGGCTGGTAAGAGGGTTGTTGTATGTTGCTGGTGGTTGTTGGGAATCCGGGTTAGAATAGGTCCCCTGCAACCTATGCTTGTCTCTACTCGTGAAGATCCGGGTTAGAATAGGTCCCCTGCAAGCTATGCTTGTCGTCACCCGTGAAGATCAGAGTTAGAATAGGTCCCCAGCAACCTATGCTTGTCGTCACCCGTGAAGATCCGGACTAGATTAGGTCCCCAGCAACCTATGCTTTTCGTCACCCGTGAAGATCCGGGTTAGAATAGGTCCCCAGCAATCTATGCTTGTCGTCACCCATGAAGATCCGGGTCAGAATAGGCCCCAAGCAATCTATGCTTGTCGTCTGCCGGGAAGTTCCGGGTTAGAATAGGTCTTCAGCAACCCATGCTTTTCGTAAGAGGCGACTAACGGGATCCGGTGATAAGACTCGCTGACTAGGTGGGTGCATGTCATCGCATCCAAGTTCAGTAGATCATTGCTCATGATATCAAACACTGGATTGTCTGTTCGAGAGTCGATTATTTACGCATCGCCGTCTTATAGCTGAAATATTGCTGTGTGCGGCGTTAAACAACATACAAAATCCTTCCACGGTGCCAGGTTGCACGTTTAAGTACATGCTTTTCGTAATAGGATGATGATTCTCATTGTGATTGGTAAGTCAACATGCTATCGTAAACAGAAGGGGCGGCGGGGTAGCCTAGTGGTTAAAGCGTTCGCTCGTCACACCGAAGGCCCGGATTCGTTTCCCAAAATGGGTACACTACTCGAAGCCAATTCCTTGTGTCCCCCGCCGTGATATTACTGAAATATTGCCAAAAGCGGCGTTATACCATACTCACTCTCTCGTAAATATAAACAAATCATTTACGGTTGACCCAAACTGTTCGACCCTGTCATGAGTGAATGAGTGAGTGGGTTTTACCAAAGTGATAACTGTCTAAGACCTGCATCACTTCAAGCTTCCACGTCACATCTATAACTGACACCCGTGATATAACCGAAATGCTGTTCAAAGCGGCGTTAAACCAAACTTACTCACTCACTCACTCGGTAGGTGTTTTAAAACAGAAGGGTGCTTTTGTGTGGTTATGCATTTGTTTCATTATGTATTTTAGTCGTCTATTACAACTGTTTGTTAAACAGAAGTTTGTTTGTTTGTTGTAAAGCGCCGTAATATGCTTTTCGATTATAATCATACTTAATAGAATTCTGATTGGTGTGGCAGTATTTTGTTTGCATTATTCGCACTAACGAAATCGCCCATTGAGTGCACTGAGTGAATAGTTTGTTTATGTTTGCATTATTCGCACTAACGATATCGCCCATTTAGTGTACGTGAGTAAATAGTTTGTTTATTTCTACAGCTATATGAAGGCGGCCTGTAAATAATCGAGTCTGGACCAGACAATCCAGTGAACGATATTGTGAGCACCGAGCCTGACAACCGATCCATTTGTCGCCAGTTCAGTTTGCTGGGGACCTATTCTAACAGGGGGCCCGTGAAGATCCGGGGTGGAATAGGTCTTCAGCAACCCATGCTTGCCGTGAAAGGCGACTATGCTTGTCGTAATAGGCGACTAACGGGATCGGGTGGTCAGGCTCGCTGACTTGGTTGATGCATGTCATCGTATCCCAATTGCATGGATTGATGCTCATGGTGTCAATCACTGGATTGTCGGGTCCATACTCGTTTATTTACAGACGTGCCATCATATAGCTGGAATATTGCAGAGTGAGGCGTTAAACAACAAACAAACATAAACAACAAACAAATCTTACGCGCAATCCCGGGGGGGGGGGGGGGGGGGGCAGCTCTAAAGGGTGCATGCACTGGATGACATGGTGTTCTCAATTCCGTGCAAATCTGGTTTTAATATGAATGTTGACATCACACTGTCGGTACGACAGGCACGTTATTTCAGCATTAGACAACCAGCAGCCATGTTGCTACATACAACTCACTACCTCTGTCACAATCTGTTACTCCACTGCATTCACACACACACACTCTCGTGACTTTTGGCGGGAATTGTAATGATACCATTTCGCGCTAGTTGAATCATTTGGAAATACCTGCTGATTATCTTACCTCTGACTCATGATGTTTTTACCTGTACGGACTCGCGATCGGAAGGGTCATCTGGTGTACTGTTGTCTGGTTAGCCTTGAGGGGTGGAAGAGGTCGGGGGGGGGGGGGGGGGGGGTGTCGAGTGGATGTTCGGTGACAACTGTGATCCGCTGTGCCAGGGAATAATTAGGTGTTAGAGAGAAGTCATATCTCACGTAAAGAGGTGTTCGCTTTTCAGGGTTAATAGGGGTCATCTGGTTTGTATGTAGGGGACATTGCTTTGTTTGTCAAACCGGAGAAGGTCTCGGATGGCAATATAGAGATATAAATTATTTTGCTCTCCGTCTTCGGATGTTCTACACCGTCTTTGATCTGTATGTTAAAGAGTTAATCAGTATACGTTACAGTAGTTCTACCAAGGGTGTGGAGGGGTTGACGTATATTTTTTATAGCCTTGCACCAAATATCTGGTTCTCGGAAAATATAAACTTCACGTATATGGACATATTGGTAGAATAATTTGGAACCTGTGTACCTGTGAACTCACAACTTTCCGCACAAAAAAACCCCAAATTACATGAAAAAATCCGCCGATAATTAACCCAATTATTTGTTAAACAAATAAAATGACCTATGCTTGAAGTGGATCCTTATGTATAAGAATTACAAATGTATTTCAATCACTTCTTGTTTAAACAAATGCATCTTCCGGAGGCAAGAGAGTTAACTGACTGAAACAGTCCAGTTTCCACTGGTAGATGAAAAATGTGAAAATCTTAAATCTTTTCGTAGGGGACAAATTGTGCAACCAATATTCTGTCCACAAGTTCTTAACAAATTGTTGTCAAGATGCGAGTCGTTTTACTTTCAGTTCGTGTTTGCTGAATAGTAAGCCTTGTACTAACGTCAGTGTAGGAAATCAATGTTTGTTTTTTGCCGCGCTCAGCAATTGTAACGCGTAGTCCATCAGGGGTGTAAGTTTCAAAGAGCTAGAGGGATGTAGGAGTGATTTTGTTTGTTGTTTATGTTTGTTTGTTGTTTAACGCCGCACTCAGCAATATTACAGCTATGTGACGGCGATCTGTAAATAATCAAGTCTGGACCAGACAATCCAGTGACTGACATCATGTGCATCGATCCAGGCAATATGGATACGATGACATGCATCAACCAAATCAGCGAGCCTGACCACCCGATCCCGTTAGTCGCCTAATACGACAAGTATGGGTTGCTGACGACCAATTCTACCCCGGATCTTCACGAGTTTTTCCCGGGTTAGGAAGCCTATAGTCTACAGAGAATTAATTGACATGCTGGATCAACAATCATTTCTACGCAGCCATGGTTGATTCACACATCACTAAGTTCAGTTCAAAACCATCTTTACCCGTTTCTACACGGCTTAGCTTAGTGGGTACAGCGTTCGCTCGCCGAGTTGAAGACGCCGGTTCGATTTCGCAATGTGTGAAGAACAACGTTCTTACCCGCCGTGGTATTCCTGGAATATTGCTCATGCTATGTTGCTAAACAAAAGATACGGTAAGGCCACACAAAATTGGGCATCTTCGCGAGGCAAGGGCGTTGACTGACTATAAAAGTCCAGTGGAAACTGGAGTCAGTTAACGCCCTTGCCTCGGGAAGATGTTTGTTTGTTGTTTTACGCCGCACTCAGCAATGTTCCAGCTATATGACGGAGGTCTGTACATAATCGAGTCTGGACCTGACAATCCCGTGACTGACATCATGAGCATCGATCCACGCAATTGGGATCAGTGACATGCATCAACCAAGTGAGCGAGCCCGACCACCCGATCCCGTTAGTCGCTTCTTACGACAAGCATAGTCGGCTTTTACGACAAACATGGGTTGCTGAAGATCTATTCTACCCCGGATCTTCACGGGTCCCTCGGGAAGATGAAAATTGGTTTGTTATGGAACAAATCTTAACTTTATGTTTCATTTCGATTTCCCAATCACACCAACCAATTCTAAGAATTGTACTAAATAAAAGACGTAGAGACTAGAGAGTATGTTTGTGTGGTGAGCATAAAACACAAACTGCACTGAGTGTCGTAAGAACGGGTTGCATATAAATGTGCAACTTCGAAATAGAGTATAAGAACAATATACGGAACCAGAGCCGAATTTAGCATGCACATTGTGGGTGATTAGTGTGTGAGTTGGGTTTTACGTTGCTTTTAGCAACATTCCAGCAATATCACGGCGGGAAACACCAGAAATGGGCTTCACGCATGTGGGGAATCGAACCCGGGTCTTCGGGGTGAAGAGCGAACCCTTTAACCACTGGGCTACCCCACCGCCCCTGTCAATGTTGAAAAACATTAAATATTTTTAGGTGGCCAAATCACGTATTAGTCAGGGTATGTAAATATGCATCAATAGCTTGAGTTATGGGTTCAAAAAACATTACAGCAAAAATTCAAGACGACTGTCTTTTTTAACCCCCTTCTACTCCTTGCTGGGGCATGGTAAGATAGAGTTCAATTCTCAAGGTCAAACGAAATAATTGGAATTAATACGACGGACAAACAATCGAAACCCACACTGACACTTTTTCTTTTTCTATCATTTCCACAAAATTCACTTATAAACTGGTATCGTGTATCCAGGTAACAGGACGATAACCAGGTGACGGGAATCAAGGTCACGTCGTTAAGCAAAATAATTGCGGGTTACCTTCAGTCCTAGGATCACGTCCAACTTGTTGACAATAGGTAAGATATAAATATCACGCACCTGGTATTACCTGTAATTAAGATTACCTGGGACACTCAATATGGTCGCGCTTGATTGACGGGTCCAATTAGTGTACCGCCCCCACACTGGGACATGTGAAGGGGCTTATTTCCGGTATGTACCATCGAAATTGACAATGCATGAAAACACAAACATACGAATAGAATGGGAATGTGTCATCTCTCACTGCTAAAAAAAAGATGGGGATACGTCATCTCTCACTGAAAAAGTGAAAGGTTTAGTGTACTGCAAATGTGTTAGCGAGAGAACGAATGTTTTTTGTGCAGAGCCAGCGACATAACAGCTGCATAATTCTCAATAGAAGCTAAGAACCACATTATAGTTTAACTATAGTAATATGTAAGAATCGCGTGGTCCCTAACTTCTTTTGAGAGGTATATATCAAGGAGGTCTGTAAATAATCGAAGTTGGGCCACGCAAAATATCAGTTGATAGCGATTCCGGGTAGAATTGGTCTTCAGCAACCCATGCTTGCCGTTAAAGGCGATTGACGGGATCGGGTAGACAGGCTCTCTGACTTCGTTGATGCATGTCATCGTATCAAATTGTGTGGATCGATGCTCAAACAACCATTAGTTGATAGCAATCAGCTGGATCGCACAATGACCATACAGATAACCACCCGACGCCCTTAGCAGTCCACATGGGGACGTTTATTGTACGTATGCCCTATGTTGACTGCAGGAGAGGGGGTTAACGTCGCTTTCTATGGTGGTCGAGAGGGGACCTCACTTTCTCGACTTCGGTCGCGAGATTGCTAGCAAGCGATAACACGAGACGAGAAAGCATATTGTTGCGCGAAAATATCGCTTTCTCGTCTCGTATTATCTCTTTATCGCAATCTCACTATAGCTTTGAACGTTATTTTCGTTAAATCAAAGCTTGTCCACTTGTGAAAGCAGCCAAAATCCATGTATAGAGCAGAGATTCAGAAGTTTAATAAACGCACGAGCATGGCGGACCAAGGGTGATAATCGGTAAAAAAGCGGATCCGAACAAACAACAACCAGAGAAAGAAAGGACCCAAATTTGCAAGGCGAATTTCGTCACCTCACCCTTTTGTCCGTCTTGTTTGTCCAAATGATTGTTATTACTGTTCTTTTTTACCCGTCTGGCAATTGCCGACACGATATAGAAGCAGAGGCACCAAGATCTATTTATATCAGACCTCCTCTCTATCATTTTCAGATTTCCGTATTTGGTTCGAGAAGGCAATGGCGGCGAATTTTGTGACGTCACTGATGACCCGTCTGAGGGGAAGAGGCCAAAAGAAGAGCCCGGATGAGAAGAAGAAGAGACGTTCATGTATAGTCAGCTGGTTCTCGACCTCCGACCTGGATAATGTCGATGAAGATTCTACATTCCTATTCGACGATAGTGGTCTTGACGTCACATCCGGTCCAAGATCCCCGTCAAGGAGAGACCGTGATTCTGGCTATATTGGCAGGTAAGATAGGCACGTTTTATCGTGTTTCGAGTATAATGTCAACACCATGAGTTATAGCATAAAATCTGCAAGGTGAAAACGAACCTGGAGCAGATAAACCAGTACACGAAAGTGTGTTTATTTGTTTGTTTATGTGTTTGTTTGTTGTTTAACGCCGCACTCAACAATATTCCAGTTATATGACGGCGCTCTGTAAATACTCGACGGCCTGGGCCAGACAATCCAGTGATTGACATTATGAGGATTGATTTACGCAACTGGTATAAAATGGCATACATTAACCAAGTCAGCGAGCCTGACATCCGATTCATATAGTTGCCTCTTATAAGCGAGTGAGTTAAAATTTAACGTCGCATCGGCATAATTTCAGCTATTTAGCGACGAAAGCAAGTTCATATATACAACTGACTCGTGAATACAAAGTTATATTTTAAATTGTTTTTGTCGAACATATTTTATAACAATATTATTGAAAACTGCTGTCGCCTCTCACGACAAGCGTGTTGGTGAAGACCGATTCTAGCTCGGATCTTCACAGGTCGGACGATGTGAGCGTCGATCCCGGTACCTTAGGGAACAATGGTGTTTTCAGTCAGCCGCCATTGTTGCCACATGATCATCATTTGGGAGATGAACCTTGTGTGTTTTCAGTTTAGAGGTTGTATTGGAAATCGGACGCGATAACGTGAAGTTTCGAATTTGAAACATTTACAAGTATCGAATCTACGTTTGAAACATCATTAGGTTTATCTCCATTCTTCCACGACACAATGACAAACAAACGCAAAACTCTTTGATGGGAGTGGAAATGATGAATGATTTGCATCGGCTCAGCCTAATATTTCCAGTAGTTGTTGAAAGGGCGAATTCAGGATCAGTGAAGATCAGTTTTAATCTGCATACATCATGTTTGCTTCATGTACCCAAACTATATTTTCACTATAATACTTACACTAATGCCATGCGGAGGCATATATCATGTAAGCATCATTCATACTGACATCTCTTGAGAAAATGAAGCGACCTTCGTAATGTTTTGTTCTGAAATATACACCACTATTATGACGTTAAAATGGACCGCCTCCATTGTCCAGTGGTCTAGTGGTAGAGCGTCCGCCCGTACGATCCCCGGCCGCGTCATAACAGAAGACGTATACTGTGTCTGAGTGGGGTATTCATGTTAAACTGCGGCATGGTATCTCAGTGAGCTAGCACTATAAATCGGCATGAGTACGGACTAGTACAAGCAGCCACACACACGCGTACATGCGCGTCGCTAAAAAAGTGCAATAATCTTGGACGCGACGTTACACCCCATTTCACCTCACCTATGACGTTAAAAAGGTCTACAGGTGGGATGTATGAGCCTTGTGACTAGCCAAAAGTAGAGGGGTGTTGATGTTACTGTACAATACACTCTCTAACTATGAAATATATTGCCACACTGGCTATAACTAATGAAGGATCCGCAGCACCTCATTTAGCAACGTTAAAGAAGTAACATCAATAGTTCTTCTTCTGAATATAATATTTTTTTCGCGGTAGTGCGGTAGTGCGGTAGTTTATGGATGTCAACTACTTTGTTATGAGGGCCACAGCGTTTCTGAGTATAGTGAGTGAGTGAGTTTGGTTTTACGCCGCTTTGAGCAATATTCCAGCAATATCACGGCGGGGGACACCAGAAATGGGCTTCACACATTGTACCCATGTCGGGAATCGAACCCGTGTCTTCGGCGTGACGAGCGAACGCTTTAACCGCTAGGCTACCCGACCGCCCCGTTTCTGAGTATATACTTCATGATGAAGGAGTAGGTATATACTCCGAAACGTTTGTTCCTCGTAATAAAGACGTTGACATTCATAAATTCTTTTCCTCAGAAGTAAAATATTTAGAAAACAAAAAGACATTATGTTTTCACGTTTTCCTCTTTCAACTGATAATATCTGAATATAACGCTTTCTTGGCAGGTTTTCCAGTCATGAAGATGTTTGCAGCGGGTGGATTCTGGAAGACTCAGTATGCATCGACCTCGAAAGAGGGGAAGTCATTACCTGTTTCAATCCTGAACAGGACATGATCCGAAAAGCTGAGTCTCTCTCCAGCCTTGTACGCTGTACAAGCATCCAAGACAGGTCATTGAAGGTCACACGTAAGCGACGTCAGAATATGGCCAAACGAAATCGTCGAAACAAGTACTTATCTTTCAAGAAGGCCATCTTCCCAGATGAAGGTATTGACGTCACTTCCGGTGAAGGATGCACAACAGATGATTCTTCCGATGAGATAGTTGAACCACCCATGGAGAAGAAAATTTCTCCGACTGAGAAAAGAAGAAGCAAGAAGGCCCTTGACGATTATTCTTCCGATGAGGTGGTAGAACCACCCAAGGAGAAGAAAGTTTCCCCAAATGAGAAAAGAAGAAGCAAGAAGCCCCTTGACGTCATCGTCCGTCAGAACAGCGTTCAGAAGAAGTCTTGGGAAATCAGACGTCGTCGGAAACAGGAACTCCAGAAGAAGAGGCGATCCGCAAACCTTGAAGCCAGTCCTGATGCTGCTAGAGTGGAGTGAGATGGACCCTCTGGACAACAAGTACAGTCAAGGGATGAGGTGATGCTACGGCCTCACGGCGTTTTGTGCTGTGGGCGTTTGGCTCCATTGCCCGGACGATGGAGGTGAAGTTTTGTTTGTTTGTTTAACGTCAGAAATAGTACAGCTTTATGACGGTAGCCTGTAAATAATAGTCTGGGCCATTCAAACCAGTGATTGATATTATGAGCAACGTCATCGGGGTAGGATGGCACGCGATCAACCAAATCACCAAGCCTGACACCATCCATATAGTCGCCTCTTACGACCAGCTTAGTTGCCCAGAGCATCTCTAACCCGGATTCCCCCTGAAATGGACATGAAGTATGATGGTACAATGTTGGTAAACGGACGGAAGTAGGAGGAGGATTATTGCCTTTCTGCGGAGGCATTTTGGATTGTACTCTTTGACTGCAAACAATACAGCAGGATATGTATACAGAGTGGCATGCCATTGGACAATGTGCAGCCCCATTTATTTAAACACTTTACTTATCTGCTAACTCACATGTTGTAGTACTGGTGTATTAAAATGTAATAGCTTAATTCCGTAGAGACAGTGGCGTTGGGCAGGAGATAGAGCGGCCTATTCCCTTTGAATTGGTAACATTGGTAACGAAGCTTTAAAGTATGATGTGAGGGACGTTAACAAGGACAGTGGCACGTCCTAATGATAGAGGACGTTTAGTTACTTCATTCAGTTTGTTTGTTTGTTGTTTAATGCCGTACTTAGCAATATGACAGCGGCCTGTAAATAATCGAGTCCTGACCAGACAACCCAGTGACTTACATCATGAGCAATTGCGTAGATCGATGCACACTGGATTATCTGATCTAGGCACGATTAATTACAGACCGCTGTCATATATTGGAATATTGCTGAGTGCAGCCTTAAACCAAAAACAAACAAACAAACTGGAGCATCGATCTACGCAATTGGGATAGGATGACATGCATCAACCAAGACACGGAGCCTGACTACCGAGTGTTTGGAACCGTTTTAGTGGAAGAAGGGCAATACCGATCTATGTTTCCTTGTGGGATGTTCACATTCTTGTGGGGACCTGTGGGTAACTAACTTAACTGTCTGGAGAAGACAAACCAGTGATGTATATCATGAGCAGCGGCTCTCGCCGTCGGGTACGATGACACGCAATCAACTAAATCACCAAGCCGGACCAACCGATTCATTAGTCATTTCTTACAAATATTCCATCCTGAAACCCCAGATGAAGCGCCTTATAAAGGTCTCTTATAGCAGAAACACCGTTACCCGGGACCTCCCGATGCTCCGAAGTCATTTACAGACAAGTAAAGATTTGAGTATTGAGTTATATACCAAATTGTCAAAGCTTATAAAATAACCGTTTTGGTGTTGACACGAAGTGGTTTCAATTTCAATAAAATCAATTTAAACTCAACATCTAACTTACTTTTCTAACAGAACTTCTTATGGAAAGTGAAATCATGATTTATTTCAAGGACTGAAAGAGTTTGATATTTCTTCAGATACATCTTCTTTTAGATTATTAGACATCAATTTTCAACGTTTAATGACTTGTTCTCGTGAGCCATTTCTCTCTCGTCCAACCCAGTGGTTGATATTATGAGGAAGAGACGTAATCAACCAATCACCCAGCTTGACCACCCGATTAACATTCTTGTCACCTCTGTACACACATACCCTGTAACCACGTGGGTGTGTCAGTGCTCATGCTCCCAGGAACAAGTTCTCATGGCCCAGAACTGCTTTTTGGGTGAGTGAGTGATAAGAAATATCGGAGAGTGAGTGAGTGACATGAAATTTTGGAGAATATTCCTCTGTTATCGCGGCAATTTGACCAGCTGATAGTGTTTGTCATTGTCATCTTCCATTTGAAATTCCCCAATCCAGATATTGATGCTGATAGATGAAACACAAGGCATAGGTGACTGGGACCATTAGTGAGTGAACGAGTGAGGTTTTACGGACCATTTAGCAAAATTGCCTTGTGTGAAAAGCACGTTTCACCACGAGGCTTTCCTGTCGCCTCTGACCAATTTTTGTCATTTAACAGCATAAGGTAACAGTCAAGTCAATTATTGAAATCTTTACAGAAAGATATGCCCAGTATACACATACACATCAGTCTTGGATACATAACGCTTCTCTATCACTGGAACCAGTTTAAGCAATGCTGTATTGTCCATAGTTCATACACTGAGCATCACTGGAGGTAGGGCATACAAGGCCCTTTTGAACCTCGGGTATTGACAATCACTGAACGCACTGCATACAATACAGTATTGACTTTGGGTCATAAACTTGATATAGTGTATAAAACATCATATATTGACCATCCACTAACCAGGATTTCAGACTGGTCCAAACAATCTTCCCGGGGAAAGGGAGGCAACTGACCGCAACAGTCCAGTTTCCGCCCTTGCCGAACTAGGCTGGAATTCAGGCGTTATATTTTGACTGGACTAACGGGTCTATACATAGTCCAATCAAACTGGCGTAACAAAATCGACATCCGATTCGTAAACTGAGTTCAGATTTCGGTCGATTGCAGGATTTGCAAAGCATGTGTACCATAAACTTAGCGTCAACAGATATTTTCCAAATCTTTTCGGGCTTTTATTCAAGATGTATTTGATGCACTTCACGAAAGAAGATCTTGATCTTGAATATAGATCTTGATTGGCGATCAGGTCGTCTTCACAGGGTGCCGCCATTTTGTTTGAAGCAAATGCAAGTGATATCAGAGTGGGAATCTGATTGGTCAATAAGAGGGACATAGAAGGGACATAATAGACACTGGTGGCACTACGATCAAACCCAGAAATTCGGCAAGGGTGGTCACTGGACTTCTGCAATTAGTTAACTCCCTTGCCTCCGGAAGTTGAGTCCAAACTGGTCAGTACAAGGAATCCAACCTGGACAATGCATGAAAATACAAACACCATGTATACACTCAAACATCTTCAGAGCAGACTAAATTTTAAATAATAACAGAAACCACCATGATTGTGAAAGGAATATATGGAACTTTATTCATAAACAAAATCCATTTTTTATAAAATTACACCATTTTCTTGTAAAGCAAGCATCAAACATCCACATCACTGTAACTTATAGCAACAGAAATCAATGTTCCTCTATATTCATATTCTATAGGAATCAAATAGTCTATAACAGCTGTAACTGATATTTTCATCATAACAAATCGCTGTATAACCCCTTTAATTTTAGTATAATCTGGAATTCACCTCAACAATAAAACATCACCAAATATATCAGAATAAAATCATACTTAATACACATTTTCACAAAAACATGCATGAAAAATATAAAATTGTGATCTGTAAAGGTAGACTATTATTATTGATATGATATTGGATCCACTAACCCGAAATATTACAAAAGTAAGATAAATTCAAAAGAAAACAAAGAATTCCTTCTCTTCCTGCAGGACAAAGAAAGCTGCAAAGTGACTTGGGGGGTCAACTATATTTTCCACTTCTATCTACGACCTGTCCTATGTCAATAAACTCATTTTTTCTTTCATATGGTTTCTCAGAGAAATTTTTTAATCATGGAGGGATGAAACAATATATCCTCAATTAAAATTTTAATATCTCTAAGTAGCATCTTGGGCACTGAAGCATCAAAAAAGATGAAGCAGGTGCTTGACAATGGAGCCAGCATCTGTAACAAAACATCCCATTGAAATAATAAAGATGTTGAAATCTATACGTCAACTCAGTCTTCATTTCACTTTAATTGTATTCCAAATTTTGCAGGTTTGAGTGAGTTGATCCATTAACTAGTTAATGAAATATAGTGCCCAAAGGACAGGGAAACAAGAGTTGTGGACATTTAGTTTTCTAAGAATGTTCTGTCATATAACAGCATATGACGAATATAATAAAGGTCATGATAAATATATACATATTGCTCCTACAGCAAGCACTACATTTCTAATTTGTCCATGGCTACCAACAGGTATTAGAAAAATGGGATTTGATATTAAGAATCTGCTTTTGTCTACATGCCCTTCAAGTAATTGTTTCAATCTGCACAAAATTCAAGGAATATACCCACTGCGAGTATCCTCTAAATAATTATAAAATGAAAACATTTCTCTAAGATGGTTCTAAAATGATTACTTTGAGTATTTCTATCTAAAATTCGTTATTGTTTAAATGACAGTTGTGAAATATGACCTCAGCACTGTACAAAGGGAGGCAAGCACTGCATGTGATGGAAACATGGATAAGGCACATTGTACAGGGGAGATAATTAGACAACGCAGTAACTGGCATACCATTAATTAATGATTCCAAGCACAATCTTAGCAATGTGACTCACACTCTCATACAGGAAACAGGAAGACTATACTCTATTACACTCTCTGCTTGAACATTATTACAACAGACAGAGCTACATCTTCCTGAGGCAAGGGAGTTAACTTACTTAAGTCCACTTTTCACCCTTGCTGAACTAGGCTGGAATCATGGAGTTATATTTTGGCTGGACTAATTAGTCTATGCATAGTCCAATCAAAATCGTGTAAAAAAAATCAACACACGGTTCGCCAAAAACATGGCATCGTCAGTCGATAGCAGGATCGGCCTCCTGAGTGTTGACACGTGTTTTCAAAATGTCTCCATGTTTTTAATCAAGGTGCTCAAGTGATTTCATGTACTTTGCGAGTTAAGACCCACTTTATTACAATAAAGATGTTGATTATCAATCAGATTGCCTTTATTGGGCGCCACCATTTTGTTTGAAGCAAATCAAAGTGATATGAGAGGTGGAATCTGATTGGTCCATAGGGAGGGATGTAGAAGGGATATAACTAACTTGTAATCGCCACTGGTGGCGCTACGATCGAGCCATGAAATTCTAGTATAGTTCGGCAAGGGTGGAAACTGGACTTTTACGATCAGTTAATTCCCTTGCCTGGGGAAGATGCAGCGCTGAGGACCCTTCATTATACTGGGGCCGAAGAAACACCAACTAGTGCGGCAATTGTTATGCTACATCATGTGACCTATACTGCTCAGATTTGGTGAACCAGATTTACATATTCTGTATACATGTAACTTCAAGTGCAATAAAATTATTTCAGATATTTTCATATTGATAGGTCTATGTGTTTTACAGTCTAACAAAAATGTTTGTCTGAAAGGATTCATACTCGTATAAATAATAATAATTATTTTCTTTCGATTAGAACAGATATTACGCTGTTTGATTTTGAGCTGATTGCCATGTATAATTAACATGCCAATATCGCCACAAAAACAAATTCATATTCTGATAATTGACAATGTCTAATGCTCAAGTTCAAGTGCCGTTAGGTAGGTTTTTCAATCAGAAAGCATGATTTGAATCACTATCAACAGAATCAACACCGGAAATATTGCATGATTCAAAACAAACAGACTAGAAAACACATAAAAAAGTTTGTGAAAGTCACAATCACAAAATAAAATCAAGACCCTCCTTCACCCTGTGTAAGTGTGTAAGTGTGATTGCACATAGGGTTTATTGGATTGATGCACATTGCACAAAATTGCACAAAAAATTATCATAAGCATTCATCAAATATTTGCTACCACTGATTACAACTATCAAAAAATAATTCCTTAAATGATGTTGAAAGTTCTAAGCGATTGTGAGCCAAACCCATGTGCATAAGGAAGGGATGAGAGATGCAGGCTTAGCACCACTTATAACAGCATCATATATACTACTCAAAAGAAGTTAGGGAACACCCAATATTTTCATATGACTATTGTAAATCTGTATCTGTCATGGCCATGACAGATTAATGATAGTCATCCGAAAAAATAGGGTGCTCCTTAACTTCTTTTCGAATAGTACATGTCAGTTTAAAGTTGCAGAGACATCGATGTGATGCAGATGTACATATTTGCCACTTCTGTGAAACCAACAAACCATGGTGCTGTTGGTATTACTGACAGATGATATGGGGTCAAATATGGATTCAAACCAAAGATCAGCAGATTCTGGTACAACTAAGGGAGACAACTCTGCACAGCGAGATAAGGCATGTTAGACCACTGGGATGCATATGAACCTGTCCCATTTACTGAAGCCTGCTTACATGAGAGAATGACAGAAAAATGCAAGCACCGTGCAACACAGAAGCAACAGCGAGATGTAAGTAATACATTATGACAGTAGACAAGGTGAATTTCTTCTCTTTTTATAAAAGAGACTATCCATCAAAATTCTTGCAAAAATATATTTTAGAAATTAAATAATATTTTTGACATAAATGCATGCATATATTAAGTTGACAGTGGCACTTTTTCGTTTTAACTCAATTCAAATCCATTTTCAAGAAAATTAAACATGTTATCCGATAAACTCCAAATCATTTTCAAAATACTTTCTGTGAAGTTTTTATGAAGTTTCAAATTGATTTTAACTTTCCACGATATACAGTTTTTCATTGGACTTGAGGCTGTTCACATGACTGGAAAACTGACGTTCATAAGTGAACAAAAAACACAAGTTGACATTCATGTTTTTCAAGTGACTCTATTTTCTTGAAATGATGTAACTTGGATGACGACTTTCCTGGATTGTTGGTTACATCAATCTTGTGCTGGCTAATAATCAATATACATCTTGCAGTGTCAAATCATTGATTAGATTGTATTTATCTATTAATCTATCTATAATCACAATCTATCAAACACTATCTATTGCGATAAATTAGGATTAAAAAAATAAATAATTTTTTATCATTATTAACACCATAAACAAAGTTAAACGTTTGGGAAGATTCTAAATATATACTGAATAGCAACAACAATTACATGACTTGCGAGAATGCAATGGTTACATAAAAAATGAAACTATCAAATCTAAGTTTTATCTAAGATCTGTCACCATTAGCATAACCATACTTGATGCAGCAGATTTGGAAAGTTTCAAATGATAATTATTTCCCCAACCAAAAAGTGTAACAGCTGAAGCATTCTAAAAACATTGTTCAATACATGCTGAAGGTGTTTTCTGGGAACTCTACATGCATATCAATGTCGTTGGTCCTTACTGAGGTTGAATACTTGTAGAAATCTGTCATTCATATACAGTACCCCTATTGACTGGAATGATTAATTCATACTAAACCACATGACATTGTAACAATGGCAACTACCATCGCAACTTTCATAAATGTATATGATTCATGAATATTCAATCATCATCATCATCATCATCATCATTAGAGGAAAGGAGGGATTTGAAGACAGTCGTTTCAATGAAATTTGGTATTTAGAAATTATCATCATCCTTATCATCATTAGATAAAATGTGGGATTTGTAGACAGTCGTTACAAATGAAATCCACCCAAGAAGAGTATTCTCATCAGGAGCTCATGTTTAAAAATAATCTTGTTTTTTTATTCCTTCGTCTCAGAAGGCAAAAACTATATTCAAACTCATTAACAACCATTGTGGCATAGTTTGGACAAGGAAAGATTAATCTTTAATGTCAATCCAGACATTCAGAAAAGTAATATTACAACAACAAAAATTAAAAAACAAAGAAACATGATTTCCCAGAATTATTTTTTGGACCTTTCATATAGAGTGAGTGAGTGAGTTGGGTTTAACGCCGCTTTTAACAGCATTCCAGTTATATCATGGTGTGTCAGCTTAATGTGGGAGGAAAGCCTGAAGTGATGCAGGTCTCAGACGTTTACCACTTTGGTGAAACCCACGAGCACGGGTATGGTGCTGACAAACCTAGAAACATAATCGGGGCGAAGCGGGATTCGAACCCACAATCATAGGTTTCTGGCGTGTTCAAGGGACGCAACTCTGCACAGCAAATCGCGGCGCCTGAGACGACTGGGACACCCGTGTCCCCGCAACAACTAAGAATGGACTTCAGATTAGTTAATCCTCAGAGGGGAGAATGTTCAAAAATAATTTACAACCAACTCCATCAAAGCAGTCCATCAAAGTTAGCCTCAGTACTTTTCAACCACCCCTTGTATAGCCAAAGTGAGTATTCTTCAATTCGGACAGATATGCACATTACTACACAAATGTACTGGATAATGACAAACGTTTAATCTCAGAAAATATTTAAAGATTTTTCTTTTTTACCATAGACTAAAAAGGAGCCAAGAGAATCTCTTGATTTTCTGAAAATGAAGAAATCTTGCCGAAGTATGGAAGATGCAGTGCAGAGTTTGGGATATTTTTGTTTTAAGGTCTGTATGAGACGAACTGGATACAAGCTCCATTAATTTAGAAACATTCTGCCCCTTTTCCTAATCGCAAATCTGTTACCACTCATCTTATTTGACATATTTGGCACCTGTTACCAGACTCCTGGGCCCACTTGCACAAAGTGATCTTATGGCTAAGACTATCGTAAGCCTATGTTTAAGTATGGGAGTTTGATCATCTTAGCGCTAAGACTATTGTAAGCCTATGTTAAAGTATGGGAGTTCGATCATCTTAGCGCTAAGACTATCGTAAGCCTATGTTAAAGTATGGGAGTTACGATCATCTTAGCGCTAAAACTATCGTAAGCCTATGTTAAAGTATGGGAGTTTGATCATCTTAGCGCTAAGACTATCGTAAGCCTATGTTAAAGTATGGGAGTTACGATAATCTTTGCGCTAAGATCGCTTTGTGCATGTGGGTCCTGGTAAGTACAGTTGAAACAACCCAAGAAACATACATGATGTTAGTTTATTAAGTTTGGCTATGTGCAACTTGGCCACGTAATCTGTAAAACAAATAATAAATGGTCCTTCCAAATAAATTAAATTAACATAATAAAAATAAATGTAAATATATGCGTTAAAATGTGTAGCAACATTGAACGTGTACATAATAGTATATGATATGAATCAAATGACAGTTCCGGATATGAAACAGACCAATCTTGTGACACCGATATGTTTGTTAACAAGAACCGTTCCTTATTTCTAATGATATGAAAAGGTTCAGAACAATCAAAGTCTACTTGTTGCGATAAAACAATTACTCCTAATGAAGCTTACTTATACACTGACTACAATGAAAATACGGGTAAATCACATATTTTGATTAGCATAAAAAACATCCTGAGTAAACCTCACACATTAAGACAATACTCCAGTATTAGACCCAGCAGCTGTCGACATTTGTTTTTTCAAGACTGGTTCAGAGGACTAATTCAAACCTGTTTTCACTTATCTTCAGAGTTTGTAGCTAGTCCTGCTTGAAGAGACAAAAATGTTTACTATGCTTACATCTTCTGTTTTAAGGACCAGTTCAAAAGTTTGATGTTGGTTAAAAAACTTCCTTCCTTATTCCTTAATTTTAAGAATCACCCCCCCACCCCCTCCAAATTAATTCTGAAAATGTTGAATCTCAGAGTTTAGTGGTCTCTTTCGTCACATTTCCGTGTTTCGCCCTGTCTTTTTGGAATGTTTATCCAATAAAGTTTATTTACTAGGTGTTGACAATCATTAGTAGGTTTTTCATAGATCAAATTTGTCATCATATATTACGCACTGTACTAGATGGACTACTGTCGGCAATGATAAAACCTGTTGAAAGACAGGATGTATTTATGTAACTTCTAACAGAATATGAATGAAAATAGGATTGGTTTAGTTCAGTTACTGTATAAAACACTGAGAAATCAGGTAAGATGACTTTGTCAGATGGAAAACTTGCAGGGCCATTAACTCCCCCACCCCTAAACTTAGGGAACTTAGGTTTTTTTCCGACATCAAACTTTTGAACTGGTCCTTATTCAGTGCCAATTTGTAGCAAAATTGAAGCACTGACAACAGGTTCAGAATTATGCTACTAGTCAATAAGTACTACCATCACTGGATTCTTACTTGTCCTCGGGACAATTAAGTAGTCTCAGGCTAGTGGACTAGCGTGAATTTCGAAGGCTGACTAGATGGTGAATTCAGGACACATGTCAAACCAGCTTCAATACTTAACAGGTTTGTGTACAGTATTCCTCCATCAACTGTGAATACATTGGGCTGTAGGGCTTGGAGAGGCCAAATCTACTACCCGGGTACTGACCCACTATTACCCAACTCTACCCAGGTACCCGCTGTAGGTCTGAAGAGTTTGGAACAAAACTTCTGATTGGTAATTGTTTTACTGCAGCCCTGGCCAAAACTATTTAGATACATGTATCAAACAATCAGATCATGTGAACACTGAAGTTGACTGAAGCTTTATCTTTACTCAAACATATACAAGTCAAAAGGAATGTGTGCATCGTCAGACAGAAATGTGAAAATTAGCGACTTGTAGTGTAACCACTGAGCTATTGTGATATATAACGTGACTATCCACGGGTCCGGGTAGTTCTGTGGGTACCCGGGTCCTACTCAGGACCCACGTGACCCCAGGACCCAAGTTACCTGTCCCAGCCCTATCAGGCTGATATGTGATGAATCGAGACACACTGATCCATTGACCGAGGTGATTCTAGTGTCAGAGCATCAACGGATGGATTATAGCTCATTACAAATATCCATGATATTCTTAATCTAAAGACTACTTCATGAATAAACATTTTTTGTACCCTCCCACTGCTTGACATTGACGCAATGTGTATGGCACGATGTCAAGAGTGAGTGAGTGAGTGAGTAAGTTGGGTTTAACGCCGCTTTTAACAGTATTCCAGTTATATCACGGCGTGTCAGTTGTGAGTGAGTTGGGTTTGACAACGCTTTTAACAATATTCCAGTTATATCGCGGCGTGTCAGCTTAATGTGGGAGGAAAGCCCGAAATGATGCAGGTCTCAGACGTTTACCACTTCGGTGAAACCCACGAGCACGGGTATGGTGCTGACAAACCTAGAAACATAATCAGGGCGAACCGGGATTCAAACCCACAATCATAGGTTTCTGGTGTGTCCAAGGGACGCAACTCTGCACAGAGAACTGCCGTGCCTTAGACGACTGGGCCACCCGTGCCCCCCCTGATGTCAAGAGAAATATGACATTTGGGTGATGAAAACTAAACACTCATCGGCTGATTACTCACTGGAAACAGGTCGTCACTAGTTTTGTTGGCTATAAATAGAGACTAAATCAGAAATCGGGGTATGTATTTACTAGTGATGGAGCATCCCTGTACACAGACCCATGAAGTACCGTACTCGACGTAATAAGCGCCCCGCTCTAATAAGCGCCCACGGCGATATTTGCTGATATATTGGCTAGTGAACAATCCCGATTGGCACCCCTTCCGATTGATCAATGTACACAAGACTTATTTATTCGCGTATAATACGCACTTCAGTGTTATTTGCATTCTTAATTATGGGAAATTAAATTCTGGAAAAATATATCTGTCGCATATTACAATTCAGTCTGTCAGCATAAACCACGAAATTTATCTTTCAACTCTGTTTTTTCCACCAAAATGATATTCTAATAAGAGCCCCCTATTTCTAATTTTGAAAGTGCTCTGGGCGCTTATAACGTCGAATAGGGTATTGACAATGATGTGAAACTAAGATATTTTCTGTAAACACAATGGTGTTTGAACAACGTGAATCAGAGTGAAATTCAAAAAATCAATGTAGGTAACACTAAATTCCACAAGTTTTGAGACCCCAAGAAAACTTCTTTCGACAAGCCGATCTGTAAGAGATTCTTTCGACAAGCCGATCTGAAAGAGATTCTTTCGACAAGCCGATCTGAAAGAGATTCTTTCGACAAGCCGATCTGAAAGAGATTCTTTCGACAAGCCGATCTGAAAGAGATTCTTTCGACAAGCCGATCTGAAAGAGATTCTTTCAACAAGCCGATCTGAAAGAGATTCTTTCAACAAGCCGATCTGAAAGAGATTCTTTCATAATGCCAATCCTACTGAACAAGGAACTGTAATGCTGGTGGCATTTCTCTTGAGAATTCAACATGCTGTTCATTTTCAGAGTAACAACATAACGACTAAAGCTGTTACAAATGTTATTTTGGAGATATCACACTTTCTTAGTAAAGTACAGAAAGTGTTATCCCAAACATAACATTTGTTCCATTTGCCAACTTTCTAAATGGCATCGTGTGTTCATGACTAAAGATGTTTATTGACTTTATTAGTAAAACCCCTGAAAAACAGATTTTGTTGGATTGAAAATCTGAAGATTTTGTCAAATAATTGACCACAAGACTTAAAATATTTGTCTGACGTAAACTTTTGAGCTGATTTCCCCTTGGCTAGGAATGCCAATAGATCTAAGTCCTGTCCCCTTAAATAGCTCCATAATGACTTGTTCAGATGATGCACACACACACAATACTGCATACACAACCATGACTATCACAAAACCATGAGTGCAGATATTAACCTTGCATGACTCGTCATACAGTTTCTAAACACTGGCGACAAGTGCTACAGGGAAGGTCATCGTTGAAGGGAGGTAACTCTTCCAGTGTTAATGCAAGGCAGTTGATCGGGAAGCAATAAGACAATGTTAAGCCATGGAGTACATGGTCAACAACAACCAGGAAATACCATTCTTGAACTTTCAACTAGCTATGAGGGGCTGGGGGTGGGGACCATCAAACTGGACTTTTTTCACAAAAAATGCATACATTCAAACTGAAACAAAAAAAATACAGACATAAATTCTTACTTGTGTCTTTTGATAAAAAAATATCAACACGAGTCTATAAAAATCTCTAATGCTTGCAAGGAGTTTTGACTTTTATTGACAAATGTTGATATATTTTATATAAAAAAACACAGGGTGGGATTCTAATTATCATCCAGCATTATTCTTCCAATTTCTTCAGTTTGTAAAAGTAATAACCAGTGTCTAGAGTGTATATATACAGGTAACCAGCTTCAGTGGCAGGGAGATTAGTGATGTCATTTGACTGTGACGCCATGGTAACCGATGTCACAATGGTCTGTAAAAAAAAAAGCAATGTAAAAATTGTTTCATACTTGAAAATCCCCGCCTTTTGCCCCTCAATAATATTATCATCTTGTTTTAACAATGGAACTTTGTGCTCGTTATTGTTGGTGACATACTAACCCCACTTGATCCTGTTGGTACCACTCTCCCCGTACTGTCACATGGAAGGCGGCTGCCCTATATCCATCGATGTGCGAAACTCGACACTTCAATCAGAATGTATATACCGTATTCGACGTAATAAGCGCCCGGGGCGCTCTCAAAATTAGAAATAGGGGGCTCTTATTAGAATATTATTTGGGTGAAAAAAAACATAGTTGAAAGATAAATTTTGTTGTTTATGCTGACAGCCTGAAATGTTTATGTACGACAGATATATTTTTCCAGATTTTAATTGCCCATAAATAAGGGTGCATATAACACACGTGTGCGTATTATACCGAATAAATAAGTCTTGTGTACATTGATCAATCGGAAGGGATGCAAATTCACTAGCCAATATATCAGCAAATATCGCCGTGGGCACTTATTAGAGCGGGGCGCTTATTACGTTGAATACGGTATGACTATTAGGTAAAAGAATCCCTCTCTAACATTTCTTGTTTATAAGTCTAGTTTGTATCTAAAAATAAAAAAAAAATTATATAGTGACACCATACAAGTGCTGGTAAACAAAAGGCAGCCATGTTACATTCAGAAAATAACCTTGTAAACTTTTAAAACTGATTATTTATCAGTGGAATAAGTTAATTATTTATTTCATTTTGTTTGTTTGTTGTTTAACGCTGCACTCAGTAATAATCCAGCTATATGATAGCGGTCTGTAAATAATTGAGTCTGAAGCAGGCAATCCAGTGATTGACATCATGTGCATCGAGCTGTGAATTGGGATACGATGACATGCATCAACCATATGCATCTAATGTGAAAAGTAACATGGGAAATTCCATGCATGAATCGAACCAGCCACCTCATGTTTTTTTTGTAACCCAGTGTTTTCACGGAGCATCCAGTGCAGGTGATGAAAGGGTGTTCAAGCTTACATGTCATGACTTCAGTTGTCTGCATGCTGCACATGTTCTTTCTCTCGCCTGCTGTGCTCGCATCTGTTTTATACCATGACTGTGGATTGTCCCATATCATGTTCTTTTCTCCTAATAACATAACTGATTCTGGAAAGACTGGCATTCAGGAAAACCTTTCTTTTCTCTTTCATCTCCATCATCTTCCTGTCTTCGTCAGCCATCATCCATGCCCCAAATCTACATGAATCCAAAACTTCCTCACAAGCAACATCCGAACTCATGCTAACTTACCCCGGTACATTTCTTCTTTCCTGGAAACAAACAATTACAACACAAGAACATTGGACTTCTGAAGCCATCTACCAAAGAACGTGCCCTCGTCCTCTGCCACAAGATATACAGAATGGATTTCTGTGTCCTTACGTAATATACAAAAGCAGTTATATCACAGCCAATTGAACCAGTTCACCGTTGTGTCATGTGTCTGTGTGTCCATTGTGTCCTGGCACACAAATATCCGTCAATCACAATAACAGCGCCATCTGGTGAACTAGTCTTCACTACGGAGGGTTGGCAAGCGTTTCTTCATCTCGAAGTAGGCTTCGAACCTTGATATGGCATAGTCCTGAAACAGGAACATAATCGTTTTGTTATTTCACAAGCAGATAATTCATATTGTTTGTCAGTTGTTTAACCCACACAATATTCCATAAGTCTGTGAATACTGTAAATCTTGAAATTAACGCGAGCGTGAATTAAATGCGAAAAATGCGAGTGGTCCTTGCTCACATTTTTAAACATCGCATTTATATCAACAATAAGAAATTTTGGATAGCAGAAATACCAACTTAGACATACACTGAAAACAAACAACTATGTATTCAACATCACTGTTTATTGAGCAGCACTTGTAATAAGTATATAAACAATGTCATTCAAACACTAATTACATCCTGTGAATTGTCACTGCTGGGGTCAAGACACGAGTTCAACTCACTTATGTCATCACTGATCACACCTGCAAGTCCTGACAGACGCAACACGGTGTCTTTGCTCTTTGCGACTGCGTCAAAGGCCGTCACGAGCCAGTGTGCATGTACTGTTTTAGCGGAAGTACTCAACTCAACGCTAATAAGCAGTGCTATTTGGTGTGTGATTGGATTAATGTAAGGTTGGATTAAGGTGAGGATTCTCCTGTAAACCTGACCGAGGACATTTTCTTTAGATATAAATCCACTGATGTTTGAGATATTGAGTCGCATTATTGACTAGGGGCCAGTGGCCCCTTCTTTTGGAGACGCATTAATTTCACAATTTACAGCAATCAACATGATCAAGTCTGGCATCAGCATCGATCTATACAATTGCGATATGATGACATGCATCAACCAAGTCAGCGAGCCTGACCACCAGATCCCGTTAGTTGCCTCTTGCGATAAGCAGGGGTTGCTGTAGACCAATTTTACCCGAGATCTTTTCGTTCTGCCCTTTTGCATGAAGATTGAACTAAGTCGATAAAATAGACGATAGAACAGCCAGGTCCATCTGGGAAAGAGCCAGAAGTTATGAGATCATCATTGGTGAAACCCACGAGCACGGGCATGGTGCCGAGAAACCTAGAAACATAATCAGGGCGAACCCTGGATTCGAACCCATGATAACTGGTTTCTGGCGTGCCTTTCAGAGCCTTAGATACTACCCATTAAGGGTGTGCAATATAACTGGTATATCGATATATTGCAATACGGCCTTCAGCAATACATGTATTGCAATAACACCCTTGCGTTTCAATATTCTCCGATACAGTCACAGAAGAATTAATATATAATTATATAAATTATATCTACTATCTTGATGCATTTAAATGGACTGGTTTCGTATTTAACCCTGCAAACGCTACACACTGTTTAAATTAACATTCCATACTGATGATGTAATAGGTATTCTCGTTTATCCATACTACTACTATCTTGGAGCCGAAATCTGATTATTAAATGAAGAAATACCATTTAAACAGTACAAATGTATATAATTTGGGCCCAATACATATTACATTATGTATCTCATATTGCGATATACTGCAATCCGATTTATGTGCCAATACGCAAACCCTACTACCCATGTCCAACCTTTAACACACCATTAGCTTGTAACCAAAATATTTTTTTTAATATGTGTGAGGTGAGGTGAAGTGAAATGGGGTTTAACGTCGAGTCCAAGATTATTGCACATATATAGCGACGTGCATGCACGTGTGTGTGTGTGTGTGTGTGTGTGTGTGTGTGTGTGTGTGTGTCTGCTTGTACTAGTCCGGACTGATGCCGATTTATAGTGCTAGCTCACTGAGATACCATGCCGCAGTTTAACATGAATACCCTACACTGACACAGTATACTGACTCCGAGCCGACCAGTCCTTGTTTTAGCCCCTTAATGCCGAGCACTAGACAGGGTAACAACAAGTACCATCTTTTAACGTCTTTTGGTATGACGCGGCTGGGGATCGAACCCCAGACCTTCCGCTCTCTGGGCGGACGCTCTACCACTAGACCACGGAGGCGGTCCTTTACTATGTGTGAGACATGGCTGTTTACTCACCCAATAACCGAACTCGATCTTGCAGGTCTCTGCTTGTATAATGGCCCATGTCCCCCACATGAAGTGGGACCCGAGAGCGTACGTATTTACTTCTATGTACATGGTCGCCAGCTCGGTCTCTGAAATGTCCTCTTCCGCACGTCCAAAACTTTTCAGATACTCTCGGAAAAAAGCGTACTGAAATAACACATGACACGGATTAGCTATAGAAGCTTTCATGTTGGAAATCATGGAATGTCATGATACGTATTATAAAGATGCTGATTCTTTCGCGTGCGATTACTGATATGACACAAAGTCAAGTCAAATCTAAAGCTACGTACTTGAACCAGTATACACACCTGTTTACTAGAGCCTGCCTGCTGTTTACTAGAACACACCTGCTGTTTACTAGAAACCACCTGCTGTTTACTAGAAACCACCTGCTGTTTACTAGAAACCACCTGTTTACTAGAACACACCTGCTGTTTACTAGAACACACCTGCTGTTTACTAGAACCCACCTGCTGTCTACTAGAACCCACCTGCTGTCTACTAGAACCCACCTGCTGTTTACTAGAAACCACTTGCTGTTTACTAGAAGCCACCACCTGTTTACTAGAACACACCTGCTGTTTACTTGAATCCACCTGTTTACTAGAACCCACCTGCCGTCTACTAGAACCCACCTGCTGTTTACTAGAACCCACCTGCTGTCTACTAGAACCCACCTGCTGCTTACTAGAACACACCTGCTGTCTAATAGAAACCACCTGCTGTCTACTAGAACCCACCTGCTGTCTACTAGAAGCCACCTGCTGTCTACTAGAACCCACCTGCTGTCTACTAGAACCCACCTGCTGTTTACTAGAACCCACCTGCTGTTTACTAGAACCCACCACCTGTCTACTAGAACCCACCTGCTGTCTACTAGAACCCACCTGCTGTTTACTAGAACCCACCTGCTGTCTACTGGAACCCACCTGCTGTCTACTAGAACCCACCTGCTGTCTACTAGAACCCACCTGCTGTTTACTAGAACCCACCTGCTGTTTACTAGAACCCACCTGCTGTCTACTAGAACCCACCTGCTGTCTACTAGAACCCACCTGCTGTTTACTAGAACACACCTGCTGTCTACTAGAACACACCTGCTGTTTACTAGAACCCACCTGCTGTCTACTGGAACCCACCTGCTGTCTACTAGAACCCACCTGCTGTTTACTAGAACCCACCTGCTGTCTACTAGAACCCACCTGCTGTTTCCTGGAGGGGAATCGGTCTGGAATGTGGTAGAACATGGGCTGCTCCGGGTTTGTGTAATCATAACACCATTCTATGAAGTGGTTCCCGATATCAAAGCCCCTGAGAACAGGAAATAAATATTCCTATTTAATTCCGAACAATATGGCACACGCTCGCTCTAACAATGCTACCCTGTTGTAGGAATAACCTTTTCAGCTCAACACTAACTCACAGCACGGAATTGTTTTGTTTCCTGGAGTGAGTGAGTGAGTGAGTGAGTGAGTGAGTGAGTGGCCTACGATACACACTATAATGCCTCTTATATATATACGAGAAAAAGTATTATGATGTAAAAAAGATAAATGTTTGAGCTATCATCATCATTATTATTATTATAATCAATTTCTTTGCCAAGCACTAAACAGTTAAATTTTGTTTTGGTAGAATGAAAAAAACCCATTGGTTTCTTTTCTCCAATGTAGTGTTGTAAAGTCTACAGTTAACCATGCTCGCCAATGAACATGTTGAAAACACATTATATCTGCCATGTGTTTCCTATTGTTCATGAACAGCTGTTAAACATATGCTTTTTTATGAACATATTTTTTGTATAGGTAATAGGCCAACACACACAATACACAAGGTGTTGCAGATATGTCTCACTACACTGTACACGTGGTGTGTTACAATGCACTGCTACAATACATCACAATCAGTCAGTGACTCATATACCAGCAGGCATTGATAGGGCAAACTATCTTCTTTTGTGTTTATCGCCATCATTGTATCATGATGTCTTTGTCTCATGACATCATCACTGGATCATGCCATCATCATTGTCTCATGACGCCATCATTGTATGATGCCATCATCATTGTCTCATGAAGTCATCATTGTCTCATAACGTTATCATTGTCTCAAGATGACATCATCATTGTATGATGCCATCATCATTGTCTCAAGATGCCATCATTGTATGATGC
The DNA here is from genome assembly GCF_023055435.1 of Haliotis rufescens. Classification (NCBI taxonomy): domain Eukaryota; kingdom Metazoa; phylum Mollusca; class Gastropoda; order Lepetellida; family Haliotidae; genus Haliotis; species Haliotis rufescens. Next base: position 49,284,243 of record NW_025964334.1, read on the forward strand.
CATCATCATTGTCTCATGATGTTATCATTGTCTCATAACGTTATCATTGTCTCAAGATGACATCATCATTGTATGATGCCATCATCATTGTCTCAAGATGCCATCATTGTATGATGCCATCATCATTGTCTCATGACGTTATCATTGTCTCATGACGTTATCATTGTCTCAAGATGACATCATCATTGTATCATGCCATCATCATTGTCTCATGACGCCATCATTGTATGATGCCATCATCGTCTCATGACGTTATCATTGTCTCAAGATGCCATCATTGTCTCATGACGTCATCATTGTATCATGCCACCCATCATTGTCTCATGACGCCATCATTGTCTCATGATGCCATCATTGTCTCATGACGCCATCATTGTCTCATGATGCCATCATTGTCTCATGATGCCATCATTGTTTCATGACGCCATCATTGTATCATGACGCTATTATTGTATCATGACATAATCATTGTCCTGGAAAACATCATTGTCTTATGATGCCATCATTGTCTCATGATGTCATCATTGTCTCATGATGCCATCATTGTCTCATGATGTCATCATTATATCAGGTCGCTATTATTGTATAATGACACTATCATTGTCTCATGTCATCAGCATTGTCTCATGATGTCATCATTGTCTCATGACGCCATCATTGTCTCATGATGCAATCATTGGCTCTTGATGCAATCTTTGTCTCATGATGCCATCATTGTCTCATGGCGCTATCATTGTATCATGACGCTATTATTGTATCATGACATAATCATTGTCTCATGATGTCATCATTGTATCATGTCATCATCATTGTCTCTTGACACCATCATTGTATCATGACGCTATTATTGTATCATGACGCTATTATTGTATCATGACGCTATTATTGTATAATGACACCATCATTGTCTCATGTCATCAGCATTGTCTCATGATGTCATCATTGTCTCATGACGCCATCATTGTCTCATGATGCAATCATTGTCTCATGATGCAATATTTGTCTCATGATGCCATCATTGTCTCATGGCGCTATCATTGTATCATGACGCTATTATTGTATCATGACATAATCATTGTCTCATGATGTCATCATTGTATCATGTCATCATCATTGTCTCTTGACGCCATCATTGTATCATGACGCTATTATTGTATCATGACATAATCATTGTCTCATGATGTCATCATTGTCTCATGACGCCATCATTGTCTCAAGATGCCATCATTGTCTCATGACGTCATCATTGTCTCATGATGCCATCATTGTCTCATGACATCATCATTGTATCATGCCAATCATTGTCTCCTGACGCTCTTATTGTATCATGACATCATCATTGTCTCATGACGTCATCAATGTCTAATGATGTCGTCATTGTCTCATGACGCCATCATTGTCTCATGATGCAATCATTGTCTCATGACGCAATCATTGTCTCAAGATGACATCATTGTCTCATGACATCATCATTGTATCATGACGCTATTATTGTATCATGACATTATCATTGGCTCATGATGTCATCATTGTCTCATGATGCTATTATTGTATCATGACATAAGCATTGTCTCATGATGCCATCATTGTCTCATGACGTCATCATTGTATCAATCCGCCACCAATGTATCATGCCCATCATTGTCTCATGACGCTACTATTGTATCATGACATAATCATTGTCTCATGATGTCATCAATCTCTTATGTCATCATTGTCTCATGACGCCATCATTGTCTCATGATGCCATCATTGTCTCATGACGTCATCATTGTATCAGGCCGCCATCATTGTATCATGCCCCCCATCATTGTCTCATGACGCCATTATTGTATCATAACATCATCATTGTCTCATGACGCCATTATTGTATCATAACATCATCATTGTCTCATGACGTCATCATTGTCTCATGATGCCATCATTGTCTCATGACGTCATCATTGTATCATGACGCTATTATCGTATCATGACATTATCATTGTCTCATGATGCCATCATTGTATCAAGTTGCTATTATTGTATCATGACATAGTCATTGTCTCATGATGCCATCATTGTCTCATGATGCCATCATTGTCTCATGACATCATCATTGTATCATGACGCTATTATTGTATCATGACATAATCATTGTCTCATGACGCCATCATTGTATCATGACGTCATCATTGTCTCATGATGCCATCATTGTATCATGATGCTATTATTGTATCATGACATAATCATTGTCTCATGTCATCATTGTCTCATGTCATCATCATTGTCTCATGATGTCATCATTGTCTCATGACGCTATTGTTGTATCATGACATCATTATTGTCTCATGACGTCATCACTGTCTTATGATGTCATCATTGTCTCATGACGCCATCATTGTATCATGACGCTATTATTGTATCATGACATAATCATTGTCTCATGACGTCATCATTGTCTCATGATGCCATCATTGTCTCATGATACCATCATTGTCTCATGACCTCATCATTGTCTCATGATGCCATCATTGTCTCATGACCTCATCATTGTCTCATGATGCCATCATTGTCTCATGACGTCATCATTGTATCAGGCCGCCATCAATGTATCATGCCAATCATTGTCTCATGACGCTATTATTGTCTCATGACATCATTATTGTCTCATGACGTCATCAATGTCTCATGATGCCATCATTGTCTCATGACGTCATCATTGTCTCATGTTGCCATCACTGTCTCATAACGTCATCATTGTCTCATGACACCATCATTATATCATCGTGTCATCCACAGTATCATGCCCCCCCTTCATTGTCTCATGACGCCATCATTGTATCATTGGGTCATCCACAGTATCATGCCCCCCCTTCATTGTCTCATGACGACATCATTGTCTCATGACGCCATCATTGTATCATCGGGCCATCAACAGTATCATGCCATCATATCATTCCAGAGTGACGTCGTGTCTGTCTCACAACTGTCATTACCGGCATTACATTTTTCACCATGTCGATAAACATGACATGTTGTCAGTCATGCAGAAGTTCTTCCATAATTGATGCATGAAAACATGTTTTTCTCCTGATTCTTGACAACACCTGTGCATCCCCCAGCGTGGAGAGTGCTCCAAGATGGCTACCCACCTGAAGTTGTAGCTGCAATACTCCCAGTCTATGACCGTCATCTGCCGGGCCGGGTTCGGCTCGTCCTTCAGGTACAAGATGTTTCCTGGAAACAAAGGGCACAAGTTCAATAGCGCTGAAACAAATGTAAAATACTGCTGTTTGTCTACAGTAAACAATATCTATTCCCTTGCATAGCACTCCTATCGCTTTAAATATCTGTTTGCCTGAACAGTCTTGTTACTTGTTTTAATCTGTCACCTGTTATATAAAGTTTTTATTTGAAATGTTTCCCCCTGCCTTAAGGTATTCAGGAGATAAAACTTTGGACAACTGAATCACAGTGAACCAAATCGTCTGATATTTGACCTTGTCAATGTCATCTGATGTGATATGATATCAAACATAACCTGTCTTCATTCTGCCTTGTATACACCATGCCTTTATCAAAAAATCATTATTCTGCCTTGTATACACCATGCCTTTATCAAAAAATCATCATTCTGCCTTGTATACACCATGCCTTTATCATGGAATTATCATTCTGCCTTGTGTACACCATGCCTTTATCAAGAAATCATTATTCTGCCTTGTATACACCATGCCTTTATCAAGAAATCATTATTCTGCCTTGTATACACCATGCCTTTATCAAGAAATCATCATTCTGCCTTGTGTACACCATGCCTTTATCAAGAAATCATCATTCTGCCTTGTGTTCACCATGCCTTTATCAAGAAATCATCATTCTGTCTTGTGTACACCATGCCTTTATCAAGAAATCATCATTCTGCCTTGTGTACACCATGCCTTTATCAAGAAATCATCATTCTGCCTTGTGTTCACCATGCCTTTATCAAGAAATCATCATTCTGCCTTGTGTACACCATGCCTTTATCAAGAAATCATCATTCTGCCTTGTGTACACCATGCCTTTATCAAGAAATCATCATTCTGCCTTGTGTACACCATGCCTTTATCAAGAAATCATCATTCTGCCTTGTATACACCATGCCTTTATCAAGAAATCATCATTCTGCCTTGTATACACCATGCCTTTATCAAGAAATCATCATTCTGCCTTGTGTACACCATGCCTTTATCAAGAAATCATCATTCTGCCTTGTGTACACCATGCCTTTATCAAGAAATCATCATTCTGCCTTGTGTACACCATGCCTTTATCAAGAAATCATTATTCTGCCTTGTGTACACCATGCCTTTATCAAGAAATCATCATTCTGCCTTGTGTACACCATGCCTTTATCAAGAAATCATCATTCTGCCTTGTATACACCATGCCTTTATCATGAAATCATTATTCTGCCTTGTGTACACCATGCCTTTATCAAGAAATCATCATTCTGCCTTGTGTACACCATGCCTTTATCAGGATTTCATCATTCTGCCTTGTGTACACCATGCCTTTATCAAGAAATCATCATTCTGCCTTGTGTACACCATGCCTTTATCAAGAAATCATCATTCTGCCTTGTGTACACCATGCCTTTATCAAGAAATCATCATTCTGCCTTGTGTTCACCATGCCTTTATCAAGAAATCATCATTCTGCCTTGTGTACACCATGCCTTTATCAAGAAATCATCATTCTGCCTTGTGTACACCATGCCTTTATCAAGAAATCATCATTCTGCCTTGTGTACACCATGCCTTTATCAAGAAATCATCATTCTGCCTTGTGTACACCATGCCTTTATCAAGAAATCATCATTCTGCCTTGTATACACCATGCCTTTATCAAGAAATCATCATTCTGCCTTGTATACACCATGCCTTTATCATGAAATCATTATTCTGCCTTGTGTACACCATGCCTTTATCAAGAAATCATCATTCTGCCTTGTGTACACCATGCCTTTATCAGGAAATCATCATTCTGCCTTGTGTACACCATGCCTTTATCAAGAAATCATCATTCTGCCTTGTGTACACCATGCCTTTATCAAGAAAGCATCATTCTGCCTTGTGTACACCATGCCTTTATCATGAAATCATTATTCTGCCTTGTGTACACCATGCCTTTATCAAGAAATCATTATTCTGCCTTGTATTCACCATGCCTTTATCAAGAAATCATTATTCTGCCTTGTATACACCATGCCTTTATCAAGAAATCATCATTCTGCCTTGTGTACACCATGCCTTTATCAAGAAATCATCATTCTGCCTTGTGTACACCATGCCTTTATCAAGAAATCATCATTCTGCCTTGTGTACACCATGCCTTTATCAAGAAATCATCATTCTGTCTTGTGTACACCATGCCTTTATCAAGAAATCATCATTCTGCCTTGTGTACACCATGCCTTTATCAAGAAATCATCATTCTGCCTTGTGTACACCATGCCTTTATCAAGAAATCATCATTCTGCCTTGTGTACACCATGCCTTTATCAAGAAATCATCATTCTGCCTTGTGTACACCATGCCTTTATCAAGAAATCATCATTCTGCCTTGTGTACACCATGCCTTTATCAAGAAATCATCATTCTGTCTTGTATACACCATGCCTTTATCAAGAAATCATCATTCTGCCTTGTGTACACCATGCCTTTATCAAGAAATCATCATTCTGCCTTGTATACACCATGCCTTTATCAAGAAATCATCATTCTGCCTTGTATACACCATGCCTTTATCAAGAAATCATCATTCTGCCTTGTGTACACCATGCCTTTATCAAGAAATCATCATTCTGCCTTGTATACACCATGCCTTTATCATGAAATCATTATTCTGCCTTGTGTACACCATGCCTTTATCAAGAAATCATCATTCTGCCTTGTGTACACCATGCCTTTATCAGGAAATCATCATTCTGCCTTGTGTACACCATGCCTTTATCAAGAAATCATCATTCTGCCTTGTGTACACCATGCCTTTATCAAGAAATCATCATTCTGCCTTGTGTACACCATGCCTTTATCAAGAAATCATCATTCTGCCTTGTATACACCATGCCTTTATCAAGAAATCATCATTCTGCCTTGTATACACCATGCCTTTATCATGAAATCATTATTCTGCCTTGTGTACACCATGCCTTTATCAAGAAATCATCATTCTGCCTTGTGTACACCATGCCTTTATCAAGAAATCATCATTCTGCCTTGTATACACCATGCCTTTATCAAGAAATCATCATTCTGCCTTGTATACACCATGCCTTTATCAAGAAATCATCATTCTGTCTTGTGTACACCATGCCTTTATCAAGAAATCATCATTCTGCCTTGTGTACACCATGCCTTTATCAAGAAATCATCATTCTGCCTTGTGTACACCATGCCTTTATCAAGAAATCCTCATTCTGCCTTGTGTACACCATGCCTTTATCAAGAAATCCTCATTCTGCCTTGTGTACACCATGCCTTTATCAAGAAATCATCATTCTGCCTTGTGTACACCATGCCTTTATCAAGAAATCATCATTCTGTCTTGTATACACCATGCCTTTATCAAGAAATCATCATTCTGCCTTGTGTACACCATGCCTTTATCAAGAAATCATCATTCTGCCTTGTATACACCATGCCTTTATCAAGAAATCATCATTCTGCCTTGTATACACCATGCCTTTATCAAGAAATCATCATTCTGCCTTGTGTACACCATGCCTTTATCAAGAAATCATCATTCTGCCTTGTATACACCATGCCTTTATCAAGAAATCATCATTCTGCCTTGTATACACCATGCCTTTATCAAGAAATCAATCAGAGTCCAGGTGTAAACAACTGTGGGTTTGGGGAATGAATGGACTACATCAGCAGTTTTATGATCATGATGATGACTGTCAAGGTATGACAGCAATCTTGATATGGAGCAAATTGCAGTCACATCAGGTGATATTGGCTGGATACTTAACCATTTTTGTCAACAGCTGGTGATGACAACATTATTGTGTTCACACATCGAGGGAAAATCAATAACGACCAAGGACCAGGATTACATACCAAAACATAAAATACAGTCCAATCATGGGCTCTTGTGTCATATGTAGTTCCATTTGTCCGTTGTCATGTCCATACTATTACCTATTAGTGCTATTTACCCCATGTCTCTAATCTGCCCACTGTCCATTGCCTATTACCAGTGATAATTTAAGTCCTGGCTTCCAGTGGCTTATTGCTATCACCTATCAGCACTAATTAACTGTTAAGTGTTGGCTTCCAGTCGTCATTGCTGTCACCTATCAGCACTATTTAACTGTTAAGTGTTGGCTTCCTGTTGCTGTCAACACTCAGCACTATTTAAATGTTAAGTGGTTGCTTCCAGTCGCCTGTTGCTGTCAACTATCAGCACTAATTAACTGTTAAGTGTTGGCTTCCAGTTGCCCTTTGCTGTCAACAATCAGCACTAATTACCTGTTAAGTCCTGGCTTCCAGTTGCCTGTTGCTGTCAACTATCAGCACTAATTAACTGTTAAGTGTTGGCTTCCAGTTGCCTGTTGCTGTCAACTATCAGCACTAATTAACTGTTAAGTGTTGGCTTCCAGTTGCCCGTTGCTGTCAACTATCAGCACTAATTAACAGTTAAGTGTTGGCTTCCAGTTGCCTGTTGCTGTCAACAATCAGCACTAATTAACTGTTAAGTGTTGGCTTCCAGTTGCCTGTTGCTGTCAACTATCAGCACTAATTAACTGTTAAGTGTTGGCTTCCAGTTGCCCATTGCTAATCACCTGTCAGAGCCAATTACCTGTTGGTTTCCCTTGTTAAGTTTCCACCTTTGTTATTTTATTACTTTTGTTGTTCTTACAGGTACATATACATATAGTCACATGTTCTCTGCTTCTGCTAATTTACCTGATGAAGGAGTAAGTATATACTCCAAAACATTGTGTTCCTCATAACAAAGAAGTTGACAACTTGAAATCCATAAAATTCTCTACCTTGTGTGTATCACTTCTAAATGCCATTGAAAGATGTCATATATCACGTCATCAATCAGGACTTCATGTGTTCACCCTGTGTCATATATTATGTTATCAACCAGGACATGTCACATGTTCACCCTGTGTCATATATATCTATCAACCAGGACATACCACATGTTCACCCTGTGCCACGTATAACGTTATCAACCAGGACATACCACATGTTCACCCTGTGCCACGTATAACGTTATCAAACAGGACATGTCACATGTTCACCCTGTGTCAAATACTGTAAACAGGGAATTTTTTGCGACCGTTTTATTATTGCGAGTTTTGCGAACGAGACTCAATCGCAAAAATTAAAATCGCAACAATAAGTATTAATAATACATACATACTTTATTCATTGCAACACGTCATCAAATGTTTAAATCATCAACCAGAACCACAAGTTACTCAATAAGTTAAAAACACAAATGAATGCAGAATGGTCACACAAAACATCACAAATGACAATGTAAACAGACCAATTAGTGTCTTCTTATATAGTTTGCATTCAAACTCACAGTCATGACACTGAGTTGAGTCAATTATCGTATTTGATAATTGGTCGCAATCCCCTTCCGGTCAACTTTCCGGCCAACTCAGATGAACTAGCTTCGGAGAGAAGCTGTCTATTGTTTGGTAATCGAGGGGTCATCTCAACACGGCAACTCGCAAAAATATCTCGTCGCAGTATTGTCTTTGGTTTGGTATTCGCAATATTTTAACAGCGCAGAAATAAAGCTGTTTACAGTACATCTATCAACCAGGACATACCACATGTTCATCCTGTGCCATGTATAATATTATCAACCAGGACATCTACATGGTGTTCAAGCCATGTGTTCATGGTGTCCAAGCCATGTGTTGTCCAAGCCATGTGTTGTCCAAGCCATGTGTTTATGGAATCCAAGCCATGTGTTCATAGAATCCATGTCATGTGTTCATGGTGCCCAAGCCATGTGTTCATGGAATCCATGTCATGTGTTCATGGTGCCCAAGCCATGTGTTCATGGAATCCATGTCATGTGTTAATGGTGTCCAAGCCATGTGTTCTTGGTGCCCAAGCCATGTGTTCATGGAATCCATGTCATGTGTTCATGGAATCCAAGCCATGTGTACATGGTGTCCAAGCTATGTGTACATGGTGTCCAAGCTATGTGTACATGGTGTCCAAGCTATGTGTACATGGTGTCCAAGCCATGTGTTCATGGAATCCATGTCATGTGTTCATGGAATCCAAGCCATGTGTACATGGTGTTCAAGCCATGTGTACATGGTGTCCAAGCTATGTGTACATGGTGTCCAAGCCATGTGTTCATGGTGTCCAAGCCATGTGTTCATGGAGTTCAAGCCATGTGTTCATGGTGTCCAAGCCATGTGTTCATGATATTTAAGTCATGTGTTAATGGAGTTCAAGCCATGTGTTCTTGGTGCCCAAGCCATGTGTTCATGGAATCCATGTCATGTGTTCATGGAATCCAAGCCATGTGTTCATGGTGTCCAAGCCATGTGTTCATGATATTTAAGCCATGTGTTAATGGAGTTCAAGCCATGTGTTCATGGTGTTCAAGCCATGTGTTCAAGCCATGTGTTCATTATGTGTCAAATGTTCAGACAAGTTCCATGAGGTGCATGAGTGCACAACACACAATATGCCAGTTACAGTTGGGCTTGAAGTAATAACCAAAAGTCAAAAGACGATATGTATTGCTGTACTTTGACAAATGTATAGAGATTATTGTACGAGCATGTTTGTCATACTGATTTCACGAAACAGGTGTTAGAACTCTTGTATCTCCAGAGCGAGAACGAGGGTAATACAAGAATTCTTACACAAGTTACATAAAATCAGTATGACACACATACAAGTGTAATAATTTCTTTATTACTCAATATTTCTTAATCAGTTTGAGCTTCCCTTTAGACAAATTTCTTTTTACTGATCACTGCCGCTGAGTGTGAATATCATTACTGTCGAGTGACGTCAACAATCTACAACTTCATTTCTAGTTTGACATCATTCCGACATTACGTCACCATAAGAATCTAATGACATCAACAATCTTCAACTATGTATGTCTAGTGTGACGTCATTCAGACATTAGGTCACTGTAAGTATTGAATGATGTGAACAATGACGTCCAGATGACGTGAACAATACACTGAAGTGATATTTGCACCAGTGCACATACTATCTTTATGAAGTCGGGTATTTCTAACCCTGTGGGTAATAAAACAAAATATGACATTGTTTTATCCAGACTGTATCTTACCTTCTTGTAGATCATTATGACAAAACACGACTGGTGAGCGAACCCGAGACAAGATTAGCCTGAAAATAAACCCATTTCATTCTGGTCAAGGGGCCTTTAAACAGAACATCATTGATGACACCGGTATATACAGTAATGACACCGGTATATACAGTAATGACACCGGTATATACAGTAATGACATCGGTATATACAGTAATGACATCGGTATATACAGTAATGACACCGGTATATACAGTAATGACACCGGTATATACAGTAATGACACCGGTATATACAGTAATGACACATTTAATTTTAAAGAATGTCAAATAAATTGACAAAATACAAGTGAATGAGTATATTTAAGGCATACTATCAATTAATTAATTAATTAATTAATAAATATTGATGTTTTTTTATGATTTACATAATTTTTTAAAAATAAATCCTTTGTTAAATTACAGGGCCAGCTGATTGAGAATTTTAAAGAATTTCTACTTAATATTAAAACTGACACCAGAAACCTATGTAGTTATAAAAATTATAGAATGATGTGAACTCACATTAATTCTTCAAATTCCTGCTCTAAATTGAAAGACATAAGTTTCTTCATTTTTGGATTGCTCTCTGAATGTTGGGAGAAATTATTCTTGATTTCTGTCAGCCATCTGAAAAAAACAAGAACATGGTAATCTAAGAGTGATTGTCATCTAAGTGTGATTGTCATCTAAATGCGATTGTCATCTAAGTGCGATGGTCATCTAAGAGCGATGGTCATCTAAGTGCAATGGTCATCTAAGTGCGATGGTAATCTAAGTGCGATTGTCATCTAAGTGCGATGGTCATCTAAGTGTGATTGTCATCTAAGTGCGATTGTCATCTAAGTGTGATGGTCATCTAAGTGTGATTGTCATCTTAGTGTGATTGTCATCTAAGTGTGATGGTCATCTAAGTGCGATGGTCATCTAAGTGCAATTGTCATCTAAGTGCGATGGTCATCTAAGTGCGATGGTCATCTAAGTGCAATTGTCATCTAAGAGCGATGGTCATCTAAGTGCGATGGTCATCTAAGTGTGATTGTCATCTAAGTGCGATTGTCATCTAAGTGTGATTGTCATCTAAGTGTGATTGTCATCTAAGTGTGATTGTCATCTTAGTGTGATTGTCATCTAAGTGTGATGGTCATCTAAGTGCAATGGTCATCTAAGTCTAATGGTCAATTGATTTGACTTTATTACTTTGTTTTATTCCTAAAATATCAAAATGTCTGACAAAAAAATCAACACAGTTTAGTCAAAATAGCTGTGATATCACCCCTATCTATACACAATGTTTAATTAACATAGCTGTGATATCATCCTACAATACACCATGTTTGGTCAACATAGCTGTGATATCATCACACCAATACACAATGTCAGGTCAACATAGCTGTGATATTGTCCCACAATACACAATATTTGGTCAACATAGTTGTAATATCGTCCTACCAATACACAATATTTGGTCAACATAGCTGTGATATCGTCCCACCAATACACAATGTTTGGTCAACATTGCTGCAATATCGTCCCACCAATACACAATGTTTGGTCAACATAGCTGTGATATCGCCCCACCAATACACAATGTTTGGTCAACATTGCTGCAATATCGTCCCACCAATACACAATGTTTGGTCAACATAGCTGTGATATCATCCCACAATACACAATGTTTGGTCAACATAGCTGTGATATCATCCCACAATACACAATGATTGGTCAACAGAGCTGTGTTGTCTCTATAATGTTTACACAGAGAACAGTAATATTGTCCTACCCATCCACGATGTTCTTGAGCCACCGTGGTTCCTTGCACAGCGGCATGTCCAGTTGATGGAAATGGGCCAATTTCCTGGCGATGAGGTGAGATATCGATGGTGTTACCAGGTCCGATGTTAACAAAGCTTGTGTCTGGAACAGAAGTGGGGGAGTGAGTAAATTATGTTCTACTTCTCCGCCAATGTCAACAATTCGACACACCACAGAGGACTACCAGTATGTTTTGACACAAGAGAGTGGGTGGGTGGGTGGACTGGTGGGCTGATGGGTGGGTGGGTGTGTGGGTGGGAGTGAGTGGGCGTTGGGGGCGGGTGGGCAAGGCAGGCAAGCAAGTCTTAATGTGATATGTCCATCAAACCATCTGTTACAATCAGAGGTGGTAATTGTGATTTGAAACCTCTGATTGAATCAGAATCAAGAAGTATTCAAATTCATTTCAGAACTGCTATTTATCATCCAAAACTGGCATCCACAGTTTATATCACTTCATTGAAACTTCAACAACAGAGCTACAGATTAGCTGCGTATTTGCGTAAAATACCAACCAAAACTATTCAAAACCCAATTAACTTGTGTACAGAAACGCATGCATAAAAAAACTCAATTTTTTTAACATTTGTTTAAAACAGCACGCGTAAATACCCAATGCAGCTTTTTCAGCATGCGTACAACGGGGCTAATTTCCGAAACACAATTTCCGAGCTAATTTACTTTCCAAGTCAAGCCTATATTTATGAACCGTTACATACATCTAAAACATTATTTCATTTTTTCTTAAATCTCAAAATGCTTACTCATTTTGGGAAAAAAACCAATAGAGTGATAAATAGATGAGTGAAAAAATATTGGTTACCCAATGAAAAATGTAATAACACAATTAAAATAGAAACCTTCAACTAAAAACTCAACTGCTCAAAAAGTTATCTGGAGCTCTGAACAATATGCTTTGCAGACAACTGTGACATGGATCATCATGGCGTCACAGTCAAATGACATCCCTAATCTCTCTACCACCGAAGCTGGTTAGCTGTATTTGTACTCTCAAGACACTGGTTATAACTTTTACAAACTGAAAGAGTCGGAAGAATGATTTTGGATGATAAAACGTGTGTCTTCCAAGCTCAAATATATCAACTTGATAAAAGTAAAATATCCTCGGTAAGCCTTGGCATTTGTAACTTTTAACAACTTGTCTTTATATACTGTAAAACGTGAAATTAATGCGTCTCCAAAAGAATGCGACCGCTGACCCCTAGCCAAAAATGCGACTCAATATGAATGCGTCACCCCTTCCTCTTACTTATATTGGAGATTTTACGTGCGCTTTCTGACTGCAGCGTATGTCGCACACGGGCCCGACCAGGCCATTTAATGTGTTTCCCAAAAGGGGAAATGTGAGTTTGTGCAACCCAGACGGGGGGCTTTAGGGGTTGCTTATATAGTAATTTTGAAATTTGGAGATTTGGAATGAATGCCAAGAGTGGGTGGAGGACGAACTAAGGGAGCTGTGTGTGTTGGGTGGTTGTTAGATAAGGTAGTTTTGGTTTTAATATTTATTTGGGGTTTAAATGCGACTAATTAGTCCTGTTTTAATTAGGTATATGCCTAAGGCTTTGAATTTTTCTAATTTATTTTGTGGATTTAGGATTGATTCTAGTGTAAGTGCGGTTTTAAGATTTAGGGTGGTCTGTAGTGTTGTTCGTTGTGTTTGGTAGTGTGTGCAGTGAATGAGTACGTGTTCTGGTGTTTCTTGTTGTTTGCAATGTGGGCAGTTTCCTGTTGTGTGTAGATTAGCTATTTTATGGTGATTATTTAGTTTGGTGTGGCCTGTTTGTAATTTAGTAATTATTCTGTTGATTTTTTTGGATGGGTGTAGTATTTTTGGTTTAGTTAGGTTTTTATGAGTACTTTCCTGATTTGGCTATTTAAGTTTTGGTATATATTTTGCCATTTTTTGTTGATTTTTTGTTTAGTGACACTTTTGATTTCTGATTTTGAGCTGGGTAAGTTTAAGCTTATTTCTGGGAGTTTAAGGGATAATTTTGCTGCTTTATCTGCGTTTTCATTTCCAAAGATTCCTACGTGGGCGGGGATCCAAATGAACTCTATTTGTTTACATGCCTTAGTTAAGTTGTTAGAGCTTTTGAGTATTTAATTTATTAGTTTGGGGCGGTTTTTAGTGTTTTTATTTTTGAGGGCTTGTAGTCCACTGAGAGAGTCGGTTAGGATGAGGATTTTTTGGTGTTTTTTAGATTGCTGATTGTGTAGTGCTGAGGCCATGCCCATGAGTTCGCCCGTGAATATGGATTGGTTGTTTCGGAGTCGGTAAGATTGGGTGTTTTTGGTTGGTTGTGCGATGTGGACTCCGAAACCTGTGTGTTTTGAGATCGGATCTGAGGATCCGTCTGTGTATATGTGACACCAATTAGGCCAATTTTCATGTATGTATGCTAGTGTGGTGGTTTTAGCGATGTTAGGATCGGTCTGTTTATTTAGTGTATTGGCTAGTGTTGTGTCTATTTTTGGTATTTTAAGTTTTGGAGTGAAGATATTGGATGATTTATTGTTTTGTTTAAGATTATTTATTTTGTGTTCATTTAGGTAATTGGTTATTCTTTGGGAAATTGGAGTAAGTAGTGGATTTTTCCGGGCTAGGGCTTGGTTTCTAGGGCTAATCTTGTTTTTTTATTAGGTTTTCAATTAGACCCCTCCTCTCAAGCATCAGTGGATTTATATCTAAAGATAATGTCCTCTGTCAGGTTTACACGAGAATCCTCACCTTAATCCAACCTTACATAATCCAATCACACACCAAATAGCACTGCTTATTAGCGCTGAGTAGAGTACTTCAGCTAAAACAAATGGCTCGTGTCTGCCTTTGATGCAGTCGCAAAGAGCAAAGACACCGTGTTGGGTGGCGTCTGTCTGGACTTGCAGGTGTGATCAGTGATGACATGAGTGAGTAGAACGCTTGTCTTGACCCCAGCAGTGACAATTCACAGGATGTAATTAGTGTTTGAATGACATTGTTTATACACTTGTTACAAGTGCCACTCAATAAACAGTGATGTGGAATACATAGTTGTTTGTTTTCAGCGTATGTCTAAGTTGGTATTTCTGCTATCCAAAATGTCTTATTGTTGATATAAATGCGATGTTTAATAATGCGAGCAAAGACCACTCGCATTTTTCGCAATGTATATCGAAAGACAGAGAGAATATTCAAGAACAACACATCCATATTTATGTAGCTGTTTAGTACGGTTAGCAGTTCTTGAAACACTTGTCGATTGTCATATGAATGAGATTATTAGCGGGATGGTGGTATGTTATTTATAATTGATAATTATCCATCAACACAAACCATCAGTGCATGCACACTCCTAGACTGGCACAAACAGCCTTGTCCATGTTGACAACGCAAGAGATATTGACAAACATGTCATTATAGTGAGTATTGTTTTACGCCGCCTTATCAATATTCCAGCTATATCACGGCGGGGAATCCAGAAATGGGCTTCACATATTGTTCCCGTGTGGGCAATCGAACCCGGGTCTTCCGCGTGATAAGCGAACGATTAAGCTGATCATTGTACCATGACACACATGCAGTACTTGCTTGTTAAGTGGCAATTCAAGCGATTCAAGATTCAACTATCTCCTTATCTGGTGAGGTGAGGTGAGGTGAGGTGAGGTGAGGTGAGGTGAGGTGAGGTGAGGTGAGGTGAGGTGAGGTGAGGTTAAACACAGCGTATCAACCAGGGCATTCAACCAACAACCTTCAGCTGTCTGGGGAGACACACTATGCATACCTAGAAGTCCACTCAGCTTCACATACTGGCGTGATGGGACGTGATGGGACATATTTACCACGTCACTAAGATCAAAGTGATGAGGCAGTGTTCAACAATTATGCTGGTCCACCAGTAAAACAAAGATACAAGGCTCTGACTTTCATCTGAATTATTCTTGAATATCATATTATATCCTACATCGGAAAGGCCACACAAGGAAAAGGAAAAGGAAAAGAGTGAGTGAGTGAGTGAGTGAGTGAGTGAGTGAGTGAGTGAGTGAGTGAGTGAGTGAGTGAGTGAGTGAGTGAGTGAGTTTTTCAACTCTGTTTTTTGTCTCACCAAAATTATATTCTAATAAGAGCTCCCTATTTCTAATTTTCAGAGCGCCCTGGGCGCTTATTATGTCGAATATGGTACATGTGACTAGAAACACTATTGGTACATGTACATGACTGAGCATCAGTCATGCCCAGCTAGGGATTGATTCGCCTTGCACAACTGACAATCTTCCCAAGCACTGGGTAACACAGAAGAATTGACTACATGCACCTGACTTATGTGTACCTGACTGAGCCCAAGCTTTTGGGATCAATTGTCGAGAGTGATACATAGAATACAAAGGTTTCGACAATTAACTACACATCTATCATTCTACACTACAGATAGAAAGCATTGGATGCTAAATACTATGGAGGTCAAGCATGACCTGTGTGTGACAACAGGCATCCAATGCATCCCATCCTAATGACTGCAGGGGTAAATACACCCACAGCTGACGGCTAATACAAATAATTGAATACTACAGGGAGAAGCCAGAAACATGAAATAAATGTAAAACAAGGATATATGTGGAAGGCAGAAAACAAGGATATATGTGGAAGGCAGAAAACAAGGATATATGTGGAAGGCAGAAAACAAGGATATATGTGGAAGGCAGAAAACAAGGATATATGTGGACGGTAGAAAACAAGGATATACATGGACGGTAGAAAACAAGGATATACATGGACGGTAGAAAACAAGTATATACGTGGATGGCAGAAAACAAGGATATATGTGGACGGTAGAAAACAAGGATATACATGGACGGTAGAAAACAAGGATATACGTGGAAGGCAGAAAACAAGGATATATGTGGAAGGCAGAAAACAAGGATATATGTGGAAGGCAGAAAACAAGGATATATGTGGACGGTAGAAAACAAGGATATACGTTGACGGTAGAAAACAAGGATATACGTTGACGGTAGAAAACAAGGATATACGTGGACGGTAGAAAACAAGGATATACGTGGATGGTAGAAAACAAGGATATACGTGGACGGTAGAAAACAAGGATATACGTGGATGGTAGAAAACAAGGATATACATGGACGGTCATGGGGGATGGAGGTGGGATTGCATGTACAAGATGGCTGACATTGAAGCGCTGCTGAGCATGCTCGTACCTAGGCATGCTGGGAAGTTGTCTTATCTAAGTTACTATAAATAGCATCACACATGATACATGTATGTATTACTGATGTTTTGACTTACTATAGATCCTTATAATAATATTAATACATAACCGGGTGGTTAGTGTTACACTTATCTGATAATAAACTGCAAGAAAATAGTATTCTGGCTAATAATGTTGACTTTATGTTAACATAATAAGGAAACAATAACTATGATTAATGACGTGATGATACCAAACGACGCTGGAATTAATCTCAACATATAAATATACTTGTGTGCTACATTTTGAACTCTGAAGATACCGACATAGCAGTTTAACTTATTATAAACTCACTCAAGCAAACCCATCTCCCCCGTCACAAACGAGCTAACACTAATGGAGTAATTATCAAAATTATCAAAATATTATGTTTCCATGTGTTAGCTTGTTGGGTTTTAACTACTGCAACCTGTTGTTTTGCACTTGTAATCTATTTTAAAGATACTTTTTTTCTGGTGAACACATCAGTTTATGTTCGACGAAATACAAACAAAATATAGAGCTCTCGAGAATTCTTTTCTTCACTTTATATTTTTCAGATGAGGGAGACTGTAAATTATTGAAAACAGTCTCGTCTGCAAATAAGGTGTGTCGGAGTGCGAGACTGTCGGATTAACGGGTCTAAATAGCACTGATTTAATCGGTTCCCATCATTAGTGTTGGATAAAGCCGATTGTCGGATTAACGAGTGTCGGATTAACAAGACTTGACTGTATAGTGCTCTCCAGAACTCTGTTCTTCACTTTATATTTTTCAGATAAGAAAGACTCTGTAAATTATTGAAAACAGTCTCGTCTGAGGACTTAAACAATGACCACTCACTGGAATGTATTCTTCTATCCTTCCATCATGATAAATGCCATACAACTTTGGTCCCATTCCCTTCTCTGACAGGAGAGCGAACACCACGGAGTTGTGGACAACGAACTCCTTACTGCTCTTGGCAATGTGTCCGTAGATACGCAGCAACACGCAGGTCGGCTCCCTGATGTCCGGCTCCAGTGTCTTTGGAAGGTAGCACAAGTATAGGAAGTTCGTTAGACCACCACTGGAAGAAGAAATAGAAAAATGCTGTGGTTATGAAAGTCATAATACTTTCTTTGATAAAAGGGGGAACAGGTGGCCCAGTCGTCTAAGCTGCCGCGATTTGCTGTGCAGAGTTGCGTCCCTTGGGCACACCAGAAACCTATGATTCTGGGTTTGAATCCCAGTTCGCCCCAATCATGTTTCTAGGTTTGTCTGCACCATACCTGTGCTTGTGGGTTTCAGCGAAGTGGTAAACGTTTGAGACCTGCATCACTTCGGGCTTTCCTCCCACATTAAGCTGACATGCCACGATATAAATGTAATACTGTGTGGTGTGGAAATATGTGCAAAATAAATGGACTATTATTATTTTTTTTGAGAGTCTGTCAAATTTTTGTGTATATTGCACAGCAAAAAACGGAAATACGTTTGTAATGGTATGTCTTCTACAGTGATGATGACGTGAAAACTACAATTACTAACAGTCACATCACAGTTTTGTTGCTGCTTAATGCCTCACTCAGCAATATTCCAGCTATATGACGGCAGTTTGTAAATAATCAAACCAGGGCCCACTTGCACAAAGCGATCTTAGCGCTGAGACTATTGTAAGCCAATGTTAAAGTATGGGAGTTACGATCATCTTAGCGCTAACATCGCTTTGTGCAAGTGGGCCCTGGACCAGACAATCCAGTGATTGATATCTTGAGCAACAATTTAACTGTTGGGGTACATTGCCACGCCAAGAACCAAGTCACTGAACCTATCCAACCGATTCATTAAGTTGCCTCTCAAGACAAGCATGTCAGCATGGTATTAGAGGAAACAGCCTGCAGTTCTTTTATGTTTACCATGTAATCCATGTAGGCAGTGAGAGTGATCTCCCTTGGAATGGGTGCAACATTTTGTTGGAAGTAAGTAAAAATAAGGCCACTCATAGTAAATGGAAATAGAGAAGAGAGCAGACAGCAGGAAGAGCTGCATTCATAATGGCAAAAATAATTATAAAATGAGGCAATGAGTGATTTCCCTTGTGGCTCTATAGTCAAGTTTGTTTGTTTGTTGTTTAATGCCACACTCAGCACTATTTCGGCTATATGACAGTGGTCTCTAAATAATCGAGTCTGGACCACACAATCCAGTAATTGACTTCGAGCTACAGAATTGGCATGCATCAACCCAGTCAGCAAGCCTGATCACCCGATCCTGTTAGTCACAAGAGTGAATTTGAAAAGAGTTAATTAAACGTTGCCATCTCAATAAAACACCAACCTAAACCCTTATTTCTTGAAAAGTTATATCACAACGTCTGGACTTGACAATACCTGTCATAGAAAATGTTTAACATTCTGAAAACAGATGACATCTAAGTGACTTTCCAGAGCACATTGTTCAATTATACAAAATAAGGGGGGGGGCTAGGTTTCTAAGATGTGTTCCCATTGAAACCGAAACTAGAAACTAGGGCAGGGGAGTGGTGGTCAATGAACTGGAGGAACAAAGGCTTGAATTTGTTGAGAGTGATAGCTTACAAAGTAAAGCATTGTTCAGTTACAATCTACACTGTGAGGTAAGTCCATATTGTGTGTCATGGGAATCATAGATACAGTATTTCCTCTAAAAATCGTCAAGCACATTCCTTGCACAAGCTTCTAGCCTGGCAGGTAATGGACACCTGTCGTTTATAAGAGATCCAGTGCTTAGTATTTCACTTGGTAAAGACGGGAGGTGATAAAACTGGACCCTTTGACCCTCATGAAGCCCAGCTTTAAATGGAAACTTCATGCTTATTAGAGACCCTGTGCTTATTAGAGACCCAGTGCTTATTAGAGACCCAGTGCTTATTAGAGACCCAGTGCTTATTAGAGACCTGGTGCTTATTAGAGACCCTGTGCTTATTAGAGAACCTGTGCTTATTAGAGACCTGGTGCTTATTAGAGACCTGGTGCTCATTAGAAACCCTGTGCTTATTAGAGACCTGGTGCTTATTAGAGACCCGGTGCTCATTAGAAACCCTGTGCTTATTAGAGACCCAGTGCTTATTAGAGACCTAGTGCTTATTAGAGACCTGGTGCTCATTAGAAACCCTGTGCTTATTAGAGACCTGGTGCTTATAAGAGACCCTGTGCTTATTAGAGACCTGGTGCTTATTAGAGACCTGGTGCTTATTAGAGACCTGGTGCTTATTAGAGACCTGGTGCTCATTAGAGACCTGGTGCTTATTAGAGACCCAGTGCTTATTAGAGACCCGGTGCTTATCAGAGACCTGGTGCTTATTAGAGACCTGGTGCTTATTAGAGACCTGTTGCTTATAACATTGTTTAACTGCCCTGGTGCTTGATACGACCGAGGGCTTACTAGAGACCCAGCGCCTTTTGAAGATGCAGCCCTTAGACCTGGAGTTTATTAGCATGACTAGAGATGCATCATGCCAGACTGCTATTGAGTGGCATGGGGCTCGCTCATATGTTAATGTGACCCCTACTCGACTCTATACCATAGGTTGTAATGTGAACAACCGTATTCGACGTAAAAAGCGCCCAGCTCTAATATTTGCTAATATATTGGCTAGTGAACAATCCAAAATTGGCACCCCTTCCGATTGATCAATGTACACAAGACTTATTTATTCGTGTATAATACACACTCATGTGTCATACGTCTCTTAATTATGGCCAATTAAAATCTGGAAAAATATATCTGTCATATGCAAACATTTCAGGCTGTCAGCATAAACCACGAAATTTACGGTCTTTCAACTCTGTTTTCTTTCACCAAAAAAATATTCTAATAAGAGCCCCTTATTTCTAATTTTGAGAGTGCCCTGGGCGTTTACTACGTTGAATACGGTATGTCTATATACTTGCATCTCCTGGGGAGTCTTGGTCATACATTCGGGGCTCTCAGGGTGACCAATGTTCCAACAACAAATAGAATATAAGTATGTTTGATGCCCTAAGCTTGTTACATTGTTACAGATGGAGGATTCCTTGTTTTAAGATTTGTTGTATTTCTTATTACCATAACTTAAGGCATCCTTTTGTTCTCCAGTGGGGTCACATCTCATAAACAGGGATCTTATAATATCCCAAGGATTTTATATAATTTCCCAGGACATTTGTTATATAATATGTTATAATATCCCGGGATTCCCGGAATCCAACTATTTTACGTCCAAGGCATTTTATATAATATCCTCTGGATTATATTTTTACAACTTCCGTTTTTATATTGTAACATATGAATGTGTCTCCCTAGAAATATATTTTGCATTATCCCCTTGGATTCGGCTTTTAAATCTCATAAAACCCTTTGACGTGTCTTACCCTACACATAAATATCAATTAAGAGGTTTCAATGACTCCAACTATTTTGCGTCCAAGGGGACCCCAGTAGGTATTATTTGCATCTATTATCTAATTTTTATGAGAATAAGAGGCAATATTTTCCGTCCGGTAAAACCTACTTGTGATATCAAAGGACAGGTGCATAGGTGGAGAAAAAAAAATCAAATGCTGATATATAGTTAAAAAAGGGCTGCCAGTGAAATCACTTCTTTATGAATGTTTATGAGTGAGTGAGTGAGTGAGGTTTTACACCGCTTTTAACAATATCCCAGC
Source organism: Haliotis rufescens (assembly GCF_023055435.1). Lineage (NCBI taxonomy): Eukaryota > Metazoa > Mollusca > Gastropoda > Lepetellida > Haliotidae > Haliotis > Haliotis rufescens. The sequence continues at coordinate 49,306,311 of NW_025964334.1, forward strand.
AATATCACAGTAAGGGACTCCAGAAAATGGGCTTCACATATTGTACCCATGTGGGGAATCGAACCTGGTCTTCAGCGTGACCAGCCAAGGCATGAGTGAGTGAGTGAGTGAGTGAGTGAGTGAGTGAGTGAGTTGGAAGTAGTCCACCAGTGTTTACATTGTTTTAAGAATACGGTCTCGTGAAAAACGTATGCACATTAAATTATGTTGGTCATACACTTATGAACGTCAATATCGCGGTCATCACGTTCTTACTATACCAATTACACGATAGTTGTAATGAAACAGAAATTCAAATTGACAAACAAAGAAAATAATTTAGCAGGCGTAAGAGTTTTCGGCGTCACTGCAGTCATCACTTGTTTGTAAACATAAAGGTCAGTCGATCGCCAGCTCAACTCCCAGCATGGTTGCAGCCACCTTTCACAGTGGGGAGTTTTGACTGGTGGCAGCAATAGTAAAGACAGCTCTGTGAATGGGTTATCCCTGTGAGGAGCTTGGTGTGCACCCTGTTGGTCACATGTTTGTAACCAAAACATCACGTGTGTCCAACGTGTTGAGCCTATCCCTCATGGGTCCTAGAGTGTGACTGACTGAGTTGTGTTTAACGCCGTATTCCAGTCATATCACGGCATGTCAGCTTAATGTGGGAGGAAAGCCCAAGTGATGCAGGTCTCAAACTTACCACTTTGGTAAAACCCACAAGCACGGGTATAGTGCTGACAAACCTAGAAACATAATCGGGGCGAAGCTCAGGTTTCTGGCATGCCCAAGGGACGCAACTCTGCACAGTGAATTGCGGCGCCTTAGACGACTGGGCCACCGTGTCTCCTCATGGGTCCTAGAGGGCACAAAGTGTTGAAACTAATCTGACCCATGTTTAGCTGATATTCATGGTGAGGTGACGTGAAATGGGGTTAACGTCGCGTTCAAGATTATTGCACTTATATAGCAACGTGCATGTCGGTGGGTGTGGCTGCTTGTACTAGTCTGGACTCATGCCATTATATAGTGCTAGCCCACTGAGATACCATGCTGCAGTTTAACATGAGTACCCCACTCAGACACAGTATACTGACACCGAGCCGACCAGTCCCTGTTTTAGCCCCTTAATGCCGAGCGCCAGACAAGTTAACAACAAATACCATCTTTTCACGTCTTGTGGTATGACATGGCCAGGATCGAACCTCGAGATTCCGCTCTCCTGGCGGATGATCTACCACTGGACCACGGAGGCGGTATATACATGCTGTAGGAGGCAGTGACAAGGGAGTGCAATTGATGGAGTGCAATTGCTTCTGTCTCTGTTTGTAGATGAGACCTTGTGACCAAACAGGCCAGATATTTCTATCAATCACATTGTCATTAATTCAAGCAAACATCAGTCCAAAAATATTTGTTTGAGATATTGTTCAGAAAAATATTTCTCCTTGAAATATCATTGTCACGGAAAAGTTGACATGATTTCTTGGTGATTAGAGGCTGTGGGACAACATACATGTGTAACATTAATGGGGTCACTGAAGGTCTTTGACACTGCCAATTAGAGATCAATTTGCCATAAATCAACGAGCACTGGCTCTTTGTTTGCATTGGAACAGGCCATATTGAATGGTTTCTCCATTGTGGCCTGTACCATGGGTGTTTTACAAACATGATAAAGCATGTCCAAAACTTATTTCACCTGAGATCAGACTGGGTGAGCAAGACCTTTCAAATTGGCGGAGAAAAAAAAAAAAAAATAAAAAAAAAAAAAAAAAATAAAAAAAAAAAAAATAAAAAAAATAAATAAAAAAAATAAAAAAAAAAATAAATAAAATAAAATAAAATAAAAAAAAATAAAATAAAATAAAATAAAATAAAATAAAATAAAATAAAATAAAATAAAATAAAATTGCGCCTGTTTCACCTGAGTGGCATGCTCAAAGCGCTATTATTACCCTGGTCACTGAATCAATGTGCACTCAAATATCATTCTCAGCTTCCTGGGGAGTATACAACCTAAGCTGCCTGTTACGCCTGTCAGGAAGTCATATACAAAAATTCAAATGAACTAAGTCTCTTGATGAGATTGTACCTGTACTGTCAACACAGCGTAGCTCTCTTCATAATTTATTAACATTAAGCAACATTTCTTCTAATATTTCGGGGCACAGGTGGCCTAGTCGTACAAGGTGCAGCAATTTGCTGTGCAGAGTTGCATCCCTTGGACACACCAGGAACCTGTGGTTTTAGGTTCGAATCCTGGTTCACCTTGGTAATGTTTCTTGGTTTGTCAGAACCATACCCGTGCTTGCAGGTTTCACCAAAAACCCAACTCACTCACTCTTTCAATGTAAAGCTAGAAAAGTTCTTGTGTGTGTCAGAGTGACAAACAATAAACTGTCTGCTCCACTGTCATGTGAAGCTATATATTACAAATTACTTCCACCTGTACTTAATTGCATATTGGCTATTAATCATAATGTGCTCAATATTAAAGTATCAAATGTTTTGAAAATTAATTAAGCAGGCAATAATAATCAATTTCGCTATCCATTTTCTTTTCCATTAAACACAGTTGTGCAATGAAAACAGCTCTATAATTGGCAGACTATGTAAATTTGGATGGACTGCAGCATCTGGGATCCATCGACATCTGTCCAGGGGATATACTATAGAACGTCCCTCACTTGAGATATATTTTGCATTTGAACATGACCCGTGAAGATCCGGGTTGAGAAAAGGTCTTCAGCTACCTATGCTTGTCGTAAGAAGCGACTATGCTTGTGGTAAGAGGCGATTTGCTGACTTGGTTGATGCATGTCATCTTATCCCAATCCCACAGAGCGACGCTCATGATGTCAATCACTGGATTGTCGGGTCCAGACTCTATTATTTACAGACCTCCGTCACATAGCTGGAACATTACCTTTGTATCTGTAGCCTAGTCAGTGAGCCATAAGGCTACAGAGGTGCTGCTATATCTTTTTTTTAAAACATCTCATTTTCAAGTACATGAAAGCCAGCAAGAGATATCGGACGTCCATTTCCTTAGGTTTGAGGAAAGTGTGTTTGCGACGAAAAAGTGTTGGAATATCCCCAATTTCCCTCTTTCCAAAGCTTACATTCTTAGTCAAGTAAGACCGTCCACTAACCTTTTTATCTAAGTCTTGTTTCCACCCTTGCCACATCAAGCCCACTTTCCTGTGCTAAATATGATTGGACTATCGCACACATCGATAGTCCAATCAGAGAACGTTTCACAAAATCAACATCCACGACTGGTACACCTTTGTATGAAAGTGATTTACTGCTGCCTGTCTTTGTTGACACGAATTTGTTTTTTCATCTTTTAAAGTGACCAATGATTGCCTATGTTTGTGTCAGGGATGAAATCGCGAACGTTTTCGTTATCTGATCAACTAGGTTGCTGCCTATGGTAAGTCGCCATTTTTGTGAAGCTATATGAGATAACGAAAAGTGGCCTTGATGTGGCAAGGATAGAAACTAGGCTTTGATATAGGCTAGCCGACACACTTGCCTCGGGAAGTTCAGTCTCACCTTGGAATGAGTTACATATATCATAAATTGCTAATGGTGAGGGCTCTATCCTACATCTTTAATCTAAAGTATACCTTTTATCAGTAACATATGTTTTCACCTGGAAATAAAGAAAAAAGATATTAATTCTGCAATATAAAATCAATCCATCATGCCAAATAGTGCTTCCCATAAAATTTAAAGCCTATTACTGCTGTTCTACTCGCAGCTTGGGGCAATGGCTGGGCTGGAATACAGTCGAATCATTAATGCGTAGAGTCGAGCCACCAGACACACATTAGGATGGGCTGACCTATTTTTATGGTGTACACAAGCCCATGGCATATCATTACTCCATTTTTACATCATATTTTTTTTTGTACCTTGCTATTTATTTGATCTGTTTGTCAATTTCAATTGAAACCCTGTTCCGTCTCACACGCATGGCACTCCTGTTGGTCACTTGTTGCACATGGGCACTTCACGAGTTGCACACATGCTACACATCCGCTGCATATGGGCGCTTCATGAGTTGCACACATGCTACACACCCGCTACACACATGCTACACATCCGCTGCATATGGGCACTTCACGAGTTGCACACATGCTACACATCCGCTGCATATGGGCACTTCACGAGTTGCACACATGCTACACATCCGCTGCACATGGCTGTTTCACGAGTTGCACACATGCTACACATCCGCTGCACATGGCTGTTTCACGAGTTGCACACACGCTACACAGCTGCTGCATATGGGCGCTTCAAGAGTTGCACACATGCTACACATCCGCTGCACATGGCTGTTTCACGAGTTGCACACATGCTACACATCCGCTGCACATGGCTGTTTCACGAGTTGCACACACGCTACACAGCTGCTGCATATGGGCGCTTCAAGAGTTGCACACCCGCTACACAGCTGCTGCATATGGGGCTTCAAGAGTTGCACACCCGCTACACACACGCTGCACATGGCTGTTTCACGAGTTGCACACATGCTACACAGCTGCTGTCTAATCCGACACAGCCTTGTATTGTCTTTTAAATATACCCTGTGTAATCCGACAACTGTCTAATACAACATTCTGTCTAATCCAACACAGCCCTGGATTGTCATATTAAATACTGTGTGTAATCCAACATCTGTCTAATGCAACATTCTGTCTAATCCGACACAGCCCTCTATTGTCATTTAAATATACCCTGTGTAATCCGACATCTGGCTAATGCAACATTCTGTCTTATCCAACACAGCCCTGGATTGTCATATAAATATACCCTGTCTAATACAGCCCTGTATTATTTCTATTAAACATATTTATTTCACAGAATGTGTGAAGCTGGATAGGTAAACAAGTAAAGACTTATGTCAATACCTCTCCGGTTGCCATACAATGTCATCAATTAGAGTCAAGTCTCGTTAATCCGACAACCGGCTCTATCGACACAAATGATGGTGCTATTTAGACCCGTTAATCCAACAGTCTCGCACTCTGACTCCGACACACCTAATTTGCAACGAATTGCTGAAATCACTCATTAATCAGTCTCGTTAATCCGACACAGTGATCAGCGTCTTCCATGGTCATCATGTACACTGTACAATAAAGAATAAGTAAAAGAAAACTATTTTGCATGAAAACACTTGTTGACTCTGAACGTGCTGAAGTAAAAGGCTGTAAGTAAAAATCAGTTACATGAGAGTTAGATGATAGTTTGCATTTAGACAAAGTTTGGAAATCTGCCAGAAAGCTGATATGAAATTATGAAAAGGTGTTAGTATTTCAAAATTAACCTTTGCTGTAGCATTTTCATTTCCATAAAGTGAGTGATTGAGTGAGTGAGTTGGGTTTAATGCCGCTTTTAACAGTATTCCAATTATATCACGGCGTGTCAGCTTAATGTGGGAGGAAAGCCCGAAGTGATGCAGGTCTTGGATGCTTACCACTTTGGTGAAACCCACGAGCACGGCTATGGTGCTGACAAACCTAGAAACATGATCGGGGCGAACTGGGATTCAAACCCACAATCATAGGTTTCTGGCATGCCCAAGGGACGGAACTCTGCACAGCGATTCGCACGCCTTAGACGACTGCCCCCCCCCCCCCCCCATTTTCATAAAGAATGGAGTTCAGGTCATAACCTTTTGAGTAAAAATACAGATTTTTGCTTATGCCGGTGTAGATCGTACAGGTAAAGAAATAGTGAAGTGCATCTTCATGGTGGTAGCCACAAAAACAATTCGGATTAGCTGATATTAAACATAATAAATATGGCAGCATAGTGGTCACAACAGCCAAGTCTCGGGCGACAATGCACAATTCGGTTGGACCTAGAGCAATAGTATAAATCATGTTGGTTGCAATGCTTTTTCATCACCTTTTATAATCCTTATAAATTTTTTAGCATATTTGTATCAGTGGAATTTGGTTAAAAATAAGCAATAATTCCATCAGAATTATAATGGTTGGCGCTTCTGCTAACGGATGGTCTCTTTGGCATGTTAAGCCCCACATTATACATGTATGCAATCTTAACGGCATGTATTTCAGCACATGAGAACATTATCTCTTGTTCAAACATGGTCGTTGAGGCAGAAAAGCTGGGACAAGCATGATAAGAAGGTAAGTGAGCGCTTAGCCTTACAAGGGAGGCTGATAAGCTTATAAGGGTTATCTCCAGTGAAGTCATTGTACAGAACTGTATAGGCGTCTTAAAACAAACTAGAAAATATATATTTTCTTTAAAATGGTTAAACATGGGTTTGTTCTTATTACAGTCAAAACCATTTTGAAAATATTTTGCTGAAAATAATCTTCAACATGTTAAAACACTTTTTTGTTTTTCTGTCCCCTGTTTCTTGACAAAAAGACCAAGAAAGCTTGTAAAAAAACATTATTTGGTCTGAACAGGATCGGCCTGTTGTTACTGGAAATCATATCAGGGACTGGTCTTTTAGTATAATCGGAGTGGGCTAGTGGGATTGGTCTTAGGTAAGTATCATATTTTCCTGGCCCCCGCCCCTCAAAATAAAAATAAAATAAATTATGTAACATTTTTCATGCCCCACCCCCCCTCCAAATACATGTAACATTTCCTCATGCTCCTCCACCCCAACCCCCCCCCCCTTTAATGACCTCCCTTTTTCGCTGTTATTTTTTGTATGGAAAAACACACACGCCCTAGTCTTTTATGTTTTCATATCGTGTCTCTTCCTAGCAGTGGATGGCTACATGGTTACTGATTCAGATAAAAGACAATATTTACACACACATACTTTCAACATATTTCAAGTAAACGTCTGAGGGTGGATTGGATGAAAATCATATACTTGATATATTACTGCTTTTGGAGGAAATTATACTTCAGTCTGAACTATTTCAATCTTAAAGTCTATCTAATTTTATAATGAATGTTGATTCCAAACATACAGCAAAAAGAGAAGTGTGACTATGAATAATTCAGCATCTTCGTCTTCTTGCCTACTGGAAACCTGTCGTATCTTTTCAAAACACGCTAAGCATGTCAAATGTACAGCTTGATAGTACAGACAGATAAGAGTTCTCTTTTAACATATGTTCAACGCCAGCATCAACTGGGCACTATAAAAGTACATGCAGCAAACAGTTTTGACAGTTTCAGATCAACTGCATTCTTACGTAAAATATGCAACATTAAGACATGAAAACCACCATTATCCAATTATTTCAAGTTGCTTGAGTACAAATACTCCTATGAATCACTCAGCATAATTACCCAATATATCCTGGGTTTCTTAACAGATCTCTTTTCACTAATCAAACACAGGCATCACTTCATTAACTGTAGTCTACTGCTGTGAATAATGCTAAGGAAAATGCGATGCGTCTTGCTCACTCTTGGTAATATATGGGTCAACACACGAACAGACACAAACTAGAAGTCACCTGAGTGAGTGAGTGAGTGAGTGAGTGAGTGAGTGAGTTGGGTTTAACACCGCTTTTAACATTATTCAAGTTATATCCTGGCGTGTCAGCTTAATGTGGGAGGAAAGCCCCAAGTGATGCAGGTCTCAGATGTTTACCACTTCGGTGAAACCCATGAGCATGGGTATGGTGCTGACAAACCTAGAAACATAATCAGAACGAACTGGGATTTGAACCCACAATCATAGGTTTCTGGCGTGCCCAAGGGACGCAACTCTGCACAGCGAATTGCGGCGCCTTAGACGACTGGGCCACCCGTGCCCCCAGAAGTCACCTGAAACCAATGTCCGATATAACTGCCTGCCCAGCTGCCCGTGGCTGTAACTTTTTTGTCTGGCTGCATGAAATTTTCCTTCACCAGCATAACTGTAGGCAGGTAATTTTAAGACTATTTACACATTCTGTGTTATTATCATGATTATAACTCCTTGTAGATTCTCAAGTAATTGTTTGCATTATTTCAACTTAAACACAATGTGATTTGTCTCTTATGCTTTTTGCAATATTTCAATATTCATATTCATATTCAGGCAGGTAACTTTGAAGATTGACAGGTAAGACTATTGGCCACCTGCCTGACTGTCTGTCTTGTGTCTAAAAATCATTTCAAACAGTGTTTGAAACAGCATTTCAAGCAGGATTATTAAAAAAACTCATTGGTGCAAAATACCCAAAGGGAATGGTGAGTGAGATTGGTTTTACGCCGCTTTTAGCAATATTCCAGCATTATCACGGCGGGGAACACCAGAAATGGGCTTCACGCATTGTACCCATGTCGGGATTCGAACCCGGGTCTTCGGCGTGACGAGCGAACGCCTTAACCACTGGGCTACCCGACCGCCCCTCCAAAGGGAATGGACCCAAGGATAATAAATGTGTTGAATACAACCCCCCCCACCCAAAAAAAAAAATAAAAAAAAATATCAATACCCATTGTGAATGATAACTTGAGTAAATACTCAATGGCTAAAGAAACTATCTGAGCCTGTATTTACCATGTTAACATCTTGGTCACTTGGAGATGCAATGTTGAAATAACGCAGGTCAGATTGTGTGAGTTTCAACCATTGTTGAGTATTGGTTTCACCATCGTTATTGGTTAGGGTATTGTTAATGAAGCCATGACAGTTATAATTTTTATTCTACCATGAATTTGGAATTTACTCGATTCTGATTGGTCAATCAGAGGCTATTAAATCACAATAAACCCCCTCTGATTGAAACAGCTGGTTTGACGGCCGCATCCCCGCGGAAGCTAATACTCACAGAATAGTACTATTTTCAGTCTTTGTCGGTAGGCATATTTGAATAAATATATCTACAATTACAGGTTACAAAATGCACAGATGCGGTTACTACAATATTCAAAGGATGTGTGGCGATACATTTCGTGCAGAAAAACACGACATAAATCAACAAAGGGAATGTATTTACGTTTTGGAGACAACATGACAACAGAGAGCTTGAATTTTGGCGCTTTTCTATATACGACTGTGACGTCATATCTTTTGCATCACAATGAGGGATATGACGTCATAATGGTGACGCGGGATGTAGAGCGAAAGCCTTGCAAAGCTTACTTTGTTTTCTTTAGGGATGCCCACCTCATGTTAGCTTACCAAGTTGCCGTGCTTATATGCTTTCAATGCCTGTCAAATGTTCGAGCGAAGTATTACGGTGTAAACAAACTGCTTGAGTATATACAGCACCATATTTTGTTCGGTGATTCCTTAATTGAGATCGATAACCCACTCAAAACACTGAACTCAACCCATGCCGCTTCACTCAGTATATTTGCTAACACCAAAGAGTTCGCATTATATTTAGTCATGGTAGAATGGAGATAAACATACTGTGTTTTCAATGTAGAGCTAGGTCACCTGTAGATTTAACCCCGCTAAATTTAACATTTGAAACCTCACGCTGCGCGTTCGGTTCCAAATTCAATTTAACGGGGTTAAATCTACAGGTAACCTAGCTCTACATTGAAAACACAGTATGTTTATCTCCTAAATGATCAAAATTGAATTAGAATAGAAAAAACTCATAAACATGTCAAAAACCTTTTTTTCAGTAACCTTACATGGAAAATAATTTAAATCTAACATACGCATTAATATTAATACACTCTGCAACCCAAATAGCATGCATATATCCACCAGCTAATATTGAATTGGAAACAGGCATTGACAGCTTTCAATGTTTCATATTATATTCGCATATACTCTACAATTACTCATCAAATTCACTTAAAAATTTACTAATTGACATCATTAAGAGATAATAGCTGACATATATGTCATGGTTGATACCATGGAATCTTATCAAAAGTGCCACATTAATGAAGGAAAATATCAATTAAACTTGTAATCACTACTGTCTACACAATTAATACATTTAGATTGTATATATGAACAATGTATGAATAGTGAGTGAGTGAGTGAGTGAGTGAGTATGGTTTTACGCCGCTTTTAGCAATATTCCAGCAATATCACGGCGGGGGACACCAGAAATGGGCTTCACACATTGTACCCATGTCGGGAATCGAACCCGTGTCTTTGGCGTGACAAGCGAACGCTTTAACCACTAGGCTACCCGACCGCCCCACAATGTATGAATACAGAATAATGTAGAATTATCACCATCAATGATCAAATTGCACTAACTAATGATTCCTGAGAATACATCGTTGTCTCCTTTATTACAACAAGGCGGGGATGCTGAGGACTTATTTCCCCCCCGAATGTTTATAGGTTGTCGTCTACTGTGTCAGCATAATTGGTCCACGCCACACATTATAAAAGCGTCCTTTTTTCCGTTTTAGTTAAACAAATCTTATTGTCTAAAAGACAATCATCACTTACAAGCTGGAAACGTTTGGTTATAAACAATCATTTTGTGGTTAATAAATTATTGTTTCAATTGTAAATATTATTTTCCTGTAACCAGAATAGCATTTACTTCCATTAATGTTATAGTGAAGCATTTGAGACTGAATATTCATACATTTATAAGAAAAACTCACAGATAGATAGATTATACAAGCACTTAACATGCTTAAGGGATATAAGAAGCATAGGGATATATATCACAACGGGACATAAAGCTGATGAAGTTTGTGACATGTTTGTCAATTTATGTAATTTATTTGTGGCAAATGTTACACAGTGTGACAGATCTCGGTAGTTTGTTGTTGTTTACCTATACCGCCTTGCACGGTTACATCACCAGACTGTAAACATGTATCGATTGAGCACACATACTTCCATCAGCATCACTGCTGGTTGTCGTATTAATACATATTTGCCACGATCAGCAGTTATATCAATCCTCACCTCAAATGTTTTACAATAATTTCATCCTCTGTTATTTTGGCCCATGAACCATGCAACGAATCTCTGCACCAGCTGTAGGCTTTGCGCCGCACATCTCTCTCGCTTACAACATCGCCTTCCATTGTCGACTCGCCTCTCCGAATACCGAACAGCGACGCTAGTATATGTAGGATCTTCTTCCACGTGCTTAACAATATAGGTAGCATAGTCAATCCAGGGAGGTCAAAGTTCGCGGGCAACACCTGGCCCAGATAAAATTTGATAAACACAAGCATGGAAATCGTTGCTTCTAAACCCGCATCACTGTATCCGGCAGGGGGAGTAACTCTAATGCCTGCAATTTTCAGAGAGTTCCAATAATGGCACCGAATCGAGTATGGTATTGACTTTCATTCAAAGACGATAAGTGTTGAGTTGACATTTGTTGGAGTAAAAATCAATATTCACCGTCCGTGTTTTAAATATATTTAGACATACACAATGCGGAATCTGTCACGATCTTTCAGAATATGTTGTCAATTGCAGCTGATACCACGGACTTGTTATATAGGTCCGTGCTGATACGAAGTTCCCACGTGCTGTTGTTGCGAAACAAGGTGACACACACCATGCAGTTTTTTATCAGGTGTTTATTATTGTATGTTTTTTTAGCTGTCCTTAAAGATTAGCTGCATTTACAACAAAATCAACTGATAACAACGTTTCAAATGGATATTTCTTTCCGTGTACCCTGAGGGTTCTTAGGGAATACCCCGCTTTAATCAATACATGCGCAGAAAGACATGACGCAATTTCACAAAGAGCTTTCGGCCAATGGCTATTGAAGTGTCTGGGTTCACGTGATACGACGTAAATATGACACATCACCCAAACCACGTCAATGTTTATAACGTACAGGGATTGAGGAATGACGAATGTAATATTCATACCGGAATATATGTTCGGAACTGAGTTATTGCGGTGTACGAGTATTTTCAAATTGTGTATAAGCCTCACCACGATACTTTGGACAATTGTTTAATTTCCAAATAAAGTATCACAATTCCCATGTTAAAAGAATTTGAAAAATAATATTCACAACTGAAAAAAATGTTTATTCACCATAAAATGACTGTTCAGGATCGACAATAGAACTAACTACATTTATATGTGATCAATTTGTCTTTTGGACAATGAAATATATTTAATGAAAACGTCAAAAGGATATCGATTTTGGTGAACATTTTCGAAACGTGTGTCATGGACCTGTATGCATGGGCCAAGCTGACACAGTAGACCTTCTTTCCCCTCAGTATTCTCATTCCCATGGGAATTCTGGGTGTCAGAGAGGGAATCACACTAACCCGCACCGCCCTTATAAATATGCATCACTAGGATACTCTCAATGAATCGGGGCGGTCGGGTAGCCTAGTGGTTAAAGCGTTCGCTCGTCACGCCGAAGACCCGGGTTCGATTCCCGTCATGGGTACAATGTGTGAAGCCCATTTCTGGTGTCCCCCCGCCGCGATATTGCTGGAATATTGCTAAAAGCGGCGTAAAATCAAACTCACTCACTCACTCAATGAATCAAGCCAAATATAGGTCACACCGTGAAAAAATGTTCACTCATAAGGTCAGTCACATTTTAATTCACACCATTTTTCTCACGCTCAGAGTACCTTTTTTGAGTATATATACACTGTGTTAACATTTCAGCTGGATCTCTGATGTCTCCTAGTTGCTGAAAAGTGGATGTTTTTCAGCTAAAGCCGCCTCTTGAATCCGGGCCACCAACAATACAAATGCCGATACATGTACAACGACTAACCGAAATCATTACGAAACAATTTTTATTTGAGCGAGTGAGTGTGTTGGGTTTAACGCCACTTTTAACATTATTCAAGTTATATCACGGCGTGTCAGCTTATTGTGGGGAAAGCCCGAAGTAATGCATGTCTCAGACGTTTACCACTTTGGTGAAACCCACGAGCACGGGTATGGTGCTGACAAACCTCGAAACGTAATCGGGGCGAACCAGGATTCGAACCCACAATCATAGGTTTCTTGCGTGCCCAAGGGACGCAACTCTGCACAGCGAATTGTGGCGCCTTAGACGACTGGGCCATCCATGCCCCATTTTATTTGAAAATACTCTGTACACAAACTATTAATAAACAAATGAGCGCATTGTTTTTTTATACACTTTTTTTTTAAGCTGTGTCCGTGCACATTTGAACCCGGGTTAGTGTAGAGTCGACTTATAAATGAGAATTGGGTGGTCAAAATGTGGGACATCGTACCTCGACGGTATCAACAATTTACATACATGATTGAGCTGGAATCTTGTTAACTGCCATGCAAAATGAACATGCACTCAGAAGATATGGCCCCCTGAAGATTCGGGTTAGAAAAGGTCTTCAGCAACCCATGCTTGAAACTAATGGGGTCAGGTGGTCAGGCTCGCTGACATGGTTGATGCATGTCATCGTATCCCAATGCGTTGAATGATACTCATGATATCAATCACTGTATTGTCTTGTCCAGACTCGATTATTTATAGAGCGCCGCCATTTAGCTGGAATATTGCTGATAGAGTAGCGGCCAACCCTTAAAAAGAGGCTTATTTAAGGAGTAACCCCTCCCCACAGTAGAACAAAGCACAACCACATGTTTCTTCACAAGATGTCATTTATGCATTAGAAAATGATGGTTGTGGTGATTTTGTTTGGTGGCAGGCATGTTTTTTGTTGGTATAATGCACATTTGTTTGTCAAAATTAAGTAAATCAAATAAATGGCTCTAAACAAGTCAGATTGCATATTGCAATGTTCATTTATAAGCAAAAACAGTGTGCTGACTTAGGAAACCTACAATAGAACAATAAGTCGAGTTATGGGCCAAAATGTGTCAAAAACAGGAACAATCACTCAATTTTCATTTTCAAAGTATTACAAAACTAAAGATAATGTAACCTCCATAGTGACAATCATGTCGTGTGGTATCTTAAAATCTGCCTGAAAGTTTTAGGAGCTTATGAAAAATTCCACAATTAATGTCGGTATAATAATATGTATGATAATTTAGTAAATGTGATACCACCACCCCACCCCACCCCCCCCCCCCCCCCCCCACCCCCCCCCCCCCCCCATTCCTATTAAGGAAACAACAACAACAACTATATAATAACATATTTAAAAAGATACTAGACAATACTAACATTCTTGTTCACCGATTTGTTTTATTTGAACACATGAATTGTTTAAGTGTCTTACAATTATGAGCTTCAGAAATTTGATTCATCCAATATGGCGGACAAAATGGCCTCCAAGATTGTCGCCAATACAGGAAAATGACATTATTTCGTCTTCGCTTCGGAATGTATGAGAAATTTTAATGTCAAAATTTAGGTTTCGACTAGGAACTCCCTCTGTCGTGTTATTGTCATATATAAGATAATTATCGCCTATGTTATGTACTATAATTGCTGATCATATTGACTTACTTTGAAGTGTCAATGTGAAGCACTTATATGCAACTGCTTCAATATTGTCAGTAACTCATTACCGAATCCGTTATTTTTCTCCAATAAAGTTAAATACATTTATTCTCTGCCACCACTGCCACTGTCACTCAAGCCTTCAGGTTCATATGACATATGACATGTCACTGCAGATGAGATGAGTGATATATTAGCAGCCATTTTGTCGCCTGAAACATTGGCTCTCAACATGTGTTGCTTGAAAGCACCTTCTATAGGTGGAACATTGTAGCTGCCTTGTCAGTGTTAGAAGTCTGGACATAGCCTAGGCCATCCAGGGTGTTCAAAAGTATAGCAGGAGGACGAATGCTCTAGCTGAGTTTAGGGACATTTCTAGGGGGCTCAATCCAAACTGACAAGTTCTTCAACATTTCAACATGTGTCATCACGGTCGAGAAAGCTGTCTCTTTGAATTAATAATCAGACATCATCATAAGCATATCACGTTTCACAATGTTCTTCTAGATCACAATTACCAGCGTGCAACCGCCTTTCACGATTTACATACAAATAAATAACAGAGAATACCCAGTCTCGATTATCTTAGCTCAATGCAATTACGCCATTGAAGATTGGGTCCAAAGCAGTTTATCGTTAAGTTAGAATGTGAGTTCAAATAAGTTTCCTAAGATCTTATCATTATCTCAGCTAATATTTAGTCACCTGATATGATCTCTGTCTTCACATTAGAGGTAGGCACACTCGACCGTCCCACCATCCACTCTCTCTAACCCTCTAAACCGTTTAAACAGTTTGGTACTTGGTGCATCTTGCTCTGAGATGCTTACGGCAACATCAACACAGAGCAAGATATTCAACATGTCCGTTCACTTTGTACATTTCTACAATCCTTGCTCGACTATTGCTTGCTGTTGTATTTATCAAAGCCATGTGATGAAATATTCAGATAATCAAAATATTTAATGTCTACATGTGTTTCGACTGGACTTCACACGACGGTTATGTTCAAAGCATGTTGATAGTTTGGGATATTGAGCCCCTGACATGTGCTACATGTCATTAACGTGTAGAGTTGAAACACACAAAGATTTTATTCCTTTCAGCGACATCAATCCAAACCCTGTTTACAGCTAGGTACATGTATGTTGCAAACCTATTTTATACCATAACACATTATTACAGTCTATAAATTTGGTAACATCTTATACACGACTCTTAAAATTCAGTATTGCAGCAGATAACAGAACAAAATATTTTTAAGAAAAGTTATAAAACGTCAACACCAGAGAACAACCAGTCTCGATTTTCCGCCAATACAGATTCTATTGGGCGTAACAGCAAAATAGCCGTGACAATTATATGGATGGATCACTGAAATGGGTGAACAAGGCAAACATGTCCTGCCCTACCGGTAACACCTGCCACTCACACAATTTGCATAAAGGTAAGCGTTGTATGTTGCCTTCCGTGCTACGGTTGTCTTTAAAGAGACCAGAGAATCAAGTAATGGACCAGACAGAAACTCCAGTGAACCATAGTTTATTTACTGCTTTGTATGGAAACTAAAAACCGATATGTAAATTTTAATTACGTCTGCCAAGTGTGTTTGGAACGCAGCATGGCTACACAGCCACAATATTATTTTTATGCCATGAGTAAAGATATTTCTGGGTTATATCTCGATCATATTTATCTGTTGTTTTATTTTTGACTGCATTTGACAGTCTAGTCATAATGAATTGTACGCATTTTGTGTTTCAAGTGACTTTCTCTTATGAAGAATCATGTATGTAATTACAAATATAATCATACAGTACACTCCTTGGGTATTGAGAGCAATAGTGTATTCATAAATGTTCCGATATATGTCAGATTATGAGGTTTAGACACCTTTAGGTAGTCTATGAATGGCATTTTGAAGTGATACTCATAAAGAAGAGAATTTATGGATGTCAACTTCTTTATTAAGAGGAACACAACATTTCGGAGTATATACTTACTCCTTCATCAGGTGAATACATACTATGGATCAGAAAACATATAAATGGACCTGTAAGAACAAAAGTAATAAGAGAACAAAGGTGGAAACTTAACAAGGGAAGCCAACAATTAATTGGCGCTGATAGGTGATTGGCAGTGGACACATGGAAGCCAAATCTTAGCAGTTTAAAAGCGCTGATAGGTGACAGCCGGAC
This sequence comes from Haliotis rufescens, assembly GCF_023055435.1. NCBI lineage: Eukaryota > Metazoa > Mollusca > Gastropoda > Lepetellida > Haliotidae > Haliotis > Haliotis rufescens. Next base: position 49,322,812 of record NW_025964334.1, read on the forward strand.
TTAAATCATCACTGATTGGAAATAGGCAATGGACAATGGGCAAACGAGAGGCAGGGGCTAATTAACACTGATGGGTAATAGCAATAAAAAAATGACAATGGACAAATGGAAGCCAGCTGAATAATTAGCACAGACAATAATCAAAGCAGTCGCAAGCACTGAGCAGATAGGTTCCCTGGTCACGGTTCATGGCTGGCTGGTATCTCCTGATGTAGTTTCCTCTTGTAGTTTTCTTTGTCGTCAGTTGTTGGTAGACAGGGCCCTGTTCCACTAGGCGATCTTAGTGCTACGACTGTTGTAAGTCTATGTTAAAGTATGGGAGTTACGATCGACTTAGTGCTACGACTGTTGTAAGTCTATGTTAAAGTATGGGAGTTACGATCGACTTAGTGCTACGACTGTTGTAAGTCTATGTTAAAGTATGGGAGTTACGATCGACTTAGTGCTACGACTGTTGTAAGTCTATGTTAAAGTATGGGAGTTACGATCGACTTAGTGCTACGACTGTTGTAAGTCTATGTTAAAGTATGGGAGTTACGATCGACTTAGTGCTACGACTGTTGTAAGTCTATGTTAAAGTATGGGAGTAACGATCGACTTAGTGCTACGACTGTTGTAAGTCTATGTTAAAGTATGGGAGTTACGATCGACTTAGTGCTACGACTGTTGTAAGTCTATGTTAAAGTATGGGAGTTACGATCGACTTAGTGCTACGACTGTTGTAAGTCTATGTTAAAGTATGGGAGTTACGATCGACTTAGTGCTACGACTGTTGTAAGTCTATGTTAAAGTATGGGAGTTACGATCGACTTAGTGCTACGACTGTTGTAAGTCTATGTTAAAGTATGGGAGTTACGATCGACTTAGTGCTACGACTGTTGTAAGTCTATGTTAAAGTATGGGAGTTACGATCGACTTAGTGCTACGACTGTTGTAAGTCTATGTTAAAGTATGGGAGTTACGATCGACTTAGTGCTACGACTGTTGTAAGTCTATGTTAAAGTATGGGAGTTACGATCGACTTAGTGCTACGACTGTTGTAAGTCTATGTTAAAGTATGGGAGTTACGATCGACTTAGTGCTACGACTGTTGTAAGTCTATGTTAAAGTATGGGAGTTACGATCGACTTAGTGCTACGACTGTTGTAAGTCTATGTTAAAGTATGGGAGTTACGATCGACTTAGTGCTACGACTGTTGTAAGTCTATGTTAAAGTATGGGAGTTACGATCGACTTAGTGCTACGACTGTTGTAAGTCTATGTTAAAGTATGGGAGTTACGATCGACTTAGTGCTACGACTGTTGTAAGTCTATGTTAAAGTATGGGAGTTACGATCGACTTAGTGCTAAGATCGCTTTGTGGAACGGGGCCCAGGACTGGTTTTGGTTCTTGATGTGTTCGGAAATAGCGGATTTCAGGTCTGGTCTGTTGACAGAGGTCTGACGTTCTTTGAGTCTGGTGTTGAGGGATCTGAGGGTTTCTCCAATGTATTGGTGGCCACAGTTGCAGGGGATCTGGTATATACATCCTCTGGGGTTTGGACTTGCGCTGCTGGTGCCTCTGCCATTGGCCCGAGACTGTTAAACTTTCCATTTGTCCATTGCTAATCACCTATCAGAGCCAATTAACTGTTGGCTTCACTTGTGAAGTTTCCACCTTTGTTATCTTATTACTTTCTTGTTCTTACAGGAAAATATATATGTTCTCTGCTTCATAGCATTAATTCACCTGATGAAGGAGTAAGTCTATGCTCTGAAACGTTGTATGGGTAGAGGCATGTCGGCAGTTTGAGGTTCTGGCACTACTCTATGAGTGCGGCGTTAAACAACAACAACAACAAAACAAAACAAAACAAGGATCTCTGCATTCGCTTCACCTGATTGTGCCCTGTGCCCTGGACTCAGGGCCACGTGCCACGTGCCACGTACCCCTACTGTATCGATTATCGTAATATTGGGATCAATCTCATTAAAAAAGATCAGATCTTAGTTCTCGCTACCGCTAAACAAAGATCTGAGGACACCCCATTACGGGTCACGTCAGACCGACCTTGCGCGAACTTTGACCGACCAATGGAATGACCAATCAGAAGGCAGCTTTGGCGACTACGCTTTGAAACACATTTTGACAAATTCTCGATTACAATTTTGAAACCTGAACAAAAGAACATTCTGGGATGGCTAATAGATGGTCTAGATTGTATGGATTCAGTCGTTAAACCCGTAATTATCGTTCAGAATTAAAGTTTTCGAGGTTGCATGATTAGACATCAAATTCCGACTGTCACTTTCACAATCTGGTAAGCGATGCTCTGATTGGTCGGATGAAAGGTCGTTCTGACGTGACCCCTAATGGGATGTCCTCAGATCTTTGTTTAGCGGCAGCGAGAACTGATTTTAATGAGATTGTTTCAGCTACAGCTGCAAAATTATTTTCTAAAAAATCACATTGCAACAATGTAATTTTTGTGGCAGACAATTCCGGGTGGCCAATATGTTCCCGTGGAGAGACCCACTCTGTCATTTGCACTTTGGTCCGTCTCTCTGATTGATCCGTGACGATCTGGGGTAGAATATGTCTTCAGCAGCCCATGCTTGTCGTAAAAGGCGACTATGCTTGTCGTGAGGGGCGACTAACAGGATCGGGTGGTCACGCTCGCTGACTTGGTTGATGCCATTTGCGTGGATCGATGCTCATGATGTCAATCACTGGATTGTCTTGTCAAGACTCCATTCTTTACAGACAGATGTCATATAGTGTGAATATTGCTGAGTGTGGCGTTAAACATCAAACAAACAAACAAAGAAACTGATTGACTATGTCAGTCAGGTTTTGGAGATCGAAGTATTACATAACGTGAGGCAAGATCAGTGTCCCACGTGCATGTGCATACGTAAGATCCGTCGACGTGAAGAGGTGTTTACATTTACAGATAGCCCTGGGGATTAAGTGTCCTGTCCGGAGGGGGATTATGATTAGAGGGGATACGTCGAATGTTTGCTGAATATATTAAACAGATGTCCAAGGGCGTAAGTTTCGGCCTTCGGATGGTAGCTCAGGGTGATGACGGAGGACAAAACTCAGGGGTGAAGTTTAGACGACAGCAGCCATGTTTATTGTTGATGGTTGAAATGAGTCGAAAAGGTACATGTTGATAATAACGTGACAGAACGCACACCGGGACCGAGTGGCCAATCTTCCCGGGTGGGAGAACCGTTCTGTCACTTACACGAGTCGATCTTCTGGCTGTCTCCAGGCTGTCTCCCTGACTGACCATGTCAGTCGGGTTTTGTAGAGCGAGGTATTACGTAACGTGTGGCAAGGTCATTGTCCCACGTGTATGTATATCCGTAAGATCCGGCGACGTTAGGAGGTGTTAATTAAAATTTATAGATAGCGCTGGAGATTAAGGGTTCTGCCCGGAGGGGCTTATGATAAGAGGGGATACGCCGAATGTTTGCTGAATATATTAAACAGACAAAGGGCATAGAATATCGGTGCACTTGGAAACATATTGAACCAGTTAGGTATTTAGATAAATGAAATGTAAAATAAAAGTATTGAAATGGTTTGCACTATTTAAGTAAAAGTATTGAAATGGTTTGCACTATAACACAGACAAAGGAGATAGAATTTCAGCGCACTTTTGAAACATAATATGTGGGTGGCTGGATGGATGCACTCAAGGAGATGGATGTTTGGATTCAGGGGTGGAGTTATGCAGGAAAAGAAATGAATCGGAGAATGTGTTTTTTTCATAATGTGTGGGGCGTTCTTTGTGTAACACCAAGTGTGAGCAATCGACTGCAAGAAGGTCGGGTTGTCTGCCCCTGTATGTTGGTGAATGATCAGCTGGTGGTTGTCACAGCAGGCCTGTGTTTTCTACGGAAGTCTTTTAGGGCCATTTGTTGTTGTTTCGGTTTTGGTTTTTGGGGTTTTTTCTTTTTTTTGGGGGGGGGGGGGGGGTCTTGAAATTTCAAGAAACTAAGTTGACATTTGAAGATACTATGGTCAATTTTCAAGAAACGAAGTTGAAATTTCAAGATAATCATCTTAGTATCTTAGTATCTTGAAATTTCAGCTTAGTATCTTGAAATTTCAACTTAATATCTTGAAATTTGAAGATAGTATTGAGAGAGAAAAAATACAAATGGCCGTAAAAGGTTTCCGTAGTTTTAGGATCATGGATGCCAAAACAGTGATGTGAACATGTACCTTCAGAGAGAGTTTAAACGAGGACTATATCCTACCTAAATATTATCCCGGGGGAAGTTTTACTCTAGAATATAGTAAAGGATAGGATTAGAAACACTGGTATGGGTTCAAATTCACTCGGGAGAAAATTATCCTGACACTAGAGAATTTAATCCCCGGGATAAAAATAGGGTAGGATAATATTCACTCTTACAAGAGCACATGATAAGTCGTCTTGTGTCAGTTTAAAGGCATGTAGGTCGGCATGATCGACTTAGTGCTACGACTGTTGTAAGTCTATGTTAAAGTATGGGAGTTACGATCGACTTAGTGCTAAGATCGCTTTGTGGAACGGGGCCCAGGACTGGTTTTGGTTCTTGATGTGTTCGGAAATAGCGGATTTCAGGTCTAGTCTGTTGACAGAGGTCTGACGTTCTTTGAGTCTGGTGTTGAGGGATCTGAGGGTTTCTCCAATGTATTGGTGGCCACAGTTGCAGGGGATCTGGTATATACATCCTCTGGGGTTTGGACTTGCGCTGCTGGTGCCTCTGCCATTGGCCCGAGACTGTTAAACTTTCCATTTGTCCATTGCTAATCACCTATCAGAGCCAATTAACTGTTGGCTTCACTTGTGAAGTTTCCACCTTTGTTATCTTATTACTTTCTTGTTCTTACAGGAAAATATATATGTTCTCTGCTTCATAGCATTAATTCACCTGATGAAGGAGTAAGTCTATGCTCTGAAACGTTGTATGGGTAGAGGCATGTCGGCAGTTTGAGGTTCTGGCACTACTCTATGAGTGCGGCGTTAAACAACAACAACAACAACAACAAAACAAAACAAAACAAGGATCTCTGCATTCGCTTCACCTGATTGTGCCCTGTGCCCTGGACTCAGGGCCACGTGCCACGTACCCCTACTGTATCGATTATCGTAATATTGGGATCAATCTCATTAAAAAAAATCAGATCTTAGTTCTCGCTACCGCTAAACAAAGATCTGAGGACACCCCATTACGGGTCACGTCAGACCGACCTTGCGCGAACTTTGACCGACCAATGGAATGACCAATCAGAAGGCAGCTTTGGCGACTACGCTTTGAAACACATTTTGACAAATTCTCGATTACAATTTTGAAACCTGAACAAAAGAACATTCTGGGATGGCTAATAGATGGTCTAGATTGTATGGATTCAGTCGTTAAACCCGTAATTATCGTTCAGAATTAAAGTTTTCGAGGTTGCATGATTAGACATCAAATTCCGACTGTCACTTTCACAATCTGGTAAGCGATGCTCTGATTGGTCGGATGAAAGGTCGTTCTGACGTGACCCCTAATGGGATGTCCTCAGATCTTTGTTTAGCGGTAGCGAGAACTGAGGTCTGATTGTATTGGGATTGCCATGCTCCAGTTGGGACGAGTCAAAGTGGCATGTTTTCATAAATGTGTCTGTTTAGCTTAATTGCAATGAACGTTGGTACATAAATATGTTGGTTGTCATTCTCCTGTACTCGTACAACCCCAGCCGCTATCTCGGCGGTCCTTCAATAGTTGAGTAAACATAACGATGGTCCTGCCCCTATAGGTATGTGAAGCGTGCAACCGCCGACAACACTAAACACGTTTATCGTCGTTCAGAAAATAAGATTTTTAAACATAGTAAATTAAGTCATTGGTTAAAGCTAACTCTTCTGAGGAAGGTGTACATCTTGGATTATATACCACTCAACCTTTGATAGGGATAATCAGATGTGTCCTATTTATAAACACTTGACATAATAAGGGGATCAGTTTTGTGTGTCATGGAAAGATAATAAATATTCCTATCAAAAGATGAGTTGTATATATATATATATATATACTTGACGCAAGAGGGTAGGGATTATTAATTTTGGGGGCATATTTTGTTGTAGTGAAGTCTAAAATATCCCATAAAATATTCATGATCCCTAAGTTTTATGTTCATATGTTCAGTATATATTATAGACTCGACGCAACTTGTGAATAAGGTTTATGAGAACGCCACACTCAGCAATATTCCAGCTATATGACGGCGGTCTGTAAATAATCGAGTCTGGACCAGACAATCCAGTGATTGACAACATGAGCATCGATCTACGCAGTTGGGATACGATGACACGCATCAACCAAGTCAGCGAGCCTGACCACCCGATCCCGTTAGTCGCCCCTTACGACAACTTTTGTCGCATCTTACGACAAGCATGGGTTGCTGATGTTATGAATGACATAGTGCAAACCATTTCAATACTTATCCTTTAAACTATATTTATGCAAAATACCTAATTGTTTCAATAGGAAAAGAAAGAATAATAGTGTCTCACATTTTACATGCCCGGCCTGATTGGCCAGTAATAGTCAGTTTAAAATACAATCATAAAATATATTGAAATAAATGAATACATAGAAATGGTTCCTCTGAAATAACCTAAACGCACACCCACGAGCATACACAGGTAAACGCGCATACGTGGGCTGGTCAAAACGTTCTTAGCCTAACAAACAAAACCAACAAATGTGAAAGTGTTGTCAATTTTAATTTTCAACATAATCTCCCTGCTTTTCAATACACTTCTCATTTTGAAAGTGGAGCGTTTCAAGAAATATTCTGATGCCACCCTGAAAAAAACCATGAACGGCAGCTTTGAGGACATCGTTGTCGTCATAACACCCCAGAAGATGTTCTTTCAGTTTAGGAAACAGGTGGATATCACTTGGTGCCAGGTCTGGCGAGTATGGAAGGTGAGGAATCTCTTCGAGCACTTTTCTCTAAATTAAAAAAACAAACACTTGATGACTGCTCGGTACTCTTTCTTTTCCATTTCTGTGTCCATTTGAACCCCTGTCACATTCAACTGGCTTCACTAATATATAAACGGCCTCAACAGACCAAATACACTTGCACTGAACTACTCAAACAGTGTACTACATGGACTAGTTCCTTTTGTTATCGCCCATAGTCGAAAGTTAGTCAGGCTTAGAAATTTGGACCAGCCCTCGTTCACAAGCGTACAGAGGTAAACTCACACCCACGGGCGCTCAGAGGTAAACGCACTCCAACAGGCTTACTCAGGTAAACGCACGCACACGGGCGTACACAGGTAACGCAGACCCACGGGCGTACATAGGTAAACGCATACCAACAGGCGTACTCAGGTAAACGCATACCAACAGGCGTACACAGGTAAACGCACACCCACCGGGCGTACACAGGTAACGCACACCCACGGGCGTATAGAGGTAAACGCATACCAACAGGCGTACTCAGGTAAACGCACACCCACCGGGCGTACACAGGTAAACGCACACCCACCGGGCGTACACAGGTAACGCACACCCACCGGGCGTACAGAGGTAAACGCATACCAACAGGCGTACTCAGGTAAACGCACACCCACCGGGCGTACACAGGTAAAAAGCACACCGACCGGGCGTACACAGGTAACGCACACCCACCGGGCGTACACAGGTAAACGCACACCAACAGGCGTACACAGGTAAACGCACACCCACGGGCGCACACAGGCAAACGCACACTCACGGGCGTACACAGGTAAACGCACACCCACTGGCGTACACAGGTAAACGCACACCCACGGGCGCACACAGGCAAACGCACACTCACGGGCATACACAGGTAAACGCACACCCACTGGCGTACACAGGTAAACGCACACAACACAGTAATATCCCCCCTCGTAAACTCATGCCGACCTACATGCCTTTAAACTGACACAAGACGACTTATCATGTGCTCTTGTAAGAGTGAATATTATCCTACCCTATTTTTATCCCCGGGATTAAATTCTCTAGTGTCAGGATAATTTTCTCCCGAGTGAATTTGAACCCATACCAGTGTTTCTAATCCTATCCTTTACTATATTCTAGAGTAAAACTTCCCCCGGGATAATATTTAGGTAGGATATAGTCCTCGTTTAAACTCTCTCTGAAGGTACATGTTCACATCACAGTTTTGGCATCCATGATCCTAAAACTACGGAAACCTTTTACGGCCATTTGTATTTTTTCTCTCTCGATACTATCTTCAAATTTCAAGATATTAAGTTGAAATTTCAAGATACTAAGCTGAAATTTCAAGATACTAAGATACTAAGATGATTATCTTGAAATTTCAACTTCGTTTCTTGAAAATTGACCTTAGTATCTTCAAATGTCAACTTAGTTTCTTGAAATTTCAAGAAATGGCCCTAAAAGACGTCCGTAGAAAACACAGGCCTTCTGTGACAACCACCAGCTGATCATTCACCAACATACAGGGGCAGACAACCCTACCTTCTTACAGTCGATTGCTCACACTTGGTGTTACACAAAGAACGCCCCACACATTATGAAAATAAACACATTCTCCGATTCATTTCTTTTCCTGCATAACTCCACCCCTGAATCCAAACTTCCATCTCCTTGAGTTCCTCCATCCAGCCACCCATATAATATGTTTCAAAAGTGCGCCGAAATTCTATCTCCTTTGTCTGTTTAATATATTCAGCAAACATTCGACGTATCCCCTCTTATCATAAGCCCCCTCCGGACAGGACACTTAATCCCCAGGGCTATCTGTAAATGTAAACACCTCTTCACGTCGACGGATCTTACGTATGCACATGCACGTGGGACACTGATCTTGCCTCACGTTATGTAATACCTCGATCTCCAAAACCTGACTGACATAGTCAATCAGTTTGTTTGTTTGTTTGATGTTTAACGCCACACTCAGCAATATTCACACTATATGACATCTGTCTGTAAAAAATGGTGTCTTGACCAGACAATCCAGTGATTGCCATCATGAGCATCGATCCACGCAATTGGGATACTGTGACATGCATCAACCAAGTCAGCGAGCGTGACCACCCGATCCCGTTAGTCGCCCCTCACGACAAGCATAGTCGCCTTTTACAACAAGCATGGGCTGCTGAAGACCTATTCTACCCCAGATCGCCACGGATCAATCAGAGAGACGGACCAAAGTGCAAATGCGGAGGGGGTCTCTCCCCGGGAACATATTGGCCACCCGGAATTGTCTGCCACAAAAATTACATTGTTGCAATGTGATTTTTTAGAAAATAATTTTGCAGCTGCAGCTGAAACAATCTCATTAAAATCAGACCTCAGTTCTCGCTACCGCCAAACAAAGATCTGAGGACATCCTATTAGGGGTCACGTCAGAACATGGACCTATATAACAAGTTATACAAGTCCGTGGTCAGAACGACCTTTCATCCGACCAATCAGAGCATCGCTTACCAGATTGTGAAAGTGACAGTCGGAATGTGATGTCTAATCATGCAACCTCGAAAACTTTAACTCTGAACAATAGTTACGGGTTTAACGACTGAATCCATACAATCTAGACCATCTATCAGCCATCCCAGAATGTTCTTTTGTTCAGGTTTCAAATTTGTAATCGCGAATTTGTCAAAATATGTTTCGAAGCGTAGTCGCCATTTTGAAATTAGTGCCGTAAAACACGAGAAAGCTGCCTTCTGATTGGTCATTCTATTGGTCGGTTAAAGTTCGCGCAAGGTCGGTCTGACGTGACCCGTAATGGGATGTCCTCAGATCTTTGTTTAGGGGTAGCGAGAACTAAGATCTGATTTTAATGAGATTGTAGCTGAAAAAGATATCTGGTCTTAATACAAAATACCAGCCTCCATCAATCGATATTCATTAGTTACATCAATTTGGATGAGACAGTACATATGCTCGATTATTAAAAGTTGACGAGGTTACCACATCTCTGTCAACCAGGGTTGACGAAGTTCAACCTGAGTTAACCAGTGTTATTACGTACGAGGGCAAACATATCGGGGATAATAAAAATCATATGTGACCTCGGGTCATATCCCGTCACGAGACATTTCCGGCGGCATTGTTAACGTCATTCAAATCTTATTGTGATGTGAGGTTGGAATGACGTCACACAAGAAACGACGTCATGGGGTGTTAACGTCATTCGACAAATTGTGGTTTCGCTGCTGTTGCGACTTGCTGTCCTATGTTAACGACACTCGTACCTAAATTCCGGTATTCTCGCTACCGCTCGGGTAACACAGTATGACAAGAACACTCATATACTATCCTCTGTTGAATCAAGGATAACCTAGGGCAGTACCCTTAATGAAACGCAGTGTTTTAACGCACACACTGTAACCTTAGATACAATAGGGCCGGTCGGGTAGCCTAGTTGTTAAAGCGTTCGCTCGTCACGCCGAAGACCCGGGTTCGATTCCCGACATGGGAACAATGTGTGAAGCCCCTTTCTGTCCCCCGTCGTGGTATTGCTGGAATATTGCTAAATAGCAGCGCAAAACAATATTCAGTCATTCACTCAATCACTTAGATACAATACAAATTCTCTGTCAGGAAAAGGAGAAATACAACAGCCATGTGTTTATTTTAATATGTATTAATTAGAAAATGTAAAACGACAGCATTGTCAACAATTGAATAGCTCTTGTTAAAGCAATACACATGGCTATTGTATTTGTAATTGCAAATATTCCTGCCCTGATGCATGCATGATGCACCTAGTTAAAATATTCATTTACCGCTTTTACTCATGATTGAATCAGAAAAGAAGTAATTATCTTCTTTTAACGATAACGTCATTAGGAGGCAGCCAACCAGAGTACCGCACCCCAGGGGTTCAGTGGGATGGCAGTTACGTCAACCGATGCATGACCTTAATCAGTTGTGTGCCAATATTGGCCAATCATGGTTGACTTAACACAGGGGATCACCAGGATTCTGCAGGGTTTCAAAACTGAATGCAAAAACTGGTATTACTGGAATTCTTGATATATAAAATAACATTTTTTAGTGCATTTGCTTGTCTATTGCAGAGTCAGCAAATGCTGCGTTCGCGTATAATGCAGCGATGTATAGTAATGGAAACTGAAGATACGGAAATCGGAAACTGTAATGTTTGTTTGTTGTTTGACACCGCACTCAGCAATAGTCTAGCTACATGATGGCGGTCTGTAATAATCGAATCTAGACCAGACAGTCCAGTGACTGATACCATGAGCATCGATCCACGCAATTGGGACACGATGACATGCAACAACCAAGTCAGCGAGCCTGACCACCCGATCCCTGTTACCCGTCTCTTCCGAGGTTTTTGAAGACCTTTTCTGACACGGATCTTCGCGTGTGCGCTAACAATGCGCTTACTACATACGGAGGGTCGATATGTTTGTAGGTGGCAGCGAAATGATGTAGAAAGTACGTCGATATTGATTCATATAGAACTGTTCGTGATATAGTCGGAATCGTACACTCGATTCCTTGTAAATATGGAAAGGGTATTGTCTTTTCTATTGATTGAAATCAGCAACCAGTCAAAATACCTCTCCTGAACGCAAGTTTGGCATTTATCTACATTCAACATAGCGGCCTCACGCCAACGAATCCTCCTCGATGTTGTAAGAATTGACTGTGTATTTTGATCGGTTCACTGAGGTATGAATCGAAAAACCGATGTGCAAACTAGCGGATTCATACAGTTTGCACATCGGTTTTTCGATTCATACCTCAATGAATCGAACAAAATACACAGTCAATCCTTATATTTATATTCAACTACGAAAACATGTGTTATGTACAATAGTTTAATCAAAATAGGTTATATAAATCAAAGAAGACAAACATGTCGAGATTGATAAACATTCCAGGTGTAGGAATACATACCGTGGCGTGACATGAATCAGGTGATTTTTTAATTTATGCACTAAACTTGACACGCCCACAAATCAGTAGTCAATCAACGGAGAGAAGGATCCAAACAACTTTTATAGGATCTGTCAGTCAAGGCAAGAAGCACTGCAACAGTCAGACTGTAACGAACCGGAACAAATATGTCCGGGAGAAGGTGGATTTTTCAAATGACATGGTCAATTACCGCCAGATTCAAACATTACTTCCCTGAAAGCGGAAGACACAGTTGGAAATGTGCGGGTTAGAAATGAAACCCGAAGACATGAAATTTGTGTAACCGAAGCGAGCGGACAAAAACAGGCGAGCGAGTCTGAACGTTTGCTGTTTCATTCCTTCTCGGTCTCAAAGGGTTGATAATGCATGAATTTCGCTAAATGTCCTGTACATGACGATCGATACACGTGAACAGAAAGGGAATTGCCTCGTCTGTCATATTGGGATTCCCAGACATTCTGTAGTAATAAAAGTAATCCGCCTCGGTGGGAGTGGCTTAATTTTTTACATTCATTGGGAAATGAATGCAATAACACGTGACACGTAACACGTGATATCACTCCAGCTAATCAGAATGCAGGGATTACTATGAACACAACGAAAATTTAATTATATGTAAATGAATCAGAAGCCTATTATAAATTATGTTTCCTTGTGTACTGAGACAGATGAAAGAAGTCCTTATGCTGCAAGACGTTCCGTGTGTTTGCGACAAGTCGAGACAATTATACTGGCCCTATGTTTGCACGCTCACGCAGAGCATGGAAGAACCGAGGAATTTGATTGGACGTCCATTTTGGGCGTCATGTCATTCAAAACGAAGCTAAGATGGCGAATGGGTACAGGGCGTATATCAAAGTACACGGAATGATACTCTGGATAATCGAGGGTGCTTTGTATTGGACACGTTGTTGTCCAGTTTGCAGTATCATTATGTCGTCATTCATGAAGTGTTCAAACAAGGGCGGACCCAACATTTTTAAAAGGGAGGGGTCCAAAATTATCACCATCCTCTCTCAGTCAATTATACTGCCTACAACAGACTACATTTTGTTTTCCGAAAGTGGGGAAAGCCGAAAGAATGAAGGTATTATTTTAAACGACTCATTAATTTTGGCGTCGTGTATGTCAAGTTTACTATAATGTGATTCAGTGTGGGGAAATACATCAGGGCCATAGAAACATGCTCTGATGCCATGACAAGGGGAGCAAGTGTGGCCCAGTAGGAAGAGTTGTGTCCTTGGTGCTGCCTGGGCTGGGTTTGAATCCTGGGGTGTCCTGTGTTTTATGCTTTGCCTGTCAGCACAATATTTATAACTGTGTGTAAGTGTCTACGTCTTGTGCTACTTTGGAGTTACCTACACAAGCTGACACGCCGTAATGCAAGTTAGGTTAACGTTTTGTCTCTGAAAATTATCTTTTTAAAGATATGTATCTACAAAATATAAAATATACATGTATATCCAAATGGAGCCCAGGCATAATGCATAATTTCAGGCCTAGCGTTGAGGCAATCTAGACGACAAATCCTTCTAGAATTGGGTTGGAATTCTCAATGTATTATATAGGGCCTGGGAGACAGACTAGATTGGTATGAGCTTGTGCATTGGGGCAGCTGCGAGTGACGAGCCATTCTAGCACAGCAACCTCAGAGGTTGGTGAACTCAATGCGACGTTGCCGTGGAGGTCTGGAGGAGGAGGTCACAGCCGTCACAGGCTGTCATCGGGATAAGCAGTCTCTTAGTGATTTTGATAACATATGATAACATAGAGAGCATGAACACGCACGCACACACACACACACACACACACACACACACACACACACACACACACACACACACACACACACACACACAATCACATGTAATATTGTTTCATGAAATATACCCCACTCCCTCTAATAAATGACCAATCCCCCCTCTAATGTTCACCATGCTTCACCAGGCGACTATGCTTGTCGTAAAAGGCGACTAACGGGATCGGGTGGTCAGGCTCGCTGACTTGGTTGATGCATGTCATCGGTCCCAATTGCGTGGATCGATGCCCATGATGTCAATCACTGAATTGTCTGGTCCAGACTCGATTATTTACAGACCGCCGTCATATAGCTGGAATATTGCTGAGTGCGGCGTAAAACAACAAACAAACAAAATCTAATGTTCAAAATTAAAACTTATTGGTGAACTGTGTCATTTATAATACATTAAGAACAGTTAAGTTAAATTAACCTGGGTTAAGCCAACTCACCCAAAACATTTTTACGCCATTGCTCGTATAAATACATTGTACACAATCCTACAGTCGGCCGGTGTAAAAATAGGCGTCAAAAGTTCCTGCTTCAAACGTTGCATTTATGTTTCTGTAGAGTACATGGTTCATGGTCGGTAAACAAATAAGTCACTGCTTAAATGCGTTTGTGAATTTTTTTCTTATGAATAAAATAAACAATGATGTTATTGAAAATTATTTCATTGTATGTTGTGGATGGCAAGTTTGACATCATTGGATGGGCTTAGCAAGGTATGAAGGTTACATGTGAGGTTTAACGTCCTGAATTGAACTTGTACATCGCCTGGTTCGGGCTGGGTAATAAAATTCAATGGCTGTCGGCAGTCATTGTTCGCATAGCAATCAGACCGCGTCAGAATTAAATTATCCCGAACCCCTTTAGAATTAAAAACCTGACTTTACCGTATTACATCCAACATCAGTCGTCAAAAACTATCCAGACCCCTTGTCACTAATACCCCCATCACACCAAAGTAGTTCTCAATACGTTCGTGAAAATGTCGTCGAACGGGCTCCAACTGTGTATGAACGTAGTGGACGTAGTAGCAACTATTGACAGTCTTTTTACGAAATTCATGGACGGGCTCGGGCGGGGAGGGTGCTCCAGAACTTTGACAGTTTAAGTCTGCTCAAAGTTTTATCCCGTCCTGCAATTAGTCGGATTGGCAACGTACTTAAAACGAGAAAGACGTACTACGAACGGAATTGCCGCACTTCGAACGGAATTGCCGTACTTCGAACCTACTAGGGTCGTGTTAGGACGTGGTGCAGTCCGACATAAATTTCAGTACGTGTGCACATCGCCCGGGTCGACATCTCTTTGGAACGAGATAAGAACGAGATAGACATATTGAGGACTGCTTATGAACGAACTAGCATCGTATTTTACGCCAAACTACGCGTTCTACCGTTATCACAGCTCGTTCTAGTATTTTGTTTAGAACGGGGTAGAACGGGATAGCCAAGTATGTTTTGCTATCATAATTATCATATCATTAGAAATACAAATTGTGGTATGAGAGCCTTTAGCGAAATGGAAACACACGAGGGTAATAATCTCCAAAATATATTGTCTTTCTTAAATTTGTCTATGTTTTAGACGTAATTTCGCACAATCGAGTAACGGTGGAAACGCGTATAAATACAATGTTTGAGAAAACTGCCCCGTTTATCATATAGTGCCAATGAGTTGCTGTCATGTTTGTCCACAGAATCATCCACACATCTGGAAGCTCCGATCTAAACATGCAAGAGAGTGGTGTATCGATCAAGTAGACACTGGGGCGGTGGGGTAGCTTAGTGGTAAAAGCGTTCGCTCGTCACGCCGAAGACCCGGGTTCGATTCCCGACATGGGTACAATGTGTGAAGCCCATTTCTGTCCCCCGTCGTGGTATTGCTGGAATATTGCTAAAAGCGGCGTAAAACCATACCCACTTACCATCGAGCCACGTTATACCAGCCTAGTTCGGCAAGGGTAGAACCCGGACTTTCACAGTCAGTTAGCTCCCTTGCCTCGGGAAGATTGGCATATAGATAAGATAGGCTGGTCGAAACATGGATCAAGTCGCCCTCAATGACATGACTCAGGTCACTACAAATAAACGTACAACAATCTCTAATACCACATAACAGTATGGGGCATTAAAGTATAGACCCTGCTTGCTGACTTCTTTGCAGTTTATAAACTTGTTTTGTGGCACCCATAACACTATCGATTACCTGATAAATGAATTATGCCAATTTAGAAACCATAATAAAAAGTATTTATAACTTGCAGTGAAGAGTGAGTGAGTATGGTTTTACGCCGCTTTTAGCAATATTCCAGCAATATCACGGCGGGGGACACCAGAAATGGGCTTCACACATTGTACCAATGTCGGGAATCGAACCCGGGTCTTCGGCGCGACGAGCGAACGCTTTAACCACTAGGCTACCCGACCGCCCCTGCAGTGAAGAAGAAGCTCACCGAGTCTAAAATAAACGAGTCATTTTAAGAGAATGACCATGAGATATTCTGGGCCTGGGATTTTATAGAAAACATATAAAATTGTCCCCGAAAATACTTGAAAAAATAGTTATGCTTCAGACTGTTGAAAAAGAAGAAGGTGTCAGCCCCAAACAATACATTGTTGCGTCGATAAGAAGAAATACGGTAAACGGAAGGACACTTAAACTAAGAGACACGGTTTTTTTGTATGGAGACGAAGTATTGTATCATCTACAGGTGCAAAATCAGACAATGTCTGGCGCTCGGCATTAAGGGGATATAACGAGGACTGATCGACACAGTTTACTGTGTCTGAGTGGGGTATTCGTGTTAAACAGGGGCATGTTATCTCAGTGAGCTTGCACTAATACTCGGGGTTAGTCCGGACTAACACACACACACACACACACACACACACACACACACACACACACACACACACACACACACACTCAACTTGGTACAATATTAACATAATAATGTACATATGAATCATGTTGAGATTATGCTGACTTGACTCTAATAACTACAAATCAGGATGCATGTTTGTACCCCGCTCACGTATGGAAAGTGTCGTGTTCATTGTTGTGCTGGTTGCTGTATAACTAATAGTATTTCTACCATACAGGAAATATAATCTGGCAATGAAAGAACGATTGTCCCATTTCTTTTCAGAGTCAACCCACAAATTTCTATATCTCCCAATAAACGCTAAAAACATATAGAAAGCGTCTCTTGTATAAAATTATGAATTTCAAGTGCGTGCGCGCGTGCGTGGGTGTGTTTGTGGGTCTCTCGCACATATATAGACCCTAAGTCAAAAAGCCCTTACGTTTGTGTTTAGAATCTAAACATATTTTCCAGTGTGGTTAGGTTCCCGCAGACCTTTTTCACTCATTTTAAGCATTCTCCTGTACTTGATTAATCCGAAATAACTTGTGAATGACAGAAAAGAAAACTATAAAAAAAACATTTACCATGTTTGTATTCTCAAGAATAAAATTGTTATAAGTGTTCTTTTCCTATAATTACAACTGTCTACTGTTTATGAAACAAATAATATTTGTTAGAGACATTAGTGGTATTCTACAATATATGGTTTTGGTTAACATGCATGCCGTTAAGAACGTTAAGTGTCCGAGAACTGCCACATCCGCTCTAGATAGAAATGAAAAATCAAAACTGATAACTAGGGCTCCGTTCCACAAAGCGATCGCAGTACTAAGACGATCTTAACTCCCATACTTTAACTTAGGCTTAAGATAGTCGTAGCTCTAAGATCGCTTTGTGGAACGGGCCACTGGTATTTTTCTGAACTGCAAGTTGTGGCGAAAGCTCCTATCACGGCCATGTAAACTGCCGCTGTATGGAGTACGAGTGGATCGCCATCTACTTCCGTAATTTGGCAACACGTTGAGAAAAATCAAAACGTCAGTCAAGGAATGAATGGTCGAGTTGTGTATGCTGTACGTACTTGGTGAATATGTGTAGAAAATGTTTACTTGAGTGTGCCAACTTCTAGGAGCAAGTTTATTGGGGCGGTGAGTCTCGTGTAAACAATAATAAATAAAAACGAAGGGTCGATGTGACTGACGATTGTTCAGGGTCATTTATCACGGAGATCAGCTGGTGGTAGGGAGAGATTCGTCGATATCAAAACAAAGGCACGCCTTCGCCTATTCACGTTCAAATCCATGGAAGCGGGCATAATGTGTTTATCTTTCTCAAGTGTTGGTTGGAAATGGAATTATGATGCAGGAAATGCTATTTTTGTTTGATCATCTGATCAATAAAACTTCAATTTAAGCAGGTTATTAGTCTTACTTTGTTTTGCAAGCATACGCCGTTTCTAGTAGGAATGTAACCCGATGCCATAGGTTCCCACTGAGTCAGAGTATGTTACAAAAACACTTGAGTCCAGTGTCCATAACGAGTTACAAACAAAATGGTCAAAATGAAATATTTAGCTCATGCCGACCGAAGACAAATGTGTTAGGTGTCACATTTGTGAATCGTTTATGACAAGATTTCTTTTAAATATAGGGGCGGTCGGGTAGCCTGGTGGTTAAAGCGTTCGCTCGTCATGCCGAAGACCCGGGTTCGATTCCCGACATGGGTACAATGTGTGAAGCCCATTTCTGGTGTCACTCTTTTAAATATAGCCTTCATCATGATATATACGCATATCTTGTTCGATGCGTTTAATTGTAAATATCAAGATAAATGAATGATATCAGATCCATCGATATTAAAACATGTTCATCAGCCTGCTCTATTTTGGGACAGACTTTGTTTATATCATTGTTCCAGTAGTAAATAATATGTTTTTCTAGATAATGGTCAACTTGCTGAGCAAGGTAATACCAAACATCTGCAGGTGTGATGACATTAAAAATGCTGTTAATAATTCAGAATTTTTGTGTGATGAGGATTGAAGTATTTAAACCTTTGATGGTTACACAAGGATCAGAGACTATATTCATTTCGCAGTCTGCAGTGTCGATGTGCCACAAACTTTGGCGTAGTACTGATTCACTGATAATTGTAACGGACACTAGCTGAGGTTCACTTATCTGGGAGTGAACTGCAGTGATCCTACCAATCTACCAATCAACATTCTGCAATGTCAGTTGTGTCCCATTGCTTCGCGACTCTGCTGCGCCTCGGTATCTGTTTTGATCACCAAACCAGTGTTGGTTGCAACCTGCATATCCACAAACTCTGCTCCAACATGTAGTAAAATCTAGACATTTTTAAAAATGAGTTAACAAAAACATGAAAAGTGGAAACAAAGTTGAAATCTGCAAAGCATTTCTTTTATTCAATCATGTACCTAAACCCAAAGAGATAAACTGGTTAAAGTGCAAGACGATGGTTAAATGAGACAACAAGATTCAGTTACTTTTTTCTGTTTCTTTTTTCACCACCTATGAACCCCGATTTTTCATCAAAAAATAAAATACCATCGAAACCGCTCATTTCTGTTTGTTGCAGGTGGTACACAGGACCATGATGTCACCAGCTCTGTTCCCTGACGCAACAGTGGGAGATTTCCAAGTGAACGTATTGTGATAATTTGACTTCATGATGATGATGTGTGATTCTGTGATAACCCTGAACGTAGGGGGCGTCCTCTACACCACGACCAAATCAACGCTCAGTAAATACCCCGACTCCATGCTCGGAGCCATGATCAGTGGAAAGTTCCCAATGACTAAAGACCAGCATGGACATTTGTTTATTGACAGAGATGGGCAGATATTTCGACATATATTAAACTTTTTACGATCTACACGATTAGCATTACCGACTCAATTTTCCGATTATGACCTGCTTCTGGTTGAGGCTGACTTTTATCAAATAAGTCCGTTGATTGACGCAATAAACCATGCTCTTGAAGACAAGTCTGATAAACTAGAGTCCCATTATTTAGAAATAATTGAAATGAGGACTGGACTGTCTGCGACAATGCCAACAAACAATTCTCGCATTAAGACAGTGCTGTCTGGACGAAAGGACGTTATTCTCACCCTCCCAGAACAGCTGATTGGTGACGAGGCCAAAGAAAAGCTGCGAGAAAAAAACGGAAATGAATTTATCGAAGTTGAACTTAATTCATCTAGTGTGAGGTTACGGTTCTGTGAAGTTTTAAAAAATCGAGGCTGGGTGTTGATTAACTCAGATCTGTCCTCGTCCTCGGGGATTTCCAGCTCCGTACAAGGCAAGCTTCATCATGAACATAGTTACCGAGACCGATGGAGGATAGATGTGTCACAGAGGACGTTGACCCCGGCGGTCAGTAATGGGGACATGATTGAAGAAGATCTGGAAAACTAGCCAACACCTTAAGTGCACTTGTTTTCAAGACTTTTGACAATAAAGTTTTATGAATTTTTCGTTTGTTTTGAAATCAAGTTGATATATTGATGAGAGACCAACGACCTGTTTGTGGTCTGGTTGAAGAGTCTCTCACATTGGAGGAAAGTTGATACCTGGATGTTTTGACCTGTTTATGTGGTAAATATTGATCAATATCAAGTGTTGGGACCATGCATGTTGATACAGGGTGTTGTTCGAGCATTTAATACACAGGGCAAACATAAGTTAAACATGGTTATTCCTCCCCGATTCAGAAGGGGTTGAGATGATCTTGCCTAGTCACTAGTTATCCAGTGATAGTGCTTAGTCAACCACTCACAGCATAAAAGTGCTTGTGTACCACAAGCCCATGCATGTCTTGAACACTAGACAAACGTCCTATGTACACTACTGGATTAGCAGTGAATAAAGGGAGATAATTTACCATTATGTAATTACCTCCCCTGAATCTTCAACGCTTTTACTTACTTACAACGCTTCGGAGAGCTGATAACATCGTTTATACTGAGCAGGTGTGACCAAAACAATATTTGCTATGAGCATTACATAAAACATGGATACTTTTACATGGCAAAATATTTGGTTTATGCTGTTATGAATTAATCATTTGATTTTCATCTATATTTTTTATATTCTCCGGCAGGAGGCATTTTACTTTTTCTGTTATGTTTTTTTTCCTAATGGACTGCATCTATGTACATTAACTGTCCATAAGTGTAATCCTTGTTCTTGTGGACGATTAACATA
Organism: Haliotis rufescens; assembly: GCF_023055435.1. Taxonomy (NCBI): domain Eukaryota; kingdom Metazoa; phylum Mollusca; class Gastropoda; order Lepetellida; family Haliotidae; genus Haliotis; species Haliotis rufescens. Next base: position 49,343,664 of record NW_025964334.1, read on the forward strand.
TGTGAGGCAGGTGTACGTTATTATTGCCTCATCAAAAAGAGGGGCAAAGTCAGGTTTCTTTGCAATTGTCTAACACAACCTTTCTGATATTTGTTTTGTTAATTTTACCTTTAAACTTGTTTTCTTTTAAACATTGATTATATTCTCTAATAGAGCTTTAACAGCTAACTGCTAAATTCAGCCAGTTCCGTCGGGTTTCTTTTGGCAAGACAGTTGTCATGATAGTTCACATCTATTAGTGCTACTGACCTTGAACTTTACATCTATTAGTTCTACTGACCTTGAACTTTACATCTATTAGCTCTACTGACCTTGAAATCTACATCTATTAGTTCTACTGACCTTGAACTTTACATCTATTAGCTCTACTGACCTTGAACTTTATATCTATTAGTTCTACTGATCTTGAACTTTAGTATGTTATGCATTTACAGCTAACTACATAAGGAAGTACTCAATATGAAGTCATGATGTAAGACTTCGAGCTCCAGAGTTGGAAGTAAGCAGTATACATTGAGAAAAAACCCAGCGCAATTGAGAGCCAGATTCATACAAGTACTTGACGAGTAAACAAAACAAATTTTTAAAGTATACTGACACACAATGAAACACATAATCATGTTTTCAAGCATCATACAAGATGTGTTTCTGTGCTCAAGTCCATTGCAAAACAAATCGAATTGGATTCAAACCCAAGCGATAACATTGTGTTTGATTATCTCGTCTAAATACACAGAACTTAATTTGATTTTAGTTGCCATTTTGCTAAATATTACACAAAATTTAACAGTTTAAGACAAGTCAGTGTCTTGCACCGAGTCAAAAATTCACAGTAACTTTTGTTGTTGAGTATATTACAATATATTCCACTGTGGAAAACAAATACAGCCTATCAACTACACAAACAAAAGTCTCACATATTTACTGCTTTAGTTCTAAAAATGAGACTATCATATAGAATATAGTCTCTGTTACAGACCTTTGGCATGTATTTAGTAAAACATTCACCCAAATTCTCTTCTCATCCCATTGTCAGCTCTTGCAGTCCACTAGGTACAATGTGTGAAGCCCCTTTCTGGTGTCCCCTGCTATGATGATGCTGGAATATTGCTAAAAGTGGCGTAAAATCACACTCACTCACTTTTGTCCCATTTCAGCTCTAGGCTTGAAATTCAGAGACTTGGGGGTAACTTTAATACTCGTGGGTTTCCTTGCAGAATGGTATTATTTAACTTAATGCATACCGGTACCTCTATGTCAGGGACTATGTAGGTGTAAGTAGATTATTGGACATTTGTAAAGGAATATCATTCTTCTTTTCATTATGGAGAGTGCTATCTATTACTTGGTTCAGTGAATAAGTACACAGGCTGGATAACTACAAAAAAGTGAAATTACCCCTTACTTTCTCATTAATAAATAAAAAACATTTTGTTTTAAAATTATTTTTATATATTTTTGTCATTGATAGTGTTAAGTTTTCAAGAATGGAGTGGGACAAATGCTTGATAGTGTGAACATTCACCCCACTATTGGAGCAATAAGTTTTGCGAGGTCAGATCATTCTTCTCAAACTAAAACGTATCTTTATTCACTGATTGATACAGGAACTATACTGCAGTGGATAATGAACCAAAGTACTCTGTACTGCTTAATATAACTAATAACGTCGCTATATAAGTGCAATAATCTTGGACGTGACGTTAAACCCCATTTCACCTCACCTCACCTTAATATAACTAATACATGTATATCTCTGTGAGCTGATGTGAGACAAACAGATGCAAATTAAAAGTCAACTGAAACAGCATTTTGAGCAGAAACATTTAAAAGAAAGGTCTATTTACTGTTTTAATAATACCCACCTGATGGGACTCAAAAGAGTAAATACTGAATATTAAAAAAACCCACACCACCACGCGCGCACGCACACACACACACACACAACCTCAAATCCGTCTCGTCAGTAAATTAATGGAGATTGTACTTCACTTCAATCAGAAGCGTGAAACGCACATAAAATCACTCACATAGCGGCACTTAATGACTGCTACTCAAATCTCTTCGCGCTACATCTTGTCCTCATGAGAGAGTAGGTACGCACAGTTCGATCAACTCGATCTCTTTAATGTGCAGTGTGTTAGTTAGCCCAGTTGATCGTGTTCAATTAAAGTCGTCACAAACTGTTTCAAGGAAATAAATATTTGGGTCCGGCACAAAACAGACAACCATACCGTTACACTAATGATACGATTTATGTGGTAATGTAAGGTTTCTCAGCGACTGTGCTTGTCGTAAGAGGCGACGAACGGGATCAGGAGGTTAGGCTCGCTGACTTGGTTGTCACATATAATCGATCCCAATTGTGTGGGTCGATACTCATGATCTCAATCACTGGATTAACTGGTCCAGACTCGATTATATACAGACCGCCTTCATATGGCTGGCATATTGCTGAGTGCAAAAAAGAAATTGTTACCGTTCTGCCTTTGCAAACTTTAAATGTGGTATTGCACCAAGAATCTAAAGAGGCAGATAACTAGTATGCAAATTTTTTCCTCGCCTAGGGATTAAAAGGTTCGTCTTCCCCTCTAATTCTATTGTTTTCCCCACCTAGGGATTAAAAGGTCCGTAAATGGCAGTCCTCAGTCCAAACAGCCGTAATTTTATAAATACACTTATGATGCGATTATTTAAAAGGATTGGCAATGTCGCTTGAATATAGCTGCGCCCAGTTTTAGTTTGTTTTGTTTAACGCCGCCAGGGGTGTTGTATGTGTGTTTCAAATACAATATATATCTTGAAAATCACATGTCTATATTATGTATGTATGATTGTAAAAAGTATTTTTTAAAATTATTTGTTCTAATACTTGTGGGTCAGAGGGTTTAAAATTCAACGAAGTCGACCTGTTTTAAGCAACCAACAAGCAACATCTATCTATACAAACATTAGTCATGCCGCGCCCAGCAGTGTGCACATGATAAGTAGGCTGTGATCCGAAAATATGAACAGCCGCGTCAGCACAACCATTGCAACAAGCCCTCGCGCAGATTAATCTTCGCGTATCCGAAACGCAAGCAAACTGACCCGATCCGAAGGCATACGTCGCGAGGGAAGTGACTCAACACTCATCAGCTGAACACAAGCTGCAGAGCTTCGTCATTTGTAGGGAACAAGTCCGCCCGATACGATCAGTGTATTTGTTGCTAGCAAAGGGAGGCGCGTGCGTTCCTGTTGAACATAATGGTGTAAACAATTGACTCGGCGGTGGATTGGCAATGTAGTATTTATGAGCGACATACGGTGCACAACGCGTCAGGTAAAACTGACATGTAAACTCGCCGGCTGGTTAACCATACAATTCAATCGCTAACTGTCACTCCAAACGTTAAATTCGGATCCCTCCACCAAGCCTCGAGATTAATCTCTAATATCGGATCCGCAATGAAAACGCGGATCGGCAGCTGCAAAGTAACACGTTGTGGAGTTAGGACATTTCAGTGGCAGTTCAGCGGCAGCATTTGTCCGTCGTGGGGCGAAGTCGTCCTGAGCAAGTCTCGGATCGGATGTGTGTGTGTGGATTGGAGGCAGAATACAGACAAACGCAATGCGGACACACCGAATGAAGGAAGACACAGACACGTCTTATGAAATTCAGTTATTTTTTTAAGCGTATATATATATATAATATATATATATATTTTAAACTGAATGTATAAACTCGGTCGGAATATATAAACTCGGTATATATATATAAAATTGAATGTATAAAACGCGGTCCCATACTTGCTGAGAGGTAGATTTGGGATTTTACGTGTCATTGTGATGCACCAAATTTATACAGATCTTCAGTGTTAACTTTGGAATTTTGTGTGTTTATAGATATTCTTTATACGCGCAGTGCCAAAGGAAGAATTTCAAATTTCCATATGTAGTAATTGCCTCTTTCGTTTGCTATTCGCCTCTGTCGCTAGGCTAAATTGCATGCGTGGGACGAATACAGAAAGCTATATGTGTCCTAAAATGTATATAAATGGATGATCGGGTGGGTAATCAGCACTGGCGACTTCCGCGTCATCATTGTACTCCGTCTGGCTTGATGATTTACAGATTTACAGATATTACATGATTACGTAATATGGTAATGGTGATGGAAACCAACCAACCAAACAAGCAAATATTCTTCAAATTCGAGCAGCATTACGGAACACCTGTGTAATAAGCACAGATTCGTCGAGTGGCTGAAAAAAGAAGCACGACAACCTCTCTACCAATGTCGTTCTACCTGCTTTCTCGTCACACTCATACGGCGGCATGCTTTCAAGCGTCAATAAGTACCACATGTAGGCGGCTGTTATCGAAAATCATTCCTCAGCAAGTTTCGGATCCCGTCCACAAGGAAAGACTGGGCGACGTGAAGATTAATCTCATCGTGAGCCGGCCAGTGCAGTTTTACCGCTACGGTTGTTGATATGTTCGGATCCCGCACCTTAATGTTCTGTACGCGCAGTGCATGTACAACGTTCATGCCCAAGCAGGCCATCAGTGCTGTGACGGCACGGTTTGACATTCAAGAAGAAGTATGACCCCGATGGCAGTAATGCCTCTATTTATGAAACTAATGTTTCGGATCGTCAACAATGTGAATAGAGGAGCCCCTGGGACAATCTATCTATTTGAAGTGAGGATGTGTTTTATATTATTTTGTTGTGGCGAATTTATCTGATATTACGACCGGTAACAACAGAAAAACAAGCAAAGGGCCAAACCCCCCAAACTCCCCCTAAAAAGTACAAAACAAACAAAAACAACAACCCAACACCCCACCCCCCCCCCCAACACCACCACCAACTACAGGAACAATAAAACACAAACCAACACAAACCAACACACCCCGAAAAAACCCCAAAGCTAACATAAATCAACAAAGACTAAAGAAAATTTGTAATCATACAAAATGCACACATTTTATTACCCAGAAATTATTCGTGCGTTTATATTTTATAAAATCACTGTAATATAAAAATAAGTATTTGCAAAAATGAAATAAGAATTAGAACTTTTTATATGGCTTAAAGTGCAAAAAAATAATAATGATGAAACGTTTGATATCTAATTAACTAGATAGTTTTTAAAAGTGTTGTTAATAAATATACAGCGGATATGGATCGCTGAGTCAACTCACCAATACTTCTCGCGTGAATTCTGCCAGACACAAAGTATAATTTCGGATCCAGAATACCGGGTCGTGTGTGAGTTTCGGATTCCTGAAGATTAATCTGAACTGGTGTCGTGGTGTGCAGCTGTGGGATTAAAATGTTGGTATTTTCGGATCACACTCAATTTATGTGTAGCCATGGAGGCAAGGCACATATTTCTGATATTGTAATATCACGTAGCGTGTGTAGTCGGATATTGTTCACGCATAACCGCTTCAAAATTTTCAATATTACCCTGATAACATTCACGCACGTTGTGAATGAGTAGTCCTGTAAATCTGTGGGTAGAGAGGGGAGGCCAGTTCCGGGACGAATGATATACAGTTTTGATTGCATACTTTATTTAAATTAGCTTTAACTTTAAAATTTAACAGAAATTCAACAGTAAAAAAAATAAACTGCAACCTTTATCATGAAGTGATAAACGCTTAGTTTGTGCTTACACTATGGGTTTTCATTGTTTGTTCGTTTTGTTGACGCTGTCAGCAGCTAACACAATTGAGATCGATGACATGCATCAACCAAGCCACAGCGCCCGACCACCCGACCCCGTTAGTCGCCTCTTACGACAAGCATGGTTTGTTGATGACCAATACTAACCCGGAGGTATGGAACCTTTGATTGAGGTACATGTCGACTAAATTGGATCCGGGGGTCATGACTGATTGTGGGTTATCGTGCATGCTGGCCTGGATCATTGGTTAGGTTTTCAGTAACTGGCCTTGTCCATGCCGCCTTGATAAAAACGACAAAATTCCTAATCATACCTGCTAAAAGCTGTGCCGATTGTAATTGTGACTATATCACAAGCATGTGTTTATGAATCGATATCAAATAGTGATGATACCAGGTGTTCGCGAAAAGGCGAGCGTATCCTGCCCAACTGGTGCAGACACAAACACATGCAAAGGCAAGACAAAACAGGGAATTGTATCGGACATAATTTTGTCACTGAGGTGTCAAATTTGGAAATCTCCCCCACAATCATATCTACCCTTAACCTTTCTGAAAGCTTCTCTGAAACCTTTTATATTGTTACCCTTTTCAAAAAGGGTTGAGCAAGATTCGAATTACGCTCTTCAACATATTCATAGCAAGATCATGTTCGATTGCATTTCAGAAGTTATAAAATGTAGTCACCAAAGGCTAACTCATTCAAATAAAAATGTTCGTGCTTGCCGCTGTGGAGAAAAGTGTTCTGTAAATATTAGTCCTGCACCATGACTGTGGAATATAAGTATTTTATTAAATCAAAACATATCTAGAATACAAAAGGGCAGGTCAAGGTAGCTATATTCCACAAGATTAGATTTGTTTTAGAGGAAATGTATTGTATAAACTATAGACTATATGTTAGTTCAATGCAAATGTTTACACGTGAATAAGGCTTGTCTGCTCTTTTGACTGGAGAGCTTTTGTGTCCTGGAATCCCAACTGTGATAAATGCATTGTAACCAGAGACAACGTTATTATTGTTTCAGGGGTAGATGACGTCTTTCAAAAATAATCCGAAACGATCTTTTATCGACAGCAGATTGGAAAATCATTTGAAGAGTCGTAAAATCCTTCTATTCCAAACGGGCGACAAGCAGCGGGTGTCTGTGTCATGTGGTCTGTACTTTTATTGGTGTGGTCAGTCCTAATCATAGTACCTTTAAATACACCATATCCACAATTTCGCCAGCTTAAATATATAATATATCGACCCGCTGGTGAATTTCCCGTTTCAAAAGTCGAATCAACCCTGTAATTTGTGTGGGGTATTGCAAGGGAAATAACTGTCTATTAAAGTCTCAACACTAACCCAGTACCAGTTTCACCTCAAATATAGCGCTGTCGTGGAGTTATGAGCACATCTGCTTCAGAAAATTAAAACGAATTACGACCCGTTTTGAACGCAAATAAGTAAGAAAACGTACAACTTTATGGATAACAACTCCTGGTATATTGCAAATAGCGACGTTCCGATGTAGATTCTCTAACCGCTGTCAAGCTGGAGTGAACATCGGAACGTCGCTATATGCAATAAACCCTAAGTTGTTATCCATAAAGTTGTTCGTTTTTCTTACTCAAAGGCATTTTCACCCCATGTTTCGATGTTCTTCCGTCTCATAGACCCTGCTCCCTCTTAAGCTGAGCATGAATATACGAAACACAAAATAATATGGATGGCTTCTATACCTGACGCCGTGGCGACATTATGTCAAGTAGATAACCTACTCAGTCCATGGCACAGTATTGAAGAATCGCAGCACTGAGATCGTTTTGTGAAACAGAACACCGTAAAAGGCGAACCACGTACCTGTGAGCATCGGTGCCAATCTTCGGGGAACGATCACATTCTATTTCCAAGACAGAACAGCTGTATGTATGTATGTATGGAACCCAAGTATTGAAGAGAGATATGACAGCAATTTGTTCGATCCAATACGTGTGACATGCTACCCCCCTCCACACACACACACACACACACACACACACACACACACACTCACACACACACACACACTGAGCTACATACATGTATGTATCTGTATCCCCCACCCCCATCACATACTATGAAAGGTTCCTACGGGCCAGCATATAAATTAGATATAGGCTCATATAGAAACAGGACAAAAATAATACTTTGAAACACCCTTAGACTATGTTATTTTCTATTTACAAACGTCAATATCTCATTTACAAAGGATAACATGAAATACATCCCCTTATCATCAATATTAAAAACAATATTTGAACATTCCCAAAGGACCAATGATTAATTTGCTGTTGCCAAAACGTTTTTTCTTGCTGATTGTATTGTCGGTTGATGCAAACGCTCTGTGAAGAGATCGATTATGTATCATGAAAGTTTTAACCAATGTCCAGAATTACGGATTTATTATGTCAAATGAAACGTGTTTCAATCTCGCCTGCACGCATTAATATAGTATTAATGGAAATGTATACCTTGTGCCTAATTTATTTGGTGAATTTTATACGTCAATATTTTCAACAGATATTTTTAACTTTCATGTGAAGAAAGGTATTGTTTCATACTGTATATACTAGTCTATGGCTGTGTACATTTGTACATGTTTTAACCTGTGTATTTTATAGCTCTACCTAAAGTTAGATTTAAGTAAACTATCTGTCTGTTTGTCTGCCAAAATTACAGCTTAAAGTGGTCAAGTGCACAGTCAATCCCATGCCACTTCTACTCAGTGAATATAATGTTTGAATGTATTTTTTTTATCTTAACCATGTTTTGTTTTTACCAGATACTAGATACACATACACAAATTAGTGTTCCGACTTCGAAATGCCTCTTAAAGGCATATATGTGAGTGTCTTCCGCTTCTCTTTTGATGCCTTCTCTTGGGTTGTTCGTGTAGACGTTAACTGATGCAAATTACCATTTCTGTGTGTCACAAAGTGTGATTGAATGACACGAAATTACAGTAGCAAGGTAATCAATAAATTATGTTGTTACCTGTGCAATTTTCAAGCAACTCTCATAAAGTGATATTGAATTAATAGAGACAGAATTTACAGTAGCAAGGTAATCAATTAATTATGTTGTTATCTGTGCAATTTTCAAGCAACTCTCATAAAGTGATATTGAATTAATAGAGACAGAATTTTCAGTAGCAAGGTATTCAATTCATTATGTTATTATTTGTGCAGTTTGCAAGTACCTCTCATCATAAAAGGAAACAGAAACCGGAATTAGAAATGATCAAAATGTTCATGAGGACGTTCAATGAGGACTAACATGACAAATGAATTAAAGTATGATTCAAGTTAGGATTTAACCACTATGCTGACGTGAAAACAAAGTACATTCTTCATAATACATTTCCCGACATGGACTTTTCCTCACATTGATTATAATAATGACTTATTTTACAGTTTTATTTACATTTTGACAAACTATAATACTATTAATATTATCTAAAATGTCACAGCTACACATGGATTCTATCCATCCCGACTCGTCTAACATAGAATGCATGAACTGGTTGAGTGACTTCTCACAGAGAAAGAAAGATTTTTAAAATCCTGAGGACATCCTATTAAAATGGTGTTCACAAGTATTCACAGCCAATTTCCCCTAAAAATAAACTGTTGCCTTTGGTATCCCCAAGCACCAATACTTAGTATGAGCAATGGGCAATTGTAAAAATCACAAACCATAATGAGGTCAACATGGTCACATCAGGTGATGGTTAAGATCACAAGTCCCATCTTCAGTCAAGACAACATGGAATTATGTATTCATTTCCAATATCCGGTTATAATTAGTGTCATGTGACATTGGTTAGTCTGTCATGTGAAATGTATTATGTGGTTAGTCTGTGATACCACGACAGATTGACTTTGATGATATGGTGGAGTCAGGTTTGTGTATTGAATATTTTTTATGGTAACACGGCTATTAGTGTCTTATAGGGCCTAGTCGGACAGTTTTATTGTGATATGCTGTCTATTTTAACATGTATACACCGCTGGACACATGAATAAAATTCTCTACTCCTTTTCTTCTTCTTCCTCCACTTCTTCCTCTACTTCGTCTTCTCCTTCTACGTTCTTCTATTTCTTCTCTTTTTCGTCTTCTTCCACTTATTCTACTTCTTCTTCTTCTACCTTACTCTTCTTTTTTCTTTTTCTTCTTCTTCTACTTCTTCTATGTTAAAAAAACGCATTCTGAAAAGATATCCAGAGTCCACCACCAAGCTCCCTCTTACCCATTCCTAAAAAAAGTAGAAACTTCAAAGTCACACACTATCGTCCCGAGACACCCATTTGCCCCTCAATATGATGGTATTTTATATTTGGTTATTACTTCTAAGTGAATTATTGATCTGCGCCCCTTATGTACTATTAAGTGTTTATTACCAACAGCCATTGTTGGTAGCCCAGAAAAAAATAGACAAATGCATTTCCCTGATTGTGATCGCGTATCTCACAAAATACATATTTACAATGAACTTGATCGATTAAGAAAACGAAATATTGCACTTAACTTAAGTGGTGTATGATTGTGTACCTCTCCTGATCATGATGATAAGCAGGAATTTCTAAATATTATTTCAAATGTCATAGAAATGATATTTTGTAATTTAAGTTGGCATTGGTCTCTGTTAATGGTTGGCATTTTTTATATTCAATATTTTTTCGCAGTTTCTTTTTTATCCAGTGATTGATGTTTGTATGGAGAAATTTGGTTCGTTGCCAGCAAATATCGTAGTCAGGATGGTCATAATATTGTAAATTTTGTACATTAACCAACGTTTTGTATATATACAAAAATGAGGTAAATGTTCACTCGGTGTACATGTAATATATAATAAAATAATAAAGTCCACGTTAGTCCATCATCTTCTTTATATCAGTTTCATACATAGTACTTTTGCTGTCTCATGAGACAGCGAAAGTACTATGTATGAAACTGATATAAAGAAGATGATGGACTAACGTGGACTTTATTATTTTATTATATATATATATATATATATATATATATATATATATATATATATATATATATATATATATATAAAGAAACGTCCCCATGGATAGATATATGAGAAACCTCATTTGTCCAAACACTGTAAACACTGGAGACATATTGAAAAGATGAAACTTAGCAAAACTGATCATCAAGGTTGTAATTAAAGTGTCTAATGTTCTTCAAGGGAACACAACACTAGTCTCTGAGAAAATGGCATCACAAGTCAGTTTCTCGTGTGTCCGCCATGTGCATTGATGACTGCCGTGCAACGTCGATACATGGAATGGACGAGGCGGTTGATGAAGGCCACAGGCAATTGACCCCACACTCTGAGGAACGCCTGACGCAGTTGTCGACCTTTGAACCGCCTTTGAACCTCGTCCCACAGGTGCTCAATGGGATTTAAATCGGAACTGAGGGCAGGCCACTGCATGGTTCTGATGCCATTCTGCTGGAGGAAGTCTCTTGTTGCTCTCGCAGTGTGGGCACGGACGTTATCACGCTGAAACTCGTGGTTGCGGCGACGTGCCAAATGAGGTATGGCGTGTGGTCTCAAGACTTGATCAATGTACCGAGCTGCTGTGACACCATTGCCTCTACCTGGACCGATGTTCTGGAAGACCACAGGGCCGACCCTCTGTGCAAGACCAATTCCACCCCACACCATGATGCTCGGACCACCCCACAAGCATCCGAATAATGTTCCCTACGGCGTCTCCAGACTCTCTCTCTGCCATATGCTGTTAAGATACAGTAACGGCTCTCGTCCGAGAAGAGGACTCTTCTCCACTGCTGGTGGCGCCAATGCTGGTGCTGTGTTGCCCACTGAAGACGGTCCCGGTAATGACGTGGTGTCAGAATGGGTGCTCGGTGTGGCCTGTGGCAGTGGAAGTGTCGTAGACGCACGGTTTCCGCACTTATGTGTCCCTGGTGTGTCCCCATGGTCTGTCGAGCAGTTTCCGCAGCAGTAACAAAGCGATCTTGAAGATGCTGTCGCACAATCTGACGATCCTGACGTCGGGTGGTGACCCTTGGTATTCCACCTCGCGATCGGTCATCTGTAGTGTTGGTGGTCTGGTACTGTTGCTTGAGCCTGTTTATGGTCCTTACGTGGACTTGAAATGCATTGGATACTTGCCGGGCGGTTTGTCCAGCTTGCAATCGTCCAAGGGCTTGGTGTCGCTGATTTCTTGTCAATCTTGGCATGTGGTAGCAATTCAATAACGAATGAATGTTATCCGATCTGGGTGGATTTTGATAGGGCAAGAAATTGGAGAACCCATGTGCATTTCAATTTGCACGGAACTCACGTGCATCGGGTTACCTTGGCTGTTGCCGTGATGCGTTTGGGCGATCTGTTTTATTGTCATCTGCTTTGTTTTTTAACATCAAATTTCATTTTTCCGTACAAGGATATGTTAAATTTTAGAAATTTTGAAAAAAATTACCCATATATTTAAATTTTCATGCAATTTTACTTGGGATGACGATATGACGATTCCTTTGCGGTTCAGTGTATATACATACTTCCTGTGCGTTTTTATTTTGAAGAGTATATATATATACTAACTAACTCAATACGGGTCATCTGATGAAGGCATCCAGAAAGTGGTTGTTATTCATAAACAAGTGTCACATATTCATCATCTATCATGTGGGGCGGTCGGGTAGCCTAGTGGTTAAAGCGTTAGCTCGTCACGCCGAAGACCCGGGTTCGATTCCCGACATGGGTACAATGTGTGAAGCCCATTTCTGGTGTCCCCCACCGTGATATTGCTGGAATTTTGCTAAAAGCGGCGTAAAACCACTCTCACTCACTCACTCACTCATCTGTCATGTCTCGTTTCGACTGTACGCGCCGGAAGTGGAGAGTTGTCGCTTTTGCCTTCGGGGCTTCTAATAGACCCCAAGGACTCCCTATAAATACACTTTATATATCTAAAGTGAAGAAAGAGTTACCTGACAATGTGCTTCTAACAATCTCAGGACTGCCTCCTCGGTCTAGTGGTAGAGCGTTCGCCCTGAGAGCGAAAGGTCCGGGTCTCAACCCATTTCACCTCACCTACAATCTCAGTTTGATAAATAAAAACATGATCACAGTTATTCTTGCCTTTGGATATATACACTTCCCTGTTATAGCACTGGCCCCACTTGCACAAAGCGATCTTGGCGCTACGACTATTGCAAGCCTATGTTAAAGAATGGCACTTACGATCATCTTAGTGCAAAGATCGCTTTGTGCAAATGGGCCCTGGAGTGTGCAGTCAGTCAGAAATTGCCTGCCCCCAGAATTACATTCTAGCAAGGTGTTTTTCTTAAAACAAACCAGGCTCATAATTTTAAATAGAAAAATACACCTGGTTCTGTAGCTGTGTCTGAAAAGGATATCTAATCTCGATACGAAATATCGTATCGTCATAGTGATACTGATGGCGACGATAATATTAATAATAGGGATGACAGCGACGACGGCGACGATAATATTTGTAATAGTGACGATGACGACAATAACCAAAGACTTTCAAATGAAGCGTTACTTGTTATATTACTCAAGCGTTATTTAAGATTAACATATACATTTCAGGTTTTAACCAAATATCTGGTAGCAATATTGCTAAAAGCGGCGTGACTCGCTCACTCACTCACTCACTCACTCACTCTATTCTCGCACACAGCTACATGTCACCATTTACCATAATGACTTGTAATGCGTTATATCAATGCTGACCTTTGCCAGATGCCACGTCTGTACATTAAGAACAGTGGTACAATGAGGGTAACTGACCGTGGCGTCTCTAATTACGAGTAACGCATGTGTGTATTACAATATTTGGACTATTTCAAGGCTCATAGATTCTTGTCACGTTCGCAAATACTACGTGTGGTCTTTTTCATGGCTGGTGCTGTTTAAATATATTTTCAAATTACTATTTACTTGTCATGTGGCATGATGAACAGGCTTCCAAGTCTTTGATGCGGGTACTTAAACTACCCGTGTGGCGTATGCACATATAAATGTAACCCTATATAGGTATCATGCTAGAGTTGCCTACTGTAACATTAAACTGGATATATAGATTTTTTGTGTGTGTTTGTTCAGATTGGATAATAAATGACAAATGGGTTGATTAATTAAATAATGAGGGCATTATTAACATGTTTATGAGTGAGTATGGCAATATTCCAGCAATATCACGGCGGGGTACACCAGAAATGGGCTTCACACATTGCACCCATGAAGGAAATCGAACCCGGGTCTTCAGCGTGACGAGCGAACGCTTTAACCACTTGGCTACCAACCGCCCACATTTTCATATACTTATGCACATAACGATACTTAAGAACTGCTTTTCACTTTGTGTGAGTTCATTGGAGTATGAACCTTCATAGAGTGAGGGTCAAACTGTATGAACGTCGGAGCTTGCGTTCAATATTCGGCCCTCACTTTGTACGTGATTCTTACTTCTTCTTGTGATTGAACGTATGCATGTATTGTTGTCCTTCATTTAGAACTATTATATAAAACTATTCTCCACAAGACTGCACGACAAGAGGGATGACTTCATCTTTCCAATAGTCAACTTTCCCTTTCCCCTTTATGTCGTCTACATTTAACAACTTTTGGGTACAACGAATATATCAAAGAGCGTCATGACCCTTGCTGAAAAGTTGTATGATCAGGGTTGAAATATTCAAGGCCTTAGTTCATTATCTATTTTGACTTGTACCTTATGTTTCCGTGTTTTTCTCAGGTAAAAAAATATATATGTACCTTTGCATATTTTTAAGACGGGTGCCAAGGTTGGGACAGGATACGTTCACCTTTTCGCAAACATCTTGTATCATCACTATTTGAAAGTGTTTTTTAAACTCATGCTTGTGATATAGTCGGAACTGCACAAAGGGTTCTGCTTTTAGTTGATATTTCTTATGATTATGGAAATGGTTTTGTCACTTTTATTATGTTTATGGAAATAGGTTTGTCACTTTTATAATGCTTATGGAAATGGGTTTGTCACTTTTATAATGCTTATGGAAATGGTTTTGTAACTTTTATAATGCTTATGGATATGGGGTTGTCACTTTCATTATGTTTATGGAAATAGGTTTGTCACTTTTATAATGCTTATGAAAAAAAGTTTGTCACTTTTATTATGTTTATGGAAATAGGTTTGTCACTCTTATAATAATTATGAAATGGGTTTGTCACTCTTATAATAATTATGAAATGGGTTTGTCACTTTAATAAGTCACTTTTATAATGCTTATGGAAATAGGTTTGTCACTTTTATTATGCTTATGGATATGGGGTTGTCACTTGTGCAATGATTATGGAAATCGGTTTGTTACTTTTATGATGCTTATGGAAATGGGTTTGTCACTTGTATAATGATTATGGAAATGGGTTTGTCACTTTTATTATGCTTATGGATATGGGGTTGTCACTTGTGCAATGATTATGGAAATCGGTTTGTTACTTTTATAATGCTTATGGAAATGGGTTTGTCACTTGTATAATGATTATGGACATGGGTTTGTCACTTTTACTTATGTCTCAGCATGTGTTTTTTGTTGTTGTCGTTTTAAAGTTTTTTTCAAAATGTTATATATCTGCATGGTAGTATCTTGTAATTTCTTGTTGCTGTTGTTGTCCTGTATATATCCATGCTTGCTTTTTTACACGAAATTCAGTTTCTGTTTGGAAGTGTGTATATATTCATAGTCACAGACTACAGATAAATTAGTCCCATTATCAGTGTTTATGCTGAAATTGCCCTACTTGGAAAAACAAAAAACGTCAGAATCAGGTATACAACCCAAACTCACTCCAATCCAAAATACGGATGTACACGGTTTCAAGCTAACTGACACAGTTCAATCATACCCAGGATACCATTTTAATTCCAAATCACCCCACCTGTTTCATAATCCCAAACAAGGCGTAAAATCCAATATTCCCGTCACCAGAACACAGTTCTGTCACACAACAGGAAACAAAACAAAACGTTTTATTGACGAAGTTAATTGACCATCATCGGAGCTCTGTAGAAATCTAGCATGCACTCTTGTCATCCACGACACCGTCCACGGGCGTTATTACGCGTAATTACACACAGTTCTGTCGTGATTGGTGCCTGGGGGGATGACAAGTGGACTATGCGTCAAATAACCACGGGACAATGGACGCTACTTGTGTAGACTTGATACTCTTAAACTTGGTTTATAGCCGATATACGTTTCTGTGGTCGGTAATAACATGGGAATAACGTTACACATTAGCATTGCATTCGCGACATAACTGCCGTTGTTTAAAATGTTTCTTAAGCTGTATTTATTTTTGTGTTTTTCGTTTATCTTAATGGATTATTAACCGACTTTATTGTAACATGGTGAGTTTTAAGATACAATTGAATAATTTTCTTTTGAAGAAGAAATTTATTTTTTATGAAAAAACCCAAAACACATTTGTTTTATAACAAGTGTGAATGAGGTTTTTTTCGCAGCTTTTAGCAGTATTACAACACTATTACAATTAGTGACACCAAGAATGGGACTATATTGTAATTATGCTGGGAAACGGACCCGTGCTTTTTTGGGGACAAACGCTGTAGACCACACCACTTTCAGTGAGAAGAGAATACCACATTTGACTAAACATCCAGTTCCCACAAGACGAGTTTTTTTTAATAATGATGCTGATAAATCGCTAGTCACATCTAAATTTTTATATTATGGAATCAAACTCGAATTGTCAACTTATTCAATAGAAAATAACTGGGATGATATTCAATAGGGAGGCGTTTACAGGAAGCGTTTAAAGGTATCTAGCACAGGTATGCGTCTGTATCTACCCGCCTATGAGTACTGAGAGAAATCAATACCATCCTCGACGCCTGTTAGTAACGCGCATACTCACCTGAGCCGATGAGTTGTCAGACGCTAAACAAGAGACTAAAACTTGCCGTTGGGAAGCTGTTGTGACATTACTCGTGTGTACCTGTGTTGTTTCTCAGAGTCAGCCATGGGCTCAATGACAACCGCAACAGTATTGACACAGCTCCATTGCAGCTGAAGTCAACGTTGGCATCTGTGGAGTGATCTGAGAGATAAGTACATTTCTTCCTAGTGTAACATAGACACACGTTTAGCCTTGGACATCGTGGACGTATTAAGGTGTAAATTAGCATTGGATACATACAAAAGAGCAACACCCCGAGGCACTTTGAACTAACCAGATATTGTGTGAAACTTGGTCCAAAATGTACCAACAAATTCAAAGACTACGGACACATGTGTGAACTTACGATGCATGCATGTTTCCTGTTGTGTGTAGTGCTAGGGCATGGCGTGTGGGGGGTGGGGAATGTGACGGAGTACAAAGTGGGGGTGATGCTGATCTCGGGGAGCGATGTCCCTTACAGCTTCGAGAGGACAGGCCCCGCCATCAAGCTGGCGTTTCAGAAGGTGAACAGGGAGATTCTCAACTCCAGCTACCAGCTGGTCCCTGTGGAAAGACCCTACGATGACATCTGCAGCGCTCGGAACGCAACAGGTAAACCCTAAAAAACGTGGGCTTTCATTCAGTAGGTGAATGGTAGGTGATATATATCTATGTGAAATATTGCATGATTCTACATTCAATATAGGATGTACATACTGTTACCATGTAGAGATTCAAACCAATCGTTTCTCCCCATGTCCTTGATTTTGTAAAAAGGTCAACATAGCGTTAAACGACATCCCGTTATATTTCCCCGTGTAGTATGAGTGAGAGTGGTTTTACACCGCTTTTAGCAATATTCCAGAATATCATGGTGGGGACACAAAAAATGGGCGTCACACATTGTAAACACAAGCAACAAAACCTTTTCCATATTCCTAAGAAATTTGACCTATTAAATTTCCTTTAACTCATCTTTGATATGCAAATCCTTTACACTTTATGTTGGTTTCAGGACATTCCCAATGCTTTTTAATATAAAGCAACAAAATAGTTTGTGTAATATCAAGCTTTTTTTCTTTTAAGACTTTAGTATTACATGTGTTTTGAACAGACCTATTATTGTAGATGTTTAAGAAAAATCGCAGCCCAACATTAATCTAATATGTTTCTAAAACACGTAATACGTGAAATGATAGCAGCTTGAAAATGATTTTTTTAAATCATGATTATATAATTAATAGTAAAAAAAAGAAGCAGAAGTATTTGGGTAAATGTACCTATATATTTAAAAATCTGAACAATATTTTCAAATATATAAGCAGTTTCACGAAAATGTCATGTCGTCACAGCTGTGGGGCTGGGAAGTACGGAACACCTGTATAGAGATGTCTGCGTAGATGAAAACAGGACGCTTTGCCAGTTGAGGGGTGTTTCAATACAGGGTCCCGTTCCACAAAGCGATCTCAGAATTACCAGTGTCTTTGGTCTATGTTAAAGTATAGGCACTAAGATCGCCCTGGCGCTAAGGCGACGATACGACACACGACACTAATCTTACTAAGGAACCGCATTCACTCAACAAATGCTGCATGGAAGCCATCCTAAACAATTCTTGATTCCTTTAAACCAAAGATTGCCTCATGCGGGTGCCATCGGTTGGGCAGGATACACTCACTGTTCCGCGACACCTAGTATCATCAATATTTGATAATGATTCACAAACACATACTCATGCAGTGTATAAAATTCCCCAAACTTTCAGTCAGACAACCGGACTGGCACCATTGCAAATTTCCCAGACCAGATAAAATGTTGCCAGTCCAGAATGTTCTAGACTAACGAAAAAAAGTAACAAAAGGGTTAACATAAGTATTGTTTTATTGGAAAGGGTTTTGTCGCTTTTATTTGAAGTGATATATAAATCATCAAAAATAGGTGGAGTTTAAACTTCATCTTCCTGAAAATGAATAGTAAAATGCTAGTGTCTGATGATCTGTAACGAGTTCTTATCGGATTGTATCTGTACAAGACGTCAACTTACGTGAATCATTACAGGTGCGATACGCACTAAGGTACACTACTCGACAAACGTAACTGGCGTCATGCTCTCACTTATCAGCTGTCATCTGTGAAGCTCATGAGTCAAACATAAAGGTGTTCGGGAAAAGGTGCTTCATCAGCGGCACCCGTCACGCAAAAGTCAATTGTTCTCCTGAACTAGACTGACATTTCGTCCCAGACATCAAGTTATCTTATTTAGAATATATATCCGCAACATAAAAAACATTAAAATCCAAATGGAGCCAAGAACAATCCTTATTTTCAGGGCTTGCTAAATCATTTTCGATTTGAAATGGACTCCATTTTTAATTTATTCTCTCGGGACTGGGCGATAGACTACTGGGCAGACGGGTACATATGGCACAAGTCAACTAGCGAACTGCATCAGACATACGTTTTGTCCCTGATGGATACAATTTTAGGAATATCATCCAGATGTTGTGAATAAATATTTTGAAGCTTTTACTAAGGCTTTAAATTGTAGTAATCCCGATGAAACAATTTTTGAGTGGTATGACGCTATTTGAAATCCTTCATGTTTCTTTAAGATTGAAAGTGTACTGGTATATTTTGGGGTTAAAGACTACATACGCTTTCTCAGGATTTGATTTCGTTTTTTCGTCATATAGCTGGAATATTACTGAGTGCGGCGTTAAACAAACACACAAATTAACAAACAAACAAAGATATGTGAGGCGAAATTTTCTTTTTTACATACATATTAAAACGTGAACAAGCCACCCCAGACTGTCCTGACATGTGGTTTGTTGTGTATAGACCATGTCTTCATAATAATGTCATTTTTCATTTTTCAATAAATTTCGATGTGATCACAGCTGTTATTGCCTTTGCGTGTGCTCGATACAAGTATCATTTAGTCGCAACGCTTATGTGATGCACTGATTGGTATTCGGCAGTAATCTCCTGCAGCATGAAATCGGTTATCACTTACCACGCCAGCACGCTAATCGTTTAGCCCTGGAGAAATGATTGCTAATCTTTATGTAAAGCGAGAAAATATCTGTTAGAAGTGTTGTTTATTGATGCTGTTTATAAACGCTCTCATCGATCTTTCAATTCTATCAACGACGATATGCGCTCCGACTTTGATTCGTTGTCTGTCAGCACCATACCCGTGCTTGAGGCTTTCCGTGCATATGTATAGGACCCGGTTACTTCCTCCCGTTATATGTAAATGCCGTCGAGTATTATGTGTGAATACCGTAGAGAGTTATGTGTGAACACCGCAGACAGTTATGTGTGAATGTCGTTGAGATCTATGTGTGAATGGCGTAGAGAGTTAAGGGTGAATACCGCAGACAATTATGTGTGAATGCCGTAGAAAGCTTTGTGTGAATACCGTAGAGAATAACTTGTGAACACCGCAGACATTTATGTGTGAATGCCGTAGAAAGCTCTGTGTGAATACCGTAGAGAATTACTTGTGAACACCGCAGACATTTATGTGTGGATGCCGTAGAGAGATTTGTGTGAATACCGTAGAGAATTATGTGTGAACACCGCAGACATTTATGTGTGAATACCGTAGAGAGTTATGTGTGAACACCGCAGACATTTATGTGTGAATGTCGTTGAGATCTATGTGTGAATGGCGTAGAGAGTTATGTGTGAATGCCGTAGAGAGTTATATGTGAATACCATACTTTTAGAGAGAAAATACCGGTCTGCCTATTCCAGGCTCGATTATATACAGATCGACACAACATTGCAAATAATCCTTGAATGAGCGCATTAATATATTACGCCACACAAGCTGAGCGATTTGTCAGTCGGACAGTGACAAGTAGTATAGTTTCAACTGAAATTTGTGTTTCAGACAGTGGCCGGCTTAACTGCCATATTTACAAAGATTAACATTTTTTAAAGGTAATTTTTCAGCACAAAATAACTTTGGTGGTATCGTATTTCGTGGCAATCCATAAACGTTTGTTTAGAGTCTAACTGGTTATATTACATTGTTATAACGTTACGAAATGCAGTCAGGTGTCCCACAAAGCGACAAAATGAAACAAAGTAAGATGTCGGACTTGTTTCGGCCAAATCCAAATATTTTAAAATAGGGAAAAGACCCCATTGCTTCTTTTGTATATACTGTGATGCCCACACTTGTAAAATTTTGATAACGATAACAATTATCCGAGTAATTTGTCCCCGATGATCATATCGGACACGATAGCCTTTAGACAAGGGCGATGTCATGTTTATTTGTAAACACTGACGCATTTCATCGTATTCCCGTTGCCTAGATCATGAAGTCAATCACTGAATTGTCTGGTCCAGTCTCGATTATTTATCGACCGCCGTCATATAGCTGGAATAATGCTCAGTGCGGCTTAAAGCAAAGAAAAGCAAAGCAAAGCCGGATGATCCATACATGATCGTAACGTTAAATCAGCCTAAATTGTTCAGTGCGGTGTTAAGCAAAGCAAAGCAAAGCAAAGCAAAGCAAAGCCGGAAGATCCATAACATGATCGTGACGTTAATTCAGCCTCAAGTGCTCAGTGCGGCGTATTCATTGTGAATCATGATCACATTTCTGGTAAATGGGATTGTGTGTCTCATTTATCCAGAAAATGGTCCAATGAGTCGACAGATTTCATACAGCCACTTTACACAAATAAGTGGGAATGGAGACGGTGTCCTTAGTGAATCCCAGAGGTATGGTGGTTACAGATTTTGAGGTGAATCGGGGATTCGAACCCACTACCTGTCAAAGGGAAATAACTCTGCAAAGCGCAATATACATGTACACATACATGTACGTGGCTATAAACTGGCCTGTTATTGGTGATATACGAACCCGTAAAGATCTGGGTTAGAATAGGACTTCAGCAACCATCGTTGTCATAAGAGGTGACCATGCTTGTCGTAAGACCCTACTAACGGGATCGGGTGGTCAGACTCGCTGACTTGGTTGATGCATGTCATTGTATCCCTATTGCGTGGATCGATGCTCCTGTTGTCAATCACTGGTTTGTCGATTATTTGCAGACCGCCGTCGTATAGCTAGACTATTGCTGAGTGCGGCGTTAGACAACAAACAAACAAAACAAAAAGTTATCTACCAGTCTCATCAACATCTTCTCACACCGTCACGTCGAAGGCCCGGGTCCGATTCCCTATAATCTGTAAAGCCCATTTCTCGTGTGACATTGCTAAAATATTCCAAAAGCCGCGTAAAAATAACTCACTCAAACTCACAATAAAAACATTTTTTAAAACTGTACTAAAATATTTTTAACCAATCCCTGCATGTCTCCACCAAGTAAATACGCTGTTGGCTATATATGTTCAACGGATTCTCATCCTAGCATTACCGTCGGAACCTTCAAATATTTTTCAAACACTGATGGTTATTCCGACAAAATAATCTCAACCAACCCTATAACATTATCGGCAAACAATTGTCATTTGAGATTTCATTTTGAGAAAGCTTTACAGAACTGCTCACTAAACTACATTTAAGTGCACCAGTATACAATTATCGGCAAACGATTGTACTTTGAAATTACATTTTAAGAAAGCATGACAGTACTGTTCCTAAATTATATTTAAGTGCCATTTTAGAAGCTGTTGTGTCAATGAAGAAAGAATTGACGAGTTGATTTCAATATGGAGATCTTGAAAGACTAAAGAAGTTGAAATCAACAATGTCTGTCTTGCTCCTAATATATCATTAACTATAAGTCAGCATGTGTGTATTATACAGCAGAGGACACGGACATCACATGAAAGTCAATGGCATCATATTGACGCCAATACTCGATCTGTCTCCAGGAAGAAACTAACTTGTCCTTCATCCATGACGGAGACAGAAATCAATGGAAGCTGTCTACTACCTAACTGTAAATGACCAGTGCTGAAATAGCTAATGATGTACCTGAAAGGACAAATAATAACAGGTCGACTTAGATACTGAGCTTGACGTGAACAAACCTCGTGAGCCAGGTATAGATTTGTTCTGAGCTCTGTAGAAGGTGTTATTACCGTGGACTAATGCATCAGCGTTTTGTAATTTCACGTAGAAATTAGTGGATATGATTTTTAATATCCTTATTGACTTCCGGTGTGAATGGCCGATTTGCTTTCTCTTATTGCAATCTGCAATCCAATAAAAGGGAACAGTAATATGTCTCGTCTGGTACTGATGAAAGTAGTCTACACTACAGGTTTAAGAGTATCTGTGACCATCTCTCTCATCTAGTGCTGATGAAAGTAGTCCACACTACAGGTGTAGGAGTATCTGTGACCATCTCTCTCATCTAGTGCTGATGAAAGTAGTTCACACTACAGGTGTAGGAGTATCTGTGACCATCTCTCTCATCTAGTACCGATGAAAGTAGTCCACACTACAGGTGTAGGAGTATCTGTGACCATCTCTCTCATCTAGTGCTGATGAAAGTAGTCCACACTACAGGTGTAGGAGTATCTGTGACCATCTCTCTTATCTAGTGCTGATAAAAGTAGTCCACACTACAGGTGTAGGAGTATCTGTGACCATCTCTCTCATCTATTACCGATGAAAGTAGTCCACACTACAGGTGTAGGAGTATCTGTTACCATCTCTCTCATATAGTACCGATGAAAGTAGTCGACACTACAGGTGTAGGAGTATCTGTTACCATCTCTCTCATATAGTACCGATGAAAGTAGTCGACACTACAGGTGTAGGAGTATCTGTGACCATCTCTCTCATCTAGTGCTGATAAAAGTAGTCCACACTACAGGTGTAGGAGTATCTGTGACCATCTCTCTCATCTAGTACCGATGAAATTAGTCCACACTACAGGTGTAGGAGTATCTGTGACCATCTCTCTCATCTAGTGCTGATGAAAGTAGTTCACACTACAGGTGTAGGAGTATCTACGACCATCTCTCTCATCTAGTGCTGATGAAAGTAGTTCACACTACAGGTGTAGGGGTATCTGTGACGGTGACCATCTCTCTCATCTAGTGCTGATGAAAAAAGGTCACACTACAGGTGTAGGAGTATCTGTGACCATCTCTCTCATCTAGTACTGACAAAGGTAGTCCACACTTCAGATTCCGCGAGTGACACAGTAATCTATACATACCTTTACATATATCAATAGGCCTCCCTTGTCTTCCTCTTAAAACATTGATCCGTAAACTCCTGACGCGATGTCAGGAGTGTATTCGATAACACAGATGTACATCAGATTTCAAAACACATTATATTTACTTCCTACTTAAACTGCAAAAGTGGCATGTGATAGCAAACATCACATACAACTGGTTACTGAACTGGCCTTGAGAACTGAAATGGTGATATTGACATAATCGGTCTGATTGTACGTTTTGTTGTGGTAATTAATAATTAAATATTGATAGCTTCATTGTAAATACATGGCACATCACGTAAGTCTGAACACATCTGATATTCAACCAGCAGAAGAACTATCGTATAGAATCGAGTCTTTTATACCCATTACAATGTCTCAGTCATTGCCATTGAAGACACACAAGGCAGGAGACTGGAGTCAGCGCACTGCCTATTAATTCTCACATTTTTAGTTTAGCTAGTATTACACAATGTAGCTGGCTCCGGGAGTGAAATGACATGCTTAAACATCACACAGATTCTAAACAAAATAATGAATACATTGATCATGAACATACAGCCTTTACTTGTAGGCCCTTTCCATTTGTCGTGTATACATGGTGGATTTTATATTTCTTTTATGAACGTTGTTGTTTTCATCAGGTGTTGCTAGACAACGTAAATACTGACATTCAAATAATGACCAGGAGTGAGTGAGTTGGGTTTAACGCCGCTTTTAACAGTATTCCAGTTATATCGCGGCGTGTCAGCTTAATGTGGGAGGAAAGCTCGAAGTGATGCAGGTCTCAGACGTTTACCACTGCTGTGAAACCCACGAGCACGGGTATGGTGCTGACAAACCTAGAAACATAATCGGGGCGAAGCGGGATTCGAACCCACAATCATAGGTTTCTGGCGTGCCCAAGGGACGCAACTCTGCACAGCGAATCGCGGCGCCTTAGACAACTGGGCCACCCGTGCCCGCTAATGACCAATACTTGACATGGTATTACATATAAAACAGAGAATAACCAGTCTCAATTATCCCCCGAAACTGGTTACAATTGGCATAAAAAGCAAATAGCGGTGACAAGTATATGAACGGATCACTGAACATCAATGAGGACACCGGGTGTTCGGGAAGGGTAAGCGTGTCCTGCTCTACCGGTAGCACCCGCCACCCACACAGTATGCATAAAAAGGTAAGTGTTTGTTGCCTGATGCCGCACAGCAGTACTCCTGAACACAAACCAGACAATCAAGTGATCGATGAACCAGAAATGTCATTGATATGATAGGTTATGTATTGATTTTGTTGAAACTAAAACGATATGTTAATTTTTGGAGCAAGGCTGCTGTGTATAAGTGCAGAGATTCTACTGCTTATAAGTAAAAGTGTCTGCCACAAATCAGGCTCATTGTTTTAACTGAAGACATGTCTGGTTTTGTGTCTGTGACTGAATAATATCTCGTCTCGATAGAACACCCCCCCCCCCCCCCCCCCCCCTCTATACCATCAAATAATCAGTTCCAACATGAATATTTTTGTCACATCTGAACACATTTCCCAATTTCTGCCGGGTGACGTGATATGTGAATACAATGAGGATCGGATGGTCCTGTTCTTCACGTGTTTCCCTGAGTTGTGAGAGGGCTTTAATATTCCCAACACCATTCTATAACAATCCACTCTCTTCTCACTTCGAGCAGCACTTTACCCAGGAATATATCTCTCTTTGCACGGATGTTTTGTGGAGCTTCTGAATCCATTACGAAAGAGGAACGGACATGTCTCCAGGTTGTAGAGTTAAGCCAATGTGAATGAGTGAGTCTGGTTTTACGCCGTTTCTAACTAAATTCAAGATATAACAAGGCGGGGACACAAGAAATTGGCTTCAAACATTGAGCCCATGGGTAATCGAACCCGGGTCTTCGGCGTGACGAGCGAACGCTTTAGTCTAGGCTACCCCACCGCCCAAAGGTTAAGCCAAAAGTAACTGAAGCGTGTTAGTAATGATATTGTTGACTGCGTTGTTAAAACAACATTCATCCACTCACTCCCTCACCAAGCAGCATTTTATCACCACTGCCGATCTGTAATTGATAATATTGTTGACTGCGGCGATAAAACGCATTGATCCACTCACTCACCCCCTTGAAGCCGCCCACAGCAGTCTGTATGTAATTATAAGTAATAGTTCTCTCGATTATCTGTCAATGAGACTGCAATGCGACGAAGCACACACAATAGGTCAAAAATAGCGGATGGCTTATTCAGCCCGTTTGGTCATCCTCGCTGCTAAAAGGGTCGAAACAAAAGGAAGTTCAATTTGATAGGTTCTTTAACCGATATACCACCGTGTCATGGATCCATTGTGTCTCCAAACTGACGTTGTCATCTGCATTGTACTCCTTTTGTATACCCATCTGCCTGTCAGCAGATTTGTGTCTCATTTGCTACATATTCCGTTTGTTAAGCAGCTGAGAAAGGATTAGCTGGCCATCGCTTGGCTATTAGTGGTAATGTGATACTGTGATGTTACGTTTGCAATAGGATGGTCAAGATTAGATTTTGGAGAGACAATTTTGAAATATTGTATTTTCTGTTTCAATCCGAACACAAACACAACGTGAGAATAATCCAGAGAAACTGTCAATGTGTCTTTTGTTGGCAAATAATATTTTGGATACACAAAAAGCACAAGTCTCTGAACATTTAAAACCTATTCAAATATCCGGACGTCAATAAGTAGACGTTTCCGCGACATGTTTCTCATCTGTTGTTTCATTCAACTACAAATGCTTATTCCATTATTCCATCGTGAAGACCCGGGTTATATTTGATCTCCAACAGCCTTGCTTGTCGTAAGATCCAACTAACTGGATCGGGGGGTCAGGCTCGGTGACTCGGTTGATGCATGTCATGGTATCCCAATTGCGTAATTCGATGCTCATGCTGTCAATCACTGGATTGTCAGGTCCAAAATAGATTTTTTACGGACCGCCGTCATAAAACTGGAATATTGCTCAGTGCGGCATCTAACAAACAAAGAAATATTTCCTTCACAATCTGCCAGGTAAGAAACCGGGTATTGGATATGTATTCATCCATGCCCTATGTTTGTTTCAAGGTGTGTACAGTCATACCAGTCTCGATTCTCTGCCCAAATAGGTTCCATTGGGTGTACAAAGTCAAAAATAATAAAAATGATATGAATGAACCAATGAATGACAGGTATTCGGAAATGGGACGATAAGTGGAAATAAAAGCGACAAAATCCTTTCCACATCCACAAGTCGATTTACGATTCCGACCACATCATTGATATTGATACAAGGTGTTCGCGGAAAGGTGAGCGTATCCTGCCCCACCGGTGACACCCGTCACAAACACATGCAAAGGCGAAACACGGGAACATATGGTACAAGTCCATATAGGGAATAGCATCGGACATCATTTTTAGAAATCCATTGTTCATTATGTATCTGTTTGTTGTCTTTGAAGGTATACTGAACACAAAATCGTCAGGGATCATGACATTTTTTTGGGATTTTGTTTGGAGTGAACAATTAGAACTCAATTTCATAAATATATCCCAAAAAATATTCATTATCCCTAATGTTTTGTTTTGAGTCCGTGATACATGACACGTGTCAACATGATGCGCGAGTCCATCCCATGTCGTCATGTACATGGCTTTTTTAAACCTCCTTACTCTGCTGCCGGAGGGGCGTTAGGGTACTCTTGTGGTTAAAGCGTTCGCTCGTCACGCTGAAGACATGTGTTCGATTCCCGACATGGGTACAATGTGTGAAGCCCATTTCTGGTGTCCCCAGCCGTGATATTGCTGGAATATTCCTAAAAGCGGCGTAAAACTTCCCCCCACTCACTACTGCCGGTAGAATGGGATATTGCTTTACTGGAATTTCCGATTTTCAGAGACCCATTCCTATTATTTTACCCTTAACGCTATATCGAATCTGTGTCGGCAGATATCCGAAGATGATTATTCTGTGGCTTTGACATTTCGAATTTCAAAAAGCATTATTCTTTTGAAATATGAACGCCTTGAAATTTTCATGTCTCAGTCTGTTTGATGATAAGAACGAGACAGCAAGACATACCCAGTGTTACCTCGGTACGTTGAACCACGACGAAGTGTCAAATGGCAATGAGAATCAATTGACTATTCTTAAATAGTTAAAGTTGAAGGCCATCGGGTCAAAGAAAACGGAAATAAAATGTTACTTTATCAGCACACTTAAGGAACTTTCATTCAGGATTCCTTGTGTATTTTGTCTCTAAACGCGGTGATCATAGTTATAGTTACATTTCTATCTTTGCGTATATGACAGTTAGGCAAGACGTGGACATCCCATGGACGCCAATAGAATTTCCCTCCTAGCTGATCTTTTTTTTAGATATATGAGTCTTGAGGACTGGTAAAATCAAAAAAGGGAATTTGAATAAGTGAAACAAAACGACAAAAATAAAATCCTAAATATTTCATTTCAATTGTAATTTTGTTTTCTCTTCACAGGCGTGGCGGCTGATCTGTTTTACAAGGAAAATATCATTGCTCTGATTGGTCCGGCTTGTGCATATGCTTTGGATGGCGTCGCGCGATTGGCTGGCTTCTGGAACATCCCCATAATAACAGGTAAAATTGGATCATGTGAAGATAGCTGTTCTTACATTATTTTCAGCCTTGTAACGTTTTGATAACGTTTTTGTAATGTTTTATTCAAACCCAATGTTCAAGTGTATACTTTCTTTTGCCCGGCAGTGTACACTATTGTTGTATGTCGCGTGAAATATCATGTATTTACTCTCTTTCAATGCCTAATGGGTGATCATAGCTTAATGTTCACATCGCACTCAAGTAAGACGAAGAACCAGCTTTAATCCCTTACATTGCTACGACGTGTGACGTCCATCCCGGATGTCCCCTTGGCATGATACTAATATGCTAAAAGCCATTTTCTCACTCAATCGATCCGGGTTGTAATTAGAAGGGTGAATACTGATGATAAGTTACTAAGATATTCATTTCTTTTGTAATGCAGGTGTACCGAATACCTCATTCTCCATAATAGAATCCATTGCGTTTTTAATCAATATTACATCCAGCTATTGTGATTGCGGGATGCGAAAACAGACAGTGCGTCCCAATGGAAACTTCAATTGGAGCATTTCATTAATAATTCAAAAACAATTTCCTCTTCGTTGTTGTTCATTCAACACTGTTTATTACCCAATGGAAAGAACAACATGTTGGCTGATGCATGTTCGTGGTCATGAAGTCATATACAGGTAAAGCTTTACACGGTTGTACCTCAGACAGGTTGGTCTTACTTGTTACTGTTCTTAACAGACAAGCTGAAACTGTGGTTTCTACAAGTCACGTTCAAGTTACATTTAAGTCGGTTATTAATATCACTTATTGCAGTAAAAGTCAGTTACACATAACAACATACAATTCATTAACAAGTCCCATTCAAGACACTTACAAATACCATTCTGTCAGTTTCAAGTCAGTTACACGTCACATACAAGTCAGATTCAAGTCATATTCAAGTCAATTACAAAACACTTTCAAGTTGGTTACAAGTCACATACAATTTAGCTACAAGTCAGTTACAAGTAACATACAAGTCGCATACCAGTCAGTTACATGTCCGTTACAAGTCAGTTACAAGTAACATACGACTTAGCTTCAAGTCAGTGACAAGTAACATACAAGTCGCACACCAGTCAATTACATGTCCGTTACAAGTCAGTTACAAGTTAGTTACATGACAGTTACAAGTCCAATTCAAGACACTTACAAATACCATTCTTGTCAGTTTCAAGTCAGTTACACGTCACATACAAGTCAGATTCAAGTCATATTCAAGTCAATTACAAAACACATTCAAGTTGGTTACAAGTCACATACAATTTAGCTACAAGTCAGTTACAAGTAACATACAAGTCGCATACCAGTCAGTTACATGTCCGTTACAAGTCAGTTACAAGTAACATACGACTTAGCTTCAAGTCAGTTACAAGTAACATACAAGTCGCATACCAGTCAGTTACATGTCCGTTACAAGTCAGTTACAAGTAACATACGACTTAGCTTCAAGTCAGTTACAAGTAACATACAAGTCGCATACCAGTCAGTTACATGTCCGTTACAAGTCAGTTACAAGTTAGTTATATGACAGTTACAAGTCACATACAAGTTAGTTGCAAGTCACATACAAGTCAGTTACAAGTCACATACAAGTTAGTTACATGACTGTTACAAGTCACATACAAGTCAGTTACAAGTCACATACAAGTTAGTTACTTGACAGTAACAAGTAACATACAAGTTGCATACCAGTCAGTTACATGTCAGTTACAATTAAAATACAAGTCAGTTACATGACAGTTACAAGTCACATACAATTTAGTTACATGACAGTTACAAGTCATATACAAGTTAGTTACAAGTCACATAGAAGTCAGTTACAAGTCAAATACAAGTTAGTTACATGACAGTTACAAGTCACATACAAGTTAGTTACAAGTCAGTTACACAAGTACTATGTATGTCAGTTACATGTCACATACAAGTTAGTTACAAGTAACATACAAGTTGCATACCAGTCAGTTACATGTCAGTTACAAGTCACAAACATGTTAGTTACATGACAGTTACAAGTCACATACAAGTTAGTTACAAGTCACATAGAAGTTAGTTACAAGTACTATGTATGTCAGTTACATGTCACATACAAGTCACATATAAGTCAGTTACAAGTTCCATACAAGTCACATGCACGCCGTGACATATGTTTACTATCCCGTTAAATATTGCCAACTATGGCGAAAAGGCATTCTCACCGTGAAAACATGAAATAGAGAACTGCCACGGACATCAATTTTGTCCCTAATGCGTTAAAATTGGAAATGTCCACCACATGTCTGCTTTAAAACCTTTTGAAAGCTTTACTGAGGCCTTGAATGTTGTAACCCTAATCAAACAGCTTTTGAACAAGAGTCGTATGATGTGGATATATGCCTACATATTCTATTTGTACTTTACTTTAATGATGTATCATCTCTAGTCAAAATTTTATCGAAAAAATATATTGTCCCCGCAGAATGTTTTTATTAGACTACATAATGTTGGGAAAATATGAAATTGTCTGTCAAAAACATTACATTGTTGTAATGTAGTTTTTAGACATTTTTTTTTTTAGCTCACAGGTTGAATTACAAAACTGTCTGGGTTTGCAGCTGTAGTTGAAAAAAGAAATCTGGTCGAAATTCCAAATGTTTATTTGTTTCCTTTATATTAACGAAATTGGAAAGTTCTCGTGTCACTATGACTGATTGTCCGGAACAGCCATTGTTTGCACTGTTAGGGTGTGACGCTACATGTTTGTCTGACAAACTCAGCTCGTCAGATTTTCTTACACTTTACATACCATTCCAACACGTTAAAACTGGCTTCAGTTTAGTTGTACCAAATATTTAAAAAAAATTGTTTTTCAGCTAGTATTGATTTTCCTTTTAAAGAAAAAAGTAATCTCGTTTACTCCGAGATGCTATGAAATTCGTCTGAACACGCATGAAAAAGCTTTCTTGGAGCAATCGTTTTTTTCATTCTTGTTGATGTTATGAGCAAGTCGTTAAATGCGCATCTATCTTACTTAAAGTCAGACGAGTAGTCTAATTATCCTTTTAGTCAAAGATGTTCCTGAACAAATTACAATTGTTTGTTTTTTGAACATTGGACGTGTATATGACATTTCGATTGTAACACACGCATTCAGATCCTAATGATATTTTCCTGCTTCTCAGTTATTAATGGGACTATTTGCCTTAAGGCATAACATATGGTGAAGCGGTCTTTAAGCACGGATAGAAAAATACAACAGAGCTACAGAAGAGAATGGCAATACACTCTTGCAAAATGGAAAATTGATTTTTTTACCCACAGTAGCAAATGTCATTATTGCTTAGGCGTATTCTAAACTAGCCTCATAATTTCAATATCATGTTTCAGATCAATTTTCTTCCATTTTTTTAGGATTTTTCAGGTTTTAGTCAAAATACAAAATGGGCGTTGTAGATTAACTGTATGACCAAATGGGAAAACAGAAGTACTTGTTACTTTTTTAAATGAATATGATTATTGAAAAGAGTTTTAAGGACCTAAAGAAACTATCAATACATGACTGTTATATTGTCAGTCAGTCTTTTAAAAAGGCGCTTTGTATATGTTTTCTTTCCTTTTATAAAGATATATAAGTATGGTGAGTACCTTAAATAGTATTCAGATATACTTTCATTGTCAGCTTCCATTACATGTATGAAAGAATACTATCAGTCATAAAGCAAAGAACATATTTATGAATACGACAGTTGAAAAACCTGGCGGGATAGGAGCCTGCAACCTTTTGATTCGTTGTCTTTCACGTTACCACCTGTGCTGCAGAGACTTGTCACAAATGCAAATTTTCCTATTCACCATTAAGTTAGCTTGGTTTAGTTGTACATTTTTATGCTAATATTATATCAAGTTCGTTGTAAGTCCTGGTGGTGTATTTGTTATGCAGGTGCATCTGTAAATTCTTAACATGTTTAAACTCAAAACATGTTTTAATTGTAAATTTTGAATTCTAAACATGTTTAGAATATGGGAATATGTGTTAAGGTGGTGTTCAGACGATAGCCCATTTCATGTGTGCATACCCTAACCGTGTTTAGATCTAAACATGTCGTGTATGTTTTTACATTCTAAACACATTTTCACAGAGAAGTTTTAGCAAATAATATCCTGAATTTACATTTTGTGTTTCGTGTCCTCTTGGGATTTATTATTTATATTTTTTGCATTTGAAAATTATTGTCACAGTCAAGAAAGTAATTTAGACGTCACACCTCTATAAACAGTATTTAAGTTATGTTAAAGCCTGTCAGTTTCATGGAACACAGACCACACTTTTGGAAAACCCACGTGCACAGGTATGGTGCTGACAGACCAAGATCCTAATCAGGGCGCATCTTGGATTCCAACCTATGACTTGCTTAATGTCTACGCAAAGCTCAGGCACGGAACCCCGTCCACCTTGACTACTGAGCTACCAGCACCTCCTGACATGACACCCGCCCGCACTCACTCACTTTCATTAGGATCCTTGGTCTGTTCAGAACCATAACCTGATTTAACCAAAGTGATGAACCTCTTCGATCTGCGTAGAGATGCTCCTTCCGTAACACGCTGACACTCTGTGGTGCATCTAAAATGCCGTCAGGTGGCATTAACCCTAACTCGCTCACATTCATAAACTTCATGTATTCAATGGAATAACAAACACTTTCAGAATATGCGCCATTGCTTGTGTCACACATGACATATGCCATGCCTCTGTATGAGGTTACCAGGCTAATGGTCCAATCAATACTGATGATTTTGTCCTTACGATCTCCCATTCAATCAAAAACGTACTGGATGTACATACGCACGCACGTGAACACATCCATTATCTGATGTGTATCTTGTGTAAGGATTATAATCACGAATATCTACGATAATAACCACGCCCTAGATCCACAAAGCTATTTTAACTCCACGACTGGCCTACATTAAAATATACGAGTTGTAACCTCAGCGTTAAGATCGTTCGTGGGACGAAGACACTGGAGCAGATCAGGGTGCTGAAGCACAAAGCGATCCTTGCGCTTGGGTGATCGTACCCCACACATTAATAGACTTAGACAGTCGTAGCGCTAAGTTTGTTACTTGTACAACGAGACTACGGTTCTACAAACCGATCGTAGAAAAACTAGCATCGTGAATATGTCATATGTATTATGAGTTACGAGAACTACGACAGTCGAAGCTTTGATCGCTTTGTTGAAGGATTCCTGGTTTATTACAGATCAAGTTCGACATGCGATAGTACTTACAAAGTACAATGACGAACGTCCATGTTAAAGTATGGCACTTACGACAATCGTAAGGCGTGGAACGACGACTGTAAACATAAATTGTCAATGCAAGAGAATAACCGGTATATATTATCCGCCGAATCAGATTAAAACTTGATGCAAGGGCAACATAGCTGTGAACATTATATGGATGGACCACTGAGAATCAGTGAAGACACCAGGTGTTCACATACTTCAACATAGACTTACGATAGTCGTCGCATTAAGATCGCTTTGTGCAAGTGGGCCCTGGAGCGAGACAGGAAGTGTTACAAAGTGGCCTGATCCTCTTGCGATTTCTGTTGTATGTGATATACATGTAACTGTCATGGCTTTCACGTCTGATCGTTCATGTCAATCCTTGAAACAAGATATCATCTTCCCGAGGAAAGGGAGTTAATTGACTTTAAAAGTCCAGTTTCCTGCCTTGTCGAACTGGGCTGGAATTATGGAGTTATATTTTGGCTGGACTAACGAGTCTATGCATAGTCCAATAAAACCGCGTAACGAAATCGACATCCGGTTCGTAAACTGCCGTGCAGATTCGATCGATTGCAGGGTTTACAAAGCATCTGTACCGCCAACTCGGCGTCAACAGATATTTTCATAATCTGTTCATGTTATAAATCATGGGCTCACGTGATTTGATGTACTTCGTGGAATAAGATCCGTTTTATCACAATATAGATTTTGATTATCGACCAGATCGTCTTGATTGGGCGCCGCCATTTTGTTTGAAGCAAATGCATGTGATATGAGAGGTGGTATCTGATTGGTCAATATGAGGGAGATAGAAGGGGCATGACTCGAAGTAGCCGCTGGTTGCGCCTCGATCGAGCCAAGCAATTCCACTCTACTTCGGCAAGGGTGGAAACTGGACTTTTATGGTCAGTTAACTCCCTTGCCTGGGGAAGATGCAGATGAATCTTGAGCATATGTGTATTGACAGGCAAAGCGACATTAGGAAGTTTATAAGCACATGAATTTGCCTGTATGACAGACACCATACTTATTAGCGACAGGTATTTTTGAAATATCTTTTTTACACACATGCTGTTATTGTTTTTACGGACTGTTCACGTATGGGTAAGAGTGACTGAGTGAGTATGGTTTTTACGCAGCTTTCAGTAATATTCCAGCAATATCACGGCGGGGGACACCAGAAATGGGTTTCACTCACGGAACACATGTTGGGAATCGAACCCGGGTCTTCGCCGTGACGCGCGAACGCTTTAACCACTAGGCTACCCGATCGCCCTGTATGCGTAAGAACACGTTAATCTTTTCAAGGTCCATGATGGTCTCTAGAAGTTGTATGACGAGGTTTTAGGGGTAATTAATGTTTCAGTGCAATTTCTACTACTAATGGCAAAAAAGAAGGTATTTATTTAAAAAGAGACGAGGTTGCATGGAGGCATCCCAAATTTTAAATTTACGAAAAACGTGGAAATATGAATATTATCTGACACTTGATTCTTAAACGTCAATACTTTCAGCTTTTTGAAAGCATAACTGTTCTGGGTTATAAAAAAACCCAGTTTACGTTTGTTTTGGTGATGAAATCCGTAAATATATTAGTTTGTGGATACTTATGTGTCATTGATCTGTAAACCCTTTTAGAAACCCTTTTAGAATCATCTCTACATTGAGAATCAATCAATTATTCTTCGGGCCTATGGCAAGAATCATTATTAAATCAATAACTCTTTTCGCCAACATTGGATTTCCCCTCCCATACATCTGTCTACTCGTAAATATTGCGTTCACATACTGCTGTATGAACAAAGGCCGAAGATAATCAAGGAGTGAGAGTGCCGAGTGACTGATACGACACTGTGTTACGTTAAGGCAGTTCGAACAATGAATATGAAGGGAAAATGGGTCATGTGTAGATAATGGTTTGGGACTGTGTTACGAAAAGAAATTCGAATAATGAATACGAGGAGAAATAATGATGATTGATTCAGTGATTACTCTGTGAACTTGACCTTTGTTTGGAGTGA
This sequence comes from Haliotis rufescens, assembly GCF_023055435.1. Taxonomy (NCBI): domain Eukaryota; kingdom Metazoa; phylum Mollusca; class Gastropoda; order Lepetellida; family Haliotidae; genus Haliotis; species Haliotis rufescens. Next base: position 49,379,444 of record NW_025964334.1, read on the forward strand.
CAGTGGTTTAAGGCAATCAGAATACTTTGTGAAGCGTTCGTTACGAAACTAGTTGTCAAGCGAGAAACACGGACATGAAAAGTTTGGGTTTCGAAAAATGTTTTCGAACACGAACAACCAACCCATATGTTCGTGATGAAATAGCGTGGATCTACACCGTTATATGAACCAGCGATCAAGAGATTAGGAAGTGGAATTGTGTTGATCTGCACTGAGGTGAAGAACTAGATAGTTTTCATCTAGATTGATTTTCCTCCTTCTCATGTCAATATAAATCAATTATCACTTAAAATAGCTAAACCTAGTACACTTAGTTATTTAGGAATCCCCTTCACTCAGACAATAGATCCTGTAATATCGATTGAACATGTGCAAGTCACACGCACCTGTTTATTGAACGACGTGCTTCCATAGTTGACAGAGGAATCGTTTTTGTACGATTTGACCAAATAGCTTGATTTTTTATTTATATTATTAATAACTATGAATATTAAAGCAGCAAATGTCAAACATTTGCATCATGCCGCAATGCAAGATACGCAAACAGACACAAACAGACAGGAAGTTTGAAGCAGAAAAGGCTAAACGGAACATATAAGTGAACAGACCTCTATCCACAGTACCAGACATTCGAAAAAATCGTGAAAACGAAAGCGACAAAACCCTTTCCATATTCATGAGAAATCTCTGCCAGAAAGACATGATTTGGTGAAGACAGGTCAGGTTGTGAACTCTGGTAGTACGTTTATTGCTTGATAATGGAACTACTTACGAGTCAAAGAGTTCTAAGCCTGACTAACGTTCGACTATTGGCCATAAAGTGAACTAGTCAACCTCGTACATTGTTTGAGACGTTCATTGCAAGTATATGTGGTCTGTTGAGGCCGTTTGTATATTAGTGACAGTTAGTTGAACGTGATAGGGGTCCAAACGGACACAGCAATTCACCTGCAAAGAACAGAACGAGAACCGAGCAGTCATCAAGTTTTTGACTCCCCAAGAAATTCATGACCACATGTCACAAGTGTATGAGGATAAGTGCTCACCTATTCCACAGTTAAACGTTGGGCAGCTATATTTAATGCTGGGAGAACAAGCTTTGTGGAGGACCCAAGGTCTGGACGTCCCTCAACGTCCATCAATGAAGATTAAATCAAGGAGATAGAAAAACTTATACTGTCAGATAGACGTATTGCCATTGCTGAACTTGAGGAAGACACAAGCTTTTAAGGATCCACTGAAACTATTATTCATGAACATTTACAGATGAATAAGATATCTGCTCCTGGGTGCCAAAGTTTCTAATATCTGATTTTAGGAAAAAGGAACCGACATTATCAGAGAATACTTAGAGCTAAATGAGGAGGATTTCGTTAAATTCAAAAAGAGATTCTACGGCGCCGCGATTCGCTGTGCAAAGTTACGTCCCTTGGGCACGCCAGAAACCTATGATTGTGGGTTCGAATCCCGCTTCGCCCCGATTATGTTTCTAGGTTTGTCAGCACCATACCCGTGCTCGTGGGTTTCACCAAAGTGGTAAACCTCTGAGACCTGCATCACTTCGGGCTTTCCTCCCCCATTAAGCTGACACGCATTGATATAACTGTAATACTGTTAAAAGCGGCGTTAAACCAAACTCACCCACTCACTCACTGATGCGGACCTTTTCTGAACCGTGATCACAACGAGGTGCACCCAGGGAAAGCATGTATGCAGTGTAATGTAATACACAAAATCTAAGAAATTGTTTTTTTTGTTTTGAAATAAAACTCTATAAGGTTTGTATACGTCGTAATGTTTTGAAAAGAAAGCTTTTGGTGCAGTGTTATCATTTCATATTTTCCATTTTCTTACCAGGGTTAGGAGATGGAGGAATGTTCAAGAACAAGACCGACTACCCAACACTTACCCGCTTTGCTTACTGCCAGTGTCGCCTGAGGAAGGTGTTTGGGAGTGTATTCAAGCAGTTCAGTTGGTCGAAAATCGTCGTTATCTACGATGTCAATGATGCCCACTCCGACATCCTCGGGCAGACGCTGAAGAACGGGTTACAGAAGGGGAATATCTACCCCTATATGATACAATACTATGGAGACGAAAATCCTGATTTTGAGACTATCCTCAAGACAGCGGCGGATAATGCACGTGGTAAGATCTACGATGACCTGACCTTTGTTTTATTACTTGGTTTTAGATCTAATTTGTAAACCCATAGGGTGGGGTTTGAAAAAAATACAAACGTTAATAAAATTGCAAAAAGTTATTTGTTTCTAAATGTTAAAGTTCGGTTAAAAGGATGAAAAAGAACCCATGCCATTAAATTAGAGAAAAGTGCTGCTTCGGGTGTTTCGGCGGCTGTCAATTTGTATACTTCCAAGGAGGTTACGAATGTAAACTGGTATTAATGGCATGTGATGGTACTTTATTAATATGCTTTTACACTTTGAAATTTTGCTCTACATTTATGAACAGGAATGTCTAAGAACAGAGACATCTGGTGTAGCTTCTAATTAAACATTCAAATTGATTTAATAAAATAATCATAATTTAAAATCAAGTAATTCAAAATTTATGATACTTAAGAATGCATGAAACAAAAGGCAATTGCAATTACACATTTGATGGTATTAGTTTGCAAAGTGTGATATTGTATTTATCTTTTAGAACTAATACAATTAAAATATATGGCTATCAGGGCCAATACATGTTGTTTTCTTATTTAGCCACCAGAGAGCAAAATTTGTAAAAAAAATATTTAGCCATCGGAAACCAATAATTGTTATTTTCTATTTCATAATTATCATATTTTATTTAGCCTAGCCATCAGGAACCAATAATAACAATATACTATATAAAGCGATCAGGATATCAATAATTTGTTATACTTTATTTACCCATCAGGAACTCTTACGCAGTGCTTATTTAAATAGTTCTTTTCGCTATCATGAATCAATAATTATTATGCTTACACTTGAGTACATAACCTTTTCTTTGTCCTACAGTTGTGGTGTTGATTGTTCCCGGCGATTCTCTGCGAAAGTTTCTGCTCACTGCGCATGACATGGGCTACACAACCAATGGTGAGTTCGTTTTTATGGACGTTGAGCTATTTCCGTTTCCTGGGAACTACTGGGGCAACCATGATTGGCGGAGAGACGACTCACGTGACCCGGAAGCTAAGGCAGCCTTTGAATCCCTTCTTCGGATCTCTTTACGAGAACCAACGAGCGAAGCATGGAAGAACTTCACCTGTGATGTCATCAGAATCGCCAGCGACGACTTCAACTTCACATACGGAGAGGAAAAGGTAAAAAACCCAAACCATTTGTTGAAGGGTTCTTTACTCCAGAAATGTAGAAAAAGTGAGACCCCAGTTCGAGACATGCAGATTACCGGTATAAGGCCACAGCACCGTTAAACAATATACCAGGACATCACTTTAAAAACGAAGAAAACAGAAGCGATTTATCGAGTTAAAGGTGAAATGGGGTTTAACGTCGCGTCCAAGATTACTGCACTTATATAGCGACGTGCATGCACGTGTGTGTGGCTGCTTGTACTAGTCCGGACTGATGCCGATTTATAGTGCTAGCCCACTGAGATACCATGCCGCAGTTTAACATGAATACCCCACTCAGACACAGTATACTGACTCCGAGCCGACCAGTCCTTGTTTTAGCCCCTTAATGCCGAGCGCCAGACAGGGTAACAACAAGTACCATCTTTTAATGTCTTTTGGTATGGCGCGGCCGGGGATCTATCGAGTTAAAGATGTCTACGTTCACAGCGTAGCTCGAATTGTATCGGTAGTCCCTTAAGCGTCACACTGTTTGTTTGTTTGTTGTTTTACGCCGCACTCAGCAATGGAGGAATCATAGATTAAAAGTCATATGGTCAAAGACACGGCGTTAAATACCAATACGAAATGTGAATAAATTACCATTTTACGAGAGGCTGCGTTTTGGTTACGGCAAGAGTGAATCAGAAAGGCATTGTAACATTCCTCAAACTGTGACGTCATTGCATTGTAAGCCCGTTTCGTGAAGTTTTAGCACCGTATGACACCATCGTCTGCACGTTAAAAATTGAAGGCATTACCCAAATGCGTACAATTTAATACAATTGCTCAATATTTAACACACTAACATAGAGAAATAAGTATTTTTTATTAGGATATACTCGTGACCGTACAATAGGCTGCTTTCATTACACATTTCTTACGGTTACTGAAAAGAATTTGTCCTTTTATTTATAGATTGACGTTTAGTCCATATCTGGTTAAATGTTTAATACTATAAATCGTACTTTTTATCAAAACTGTCACCTGGTTAGCGAATAGCTGGAAAATTGTTGATTCGGCGTAAACTAACAGTCATTCCCTATATGCCTCTATTGTAAAGTGTCAATTTGACACGGTCGTTAATAGAATGCCTAAACGCAACAGAATACACACTGACACCTTCCTTTTCCTATTGGAAAGAGACCGCCTCCTTTGTCTAGTGGTAGAGCGTCCGCCCGGAGAGCGGACGGTCGGGTTCGATCCCCGGCTGCGTCATACAAAAAGACGTTAAAAGATAGTACTTGTTGTTACCCTGTCTGGCGCTCGGCATTAAGGGGCTAAAACAAGGACTGGTCGGCTGGGAGACAGTACACTGTGTCTGAGTGGGGTATTCATGTTAAACTGCGGCATGGTATCCCAGTGAACTAGCACTATAATCAGCATAAGTCCGGACACACACACACACACACACACACACACACACACACACACACACACACACACACACACGTCGCTCAAGTGCAATAATCTTGGACGCGACTTTAACCTCCTATTGGAAAGTAAAATTCAATCGTCTAGATTTTAGAAATGCCATCATGCAAAAGATAAGTACCCAGAACACAAATATCCGGGGGATCGCGGTACTAGAAGAGAGCAGTCGACTACGAATATAACGAACTCAACTGTGAAGAACTACAAATCTATTCCCCAAACACCCAGGGTGACCTCGGTGAGTCGCGGACAAATGACAACTTGAACGATTAAATGATCACAATGACATTATTCTTGACCTACCGACCATGCAAGTAGGGAACACTGGGACATTGTCGCGTCAGCGTGCTTTAACTACTTTTGACACTTTTCGCTTGTTTTTGTAAGAGCGACAATGTCTCTTCTCTGATTCTATATGCAAGAGTACAATAGCATTAACAATTTATATTATTTTTCAGTTTTACTTAAGCCAGTTGGATACATAAAACGAACTACTGAATAGATTACTTAATTATTTATTTCACACATTAATCTGTAAAATTATCTCAATGACCTGAAAATGTCCCGTTGTGTGTACGCTTCGTTGAGATATGACCATAGTATGATTGTCTTGCCCGTTAGTTGTCTGTGGAACCCGTGGTGATTAACACGGATCGATGGAATCAGCATTTATCTTCTATAGAAAACTGTGTCAGAATCAAGTGCAGATAAACATAAACTGTTCAAAGGAAATCCGACTCCCGATAACTTTCATCTAAATCATCACCATCTGTCCTGTGTAAATCAGGTGTCCAACTGACAAACCAACCAACTTTAGTTGGAGTTTCATTGTGGGAAGCCATGGCTGTTTCTATTCAGTGTTGTTATGTTGTGGCTTGATGACCAGGCAGTCAATATTACTGTTATATATTGCATGCTTTATGCCACGTGATAAATAACATGTGGACACACACACCGTGTCCTGTTTCGCTGACATCGATAAAGCATTCCTCTTTATCACCGTCGAGTAGTACTGCTGATCTGCGATTTCGTCCGTTTTTTTCGAGCTGTAATGGGCTTGCTCGCGACTCTTCAGATAACGTGGTTGTTGTATCGAAAGACAAACACCAATAATCATTTCACATAAACTGCCAGGCAAAAGACATAATCTACTTGAACATTGGACGTGAGCGAAAAAAACCAACCGTTATAAAAAAATAAAAGAAATAAAAATATACACCTATGTTAAATTGAGGATAGACATGAAACAAACAAGGGTATTCGATGGTCATGTACTAGGATATGAAACGGCTGTCAAAGTTAAGCTTGCAGTGTTTCGCCGACTGTTTTCAGCCTTGTTACATTCTGATACAATCTCATCAAAATCCGATCTTAGTTCTCGCTACTGCTTAACAGAGATCTCAGGACATCCTGTTACAGGTAACGCTATAGCCACCTTTCGTAAAGTTTGACCGACCAATGAAATGACTAACAAGAAGTCGACGTGAGCCAATCACAAAGCAGCTTTCTCGAGCTTTACGGCACTAGTTTCAAGCTGGCGATTCCCATTTCGGATTACGCTTTGAAACATATTTTGACTAAGTTCTCGATTCAAGATTTGAAAACTGAACAAAAGAAAATGCTGGAAGGTCTATTAAATGGCAGTAATGGTACTTCCCATAGGCTACGGAAAGTCTCTTCCATTTCAAATGTTTATCCCATTGAGGCGAGAGATAGAAAAGGATTTTGATTGAATCAGTCGTAATCCCATAACTGTCATTCGGAATTCCCTGAGCTAACATTTTCGAGGTTGCATGATTAGAAAACACTTCCCCGATCCTGTAAGCGACGCTCTGATTGGTCGGATGAAAGATCGTTCTGACGTGACCCGTAATGGGATATCCCCAGATCTTTGTTTAGCGGTTACGTGAACTAAGATCTGAATTTAATGAGTTTGCGTTTTAATGTTTGTATTTTTTTTAATGAAATTCAATTTTCAAGTATATACTTTCATTTGCCCGGCAGTGTTGTTATATTTAGATTAAGTTATTTTCACAAAAAAACAACATTATTTTGTATATTTGGTGTTTTTCGTGCGTGAATGAAACCTCGGACAAAATGTTTGTCTGAATGCAGCGCAGTCATTGTCGTAGCCTGATCTGTTTGTCTTTTCAGGTGAACTACTTTGTGGGTGCGTTTCACGACGGGGTGGTGAGGTACGGGATGGCCTTGAATGAAACACTGGCTAAAGGGAGGAGCGTCAGAGACGGCTACACCATCGCCCGCGCCATGTGGAATGAAACTGTCCTAGGTGGGATATAACATGACCATCCTCGGGTGTCCAGTGTCTTATATATCAATTCCAGGCCATCCTCGAGTGTCCAGTGTATTAGATATCCATTCCAGACCATCCTCGAGTGTCCAGTGTATCATATATCAATTGCAGACCATCCTGGGGTGTCCAGTGTATTATACATGTATATCCACCCTAGACCATCCTCGGGTGTCAAGTGTTTTATGTATCCATTCTAGACCATCCTCGAGTGTCCAGTGTATTATATATTCATTCCAGATCATCCTCGATCGCCGAGTGCATAATATATCCATTCCAAACCATCTTCGAGCCCCGAGTGTGTAATATATAAATTCCAGACCACCCTCGAGTGTCCAGTGTATTAGATATCCGCCCAGACCATCCTCGAGTGTCCAGTGTATTATATATCCATTCAGACCATCTTCGAGTGTCCAGTGTATTATATATCTATTCCAGACCAACCTCGAGTGTCAATTGTATTATATATATCCATCCCGTACCATCCCCGAGTGTCAAGTGTATTATACATGTATATTTATTCCAGACCATCCTCGAGTGTCCAGTGTATTATATATTCATTCCAGACCATCCTGGAGTGTCAAGTGTATTATATATTCATTCTAGACCATCCTTGAGCGCCGAGTGTATAATATATCCATTCCAAACCATCTTCGAGCGCCGAGTGTGTGATATATAAATTCCAGACCACCCTCGAGTGTCCAGTGTATTAGATATCCATTCAGACCATCCTGGAGTGTCCAGTGTATTATATATATCCATTCCAGACAATCCTCGAGCGCCAAATGTGTAATATATAAATTCCAGACCACCCTCGAGTGTCCAGTGTGTTATATATATCCATTCCAGACAATCCTCGAGCGCCGAGTTTATTATATATCAATTCCAGGCCATCCTTGAGTGTCCAATGTATTAGATATCCGCCAAGACCATCCTCGAGTGTCCAGTGTCTTATATATCAATTCCAGACCATCCTCGAGTGTCCAGTGTCTTATATGTCAATTCCAGACCATCCTCGAGTGTCCAGTGTATTATATAGCCATTCCAGATCATCCTGGAGTGTCCAGTGTATTATATATATCCATTCCGGACCATCCACGAGAGTCTAGTTTATTATATGTTCATTCTGCGCCACCCTTGGGTGTACATCCGGTTTATACTTGAAATCAATTCTCTAGTGACACTAATGACAAACCTGTGAATTACATTTCTCCTTGTGTTAATGATACTTATGTGTGAATGAGCTATATGTTTGACCCCGATTGATCTCTTAGGTGTGACTGGAGACGTCATCATTGACGACAACGGCGACCGGGACACCGATTTCTCCATTCTTGATCTCAACCCCCAGAACGGCGAGTTCCAGGTGTGCTACCCAATATACACTCTATCTCTAGAACTAAGATGCTTCTGTTCATAGGACTGTCAGAATTAACACATTTCAAACGAATCATTTTCAAAACTGTGATCTTCTGGTGAGAGGTGATATTGATTCAAAGGGCGATAACTCTCATTTTAAAAATATTTTTTATATGACCTTTTCACGATATTTGGAGGTAAGACGTCTGAGTCAGTAGAAATAAAAAGCATATTTTTTTAAACATGAGATCAGGGGATCGGGCAATGAGAGGCATGACCATAGAATAAAACCCTCAGATTGATTAGTATGAGACGCCGTGATGTTGCTGGAATATACGTAGTCATAAAGAAGAAACACATGAGGATAAGGAACAAGGTAGAATGTTGAATATTGATGAATAATATTTAAAAAGCATATAAGTCGAATATTGTTGAATAACGGTAAAACTACAGCAAACACGTTCATATCGACTGTAGCCTCTGTTCTTACTAGAAATATAAAATTCTGAAACATTTCGCCATGTAGTCTGTAAATAAGTCGGGCTGCAGGACAGCCTAGTGGTGTGACCGCTCAGGATCCACATTTACTACCTATCTATATTTATAGCGACGTGTGTGTGTGTGTGTGTGTGTGTGTGTGTGTGTGTGTGTGTGTGTGTGTGTGTGTGTGTGTGTGTGTGTGTGTGTGTGTGTGTGTGTGTGTGTGTGTGTGTCTTCTTGTACTTGCCGATTTTATAGACTAAGTGCTAGCCCACTGAGATACCATGCCGCAGTTCACCATGAATATCCCACATCAATTTTGTTTTAACCCATTAATGCGAAATCCATACATCTTTCTGAGGTCAGGGAGCTAACTGACTACTTAAGTCCACTTTCCACGTGTCAAATATATCTTGTGTTTTGCCAAAAACTTACATATCTTCATTTCACATTTCTATAGGTTGTTGCCATTTATTGGGGAGACAGGCCTGGATACACCCCCGTAGAATATATGAACATCCACTGGCCTGGGACGAGTGGATTGCCCCCGCCGAACGTCCCCCGGTGCGGCTTCAAGGGGGACGCACCTGTCTGTGCTGCCCCAGGTAGGTTTCCATCTCCTGTACATTGTATGAGACCCCGATATAGTATAGTCCGTATTATGTATGGCTTATCATGTATAACCTGTCTATAATGTATGAGACCCCGATATAGTATAGTCCGTATAATGTATGGCTTATCATTTATAACCTGTCTATAATGTATGAGACCCCGATATAGTATAGTCCGTATAATGTATGGCTTATCATACATAACCTGTCTATAATGTATAGCTTATCATATATAACCTGTCTATAATGTATGGCTTATCATACATAACCTGTCTATAATGTATGACTTATCTCATATAACCTGTCTATAATGTATGGCTTATCACATATAACCTGTCTTAAATTTATGACCATCATATATAACCTGTCTATAAGGTATGGCTTTTCATATATAACCTGTCTATAATGTATGGCTTATCATACATAACCTGTCTATAATGTATGGCTTATCAATTATAACCTGTCTATAATGTATGGCTTATAACATATAACCTGTCTTAAATTTATGACCATCATGTATAACCTGTCTATAACGTATGGCTTATCATATATAACCTGTCTATAATGTATGGCTTATCATACATAACCTGTCTATAATGTATGGATTATCATTTATAACCTGTCTATAATGTATGGCTTATAACATATAACCTGTCTTAAATTTATGACCATCATGTATTACCTGTCTATAACGTATGGCTTATCATATATAACCTGTCTATAATGTATGGCTTATCATACATAACCTGTCTATAATGTATGACTTATCTCATATAACCTGTCTATAATGTATGGCTTATCACATATAACCTGTCTTAAATTTATGACCATCATATATAACCTGTCTATAAGGTATGGCTTTTCATATATAACCTGTCTATAATGTATGGCTTATCATACATAACCTGTCTATAATGTATGGATTATCATTTATAACCTGTCTATAATGTATGGCTTATAACATATAACCTGTCTTAAATTTATGACCATCATGTATTACCTGTCTATAACGTATGGCTTATCATATATAACCTGTCTATAATGTATGGCTTATCATACATAACCTGGCTATAATGTATGGCTTATCATACATAACCTGTCTATAATGTATGGCTTATCATTATACAACACCCGTTTATAATGTGTGGCTTTTCATGTATAACCTGCATATAATGTATGGCTTATCATTTATAACTTGTCTATAATGTTTAACTTCTCATATATAACCAGTCTGAAATGTAGGGCTTATCACAAATAACCCGTCTATAATGTGTGGCTTACCATAGATAGCCTGTCTGTAATGCATGGCTTATTAATACCAGGCTAACTGTCATAACATGAGATACACGCCTTATAAAGGTCTGTGAAAAAGTGTGAGACCTACGACTGTCGTAGATCTATGTATGGAATCAATAAAAGATCATCCTTATCCACAAGATCTACGGTTGGCGTAAATATACGAAACAGTACGATAGCTTTAGTACCGAGCTCGAACCGTGGAACGAGAACAAGTGCTCTCACCCACAAAGTGACTATATCCTTACGACTACCCCGAACCTTAATTTGACAGACTTATCACATATTTGCCGCAGCTTGTGAAAAATGCTTGTTAAAAAAACCCATCGTCCAGTGCCTCCTTGTAATACTGGCACATTTAAGAGAATTTTCCGAAACAATATCCTGTCATTAACACAAACTTAAGCTCCTATCGACTACCCGAATAGAAAATGGCGAGTCCCTGAGTTGTATTAATCGATTTAACGTCTGAGAATCAGGTACATTACCCACCTTGACCCCACAAGGCTCGTGAAATCGTGAAACGAAGAACAATCTGTTTAAGTTGTTCACGCGTAAATCAAACCCGTAACCGGTCCAAGACGACCAAGTGGTGTAGTCACGTGACTGTTTCCGTTGGATACGGGGTCTTGTTTCGACACACGGTCGCTAATGAAAGCAACGTCATTCACACTGCTATCTTGTTCCGCGGAATCCTGTGAGAGTGCAGCTGAACAAATTTAAGCGGGACTGAACATGAGGCGTATTTTTCCTGCTCTCGCGGATTGCTCACTTATCAAATGCACGACAATCAATTAGGTAATTCACTTCCGGGATTGTTTTAAAACACTTTTGCTTTTTTTTTACATTTAATTCTGATTGAAAAACTGTGACGTGCTATGCTGTATTATATTTCATGATATGTGATATACCCCATGGTATGATGTATTACACACGTGCTGTACTGTAAAATACTCAATGATATAATGTACCTGTGAAGATCCGGGGTAGAACAGGTCTCCAGCAACCAAACTTGCCGCAAAAGGCGACCATGCTTGTCGGAGGAGGCGACTAACAGGATCGGGTGGTCAGGCTCGTCGACTTGGTTGATGCATGTCATCGTATCCCAATTGCGTAGACCCAATGCTCATGATGTCAATCACTAGCCGTCATAAAGCTGAAATATTGCTGAGGATTGCGTTAAACAACAAAAATAAAGCACAAAAAATATGATATAATGTTCTTTACGTCATGATATATATAATACACATGTGATATACTGCAGATACTCAATGCTATAACCGTTCTCTATTACCTACGAGGGCAAACACACCGGGTTCATAAAAATCATATGTGCCTTTAGGTCATATTACGTCAGGAGACAACAGTGTATTATTTCCGTCATCCGGGCGGCATTGTTGACGTCATTCGAATCTTATTGTGGCGTGAGGTCTGAATGACGTCACACTCGAAACGACGTCTTAGCTGAAGTTGACGTCATTCAATAAATTGCGGTTCCACTGCTGTTGCGACTGTTACTGTCCTTATAGGTAAACAGTCTCTGTATGTAGATATCTTTTTCGGTAATAAATAGATTATATTCGTGTTCATGTCAAACTATATTTACGACACTCGTGCCTAAATTCCGGTATTAAATACCAGAATTTAGACACTCGTGTCGTTAACATAGTATGACATGAACACTGGTATATAATCCTCTATATACGTCATGATATTATGTTACAAACACGTTCTATACTGTAAAATACACCTGAATAATATGACATGATATGATACATCACGAAAACAAGAGTATATCATAATTCACATAAACTGCCGGGCTAAAGGACACTTGAAAATTGGATTTGACCAAAATATTACAAACGTTATCACACGTTACTAGGCTGAACTCTTAACACTGAAAATTTAAAAATTCCAAAACACAACTATGATATTAGTATGCCACGGTGCTCAAGGATTACTTGATGATTACGCCCCCTACGCTAGAGTACGCCTCAACTGCAACTGGTAATTGTCAAAAGCTATGGAAGAGCGGGTTTGTTTTTTGAATACACACGTGAAGTTCAAAAAATAAATACAGAGACACACCGATTGTATTTAGGCGCACTGACAAAGGCAAACCAACTGATAGTAAAAGGATTTATTAACACAAGGCAATAACAACCAAGCTAAATCATTACTGGTTTAAGTTAGCAATAAGTAAGGTCCCACATAACGTGAGTAAGTTTAACAGGTTTAAGTTATCAGCACTTATAGTAACTACAGTTCTAACACACAGCTGACCCGATCTTAATACACAGGGTATAAAATCTACACAGGCAAAAATTGCCACGACGACAGTCTACATAGATTGACAGACATCGGATCAACCCCCTGTTGCGTAACCAGCTTCCGTCGGGGCACCAAAGCTGCCGTACGAACTGAAGTTGGAAATTATATCTCAGATGATATATATAAGCCTATACTCGAGGGGCGACAAGGCGCGGACGGAAGAGTAGAAATGTAAACGACCGCCTTGGTTGTATTTCACAACAAACGGCTACTCAAAGCTAACAAGTCAAGATTCTTTTAACAAACTAAATCCGATACCACCTTCAGTAAACTACGGTTATAACGAACACGCTTATAACGAACTGACGGATATAACGAACTTACTTTTTTAGTCCCGACTATTTGCTGTAGTTATGCTGAATATATGCTTATAACGAACTACGGTTATAACGAACTAAAAATAGTAGTCCCTTTGAGTTCGTTATAACCGTAGTTTACTGTATTATCATTAAAGTGAACATAAATCTTAAGACCATCATGATAAAATGCAGCGTTTGCACTTTAAAAAGATATTTATATGCAATAAAGGCCCAATTGGTTTATTTGTTACCGCCTAACAGATATCTAACAACCAGAGGGAATTTAACATTTAATGAACATTAGCAACAAAAATACCCAAGGGCGGTGCTTCAATCTGTACCTTGTTACAAATGAATCACCATCGAATAGCTATTTTTTATTTTATTTATTATTTTTTATTTTTAGCCCCCATCAAACATGGGTGTATACTTTCTTTTGCCCAGCTGTTTACAAACCATGTTAATATAAGGTGGCTGCGAACCAGTCTGAGAGAGACTGAGAGAAATCAATGCCCTTTGTACACAAAGCATTGTTAACCTTCATCAAGGAATGACGGTGCCACGAGCACTCGGTTACCTTTGGGTAACAGATGTCTCAGATGTTGATTTCTATGATTCATTTGCCTGAGATCTACCCGCTTCATTTTTTTTATTTGTTGTGTGTGTCTTTTCCTATTTTCTAAGTTCGATCGGGATCAGTGGGAACTGCGTTCAACACACTGTTAAACATTAACCATTGCCCTAAGTAATCAACACGGAGATCCAATATGTTGATATTTAGTCTCAGCTACTTATACGATGAAACAACATCATTTACATCTTCTCGATGCTGTTCAATACACATACCAGTTCGGAGTTCTGCATTTTGATTGATCCTTTAGCTGTGATACATATCCGTCAGACCATCACGCCGGGGGAAAATATTTCTTTGGAAACAATTCTCTCTTAAACCCGACAACGAGGCCATTCAAATCTGCTTTCACATGTCAAACTTTGCTTAAGACCCCGCTGAGTCCAAGTCAAGACATGACAAGAGTAGTAAAATATGCCAGACAGAGAACCAAACGAACAACATCTAAGAGAGTGAATTTGTTTCAGTGTCAACAACACAGCTTGACTGTGACGTCATAATCTATGACGTCAGAACATTATAGTGGTGTGTACTTCAGAACTAAATATTATCACTTCATATTCTCTTGTGAAGACCCTTTACCTCAGGCTTACCGGGTATCTGCGCCAGGCGATTTTAATTGTCTTTGAAGTGATCTGAGTGTAGCGTAAAATATCGTCATTTGATCATTCAATTTAAGTTTGATCATTCATGTTACTGTGAATATTAGACTAATTTCTTATCTCTTCAACTATTACACAAAACACTTTGTGTTGGTTGATTGAAAAAAAACCTCACCAGCGTTCACACATTTGATAAATGTAATGTTATTCAATTTGAAACTTCACGGTAACACGTTCGGTTTCAAATGAAATTAACATGTGCCAATCTCCGTTTGAAACCTCCAAATTAATAACAGAAGGTTTATCTCTCAATTCAGACCTTTGACCAAACGGAACTTCCTAATAGAGTATCTACGTATTTTTTTTACTTACAGATAGCGTGCCCATCTACGTCGTTGTAGTATTGGTGCTGTTTGGCGTAATCATCGTCGGCCTCATCGGCACCTTCTTCATCTACAGGTAAGCCACCGTGGTTGACAGACAGTATCCCATATAACTTACGATAGCCTACGTTGATACATGGTAACCTGATGATTGTTAGACGATAACTTACAATTGATATTTTGTGCAAAACAAGGTCTTATTAAAGAGCAAAGTTTGTTTTGTTCTGACCACCGTCTGCAATGGATCTCCATTTGACCAGACTCCGCAGGAACCACCACTAACTCTCCCTGTCCGGATGGTCCCGTGAAGATTCCGGGTTAGAATTGGTCCTCAGCAACCCATGTTTGTATGAGGCGACTGGGTGTTCAGGCTCGCTGACTTGGTTGATGCATGTCATCGTATCCCAATTGCATAGATCGATGCTCGTGATGTCAATCACTTGATTGTCTGGTCCAGTCTTGATTATTTACAGACCACCGTCATATAGCTGGAATATTTTTGGGTGCGGTGTTAAACAAACAAATAAACAACTAACAAACAAACAATCCCTGCCCGAGTGAAAATAGCTTTGAACGTCTTCATGATTCAAAGGGATGATCCCTACTCATAATTAGTTTATACACACATCGGTTCATTAGGTACATTATGTGTAAGAATGTTAAAATGCTAAAAATGTACTGACAGGATACGCTTACCTTTTCGCAGACACATGGTAGCATCACTAATTGATAGTTATTAATAGACACATGGTCCTGATCTAGTCGAAATCGTTCATTGGATTAGGCGTTTGACGATTCAGGATGTATTGTAATCATAACATTAAGTTTTGAATCCTGGTTGAGTGAGTGAGTTAGTTTGGTTCAAGGCGGCTTTGAACAATATTTCAGTTACACCACGGCGTGTTAGATTGGAGTAGGAGGGTAAACCCAAACTTAAAAGGGTTTTAGACATTTCCACATTGATGAAACCCGCAAGCACGGGTATGGTGCTGACAAACCTATAAACATAATCAGGGCAAATCTGGGATTCGGTCACTATAGTTGTTTTCTGGCACGCCTATGGTACTCCGCACAGCGAATTGGGACGCTCTAAACCAGGGGGCGTGCCTTCAGTACCCGTCCCCTCCCACAATTTATCTTGTCATGTGTAATTTTATATATCATATGTAATAAGATGAAAAAGATTTTACAGAATGCCACAGTTAATCAGTTTCTATTCTAAACATGATAAAAATAATAATCGGACTCGTAAATAGTCTTCCGTCTACAACATTCGCCATAAACGTCCATGTGACGTCAGCCGGTGATGTCCTGAAATAAACATAATTAAAAATCGCCAATTAACCATAAACATAAAGAAACAGAACGAAGTTGCCAACTAATGAGATTTACTTCGTTTGCAAAGCTGATAAACCTAATTATTGTGCTAGATTTGTCTTTGAGTTATATATATATATACGACTGATGTTCGTTAAATTATCTCCAGACATGAGTATAAAATATGTCTGGTAGATATAGGTTGTTTGAGTGACTGGAGAGTGTCTGCATCGCATGCGATATAGAAAGACAGAACTACTTCTGATGTATTCAGACATTTGCTGTCATTTTGTTATTCCCGATGAAAAAAATAGACATTGTTTTCTTTTGCTATAAACTTATCATTACTGAGGGACTCTAGAAGTGACATCGGCGCAATGATGTCCCTTATAGGTTTCCATAATATAAAATCATGACTCCATAAGAAATTAGAATTGATCATGGATATCATGATATGGATCTTGTTGAAACGATTGCATGCTGTCGGTGCAATGTCATATCACGGATGAACTCATATCTTACCTTATAGCCTCCGTAGAAATCTTGCGATGGTGTAGGTCGACATTATCTCATGCTTGACGAACGAGTCGACTGATTGTGAGGTAACAAAGGATGATCTGGCTGATTGTGTGGTAACAAAGGATGATCTGGCTGATTGTGTGGTAACAATGCATGACCTGGAGGGTTGTGAAGAAACAATGGATAACCTGGCTGATTGATGGTAACAATGCATGATCTGGCTAATTGTTTGGTAACAATGCATGACCTGGCTGATTGTTTGGTAACGATGCATGACCAGGATGATTGTGTGGTAACAATGCATGATCTGGCTTATTGTTTGGTAACAATGCATGACCTGGCTGATTGTTTGGTAACGATGCATGACCAGGATGATTGTGTGGTAACAATGCATGATCTTGCTAAATGTTTGGTAACAATGCATGACCTGGCTGATTGTTTGGTAACGATGCATGACCAGGATGATTGTGTGGTAACAATGCATGATCTTGCTAATTGTTTGGTAACAATGCATGACCTGGCTAATTGTTTGGTAACAATGCATGACCTGGCTGATTGTTTGGTAACGATGCATGACCAGGATGATTGTGTGGTAACAATGCATGATCTTGCTAATTGTTTGGTAACAATGCATGACCTGGCTGATTGTTTGGTAACGATGCATGACCAGGATGATTGTGTGGAAACAATGGATGACCTGGATGATTGTGTGGTAACAATGCATGACCTGGTTGATTGTGTGGTAACAATGCATGACCAAGCTCATTGTGTCGTATCAATGCATGACCTGGTTGATTATGTGGTAACAATGCGCGACCAAGATGATTGAATGGTAACAATGAATTATTTGGCTGATTGTGTGGTAACAATGTATGACCAGGATGATTATGTGGTAACAATACAATACCTGGCTGATCGTGTGGTAACAATGCATGACCAGGATGAGTGTATGATAACAATGCATGATCTGACTGATTGTGTAGTAATAATGAACGACCTGGTTGATTGTGTGGTAACAATGCATGACCAGGATGATTGTATTCTAACAATGGATGACCTGGCTGATTGTGTGGTAACAATACATGATCTGGCTGATTGTGTGGTAACAATGTATGGCCTGGTCCATTGTGTAGAAACAACGGATGACCTGGCTGATTGTGTAAAAACAATGGATGATCTGGATGATTGTGTAGTAACAATGCATGACCTGGATGATTGTGTGGTAACAATACATGATCTGGCTGATTGTGTGGTAACAATGCATGGTTTGGACCATGGTGTAGAAACAATGGATGACCTGGCTGATTGTGTGGTAAAAATGCATGACCAGTATGGTTGTGTAGAAACAATGCATGACCAGAATGCTTGTGTGGTAACAATGCATGACCTGGCTGAATGTGTGGTAACAATGCATGACCTGGATGATTGTGTGGTAAAAATGCATGACCAGTATGGTTGTGTAGAAACAATGCATGACCAGAATGCTTGTGTGGTAACAATGCATGACCTGGCTGAGTGTGTAGCAACAATGCATGACCTGGATGATTGTGTGGTAAAAATGCATGACCAGTATGGTTGTGTAGAAACAATGCATGACCAGAATGCTTGTGTGGTAACAATGCATGACCTGGCTGAGTGTGTAGTAACAATGGTTGACCATGATGACCTGTGGAAAAAACGGAATCACTTTGGGACCACTTTATCAGAAGATCATTTGAAAGATGTTCATTTTACAAATTTTTGTCGTTAATAAGAAGCGTGATTCACTTAATTAAACAAAACACGTATTGTCCACGAATGCGTTCAGACGTTTGCAAGCTACGATATATCATATTGCCTCCCAGCCACGCCCAGGCTGTGTGGAAGCAACGTGACTCGATCATGTTTTCCCATCAAATTCACGGCAAACATTGTCATTAATTATTGGAATATACTACTATTGTCCCAAATACAATTATTGGTCGTATTATCGTATGTCGTTGTGATCGAAAGATGGGTCACTATAACGAATGGCTAATGATGCGCAATGTTTTGCTTTGCGAAATGGTGTGTTATTAAGAGCCACTCTAAGGTGGACTATTAACTTTGGCATGTATTCTCAATACCGTGAAGCACTTCGGTCAATATGCAAATATTGAATATTTGTGACATTTTCATGCTATTGGAGATATACTTTTGTTTGATGATAGTGTCGGACACAGTGTACAAACATTTATAAACGATAGCAGTTTATATTTGGGAGGGCTAATTGCAGTCACATGAATATAGGGCCTAATTTTCCACAATTATACGTCAAATGTATTGGCAGGCGTAACAGTGTTGTGGCGTATGATATTTATCATACATATTTATCCTTTTTTTTTTATCAATTTACGGACGTTCAGCTGAGTTACGCAAAAAAGCAGTATCGAGATTTATGATGTTAACCAATTCAAACAATGGCAAATAATAACGATACCAGGTGTTCGCGAAAAGAGTAGCGTATCCTGCCCCACTTGTGGCACCCGTCACAAACACATGTAAAGGCAAGTCAATTGTTCATCTGAAAAATAGGGAATTGCATGAGACATTTCTTTTGTCAGTGATGCGTCAAATCGTCCAACACGTCTACTATAAAACTAAAATACTATTTAAGGCGATATTCTCTTACCCATTACATTTGACCATAGCTGCATTGGCTGTCTCAGTGATAGTGACGTCTTGAAATACCATTGATGTTCTGTTTTCTAAACATGAGCAGATTAGATGAATTAGGTGAATTTTGTAAAGCCAATAATAAGTTAAAAAAAGAAACTCCAGATTTTACTTACAGTGGTTGGGTGTGTCTCCTCGAGTTAAGTGGATGTCATGGAGCTTTTTCAGTCTTCAACAAGTGATTAAATTCCACACTACAACGCTAATTGTCTCTACCATGTCGTCAAAAGATAACATTAAATTTATCGAGTAATAAAATTTCACTGTTACTTAAGCTGATAGCGCAGCGCGTTGCAACACAGAACCGTTCTAGTTGTTTATAGATAATCAACCTTAATTAACGCAGCGCAGCGACAGCGCGACGTCTGTAATATTTTTTAATCAAAGAAAAAAGCCATTTGCACTGCTTGCTGCCCGGATGCTTTTTATGATGTCATTTTCGGATGAAAATAAAACACATGGTCAGACAAATACAGACTTTATTCAAGAAAAGAAATCGATGTTAAAATCACAAATAAACAAAGAATGACTGCTTCTTGAAGTACAGACATCCGTGTCTGTATGCCAGTGACGCCGAAATGACAAATAATTCTTAGACATCCTGAGTTATTGGGTGAAGCGAGTGCTCTCTAGGTCGGGTTCTTTCACAAGACGATAGCATTCTCCATATTGCATCCTTCTCTGTAGGATATTGTGCCTCCAAAACACTCTCTCTTTTTGCGGTTGTATTTGTCTCAGGTATAGGTACATATGTACCAACGTTTCTTTTCCACGGTCAATATCTTCTCCCACAAATTGGTTGTCAAGGTTTCCCTCATAATAGTAGAGGCATCTCCTAACATAGGAATCAATTAGTTATTTTCTTTAATTAATATTAAATCATTTTGCACATTTGAGATCTGGAAAATTACGTCTATTCAAGTGATATCTTATGTTTTATATTTCTTTAACAAATTTCGCCTTTATCAGATAATCGGCAAGTTAGCTGCATTGAAGCGCTGCCCAAATGTTTTGTTAAAATACAAGGCACTTACGCACGTCACTGCGCAGCTCTGTCACAGCGCTGGTTTAGTGTAGATTCTCAATTTACAGACATGTGTAATTGGTCATAATTGAAACCAATCTGGGATCATTACGCGTCAGACCACCCGTACCCTCCTCGTTTAAAAATAAAAAATATATACAAAAATAAAATCGAATCCGCATTATTGAGATTTACGCCAATGTTGAAATAAATAACTGAAATACTGTTCAAGGCGGCGTCGAACCCATCTCACTAACTCATTTCAATAAAAATGTTTGTTTGTTGTTTAACGCCGCACTCAGCAATATTCCAGCTATATGACGGCTGTCTGTAAGTAATCGCGTCTGGACCAGACAATCCCGTGATTGACAACATGAGCATCGATCCACGCAATTGGGATACGATGACATGCATCAACCAAATCAGCGAGTCTGACCACCCGATCCCGTTAGTCGCCTCTTACGACAAGCATAGTCGCCTTTCACGGCAAGCATTGGATGTTGAAGACCCATTCAACCCCGGATCTTCACGGGCCTCGATAAAAATGCTGTGATTTGATGACATTATTTATTATCCAAAGACGGGTGCGATGGGAACGTGATCTGAAGGACATGTCATGGCGCGTCAGCCTCAGCGACATCATATTCCGCAGCAAGGCCAACGACAGCCAGCGTTTCAGCAAGACCTCAATCGTAAGTTTATTATCACCAAATAAACCTGTTAAACTCCGTCCTTTATCACCCAAACAACTGTGAAACCCCATTCTTTATCATCCAAACAACAGTGAAACCCTGTTCTTTATCGCCAGAAACACAATGAAACCCTGTGTTTATCGCTAGAAACACAGCGAAGCCCAGTTCTTTATCGCTAGTAACACAATGAAACCCTGTGCTTTATCGCTAGAAACACAGAGAAACCCTATGTTTATCGCTAGAAACACAGCGAAGCCCCGTTCTTTATCGACAGTAACACAATGAAACCTGTTCTTTATCGCTAGAAACACAATGAAACCCTGTGTTTATCGCTAGAAACACAGCGAAGCCCCGTTCTTTATCGACAGTAACACAATGAAACCTGTTCTTTATCGCTAGAAACACAATGAAACCCTGTGTTTATCGCTAGAAACACAGCGAAGCCCCGTTCTTTATCGACAGTAACACAATGAAACCTGTTCTTTATCGACAGTAACACAATGAAACCTGTTCTTTATCGCTAGAAACACAGGGAAACCCTGTTCTTCATCGCCAGAAACACAGCGAAGCCCCGTTCTTTATCGCTAGTAACACAATGAAACCTGTTCTTTATCGCTAGAAACACAGCGAAGCCCCGTTCTTTATCGCTAGTAACACAATGAAACCTGTTCTTTATCACTAGAAACACAGCGAAGCCCTGTTCTTCATCGCCAGAAACACAGTACAGTCAATGTGTAAACTGACTGAAATTTTCACGTAGGCAATTTCCCAAAACGCAAAAATATTCCAGTTGTGTCACTATTATTTTTCTCTTTCTAATATCAGGATAACGAGTTTCAAAGATGTGCCTCACTACGCCACCAACCAATCTCATTAAAATCAGACCTTAGTTCTCGCTACCGCTAAACAAAGATCTAAAGACATCACATTAGGGGTCACGTCAGAACGACCTTTCCTCCGACCAATCAGAGCGTCGCTTTCCAGATTATGAAAGTGACAGTCGCAATGTGATTTCTAATCATGCAACCTCGAAAACTTTAAAACGGGATATTCCGAACGACAGTTACGGGTTTAACGACTGAATCCATACACTCTAGACCATCTATTAGCCATTCCAGAATGTTTTTTTTGTTCAGGTTTCAAATTTGTAATCGAGAATTTGTCAAAATATGTTTCGAAGCGTAGTCGCCAATTTGAAATTAGTGCCGTAAAGCACGAGAAAGATGCCTTCTGATTGGTATTTTCCATTGGTCGGTCAAAGTTCGCGCAAGGTCGGTCTGACGTGACCCGTAATGGCATGTCCTCAGATCTTTGTTTAGCCGTAGCGAGAACTAAGATCTGATTTTAATGAGATTAGCCACCAACAGATTGAAAAGATATAATTAAAAGAAATCGAAAGTCATTGTATAATTTTAATCCTAGCATAATTAGTCCGATGTGATGTTTTTACGACCTTTAGAACTTCTTCATAACTTTTAGTTAATCTGACGGGAAAATAATTGTAAATTGACTGAAATATTTTGGCATCTTGTAAATTACCAAAGTGTAAATTTCAGTCATTTTACACATTGACTGATTTTACATATTGACTGTAAGAAATACATGCACTAACTTCTTAAATATACATCCATGACTGCAGCAGCTATTTTTGTTATTATTACGATGATAAGCGTATATATGTCGTTAGTAATATGATAATCATGCAAATATTATTTGTCTTTGTTTTGACGAAATTCGTATTGCAGAGATATGATGTGCTGTAAAATCAATTGTATGCACAAATATCATATGTCGTTATTACAATAACTTGTTGAAAGTTATTTTTAACATCCACCCCATCCCCCATTACCCACGGCATCCCCCATCACTACACATTGTGTTACCTGTTTATTGCTAGGCCTGGTTGGGGGACAACAGCGGCAACAATAGTGACGACGTGGGTGAGCAGTGCTTCGCCAAGATTGGAGTATATAAGGTGAGAATACGGGAGTTGCATAAACGGTGAGAATATGGTCGGAGTATATAAGATGAGGCCAAAATAGCTATATATGAGGTGAGGCTATTGTAGGAATATATTATTAGTTATGGTGTCTTTAGTTGCCGTATACGGTGTCATATTAAGTTAGCCGAAAAATATTGGGCGAGGCTTCAGCAGAGCCCAATATTTTTCTGCTGACCTAATATGACACCGTATACGGCAACTAAAGACGCCATAACGAATTTATTATGCCGAAAAGTTTACACTTTCTGGTGTCAATATCGCACATTTTGAATTTTATCAGAGATCTCATCGGTGCTACTAACAAAGCGTTTGACAGCCATTGCTGATGTCAAAGGGAGACAACTCTTCAAACCTTAGAGGCCAAACCGTGTTGAAAATTTTAGGTATAATCTATATCAATAATGTCACGAATTTGATCTAAAAAACAGATTAATGTCCTTGCACATCACAATTAATGATAGTAAAACACAAAACAGTGTCAAATAACGAATATCGGTACCAGCATTTCCGTGTGAAATATGTGAGGTGGGTGTAGGAAAATATAGGTGTTACTGACGGTATACGGTCTCATATTAGGTCAGTGTCAACCATCTTGGATTTTTACTGATGGTATACGGGCTCATGTGGGGTCAGTAGTTCTGCTCTCTGATTGGTCAATCTCACTTTGAGGCCTAATAAAAGGTGAGAATATGGTCGAAGTATATAATGTGAGAGAATACGGTAGGAGTAGATGAGGTGAGAATATGGTCTGAGTATATAAGGTTAGGCTATGGTAGGAGTATATAAGGTGAGAATGTGGTAGGAGTATATGAGGAGAGAATATGGTAGGAGTATATAAAGTGAGAATATGGTCGGAGTATATAAGGTGAGGCTATGGTATGAGTATATAAGGTGATAATATGGTCGGAGTATATAAGGTGAGGCTATGGTATGAGTATATAAGGTGATAATATGGTCGGAGTATATAAGGTGAGGCCATAATGGGAGAATAGAAGGCGAGTCTAATAGGACTATACAAGATGAGGCGATGATATAGATATACACTATGAGGTTATCGTAGAAACATACATGGTGATGCTTTTTTGGAATATATACGGTGAACCTATGGCAGGGGCATACAAAATGATGACGCTAAAGGAAAATACACTATGGGAAGTGGCAGGGATGAACGAAGTCTTTTTGACATTTTTGATATACAAAGTTGGATTAAGGCACGGATTTACAAGATGAGGTTGTGACATGGATATACAAAGTTAGGATAATGCACGCATTTACAAGACGAGGTTGTGATATGCATTACTAGGTTAGGATAAATCACTCATTTACAAAACAGGATTGTGACATGGATATACAGGGTCAGAATAAGGCACGGATTTACAAGCTGAGGTTGTGATATGGATTTACAAAGTTAGGATAATGCACACATTTACAAGACGAGGTGACATCGATATACAAAGTTCGGATAATGCACCGGTTTACAAGATAAGGTTGTGCTATGGATATACAACGTTAAGATAAAGCAAGGATTTACAATATGAGTATGATCTTATTGTTACTGTGATGTTGACATGTACACGTATGCCTATTGTAAGCAGACAACAACCAGTTGCGTCATTCTAGCACGCATTAGGAATACCGTTATTCCCTTGGCATTTTGATAAATTGATATTTTATATAATTATTTTTGACAGGTAGACGTTTTCTTGCTTCTAATATTTATAATCAGATATTCACGTTTTAAATAATTTCATAAACACCCATATATCCCTGACGAAACTGACTTTATTTGATACACCAGGGCGAAACTGTTGCTGTGAAGAAAGTTGAGTGTGACAAGATTGACCTCACCAGGAACGTGTTGATGGAGTTCAAGCAGGTGACGTTGTCCCCCAAAACAATGCGATATGTATTAGGCCTTATATTTTTATAGATGGTTTAGGAAAGTCAAAACATAATGAAATTAGAAAAAAAATCCACGAGATTGTATCGTAAGAAATGTTAAACAATATGTATACACAACTTCATTTTAAGAAACAAAACAATATTAATCATCTTTCAGTATCTTCGCCTGTTAAAACTTGTTTGTTTTTCATTCATTAGTAGAGTAGTAATCTGGAGGTTGAATAGTTACAATTTCTATTTCGACCACCTACAAGGTCTTATCTGTGAACGACATAAGTATTCACATATTTCCTACCTCTCCTGATGGGTCAACGGGTAGGGATATGTACATTTTTACCTGTAACCTGTTTCCTTCCATTATTGTCAGGTGCGAGATTTGCAACACGAGAACTTGACGAGATTTGTGGGAGCAGTTATTGAGCCCAGCAAAAACTACCTCCTGACGGAGTACTGTAACAAAGGCAGCCTGCAGGTACTTCATTCGGCACTACTCGCCAATTCCCGTAACCTGCAAGAAGACTTTCCCTTCTTCATTTTATTCATGTCTTTTCTCACAGCCAACGGCATCTGTTTCGTCGGATAATTGAGACTGGTTATTCTCTGTCGTTGAGGTTTTGTATTTCTTAACGTGGTAGTAACGAGTGTTGAACCATACTAAATATAACCCGCATTCAGGGTTGATGTCATAAAGATGTACAGTGGTATATATTAAAAATACACTTGTCTTGAATTACAGTAAAGCCTCGTTAACTCGAAGACATGTACCCATCGAACGTATATGGCCTTATTCGTTGTTCGGTACAAGCGGGGCGCCAATAATGATTGTCGATACTTATTCCACCGGAACCAGGTCACATTGGTTTAAACGATATGTCGATTTAACAGAGTTCGAATTAACGAGGTTTCGCTGTACGTACATCCAAGAGTTTTGCATCGCTATGTATACGGCGACAGATTGTACACTTTATAATAAGGAGATGGTGTGATGTATTCCAGGACGTACTGCAGAACGACAATATCAAGCTGGACTGGACCTTCAGGCTCTCTCTACTCAGAGATATTGCCAGGGTAGGTTTACATATAGGGTCTCCGCTCAGAGATATTGCCAGGGTAGGTTTACATATAGGGTCTCTGCTCAGAGATATTGCCAGGGTAGGTTTACATATAGGGTCTCCGCTCAGAGATATACCGAGGGTCAGACATATTGCCTGGGTAGGTTTACATATAGGGTCTCCGCTCAGAGATATTGTCAGGGAAGGTTATCATATAGGGTCTCTGGTCAGAGATATTGTCAGGGAAGGTTAACATATAGGGTCTCTGGTCAGAGATATTGTCAGGGAAGGTTAACATATAGGGTCTCTGGTCGGAGATATTGTCAGGGATGGTTAACATATAGGGTCTCTGGTCAGAGATATTGTCAGGGAAGGTTAACATATAGGGTCTCTGGTCAGAGATATTGTCAGGGAAGGTTAACATATAGGGTCTCTGGTCGGAGATATTGTCAGGGAAGGTTAACATATAGGGTCTCTGGTCAGAGATATTGTCAGGGAAGGTTAACATATAGGGTCTCTGGTCAGAGATATTGTCAGGGAAGGTTAACATATAGGGTCTCTGGTCAGAGATATTGTCAGGGAAGGTTAACATACAATATCTCTGGTCAGAGGTATTGTCAGGGAAGGTTTACATATAGGGTCTCTGGTCGGAGATATTGTCAGGGATGGTTAACATATAGGGTCTCTGGACAGAGATATTGTCAGGGAAGGTTAACATATAGGGTCTCTGGTCAGAGATATTGTCAGGGAAAGTTTACATATAGGGTCTCTGGTCGGAGATATTGTCAGGGAAGGTTAACATATAGGGTCTCTGGTCAGAGATATTGTCAGGGAAGGTTAACATATAGGGTCTCTGGTCAGAGATGTTGTCAGGGAAGGTTAACATATAGGGTCTCTGGTCGGAGATATTGTCAGGAAAGGTTAACATATAGGGTCTCTGGTCAGAGATATTGCCAGGGTAGGTTAACATATAGGGTCTCTGGTCGGAGATATTGTCAGGGAAGGTTAACATTTGGGTCTCTTGTCAGAGATATTGTCAGGGAAGATTAACATATAGGGTCTCTGGTCAGAGATATTGCCAGGGTAGATTAACATATAGGGTCTCTGGTCAGAGATATTGCCAGGGTAGGTTCACATACCTCCTTCACTGGTCAGAGATATTGTCAGGGAAGGTTAACATATATGGTCTCTGGTCAGATATATTGTCAGGGAAGGTTAACATATTGGGTCTCTTGTCAGAGATATTGTCAGGGAAGGTTAACATATAGGGTCTCTGGTCAGAGCTATTGTCAGGGAAGGTTAACATATAGGGTCTCTGGTCAGAGATATTGCAAGGGAAGGTTAACATATAGGGTCTCTTGTCAGAGATATTGCAAGGGTACATGTAGGTTCACATACCTCCTTCTCTTGTCAGAGATATTGTCAGGGAAGGTTAACATATATGGTATCTGGTCAGAGATATTGCCAGGGAAGGTTAACATATAGGGTCTCTTGTCAGAGATATTGTCAGGGAAGGTTAACATATTTCTCTGGTCAGAGATATTGTCAGGGAAGGTTAACATATAGGGTCTCTGGTCAGAGATATTGTCAGGGAAGGTTAACATATAGGGTCTCTGGTCAGAGATATTGCCAGGGAAGGTTAACATATAGGGTCTCTTGTCAGATATTGCAAGGGTAGGTTCACATACCTCCTTCTCTTGTCAGAGATATTGTCAGGGAAGATTAACATATAGGGTCTCTGGTCAGATATATTGTCAGGGAAGGTTAACATATAGGGTCTCTGGTCAGATATTGTCAGGAAAGGTTAACATATAGGATCTCTGGTCAGAGATATTGTCAGGGAAGGTTAACATATAGGTTCTCTGGTCAGAGATATTGTCAGGAAAGGTTAACATATAGGGTCTCTTTGTCAGAGATATTGGCAGGGTGGGTTTAAATATCAACAACAACAACAACTACAGCATAAACAATTGTAGTCAAAGTAATACGATTGACGACGATGATGATAACGTCGATTATAGATTTCTGTCACTTAAGTCACATTGCTTAACACAGTGGCTCCCTTTACTCAGATCTGCATTGCGAGGGTAGGTTAAGAGATCATAGGCCCTCTCTTCTAAGAAGTTAATTGTAAGGGTAGATTTATGGGAAACAATCCCCACTTTAATAGAAGGTATAAGAACACATAATGTTCAGATCGAACGTTTTATGCCTTAGTGTCATCTTCCCGAGGCAAGAGAGTTAACTGACGATAAAGTCCAGTTCCCAACTTTGCCGAACTAGGCTGGTATTATGGAGTTACATTTTGGCTGGACTAACGAGTCTATGCAAAGTCCAATCACAATCGTGCAACGAAATTGAAATCCGGTTCTTAAACTGTTGTGCAGATTTCGGTCGATTGTAGGATTTGCAAATCATTTGCACTGCCAACTCGTTGTCAACAGATGTTTTCCAAATCTTTTTATATTTTTAATCAAGGTGCTCACTTGATTTGATGCACTTCGCGATGTAAGACCCGTTTTATCACATAATAGATCTTGATTACCGATCAGATCGTCTTGACTGGGCGCCGCCATTTAGTTTGAAGCAAATGCAAGTGATACGAGAGGTGCAATCTGATTGGTCAATAGGAGAGACATAGAAGGGACATAACTCGTAATAGCCACTTGTGGCACTACGATCGAGCCCAGGAATACCAGCCTAGTCAGCCTAGTCAGTTTACTTTCTTCCCTCGGTAAGATGGCATCGTGTACACGGAATGTTTTGGGTTATTACTTTTTGAATACACTGAATGTAAAGAAGTAATAGTATTGTAATCATAAATAATTTCACACAGGGTATGGCGTACTTGCATAAATCTGAAGTCCGTTGCCATGGCAGCCTCAGGTCGTCGAACTGCGTGGTGGACGGCAAGTTCTCCCTCAAGGTCACCGACTTCGGCCTACACAGTCTCCGGGCGAACAAGAGCGGAGAGCTCGAGGGCAACACACACGCCAAGTTTGAGAGTGAGTCGAAATACCCGCTATGAATGCGAGCCCAAGAATGGACTTCACACACATTGTACACATGTATAGAATCGAACCCTGGTCTTCGGTGTGACGAGCGAATATTTTATCCACTATTGTAGTTCACCGCTTGAAAACTAGTATAGTTCTTGAGGGATGAGGTGAGGTGAGGTGAGGTGAGGTGAGGTGAGGTGAGGTGAGGTGAGGTGAGGTGAGGTGAGGTGAGGCAAACTGACATTTAACGCCGAGTTCAAAGTTAGTGAAGTGCATGCAGTGTGCGTGTGTTGGGAGGGGGGGGGGGGGGGGGGGGGGGGATTGCTTGTTCTATTCAGTACTTATGCCGCTTTTATAGTGCAAGCCTGCTCAGACACCGTGATGCAGTTTAACATTAATACCCATCTCAGACACAGTATACCGACCCCGGGCAGACCAGTCCTTGTTTTAGCCCTTTCATGCCGAGCGCCAGACAGGGTAACAAAAGTACCACATTTTAACATCGTTTGGTATGACCCTTCCAGGGGAACGAACCACCAACCTTCCGCTTTCCGAGTAGACGCTTTATCCGCTTGACCATGCATGGAGGCGGTCTAATACTATTCGTAACGTATTTTGTCATAAAAACATAACGAAGTACACGTATAGATACTGAAAAATGGTAAACGTGGGACAGACCAACAAAATATTACTAGTGTTCACAATATCAACCATTTGTTTCCTCGTAATGACGTCATACTATTCACTCATTGGCTGTGTTTGCGTACATTAGAGATGCTGTGGGTGGCGCCCGAGCACCTGATGGACGAGGGGGGAACCCAAAAGGGGGACGTCTACAGTTTTGGCATCATCCTGGAGGAGATGATTGTTCGGTCTGCCCCCTATGACACGTACAGAGGAATTATGGATCCGCAAGGTGAGGAATCAAACAGAATTAGTGTTGGGACTGAGGGCTTGGTTCTGATGGTGTTTGGCTCATAGTTTAATTTAAGTCAGCGTGTCTTGGGACATTAAGGCAATGCTTTGGTCAGTATGTGTAAATATGACGTCAGGATGTTACCACATCACTGGGTGAAGGTCACTCATCAGTGTAGTGACACATCCAGCCATATATATATGAATCCAACAACCGCTATTATCTTTATAGGTCTCCTCTGGGTGAAAGGCCCAAGGTGTCACAATTCACTGTGCAGAGTAATATCCCAAAGCTGGGTTAGGATCCGCTGTCATAGTTTCTAATCCCAAATTCACGCTGAATATGATCCTTGATTTGTCTGCTACATACACATGATCGCGGGTCCCATAAACGTGACTGTACTGTCTGGCTGGCACAGATTTAACTTCAGAGAAATCACACAACAAAACTCCATGTTTTCCGACTGTTTCATTCTGCCGCATTACAGGTTACACACAAACAAATGTTTTCTAATAGAGTTCTATAGTAACGTTATATTTAAAATAATACTAATTAAGCATTCAAAAGCTATTACCTGTCAATGTGTGCACAGTGTGGCCTTCGAGCAGCATTAAAAAAAAATGACTAGCTCAGCCAGCTCCTTTTCCGAGCTCAGGAAGCGAAACCAGCCACCCCCAGTTCCGCACCAAATGTCACCTACTTGAAAATATCTGTGGTCACATCCAGCATAAGTCATCATGTTGAAAAAGACAGTACACAATATACAACAACATGGTCAGTTTTAATAACTGGATGGATGTACATCTAAAAGAGATAAAAATCTTACACAATATCATCCAATCACAGCCTGCAGATATCTCTCGTTCTGCACTACGAAAACGGCACAGTCACAACTGGTTCTAATTTGGTGTTGTCGAACCTAAAGTACAGGCCACTGCGCATGCTCGCATGTTACATCCTGTACACCCGGGCAATACATAAAATACGGACAATACAACATAACCTTTCCTAGCTGGCAGAAACCGAAATACCCATTTATGTTGAAATACTACAGTGACCATGCCACATTTGGCTTTCCTCTCACATAAAGATGACATATAATTGAAATCCCACAGGTTCAGAGGGGTATTAATCCCAAGTCATTCACTCACTGACCATCAATTACAATTTCTACCTTACACTGAGCATGGTTTACTGCCATGACTTGGTGCACTGATTGAACCTTGAGTTGAGTATAAAACATTTATTCACAGTTTTAGCATTGATTCATATATGTTTTACAATGTATTTCACGTTTGACACAGCACAAAAAAGGAATGATTCACATAAGAAATAACTTCTATATATTAAATTCTTTCAATGAGACATTTCCGTAGGTGTACAAATACATTTAATTCCCATGTTCAACAAAGGACATGTATTTTTATCTTGTTCCAACTATTGTAACCTTTGAGGCGAACCCATAGCCGAAATAAACATTACACGGATTATTCCCCCTGAGGTGATGGTGAAGAATGATGTATGGGTATATGGACATATAAATAATGCATAGAGATAAAACACACACACACACACACACACACACACACACACACACACACACACACACACACACACACACACACACACACACACACACACACACACACACACACACACACGCACACACACACACACACACACACACACACACACACACACACACACACACACACACCATCTTAATTTTATCAAATTCTTATCCGAACATCGTTTCCCATTTCTATGTTGAGGTTTGAGGTCATGTACATTCCAGATATAGTGGAGCGCGTCGCGAGCCACGATAACCCACCTTTCCGTCCCAAAGTGAACCAGGCGTTTGGTCCCAAGGGGGTTCATGAACTTATGCATCACTGTTGGGTGGAGAACCCAGAGGACAGACCCAACTTCGACGCAATAGCCAAAACACTCCGAACTCTACAAGGGTAAGAAAAGATTTTACAGACGTTTCGTTCATCAAATAAACTCCACCAAACCCTTTTTATATTCATAATAAAGCGCCATTGCTCGATTCCAACTGTACCGTGAACATGTATTTATGAATCACTATCAAATAGTGACGATGCCAGGTTTTCGCGAACCGATGAGCGTATATACCCCATTAGTGCAAATTTGCAAAACCTGAAAAAATAGCTTATCCTCGTTCTTTTGTAATTTAAGTGTATACACTCTCCATACCTGATACTGGATTGATACGCTGACTGTTGACCTGTCTTATACAATGTTGACGCCTACATGCCTGTATATTGTTGACTCCAGGTTTAAGACTGACAATTGTTATGCCTGTATATTGTTGACTCCAGGTCTAAGACTGACAACTGTTACGCCTATCTATTTTTGACTACAGATCTAAGACTGACAACTGTCACGCGTATATATTGTTGACTCTAGGTCTGAGACTGACAACTATTACGCCTATATATTTTGACTCCAGATCTAAGACTGACAACAGTCACGCATGTATATTGTTGACTCCAGGTCTTGGACTGACAACTGTCACGCGTATATATTGTTGACTCTAGGTCTGAGACTGACAACTGTTACGCCTATATATTTTTGACTACAGATCTAAGACTGACAACAGTCACGCATGTATATTGTTGACTCCAGGTCTTGGACTGACAACAGTCACGCATGTATATTGTTGACTCCAGGTCCAAGACTGACAACATCGTCGAGGCGTTGATCCACCGCCTCGAGGACTACGCCTCCAATCTGGAGGACATCGTGGAGGAGAGGACCCAGCAACTCATCGCCGAGAAGAAGAAGTCGGAAGCACTCCTCTACCAGATCCTTCCAAGGTAGGTCGGCGTTCACCTGGTCGTGCCAACATGTATATTCAACTATAGTCAAACACCGTTATGTCGAACTTTTATGTGTGGAACGTTTGTTTCGAAGTAAAAGCTTGGTCCCTGTGTACTCCTTCTTTATTGATCATTTTCGGTTGCATTCATTGCATTTCAGTTTGGCTGCATTGTCATTTCCATGAAACGTCGTTGTCACACATCGTATAAACATAGACCTCTTGTACAAGGCATTGGTCATCAAATTGTCGAATCACGTAATACACATTTTCTTCTGATGGCCCAAACGTTACAAAGCTTCTTATTCGTTGGTTTGATTGACAGGTCGGTTGCTGAGCAACTCAAGCAAGGGAAGTCTGTTGTCCCAGAGACGTATGAGAGCGTCAGCATCTTCTTCAGTGATGTTGTTGGCTTCACGTCCATGTGCTCAGAGAGTACTCCAATGGAGGTGAGTCTGATTTCCCGTGTCCAACTCATGATGAAGTGGTTACAACATGCGACTTCGCGAACACCTGGTGTCATCACTATTTGATAGTGATTCATAAACACATGCTCATGGTATAGTCGGAATCGTACAGTCGACTATGTTTTTGGAGGCTTTGTCGCGACGAGATGATTAAGTTTATTATCGTAGTTGATGTCGTTGAATGATGCTTACACCGTCGACCAGTTGTATAGTTACACTTTCCTGGCAGACTTTGTATAGCGGTGATATTACCGACTAAATACACCCACTCACGCTAACTGACTCTTGTCAAATATTTCTGTTATCAAATAATTTGCTGCGGGGGCAGACTACATACCATTATTTCCTGAGTGGTTTAAACGCGAAAGTTGCGAAAGCCCCCAGGAAGCAAATAACTTTTAACATCGAAGCCCAAAGGAAATGATAATCATCGGGTATAATAGTGGCAAACATGTGGGTAACTGTCACTTGCGTACCAACGTTTCAATACTACAGCAGTTACTTACCACAGTACAAGACAGTGCTTACGACAATCCGAGACACTGCTTACTACAGTACAAGACAGTGCTTACGACAATCCGAGACACTGTTTACTACAACCCGAAACATTACTCTTACCTTTCTCATAATTTGGATCCTAGACTTAATGTTTATATCCGCAATGTTTTACAGGTTGTGACCTTCCTGAGTGACCTCTACTCCTTGTTTGACAGCGTCATTGACAACTTCGACGTCTACAAGGTCAGTCGAAAACATAAATCGTCAAAGAAAACCGAACCAATTTTATAGCATTGTTGATATTCATTTTGCCCTGTTATACGTGACCATATTATGGAAATAAAGCGAAACTATTCAACCTTAGATAATTAGTATTCTATTATAGAATCGATATATTGTCGGGCTATGGGCATGATCATCATCTTATTTATGACAAGACCCCGAATATTGTACAATGTTACCTCATCTCACACAAGGCAGATAAAGTCTCGCCATGCATCATGTATTGAATCTGTCTCACCATCACACGTAATGGTTCTTCTCCCCAGGTGGAAACAATCGGCGATGCCTACATGGTTGTGTCAGGGGTCCCGATCCGGAACGGCCAACGTCATGCTGTGGAGATCTGTAGGCTGGCACTGGCGCTGTTGTCGGGGGTAGAGACCTTCGTTTTCAGACACAGACCTCAGGACAAACTGAACGTCAGGATCGGGATACACACAGGTGACTCATCCCAATAGTTGGATGTAGAACGTTGTACCAGAACTAACAGAGTGGGTTTGGCTTTCCCTTTACGTCAATCAGTATTCCAGCAGCTCCAGTCTTTGGTGATTACATTTCATGCTCTTTCTACGACGATTTCAAAGAGAGTCATACAACTCGAAGTTGTTTTATCAGGGTTACAACTTTCAAGGCCTCAGTAAAGCTTTTTACAAACTTTGCGGAGGCCATATCCAAATAGACGAATCAGTGACCAAAATAATGTCCGATGCACTTCCCTAGTGTGTCTTCTCCCGTGTCTTTTCAGGTGGCCACTTTACTTGCCATTGCATGTGTTTATGATGGGTGCCACCTTTGAGGCAGGATGTTTTCGCGAACACCTAGTGTCATCACTATTTGATAGTGATTAATAAACACATGCTCATGATATGGTCGGAATCGTACATTTGACTCGTACATGGAAAGGGTTCTGTCGCTTTTATTTGGATGTAGAATATTGCATAGTGTTCTCTTTTACCAGATATGATTGACTAGTTATGGCTTTAGCATTATTCCAGCGATATCACGGCAGTGGACACCAGACATCGAGCCCGTAACGAGAGATCGCTTAAACCACTTGGCTCCCACACCACTGTACTTCTCAAATTCCCTAACTATAACAATAGCTTACGCTTTCTACCTTATAAACTTCATGTTTGACAAAAAGCTTTAACCAATTGATAAGCACATCACCCATCTTGTACCATAAGGTTAACATCATTTACCAAAGGGTATCGTTTCAGTTTTGAAAGCGTTGTTTGTTTGTACCAATGATTTGTTGTTTGCACTAATAAATTATGTTTTGGAGTATTCATGTCGTAAAAAAGCTGAAGAAAAACTAAGCTGCATCTCCTCAACTAAGTTACACCCTTCTTACCCTATGTAACGTTTCGTTTAAGCACGTTAACCTCTACCAACAGGGTAATGTAATGATACAATGGTGTCCATCACATAAGATCTTTACATAATCCATCTTCTTTCTGGTATCTTCTAGTGTCTTACATTGATAAGGACATTTTGGATATAGGAAGATATAGTATGCCAAAGTTATTTGTCAAAGAAAAAACAGTAACAGCATAAACATTACATGGAAATCTTCTAAAGGTCTGGTAACCTATTGGCCTGAACCCACGTGAATCCAATGTGGAATGATGTGTAGGGCCAAGTGTCAGGTGTTTCTGACTGGAACTGCAATCTGTTCTCGACGATGTTGCAGGTCCCTGTGCTGCTGGTGTAGTGGGGCTGAAGATGCCGCGATACTGTCTGTTTGGAGACACAGTCAACACAGCATCTAGGATGGAGTCCACGGGTGAAGGTAAGCGTATACATACTTGTAATGGAAAATGAATTTGACATTTTAAATGATACATTTGGAAAGCTTTATGATGGCACCTCCATAATTATTATTACACATTTTGGGAGTGTACTCTGACTGAATGCATGTGTCACAAAACCGATGAAGGATTTAGACAGAATTTGTCAACACCTGATGAAGGATTAAGACAGAATTTGTCAACACCCGATGAAGGATTTAGACGAAATTTGTCAACACCCAATAAATGATTTAGACAGAATTTGTCAACAACCGATGAAGGATTTAGACAGACTTTGTCAGCACCTGATGAAGGATTTAGACAGAATTTGTCAACACCTGATGAAGGATTTAGACAGAATTTGCACAGACGGAGCATGTCATACACCTGATGAAGTATGCAGACAGAATATTTCGTGCAACTGATGAAGGTTCAGCCTGCAAATATCATACACCTGATGGAGGGGTGCGTTGTGCCTATCGGGAATAAAGAAGGTTATTCACAACGTCTAAGTGCCAAGACGAATTCAAGAAATAATGATTAAATTTATTGCCGAATTCAACCAGTACAATTTTTTACTAACTCTTTTGAAATATTCATCCTTTTCCTTCAGCTCTGAGGATCCACCTCAGTGGTACAACGAAGGCTATTCTGGACAAAGTCGGCCAATTTGATACACCCCTTAGAGGCCAGGTTCCTATGAAGGTGTGTAGAACAATGGCATAGTATTATCTATGTGAGTGAGTGAGTGAGTGAGTGAGTGAGTGAGTGAGTGAGTGAGTGAGTGAGAGAGTGAGT
Organism: Haliotis rufescens; assembly: GCF_023055435.1. NCBI lineage: Eukaryota > Metazoa > Mollusca > Gastropoda > Lepetellida > Haliotidae > Haliotis > Haliotis rufescens. The sequence continues at coordinate 49,416,312 of NW_025964334.1, forward strand.
GAGTGAGTGAATTTATTTTTCTTATTTTTATAATCAGATCATATGCCCGTTCTCTTTGTGTTTTCGATTTATGAATGATTTTACCGGGGGATATATTATGTGTGTCCCTTATACTTTCATTCGTAAGAGTCCAAGACTTTTTTAATACCCTTTAAACCTCGACGGTTAGATGGGGCTCCTATTTTTCAATGCAACGATATTATATAATGTTTCAGGGTAAGGGATTACAGACAACATATTGGCTAGTTGGCGAGAAACATGTGACAAAAGATGTAGAAAAGGAACAGAAGGTTCAGCAGAAGCAGCAGCAGCAAGTTTTACATCAGCAAGAAGAAGAAGAAGAAGAAGAAGAACAACAACAACATCAACAACAACAACATGTTGAGCATCACCATCCGGAAAGGGCCGAGGACCAGATGACAGAGAACGAGGAAATAGTCAACAGTCCACAAAGAAGTGTTAAGCTGGACGGATGGGCGGAACAGACCGAATCAGACGATAGTGGGGTGACCATTGGGCCTGAGTTAGACAGAGATCCATGGGGTACAGCTGACCCTCAGGTCTGGAACCACGCTGACCTGTCACCAGGGAGAGCTAAAGTTGTACGTATCCAAGTCCAGCAGCATGGTGCGTTGAAGCCAGAGAAGAGGATCGTGTTCCAGGAACCGCACCTTGATGAGGTGATAGGACGACGGGGTAACGATCAACGTCATGACTGAAGAACTGTGAATATTGGCGAAGGCGGACAGTGCACGACAGGGAAAGTGATGTCGTGTTTGCATATTAGAATTTGGTATGGAATGTGAGGAGAAGTGCACAGGAAGGACATTTGTGTTATTTAGGAGATAAACATTATGTGGTTTCAGATTTGCAGCTGATGTTGAGTATCCATGTCAGCGGGCCTGACCACCCAATCCCGTTAGTCGCCTCTTACGACAGGCATAGTCGCCTTTCACGGCAAGCATGGGTTGCTGAAGACCTATTCTACTCCGGGTCGTATTTCATGTTAATCACGTTACACTTGGATCATATTGCACCTTTGTTATACATGTGTCATACCATATTGAATCAAGTTATATCCATTTACTAACACTATATTGGCTTAGTTATATATTTTCTTGCACTTTATGTGCTTAGTTGTATTTGTTTTATAACACATGCTCGGTTATATGTTTTATAACATATTATTATTGGTTGTATATATGTTAGTTCTAATTCAGCTTGTAACCAGTTAAATATATTTAATAACACATTGTGTTCTGTAATATGTTTACAGACATTACGTTTAGTTTTAAGTATTTAGTAACATATTGTGTTCCGTTATATGTTTTACAGTACATTACCTTCAGTTATAAGCGCTTACTAACATATTGTGTTCCGTTATGTTACAGTGCATTACGTTCAGTTATAAGTATTTAGTAACATATTGTGTTCCGTTATATGTTTTACAGTACATTACCTTCGGTTATAAGCGCTTACTAACATATTGTGTTCCGTTATGTTACAGTGCATTACGTTCAGTTATAAGTATTTAGTAACATATTGTGTTCCGTTATATGTTTTACAGAACATTACCTTCAGTTATAAGCGCTTACTAACATATTGTGTTCCGTTATGTTACAGTACATTACGTTCAGTTATAAGTATTTAATAACAAATTATGTTCCGTTATGTTTTACAGTACATTACGTTCAGTTATAAGTATTTAATAAAACATAGTGTTCGGTAGTGTGTTTACAGTTCATTACGTTCAGTTATAAGTATTTAATAACACATAGTTTTCTGTAGTGTGTTTACAGTTCATTACGTTCAGTTATAAGTATTTAATAACACATTGTGTTCGGCAGTGTGTTTACAGTTCATTACGTCCAGTTATAAGTATATAATAACACATTGTGTTCGGCAGTGTGTTTACAGTTCATTACGCTTTGGTTTAAGTATTAAGTATACATGCTCAGTTATATGTACTTTAAAAATAAAATGTATCTAGGCATCGTCTGTTCTCTATTAGATGATTGTTAGGCCCTGAATTGTTATAGTTAGATCTCGAGGTCATAGCTAGCGACTTTCGGATAAAGTTGCATTTTGTGTAGCAAATGTGAAATGAGTGCAGCACACCCTGGACATTGCCAGAATTGTACATTTCACATTGACAATAGCTATGTACGTCAATCAGGTTATTTTCACGGCTCGGGCCTTCTTGAAGGCTACTAACTTTGATAATTTAAGTGGCCAGAGGCGGACGTTGTTTCAAAGGTATCGATACTGACACCACATACCTCGCGGAAACCTAGAGACAGTGACTTGTGTCCCTTTGAGATAACTCATGCACATTCTCTTACCGAGGGGAGTGGTTCACGCAACAACGTATGGCATTATCTTCTGTCTATTTGATGACGGACAGCTCCTTTGATTAATGGTGCACTGCTTGAGGAATAAAGTTTGCTCTACCCCTTTGTGTAAAGTAAAGCTATATCAGCGCTAGTATCAAATAGAAATTATTATACGAGCGTGTGTGTCAAACTCGTGAAAGAATTCATGTATTACCCTCGCTATCGCTCTCACACGCGTTTCGTAAAATCAGTATGACACACATGTGAGTGTAATAATTTGTTGTTTACCCATTATTTCTTAATCCTTTTCAGCTCCCCTTTAGAAACGTGCACTGATCACCACCGCTGTCCTAGAAAACTACAATTTGTCGAATGACGTCAACAATCCTCAACTGTGACTTCATTTCTTGTGTGACGTCATTCGGACCTTACGTCACAATAAGATTTGAATGACGTCAACAATGCCGTTCGGCTACTGAAACAATACACTGGTACACGAGAAGTCATATTTGCACAAGTGCACATTCGATTTTTATGAACTCGGTTATTTCTAACCCTATGGGTAATAAATAACTATGGATAACTTTTATTCCCGATGAGCGTGAACTCCATAATTCCGAGTTACAAGTCGCTATATAGTTGCCATATAATAGCTGATGTTGACAGTGTTTTGTACTCATTGTCAATTTTAAGAAAGGAAATAATTGAAAGATATATGATGGCACATCTTTTTCAACAAATATTTCACTGACGTCAACATATTAGTTCTGTGAGTTAAAGTTAACCGTTTGGGCAATCGGTGAGGTAAATATAGTTACCGCCACAATTTAGTGAAAGCTTAGATAACAATACAACATTTGAAATTACCAATAAACTTTGAAAATTCAATCAAACAACACTTTCCTGCTCTGCAGACGCGCTCTCACACAATACTTTCTTGCTCTGCACACTCAAACAAGACTCTCTTGCTCTACACACTGAAACAAGTCGTTCTTGCTTTGAACACTCAAACAAAACTTTCTTCCTCGAACCCGGGCATTCAGCGTGACGAGCGAACGCTTTAACCACAAGGCTACCCCACCACCCCTGGTCCCTAGTAACTTATTCTGGTCGGTTGGTCAGGCTCAGTGACTTGGTTGATAGCGTGTCCTTGTAGCCCGATGGCGTGGATCGTTGATCACAATATCAATCACTGGATTGTGTGGTAATGACTTTACTTACAGGCTGCCATCACATAGCTGGACTATTACTGAGGGCGGCGTTTAACAATAAACGACAACCTGACCTCAGTTTTTCATGCATTTATTTCCTTAAATAGGTTACACCATGGTCATATTCCACTCATACGAGTGAAGAAACTTGGTATACAAAAGGAAACGCCCCGTCTCGTGTACAATTACAGTGCTCAAAATATAGAACAAACAATTACAAGCTTGATCCATGGCCGTAACCTTACACATAGGAAGTGACACAAACATGTGATGCAATTGTAACTGTAGTAATTCCTATAGCAGTGTATGGTGTTTTGTTTCATATGGTAACGTAATAGTCTCATGCTATGCCTATGATCTATGAAATGATTCAACTGTTCCACAATATGTAATTCTAAGTACATGACTTGTCTTTGCAGGGTGAATCATGTATTGTTGTCGCAACTACACTGCTATTGACATACATTAGCACAGGCTACCAAAAGCTGAAATAGAATGATCCCAAACCTCGTTAATCCGGGGGTTACTTACCCAATGAAATCTTCAAGATTAACAGCTTTCAGATTAGCAAGTAATTCGGCAATGGAGTAATTTACCTTCACATATATATTGGCGGTGCTAAGATGTTCCCTCTGAAGAAGGACAGTCCAGTTTAAAGGGGTCCGGAGTAACGAGGTTTTACTGTATATTGAGAACATATTTGAAATAATATATCAAACACGATGTGCACAAACTGTCTCACACAATGAAGGCAATAAAAAACAAATTGTGACTTCTATACATTTGGCCGTTTGTCACATTCCAACGACGGATGTCTTCTGCAACAAGCGTCCATGTGTATTTGCCTTCAGTGACACTTTAACTTGACCAGTAATTGATAAAAAAATACCATAGTCCCCTTAAGTCAAATGGTGGATAATTGTTTGACAATTTGGTTTTAATGATTTGGTGTATTATTTTCTACAACTATTTAAATTTGTTCCCAGAAAAGAATATGCCACATTTAAAACCATATTATTTTTTACTAAAAATTTGTATATAAAATAGCCCTAATGAATAATAATCAAAAAACTAATTCACTTTCACTTTGCTGCTGAGTGAAATGGTTCCATGTATAAAGACAATGATGTATAGTAGGAATAATACATAAAATGAAAACACGTCCGAGATTTTGACAAGTTTCTTTCTGTAGCTAGGTATTAGACTTGTCCCTAGGTCAGCCTTCCATTTCAGAATACCATATATATATATTGTTCAACCCTTCCAACTTGGCGTATGGTCAAAAATGTCATACTGATTTCATTGAAAGAGGTAACATTTTGAAGTCTCAAGATATTAAGTTATACAGTTGTGTTTATGAACGTTCCAATGTTAGCTTAATACGTAGGATAAAAAAAATATGACGATCAAGATAAAAGAAATATTGATATAAAGCAAGGAGAGCATGCACCAGGAATACATCTGTACATTGTTTCACTTAACTCATTGTGAATGACCGCCTCCGTGAAGTGGTGGTAGAGCGTAGCGTCCGCTCGGAGAGCGGAAGGTTCGGGGTTCGATTCCCGGCCGCATCATACAAAAAGACGTGCATGCACGTGTACGTGTGTGTGTGGCGGCTTGTACTGGAACAGTGCCGATTTACAGCGCTAGCCCACTGAGATACCATGCCGCAGTTTAAAATAAATACCCCACTCAGATACAGTACACTGACTCCGAGCCGACCAGTCCTTGTCTTATCCCCTGAATGCCGAGCACCAGACAGGGTAACAACAAGTATCATCTTTTAACATGTATTGGTACCTTCCTCTCTGAAGGCCGACGCTCTACCACTAGACCACGGAGGCGGTCTTATCGTCAATAGCATGCCGGTCAGCGATTACTAATGATGTGAAATGTAGTCCCAGAAACACGTGGCAGGAACAAAAAAAAATCAGTAGATAACGTGGAGGGGAAGAGGCCCTGCAGGAGCCCGGGCCCATTATTGTTAAGGAATAAAGAGTTACGAGATATTCCCTTACTTAAAACACATCCCTACTTTTACGCTTTGACAAACTATTCTCGTGTGTGAAAATATTTGAAAAATATACCAGAACTCTCGAGTCTATATTTATACTGTGTGAGTCGCCCTTGCACGAGGAATGCGTTCTCTGCCGCTGTTGGACGTGTACCAAGCTCCGTCGCGAGCTGATATTGACTATGCATGGTGCACGGCACTTCATATTTGGGGGGCCATTGACTAGTATATCATCAATGGCTAGCACATGGTAAATATACATGAATTTACCTGAAGGTTATCTAATTGCTATAAATATGAACATTGCTAAAGGTAACCTGCTCTTATACAACATTATATACATATGCATAATGGTTTTGAGCTTTTAAGCATAATGCAAAATTATTGAATATTTAATAGTTAATTTCAAACCATACCTTCACGTGTTACCGTAGCTGAGTGTAGACAGTTACACGTCCTCAAATCAAACGATGCGGGTTCGAACCCCGCTGGCGACACATGTTTTCCGACAATATTTGAAATTATTCATCTGTTAGAAAAATTAAAAAAACATTCAGTTAATTCCAAGTGCAAAGTTTTTGAAATGTTGTTTCAAGATTATGTGTAATTGACAAACAATCCTCTATGCCTGAAAAATAGAGCGTTTAAACAACAGAATGACGTCACAGATATGTTTTAAGCCGATGTTAATGTATTTGCTAAATACACTAAATAGTCCTATGTTCTCAACGTTCTTTTCAATTACTTTCTGTTTTCACCATCATCACATGCTGAGTTTGCTGAACGCATTTAACAAACAAAAGTATTCAATATATTTGGAGTGTTCCTTGTACCCAAACACCACTGTGAAAAAATGGCTTCAAATTCAACAAAATAATTGAACATTAAATCTCAATTCATAATGTAATCATTTATATTAAGTATTTTTTATCGCAGCATCTGACGCTGTGTGCATGTTTAGTTCATCCTCTGCATTTTCAGGGTCTTTGTTTCTTCGTTGGTTGCGTGTCCACAGCCATGCAAGAATGTCAGTCACAATCATCCCCATAATAATACCAGCAGAGATCCCGATAATAAGGGACATAACCCTTTCTCCTGAAGCTTTGTAAGTGTTCCTTACATCCGCTACTGCTGGAACAACGGGAGGTATTGTTGATGTCGTGCCTTTACCAGACGTAGATGGCGTAGTGATATCATTTTCAATAGTTCCGGTAAAATGGTCATCGTCACCTGAGGACTTAATATTTCCATCCGGACGCGGTGACATTGAGTGTAGCCGGTGCGTGACATGAGACTCCCCTTTGTGGGGGGTGACCTTCCCATTGGTCACGTTCGGTTGTGCCATGCTGCTGAAATTGAAGACTGATGTAACGGTCGAGGATGTGGAAGTTGGCTTTCGCTGTTGTGTAGATGTAGGAGCAGTGGTTGTAGATGTGACAAGAGTTGACATCATTGTGGCAGTTGGAGCTTTTGTATTGGTAGAGAGCTTCGCTGAAGATCCTACTGTCGAAGTTTGTCGTTGCTGTGTTGTCATCTTCGTTGTGGTAGAAGTTGTATGTATTGCTGATGTACTTGTCGTTGTAGGTGTTGTTTGCAACGTAGTCAAAACAGTTGTAGTAATCGGAGCCACAGATGAAGTTGTCACAGATTTAGCAGTCGTTGTCGTGGGTACAGGCAAAGTCGCTTTACCGGAGGGTACTATTTCTATGGTGACGTTCTGGACGTTTGGCGAAGTTGTGGAGCTGACACGGTCTGCAGTCATAACGCTGTCGGTACTACCCGTTTTTACAGTCATACTGGTTGCTCGTTTTGTTGTTGTTGTTTGCATCGTTGTTGTAGTCGCTGCATGAAATGGAATCAATGAAATCAACTGTCAGGTGAAATATGAAGGATCATACTGACCCTAACTGTCGCCTGACATACTTACATCTTTATATCCTTATACACCCCACACAGATACCCTTCTCAAAGTCACATTCCATTTTGTTGGCACCTAACCAGTGAGAAGGTAGCCTAATTTAGCATTTCACAAATACTAAATACATCCTAGTTGGAACATCTTGATCATATAAGACAATAACAACATATAGTCGAGTGAGTGAGATTGGTTTAGCCTCCGCTTTGAACAGTATTTCAGTTATCACAACGTGTTATCTTCATGTGGGAGGAAAGTCCCCGCATGTCACAGACTTTTACCGCTATGGTGAAACCAACGAGTACGGGTAAGGCGCTTAGAAAGCTAGACACATATCTAGAGCGAATTTTGGATTCGAACAAAAGATCATGGGTTTCGAGCACGTCACAGGGATGAGAAGGAATGTGTTTGTTGTACTTAGTAAACGGTAAGAATTAATAATATGATCACGGGTTGCTGACTGCTACCAATAGCTAATTCCCTTCCACTGATATAACCATCTGAACTCGTAATAGAAGATACCAGTGAAACTATGTGAAATGAAATTAACAATGACAAAAGATGTCCACAAGACTGTGTGACAAGAGGGACGACTTGAATTTTCTTATGGTCAACGTTCTCTTTATCTTCTCTTTCAACTTTAACTTTTATCGTGAGCTCCAGCCTTTCAACTCCAAACTTTCCATGTACATTCGACCATGGTCTTTATACGAATGTTTCAAAGAGTGGCATACGATCCTTGGTCTTACATAAATAGTGAAGCTTTACAAAGTATTATCATAGACATATTGAGGACATTTTTAAATTTGACGTGAGAGAGAGAGGAGAGAGAGAGAGAGAGAGAGAGAGAGAGAGAGAGAGAGAGAGAGAGAGAGAGAGAGAGATCGCAGATGACGTATTGAGATTCACCTTCGTGGGTGGTGTTGCCGTTAGTCGCGTTCGTTTTGGTCTCGCTGGTGAAACTGTAGACTGATGTCACTGCCGATGATGTGGAAGTTGACGTTGGCCGTTGCGGAGATGTAGGCGCAGAAGTTGTAGATGTGGCAGGAGTTGACGTCATTGTGACAGTTGGAGCCTTTGTGTTGGTAGAGAGCTTCGCTGAAGATCCTACTGTCGAAGTTTGTCTTTGCGGTGTTGTCATCTCCGTAGTGGTAGAAGTTGTAGATGTTGCTGATTTGGTTGTCATTGTTGGTGTAGTTTGTAATGTAGTGAAAACAGTTGTAGTAGTCGGACTCACAGATGAAGTTTTCACAGATTTAGCAGTCGCTGTCGTGGGTACAGGCAAAGTCGTTTTACCGGAGGGTACTATTTCCATGGTGACGTTCTTGGCCATCTCGCGTGTGCTAGCGGGAGAAGTTGTGGATCTGACACGGTCTGCAGTCATAACGCTGTCGGTAATACCTGTTTTTATAGTCATACTGGTTGCTCGTTTGGTTGTTGTTGTTTTCATCATTGTTGTAGTCACTGCATGAAATGGAATCAATGAAATCAACTGTCAGGTGAAATATAAAGGATCACTCCATTGTGTTGACACCTGATCAGTGAGCAAATAGCCTAACTTAGCATTTCTCAAATACTAAATACGTCCAAGTTGATAGATCTTGATCATATAAGACAATTACAACATATGGCCTGAAGGAAAGTAAGTGAATCATTTAACGCCAAGGCTTTTATTCCGAAACTTACCATTAAATTTTTTTTATAAAAGTACATTTATTTTATCCAAACGCCATGTCCTAATTGTAATAAATTATGAATACAGACACTATGCTGACCACAAGGCAATACACAATACAAAACAATCCAAAACAACCCAAAGGAATCAACATTCGAAAATGTTCTTGGCGACATTGTAAGAAATTTTAGAATGTACGCATTTCAACCATATGCTCTAATAATTGTAATAAGCTGTCAAGACAGACAACTGTCCAGAACAGGGCAATACACAAACCGTATTAATCTAAACCAGTCCAAAACAACCCAAAGAAAGAAACATTTCGAAATGTCCTTGACAAAGTAGTGACTGGCGCATGATGGGCACTACATCTAGAAGTTGGTTAGGTGATATGGGGTTGGGGTTGGGGTTGGGGTGGGCGTAGAGTGGTCATTGATGCACAATTACAGAAGGGTATTCCCACATACATATAGGGTTGGGATGGTTGGCTTAGGGGTTGGGGTGGGGGTGGGGTGATCAGGGACATATATATATATATATACATACATACATACATACATACATACATACATACATACATACATACATACATACATACATAGGGATGTGGTGGTCAGGGGTTTATTCATACAAACGGATACACACATATACATATTGAGGTGGGGTGGTTTGTGTTACATGTACATAGAGCGTAATCAAATATAGGGATGGGAAGGCCAGAGATGCATTTATACAGGCGGGTACTCACATACGCATATAGGCGTGGGATGGCTCCACGTATTCGAACTCCGGCACGCCGCAAACTCGTCCCCCAGTATCGTATATCCCTTCTTGCACTTGAAGTAAGCAAAGTTGCCCCGCACCTGCATCTCCACGTGACCATTAGGCAGAGACAACTTCGGACATGTCCCACCTATAAAACCGTAATGCACAAGGTCGTACTACACTTACTAATATTATGTTGACATGGTTTCCACGAATATGCCATAATAATAAAGATACATTTTAGATGAATATATAAATCAATCTTGTGGATGGACATGGTTATATTATTCCTACAACGCGATAATACTCATGCTAGAAATACAAAACCCAGGTCCATGGTCTTAATACGAATGTTTCAAAGAGTGACATACGATCCTTGGTCTGATAAGGGTAACAGCATGCAGGGTCTTTACAATATGTAAAGTTTTAGAAAGTATTATCATAGACATATTGAGGACATTGAGGACATTTTTGAATTTTACGTGAGAGAGAGAGAGAGAGAGAGAGAGAGAGAGAGAGCAGGTGTTGTGACGTATTAAGATTCACCTTCGTAAGTGGTGACGGTGCCGTTAGTCGCGTTCGCTTTGGCCTTGCTGGTGAAACTGTAGACTGATGTCACTGCCGAGGATGTGGAAGTTGACGTTGGCCGTTGCGTAGATGGAGTTGACGTCATTGTGACAGTTGGAGCCTTTGTGTTGGAAGTGAGCTTACTCACTGTCGAAGTTTGTCGTTGCGGTGTTGTCATCTTCGTAGTGGTAGAAGTTGTAGATGTTGCTGATATGCTTGACATTGTTGGTGTAGTTTGTAATGTAGTGACAACAGTTGTGGTAGTCGGACCCACAGATGAAGTTGTCACAGGTTTAGCAGTCGTTGTCGATGGTACAGGCAAAGTCGTTTCACCAGGGGGCACTATTTCTATGGTGACGTTCTTGGCCATCTCGCGTGTGCTAGCGGGAGAAGTTGTGGATCTGACACGGTCTGCAGTCATAACGCTGTCGGTAATACCTGTTTTTACAGTCATACTGGTTGCTCGTTTTGTTGTTGTTGTTTTCATCATTGTTGTAGTCACTGCATGAAATGGAATCAATGAAATCAACTGTCAGGCGAAATATAAAGGATCATATTGACCAGAATTGTCGCCTGGCATTACTTACATCCTTATATCCTGATACCCCATCCACAGATACCCTTCTCAAAGTCACACTCCATTGTGTTGACACCTGCTCAGTGAGCAAATAGCCTACGATAATGAGGGACGTCTTGAGCAAGTCATGCCCCATCCTGAGGATGAGAAGGAATATATTTTTGTTGTATATAATAAACAGTGAGAAGAATTATGTTGTGGGATGATACGTGGGTCTTCTCTTCCATGACGGCCACGTATATAAAGTCTGTTAATACTAATTCATGTATTTCCTATCCAATTTCGCATCTTATGTAGCGAATCTATTCCAAGTTTTACCCATCCCTGTAAACATGCATGCTCATCTGGAGATTATCATTTGACGCCAAAGCTTTCATTCAGAAACTTACCATTCTATTAAAATCTGGAATTACATTTATTTAATCCAAAAGCCATGTCCTAATTGTTGTAAAATATTAATACAGACACTATGCTGACCATAGGGCAATACATAATACAAATCAATCCAAAACAACCCAACGGAATCAACATTCGAAAATGTTCTAGACGACATTGAATAAACGGTCAATATACGCATTTCAACCAATCAGTCAATCTAAATCAGTCCAAAGCAACCCAAAGCAAGCAACATTTGGAAGGGTCTTTGATAAAGAAGTCAATGTATGAACCTTTAGAATAAACGGCCAATGTGCGTATTGTAAGTTGAAACTAAACATTACTTCCATGTTCAAAGCTTGGAGAAAGAACGATTTTCTCCAGTATACGAAGAAAAGGTTAAATCTTGGTGGGGGAAATGGCATTGTACTTACTGTTGCAGGTAGGGGGATCTTCACTCCACTCTCGCCCGTCGCACGTGATGACTTCCGGTCCTGTGCGTTCGGTTCCTACTGGACAGGTAAACTTGAGAAGGGCGCCATTGTACCTGTCTTCCACTTCCATCTGAGGAAAAGCACCAAGAGGGGGACAACCGCGTGCTGGAAACAGAAAGTAGACGCATTTTCTTAAAGAACTTATTAAATTGCTGCAATAATATTACAACATATATTGAAACAGATACTATACGATTGCAAAAGTGGTACAAGTATTACAATAGGATTGGCGTATGATGGGCACTACATATGAAGGTTGGTTGGGTAATATGTGGTTGGGGTTGGGGTTGGGGTGGGTGTAGAGTGGTCATTGATGCAAATATACAGAAGGGTATTCACAAATACATATTATTTAGTGGGATTAGGGCTTGGGGTGGGTATGGAGTGATCAGGGACACACACACACACACACACACACACACACACACACACACACACACACACACACACACACACACACATATATAAATATATATATATATATATATATATATATATAATGACGGGTACTCACATATACATATAGGGTAGGTAGAATAGAGTGGTACATATGCACAGAAGGGTAATCAAGTATAGGGATGGGATAGTCAGGGGTTTATTCATACAGACGGATACACACATATACATATTGTGGTTAGGTGGTTTTGGGGTACATGTACACAGACGGGTACTCACATATACATATAGGCGTGGGGTGGCTCCACGTATTCGAACGCCGGCACTTTGAAGACTTGTCCCCCAGTATTGTATATCTCTTCTTACACTTAAATTTAGCCAGCCTGCCCTCTTTCCGCATCGTCACGCGTCCATTTGGCAGAGACAACTTCGGACATTTCCCACCTATAAAAGCGAAATGTAAAAGCTCGTACTTTACTTTCCAATTTAATGTTGATATGGTTTCCACGAATATTCCATAATAATAACTAAGATACATTTAGATGAATATATGAATGAATCTTGTGGATGGACATTGTTAGCTAAGTCTTGCCATGGCATGTATATTATTCCTATAACGCGATAATACTCATACCATAGAAAGGCAAAACCCAGTTCCATTATGATGATGAATAGAACACCTGCAAGTTATCGGAAGATTTATCAGTGGTAGCTGACGAGTGTTCCGCATACTGGGGTAAACAAGGAGGAAGGGCATGGTGGCAAGGTAAGCTTTTCACGAGGAACATTGTTTCATGGCCTGAGACACCTGAACGCACATGACGAAGTGTTTGCCGTTATCTTAATCTAGGTAGTAAAAAAGCGCTGACGATACAGTAGCTTTCACCCACGTGTATCCTACATTCAAACATCACAGCAGATGTTGTCACAGAATTAGCAGTCGTTGTCGTCAGTACAGACAAAGTCGTTTTACCAGAAGGCACTATTTCTTGCATGTACTACTGGCAGATCTAGATGTTGTGGATCTGACACGGTCTGCAGTCATAACGCTGTCGGTAATACCTGTTTTTACAGTCATCCTGGTTGCTCGTTTTGTTGTTGTTGTTGTTGTTTGCATCGTTGTTGTAGTCACTGCATAAAATGGAATCTATGAAATCAACTGTCAGGTGAAATATAAAGGATCATATTGACCATCATTGTCTCCTGACATTACTTACATCTTTATATCCTTATAAGAGTTAGAAGATCAATAAGTGAATGGATATGTATAGAAAGCTTGATATGATATGATAATTAACTTTTATATTCAATGTTTGAATGATAATTTACATTCAATGTTCATATAATTTTATAACTTCTAAATTCTGATGTTTTTTATAAAAATATTTGTTCATAAAGCAATGTTATATGATATGCAAATTCAAGTTAAAGTTCATGTTATTATTAAACTAAATATTTCAATGATGGCATTTTTCGATGCGATTTTTTTTCTTCTAATTTCCAACACCATGAGGAAGCAAGACTTTTATGGTCTGATTCCTTCCGTTCGTTCATGTCTATACACACGGTAATGCCGTACCTTCTGAACAGTTGAACATCCGGAGATCGTCAATGGCGATGTCGCTGGCATACGCCCCTTTTCTTGTCCCAACTATCACGATCTGTGCGGAAAATAATGTTGCGAAGCATGATGGCGAGATCAGCAATACATATTAACGAGGTCCGAATGGTTTCAATAACAACGAAGTAACAGCTTTTAAGAAAAGATAAAATATGTTTATGCTGTTAATTTGAAAGCCTGAAACACTGTCAGTGTGATTTCCTGCTCGTCAAATCATTTCAGTGCGTGTCTAAGTCTAATCATTTCGGTTAATTCATGGACACATGCACATCCATTAAACTGGTTATAAGGGAAAAATAAACCAATTCATGTATATCTTATGCACACACATACATGTATGTGTTTTAGATATATTTTCTACCTTGAATTTGTGGTCATGGTCAGGGATCTTCACAAGTCCGCGGTGCCACTCGTTTCCTTGGTTCCGATGGTGGTAAAACTTGGGTTCACTTTCCTCAATGTTGGCTGTATAGGGTAGGATATATATTTCCAGGCTTCCCACAGCTGAGGAACATTGATTCACCAAAATAAATGTCAGCCTCACATGAAGTGATCATTACAGAGAGTGAATGAGCTTGAAGACGATGGAAAACCAGAATAATGGAAGTCAGGCAATCGAACCCAGTATCATAGGTTTCTGGCCCATGAATTCCATGAGCATTGATATTGTGATAAAAGTTCGGGGATCATTATCCGGAGCGAAACTAGTACACATGGATCCTAAGTGGCATGACGCAGAACGCATTTCAACTTCCAGTTCTCTGGACTAAACCTGTGCATATTGCATTTAATATCGTCTTGCAAAATGTACATGGACTGTCAGATTGAAGTAACTTTGATACTTTCTCTCACATTAACCAGGTATATAACCAAATTACGTTAATGCTGCGTTTAATTCAATTCTTCACTCTGTTGTAGAGCTTAAATTCTCAGATCTTGATTGATTCTAAACATATTTTAGAATGTTCCTGTACATAATCAAACGAACCAATCCTCAAAACTTTAAACGTACATTCATCGAAGTATTTCCGGCGATTGACGAACACTCACCGTCGTCGTTCGATGGTCCTTTCGTGTGGTACCAGAACTCAAAGCACATGTTCCGGAGTGTGGGTGGGTATTCGGGCGAGATAAGTCGGGCAGTATCCCCCGCCTTCCTTGGACTCGAACTCTTCATAAACAAGTAGAATCCTGAAGGTACACATACACAAATCGATAAGTTTAAACAACACACACAGGATGGATCACTCGAATAACATAACGTGCTAATGCCAATCAGATAATGCTCGGTGAGTGGCGCTTCAAAGGCCATGGTATTCTTTATATGACTAATGGGATATAGCAGTGTTATGTATTGTTAAACAACAAATGTTGTAATAGTATTACATTGTTTTTGTTTCAGTAGAAGTTCAAAGCATTGTGTTTGACAGTGGTTAGAATATAGTATTATCTAATGCAAGCAGTGGTGTTGAAATTGCTATATCTAGATGATTTGGGAGTCAAGTGTAATCGGGATTCTTCTAGAACAGTTAAACCAATCCAGGACTGTAAAGAACTTTCTAGAAGGTATTTAGACCATATATAATGGGCAACAGCATACTTGGTTAGCGCTGTACCTCAAATGTTGTGAAATGTAGACACCAAACATAATACAAATCGTTCACGCCAGAGAACAACCACTCTCGATAATCTGCCAAAAGATATTACATTGGGCAGGGATTGATTCCTGAAAATCAGTTTCCAGCTGTTTGCTAAACGGGTAAGCATTTCCTGCCCTTCCGATAGGCGCTTCTGGACATAAAGACATGAAGCAAGTTATAAAATGCGTTAGTCACATGTGTTTTAATACTTTAAGACAACATTAATATTAATATGATTCAAAACATAGGGGCGCACCCTTGCTGGACGGCCCAGTTTGGGAGATAAGAAATAGAACTAACATTTAAAGTTAATCAAATCAATAATATTAAGCATCATCTGTTTGGTGTTACATAACATAGTTTGTTTCTTAAATAACGTGCAATTTGTGGAAAATGGTAAAGCAAATGTCGACAACAATATCTTTTATTTTTCGACAATTGGTTTGCTTTTGAAGCAGTTTATAGTAACATGGCGTCTTTCATGACGTGGCGGACATTTCGAACTGAATATGAACGCAAGGTTCAAGGATGTTATCTGCAAGAGTATGTGAATTAAAGATCGAACTCAGTGTGAAGTACTACTTTAAGCAAAGGAATTCGAAAGGTCAGGATGCATCGAAATGTTGAATAATATTCCTGGGAAACTTCCATTACACTCGAGGTTTCATAATTATATGATTATATAGCGTTGGATATTACCAGATCAGTGGCCAAAATACGGCTTTCGCGAGTCTTCCGTTCTGGTCAATATCACTCAGGTTTTAACGACCAGTTGGACCAGAGGCACTCTATACATTTTCCTTTTTCTTCTACTATAGCGAATGACTCGGCTCTATGACAGCACATAGACATTTGTATTTTATTAGGTTATTTCGGAGCACAACTACGATCTTCCATATTTCGTTGATTTACCGATACACATAACATACTACCGTTACCAGTAAACACGACCCATAGGTACCCCAAACCCAATTGTTTTCCTTGCGATCAATCGATCCAATATACATGTGATTAATAGTGTGATATTGTTAAATGAGAGAAAGTTCAGTTGAAGACAAATGTGACTGCAATCACAAACACATATTAAATACAAATTAATGAAAATGATAATGATATGGACGAAAGATCATTGCATACTTGTTTGAATGTTTGAATGGTGTTCGCAACAAACCACATGTCAAGACGAATCAGAATTACAGACATGTCGTTTTAATGCGTATTGGGGTTAAAAGAAAGTCATAACCTTCTGTGCACCTCACGACATCGCACAAAACGCAACATTTGGTTTCAAAATGTTTAATTTCACAAATTTGAATATAAAACAAATCTTTTAAAAGCCAGTAAGGGTTACCATGACCCAAAATAAGTCACCAGTTCACATGAAGACTTCAAGAAAAATGAGAGAACTGTTGAGGACTAGAATATGATCACAGTTATTTTGTTGTGGTTAGACTCTGACCATCCAGTTTAAAGGGACCATGCACAGTTGGTACCTGAGCCAGTGGTGTGGTCTCCGGGAGGTCCTGTACCCCTTGTGGACGTGGCTCCCGACATTCTCGTCCATTCAAAGTTGTCAAAGGTATCCTGGCCCCACCCACAGATACCCTTCTCAAAGTCACACTCCATTGTGTTGATACCTGATCAGTGAGCAAATAGCCAACCTTAGCATTTCTCAAATACTAAATATGTCCAAGTTGGTAGATCTTGATCATATAAGACAAATGCACCATATTTCCTAAATGAAAGTGAGTGAGTTTTTGAGATTGATTTAACCACCACTTTGAACAGTATTTCAGTTATCACAGCGTGTCATCTTGAAGTGGGAAAGCGCCGCAGGCCATATGCATTTACCACTTTGGTGAAACCAACGAGCACAGGTGTGTATGTTACTGAGAAACCTAGACACATATTCAGGGCGAATCTGGCATTCGAAACCTACGATCATGAGGGACGTCTTGAGCAAGTCATGCCCCATCCTGAGGGTGAGAAGGAATACATTTTTGTTGTATATAATAAACAGTGAGAAGAATTATTTTATGGGATGATACGTGGGTCTTCTCTTCCATGACGGCCATATATATAGTGTCTGTTGATACTAAGAAGTCAATCTGTCCATTTATTTCCTCGTTAATAAATCCCCGTTAACATGCATGCTCATCTGGAGATTATCATTTGACGCCAAAGCTTTCATTCAGAAACTTACCATTCTATTAAAATGTGGAAGTACATCTATTTAACCCAAAAGCCATGTCCTAATTGTAATAAATCATTTATACAGACACTATGCTGACCATAGAGCAATACACAATCCAAAACAAGACAAAACAATACAAATCAATCCAAACCAACCCAAGGGAATCAACATTCGAAAATGTTCTTGACGACATTGTAAGAAAGTTTAGAATAAACGGTCAATGTACGCATATCAACCAATCAGTCAATCTTAATCAGTCCAAAACAACCCAAAGGATGCAACATTTGGAAGTGTCCTTGATAAAGAAGTCAATGTATGAACCTTTAGAATAAACAGCCAATGTGCGTATTGTAAGTTGAAACTTAACATTACTTCCATGTTCAAAGCTTGAAGAAAGAACGGTTTTCTCAAGTATACGAACAAAAGGTCAAATCTGGGTGGGGGAAATGGTATAATTGTTCTTACTGTTGCAGGTAGGGGGATCTTCACTCCACTCTCGCCCGTCGCACGTGATGACTTCCGGTCCTGTGCGTTCGGTTCCTACTGGACAGGTAAACTTGAGAAGGGCTCCATTGTAGCTCTTTTTCACTTTCATCTGAGGAAGTGCACCAAGAGGGGGACAACCGCGTGCTGGAAACAGAAATTGATGCATTTTCTTAAAGAAATTATTTCATTGCTGCAATAATATTACAAGACATATTGAAACAGATACTATACGATTGCAAAAGTGGTACCAGTAATACAAATACATATAGGTGAGGGATGGTAGGATTAGGGCTTGGGGTGGTTATGGATTGATCAGGGACACATGTATATACATATAGACGGGTACTCACCTATACATATAGGGTGGGTAGAATAGATTGGTACATATGCACAGAAGGGTAATCAAGTATAGGGATGGGATAGTCAGGGGTTTATTCATACAGACGGATACACACATATACATATTGAGGTAAGGTGGTTTTGGGGTACATGCACACAGACGGATACTCACATATACATATAGGCGTGGGGTGGCTCCACGTATTCGAACGCTGGCACTTGGAAGACTTGTCCCCCAGTATTGTATATCTCTTCTTACACTTAAATTTAGCCAGCCTGCCCCCTCTCGGCATCATCACGCGTCCATTTGGCAGAGACAACTTCGGACATTTCCAACCTATAAAAGCGTAATGTAAAAGCTCATACTATACTTTCCAATATAATGTTGATATGGTTTCCACGAATATTTCATAATAATAACTAAGATACATTTAGATGAATATATGAATGAATCTTGTGGATGGACATTGTTAGCTAAGTCTTGCCATGGCATGTATATTATTCCTATAACGCGATAATACTCATACCATAGAAAGGCAAAACCCAGTTCCATTATGATGATGAATATAACACCTGCAAGTTATCGGAGGATTTATCAGTGGTGGCTGACGAGTGTTCCGTTTACTGGGGTAAACAAGGAGGAAGGGCATGGTGGCTAGGTAAGCTTTTCCCAGTTGGTAGATATTGATCATATGAGACAATTACAACATATTTCCTATAGGAAAGTGAGTGAGTTTTTGAGATTGATTTAACCACCGCTTTGAACAGTATTTCAGTTATCACAGCGTGTCATCTTGACGTGGGAAAGCTTCATAGGCCGCATGCATTTACTACTTTGGTGAAACCAACGAGCACAGGTATGTTACTGAGAAATCCAGACACATATTCAGGGTGAATCTGGCATTCGAAACCTACGATCATGAGGGACGACTAGGGTCAAGTCATGCCCTATCCTGAGGTTGAGAAGGCATATATTTGTGTTGTATATAACAAACAGTGAGAAGAATTATATTATGGTTGGTTGGTTGGTTTGTTGTTTAACGCCGCACTCAGCAATATTCCAACTATATGACGGCGGTCTGTAAATAATCGAGTCTGGACCAGACAATCCAGTGCTTAATATCATGAGCATCGGTCCACGAAATTGGGATCGATGACATGCATCAACCAAATCAGCGAACCTGACCACCCGATCCCGTTAGTCGCCTTTTACGACAAGCATGGGTTGTTGAAGACCTATTCTACCCCGGAATCTTCACGGGTCAATTATATTATGGAATGATACAAAGAAGTCAATCTGTCCCTCTAATTCATTTATTTCCTGTTCAATTTAGCATATTTTGTAGAGAATCCCCATAAACCATTCCCATAATCATGCATGCTCCTCTGGAGATTATCAGTTCATGCCAAAGCTTTCATTCCAAATCTTACCATTCTATTAAATTATGGTAGTACACTGATTAAATCCAAAAGCAATGTCCAAAGTGTAATAAATTTTTAATACAGACACTATGCTGACCATATGGCAATCCAAAACAACCCAAGGGAATCAATATTCTAAAATGTTCTTGACGACATTGTAAGAAAGTCTAGAATAAACGGTCAATGTACGCATTTCAACCAATCAGTCAATCTAAATCAGTCCAAAACAACCCAAAGGAAGCCACTTTTGGAAATGTCCTTGATAAAGAAGTCAATGTATAAACCTTTAGAACATACGGCCAATGTGCGTATTGTAACTTGAAATTAAACATTACTTCCATTGTTCAAAGCTTGGAGAACGAACCGTTTTCACAGTATACGAACAAAAGGTCAAATCTTGGTGGGGGAAATGGCATTGTTCTTACTGTTGCAGGTAGGGGGATCTTCACTCCACTCTCGCCCGTCGCACGTGATGACTTCCGGTCCTGTGCGTTCGGTTCCTACTGGACAGGTAAACTTGAAAAGGGCTCCATTGTAGCTCTTTTTCACTTTCATCTGAGGGAGAGCACCAAGAGGGGGACAACCGCGTGCTGGAAACAGAACATTGACGCATTTTCTTAAAGAAATTATCAGCTCACCGGGACCGAAGGACCAAGGTGAGCTTATGCCATAACGTGGTGTCTGTCGTCCAGCCGTCATCACCTTTTACAAACGACTTCTTCGTCTGAACTACTGCTTGGAAATTAACGAAATGTGACTGGAAGCATACCTGGGTGGTGGAGATTAAAAATTGTACAAATGATAGCGCTGACATCCCAAGGGGCTGAGGGGTGGGGCAAAATAGGAGTAATTTGGCTATATTGCTTTTAGCGACTTCTTCTCTGGAACTAAGTGAGTGAGTGAGTATGGTTTTACGCCGCTTTTAGCAATATTCCAGCAATATCACGACGGGGGACACCAGAAATGGGCTTCACACATTGTACCCATGTCGGGAATCGAACCCGGGTCTTCGGCGTGACGAGCGAACGCTTTAACCACTGGGCTACCCGACCGCCCCTCTGGAACTAAGAGATAAATATCAATCATATTTGGTTGGAAGCATTCTCCGGTGGTGAGGATTCAAAATTGTACAAATGGTGGGGCTGCCCCCCAAGGGGCTAAGGGGTTGGGCAAAATAGGAGTAATTTGGCTATATTGCTTTAATCGACTTCTTCTCTAAAACTAAGAGATAGATATCAACCATAAAATCCACATGTACAATTGCGGAGTGTAATAGCACATATGATAGCAGGATGGCCCGGGGGTCTTTCTCCGCCCCTGGAGACTTAGCCCCTGGGTCAAAACAGTTGAGATCCCCATAACCATATATACAATTGCTGGGCATTAAGAGACAAACACAATCATATTTGAATTGAGCCACACACTTATGGGATTAAGTTCTTGGGTGAAAACTCGGAAACAGTTGAGATCCCCACCCTATTGCCATATACATGTATGCATGTGATTGCTTAGTGTAATATGACAAATACACATATGCTACCAGGACTGGCCGTTCTGTTCATCTGTCCGGCATACCCAAAGGCTATAACAAGCAAACCAACATTATCCCCACCCTATAATTAACAGAAACATTGTATACATTTGTTTGTTATGAAGAGAATAATACATTTATGCCTATAGGATTCGCCCTTTGGTCCAGCCTTGCCCCTGGAAACGTAGATCCTGGATCATGAAAACGGTCTTTATTCTACATTTGTATCTAGAGAAGTACACGTTCATGCTGTCAGATTTGCCATGCACCCCTTTTAAATGCTGAGTCAAAATTACGAAATATTTGCAGTATTATATACCTGTACAAAGCAATTGTATATTTTTGTCATAATTGCGTAAATATCAAGGTGAGCGATACAGGCCCTATGGGCCTCTTGTTTAATTGCTTCAATAATATTACAACATATATTGAAAAAGATACTATACGATTGCAAGAGTAGTACCAGTATTACAATAGGGTTGGCGTATGGTTGCCACTACATATAGAGGTTGGTTGGGTGGTATGTGGTGGGGGTTGGGGTGGGCGTAAAGTGGTCATTCATGCACATATACAGAAGGGTATCCACACATACATATAGGGGTGGGATGGTTGGATTAGGGGTCGGGGTGGGTGTGGGTTGATCAGGGATACATATATATAGACGGGTACTCACATATACTTATAGAGGTGGGGTGGTCTGGGATACAGGTACACAGAACGGTACTCACATATACATGTAGGGTGAGTAGAATGGAGTGGTACATATGTACAGAAGGGTAATCAAGTATAGGGATGGGATAGTCTGGGGTATATTCAAACATCGATACACACATATACATATTGAGATGAGGTGGTTCGGGGTACATGTACACAGACGGGTACTCACATATACATATAGGCGTGGGATGGCTCCATATATTCGACCCCCTGCACACAGCAGTCGCGTCCCCCAGTCTCGTATAGTTCTTCTTACACTCGAAGTGAGCCTCCCTGTCCCTGTCTTGCATCCGCACGCGACCATTTGGCAGGGACAAATTCGGACATGTCCTCCCTGTACAACCGTAATGCAAAATATTGTTTCCACGAATATGCTTTAATACAAAGATAAATTTAAGATGAATATATGAATCAATCTTGTGGAAGGACATTGTTAGCTATGTCTTGTCATGTCATGTATATTATTACTATAACGCGATAATCATGCCATAGAAATGCAAAAACCAGTTCTACTATGGTGAATGTCATTTGAACCTGCAAGTTATCTGAAGATTTATCAGTGGTGGCTAAAGAGTTTTCCGCATACTGGGATAAACAAGGAGGAGAGCATGGTGGCTAGGTAAGCATTTTACGAGGAACATTGTTTCATGGCCCGAACGCCTGAACGTACATGACGAACTGTTAACTGTTATTTCAATCAAGGTAGTAAAAAGCGCTGACGATACAGTAGCTTTTTCCTACGAGTATCCTACATTGAAAAAATACTCTGCTCGAAAATGTCCCCATCGTTTACAGGCCAAGAGTGATGTTCTGATAACACAAACCAGGTGTTGTGGGTCCAAATATATTTGGCTTCTATAGCAGACTGAAAGACAATTCACTTTATTTAAGATAATCTGCTTATCAATAGAAATAAATGACAAAAGAATTCTTTAATCTAAAACACCATTGTACGATAAGTCACAGAAGCTAAAACAAACTTTTATTGAAGGCACATTCAAGTTCAGTAATTTCTTAGACACTTCTTATATTTTGTGTGCACATGGTATATCCGAGTATCAAGAAAATAAAATTGCCTGAATTGACAATATCATTGGCAACAGAACTTTGACCGATTTATGTTTTGTTGACTTTGGAAAAGCTCAAAGGTCATAAGCAGAACAGGAGTGATTATTATGATGATAATGTGGTTATTATGATTTATGTTTGACATCGCAAGAACAGTCACCATTCGAAGTTAAATTTCTTGTCATTTACATCTATGTTCATCTGTTTAATAATATTCCTCCTCAAACCATAATTGATACAATATGTAGTGTTCTCGTACACATGTGTTCTTCCACCATCGTAAGAATCCAATCCAGTCCAACAGAAACATGACTCATCTGTGAACGTTATCGACCGCATCTGATTAGTTTTCTCATTAGCAAATCATGTACATGGCGATGCAGAAGCAGGGTGACACAGAGCCACTCTCCGACCCCTAAAAGGTGACCGAGGAAGGCTGTTCAGAAATGTTCATGTCGACGTGGCTTCCCCAATGCTGATTTGGTGTTTGACACAAAATGTAGGCGATTTCGCTGAACAAGTGTGTGATCTGGCGGTCTGGTTAAACTCTTTGGATGACCTGTTTTGGGACCAGGAAGGAGGACATTTTTGAAAAAGAACATTACCAGAACATGAAAACTTCCTGGAAATGGAGAAAGGTTTATGATGTGAAGTGTCAGAAGTGTCGAAATATTATAACTGGTCTCAGCCTAAATGGACATCTTCCTTGTTGTCAGCAGCGTGATCAGTACATGTACTTGTCCGCCCTATATATATATATATATATATATATATATATATATATATATATATATATATATATATATATACATACATACATACATACATACATACATACATACATACATACATACATACATACATACATATACTTCACACACACATATATATATATTCTGTCAACAGTCATTTATGTGTCACACACACATACCCACACATATATATATGTGTGACACATATATGACTGTTGACAGAATATATATATATATATATGTCAACAGTTGTATTCCGTACTACTTCACACACACACATATAAATATATTCTGTCAACAGTTGTTCTTCTTACTGCTTCGCATATATTTGCTGTTGCATGTCCTTCTACTTCTCCCTCATTCTACCTCTCTCACTCTGTCTCTCTCTCACTCTCTCATTCTGTCTCTCTCTCTCTCACTCTGTCTCTCTCTTCCACTCTCTCTCTCTCTCTCTCTCTCACACACACACTATTCTACTTTTTTATGTAATTTGTGTGAGGATACCGATAGGGATACACATGCTCTCCTTTTTCGCGAACACCTGTTGTCATCACTGATTTTCACTGATCTATTCGTGGTCGTTGTTTAGCGTACAATAAAACATTCACGGTTTATTCTCCCTGGATTGTTTTATTGTACGATAAACAACGACCACGAGTCGTTTATTTCTTATGTGAGATATTAACATAATGGACAGCCTCTTTGAGGAAGTTGATTAGATGTACAAGCTTTAAAAATATTCGCCTAAATTTTAATAATTATTATTCCCTGGACCTTGGCAATGTCGGACAAGTCCACTTTACAAAATTCGGGTAAGTTTAGTATTTCCTGCATACTCTCACAATCCTGACGTATATATATCATCTGTACCTTTTCTCCTGATACCGATTGTCATATCTCTCCCACTTTTGGATGCGATGCCTTTATCTGCGTAGCCCAGCTACATGTATGGGGAACAACTCAAAAATAACATCGTCCAATATATGACCCAAAGTTGCGAGCGCATATTCGAATCTCCAGAAATGACATCATGATTGAATGATATTTTATCTTGAAATAAACCACGCTTCGATCTTCATTGTTCTTTGGGATTTATGGCGAAGCTATCTTATATTTAGAGATAAAAAGAGAAAGCAAATTCTCATCGTAATCCGCATCTGATGGTGTTGATGAAAATACCAATACCAATGCAAATGAAAGCGAGGTAATATATTGTGACATTGTGAAATTAATTATTTATATTTAACTTATATTTCATTTTCAAACTTATCCGTTGACATTCGGTAAACACCCTTCTAGTCTGCTTAATGCTGCTACTTGATCATTATACAGTTTAAGTAATATTTGAAATAAAATACGGATAATACCACAGAATCTCAACGCCAGTACTTACTTTTTGCATATGCTGACTGTTCTAGTAACGACAGTAACAACGTTATCGTACACAACACCTCCAACAACTGCATGATTAGAGTGGAGTCACTGCTGCTGTCCCGATAACGAGACTGTCACGTATATCCTCGATGACCAGCGCTGGAGAGAAACAGTCGCTTGAGTCTAAATACTAATACCGGAAGTGGTTGGAATGATGGGATTGGAGGCCAAACAACACAGAAGCACTTCCTAGTATATTACTACAAATAAAATAAAACAATTCGAATGGGCGAAAACTTTTAACAAACCAAAGATGAAATAATTTGTAAAATGAATATATAAAACGTCCTCCGAACTTCCTCGCGTGCCAAACTACAGTCCATGGGTCACGTAATGGTCCCGATAATCCGATTGGCGGAATTAACCCATTTTGAATGAATTCCTGTCACATGACTATGTATAAACAGACCAGAACTCGAAAAGAAATATTTTCACTTAAATCCCCGTATTTCTGTCAAACCAATGCTTTTTTCGGGGAAGCATATTTTATTCCACAAAACCCATGCCTCCCCTAGAAAAGAGCTCTAAAAAGCTGCCATATATAGAACGTACTTGTGTTTTAGACATGAACGTTAAGCGGCAGGTCGGTGCTAGCTTCCTGACGACTTTATGTAGTTACAGATGCGACATTCACTTCAGATATCCCAGTAAAATAATGGGTTGGTCGGACCACCAGTTGGAGCAGTTTTCTGGATATTTCTTGGAGGACATTCACGGATTCAAGATTCACGGGTTCACGAGATACTGAATCTAATGTCAGTCATATGCAGTAAGACATCAGACATGAAGATTCGTCCCCAGGTCGCACGATTATGATAATGTTGTGCAGTTCATCGGATCAGTCTTGTCCTTTGATGTTCTGCAATGAGTAAGGAACATTTAATCTGTCGATAATGGCCGTTTGGTAGACTACATTCCCGAAGACAGAGTTGGCTTCTGGATTCACCTGTTATTTTTCCATGCGACGTTTTGGTGCACATGCTGGTACCATTACCATGTCACCCCTACTTTGAACTGAGAAACAAGTTCATTGTAAAATAGTTAAATATCCTACAATGAACAATTTTATTTCTATCATGCAGAGTAAGAACATTTATGTTGCGAGGGGCGTTCAACTTCAATATAAGACCAAGTCTTTTATTTTTCAATATAATCATCATTCACCTCAATACACTTATTCCATTTGACCTTCAAGCTTTTAATGCCACTTTTATAGAAATCCGCCCCACGTGGAAGACGCTTCCAGGATGACGAGGACATAAAGGCTGCCACAGAGGCGTGGTTGGAGGGCCAATCTGCGGATTTCTATAAAAATGGTATTAAAAGTTTGAAGGACAAATGGCATAAGTGTATTGAGATGAATGAAGATTATATTGAAAAATAAAAGTGCAAAAGATATTCTGCAGCTTGGTCTTATATTGAAGTTGCAAAACTTATTGAACGCCCCTCGTATCAGAAATATCTGTCTATTTCTATAACATGTACATATAAAAAGAATCACCCAATTGTAAATATGATATGAAATGCGCATACATGATCATACTTTTGTAAGTATTTTGGGCCGGAGGCCTTAAAATGAATACAACTGTCTGTCTGTCTGCTAGTACCATTATCAAGCAAGTTAGCAATAATTGTTTAGGATATGGTTATATAGCTGTGATGACATGTGCACAAAAATGAACAAATGACAACCACGGAGACATAATGGCAAGGGACGAAGGCTCCAAGAAACAGGTGGTCTGTCAACACTGTCAACTCTGTCTCTGTCTTAAATGCCAAATGAAGACAGTAGACTTATCCTCGTCCGATTCCATCCAGGACATAACTGAGTCTTCCAGACCTGGTGAGATCTCTTACACTCCGTGGATGAGGGTGTTAATTCTTTTATCATTCTCTATGACTTATTTGATCGTCTATACTAATTCCCTGTGAGCATATGTGAGACCCATTCATTTAAAATGTCTATCACTGTTTTATGTTTTAACTTGCCAACAATCCAGTATTACTGTAAGGTACAAATCCGTTCAGGGTACCATGCATGCTGGCGATCTATATCCCAAATTGTTATTGTCATGCAACAAGTTGGTCTTCTTGATGCTCTTCTAATTGGTGTAAACAGAAACTTGAATGTTTCTCGTCGTTATACTGTTCGTCGTCGAGGGGTTATTCTCATATGAGATGATGTTTCGTCATGTGAGATTCCATACCACCGGAAGGCTTCCCTGCAGCTTTCCTTAACAAGCCGTCATATAATTGAAATACGTCATAGCTTCAAAGACGCATTAATCACAATTCACTCACTCACAAATTCACTGACCATCAATGATTGCTTTTACCATCTCCTATTCATGACATACTCCCGTGACTGGGCACACTGATTGAACCTTGGTTGAGTATTCACTATTTTATCATTGACTCTTTATATGTCTTTAAATCTACTAGCAGAACAAGTAACTGTGCTGTGGGGTGTAAATATTATGTTATTGAAAATAACAACACAAAATCTGAACATTCGCCTGACTATGTTTTATCATAACAAATACATTGACAAAACACCCAGGTAACAGGAGACAGAGCGACGCCCCAAGAAGAGAACAATACCAATATCGGGTTTTTCCAACATTTACGTTAAGTAAGGCGATGCAGCGGCGGCGTATTAAGACACCAGATGATTGAAAACCTGGGGAAAGTTGCTCTAAATGTCAGCCAAAGATTGGCCGAGCTACGTGTTGCGTTACCTGCTGGTTCTGGTCCTATCGTAGGCGTCGTTCCATCTCATCCCAGACATGTTCTGTGGGGGAGAGGTCTGGGGAAACAGACGACCACGTTATGCTGCCCCAAAACATATGTTACAACACGTGCCCGTGGGCGGGCATTATCCTGCTGCAATGTGACGTAACGTCCCTTCATTTGCACAAAGGGTAGAAAATGACCTCGAAAAATGTTGCCCCGGTAGCGTACGTCATTCAAACTGCCATTAACAATGATGAGTTGTGTTCTCCCATGCAAAAGTTGTGATGCAACCTCATACTTCCACCCCTAAACTGACGACATTGAGTAACGCAAGGGCCGCTAAAACGATCTCCTGGACGCATGTTGACCCTTGCACGACCAACTAGCTGTCCAGATCCATCCGTGAACAGTATATTGCCCCCGCCTTGTCTTCTGAACCTTAGATGCTGTCTACAACTGGATAAGCGTGCCTGACAGTGACAAAATTGGTAGAATTGGGCGAATCGCTGGACGTCGGGGCCGGATGCCGTGCACCTCAGCTGGCTGCGTACGGTTCTGCTACTAATTGGTCTCAACCCAGGAATTGTCCGAGCTTTTAATGTGCAGTTTGACGTCACACGTGGACGACTGGCACGTGGCAAGTCATGAGTTTTGCCGTGCTGTAGAGAACTTCTCCAAAGAAATGATATTGTGTTTCCATGAACATTAAAGTGTCTGGCAACCTCATTTTGCGCTACTCCTGTTTGCAGCATACCTACGGCGCGTTATTTAAACAAAAGTATTTTTATTTATCTCAATTTTTTTCTCCAAGTTCTCAGATGCCATGTCTGTCGCGCAATACACAATGCTGAACAAGCAGCTTTGTGGTGATCTCTCAACAAGGGACGCTTCATGACTCGTCTAGCCCCCAGTCCTGTTGCTTTCAGTCGGTTCCTGATGATTCTGGTACTGAAACGACGATAGGGCAACCAAAGCTGTTTCAGACAAGTACTTGTTAAAAAGGGTTCTTGGCATATGAGACGAGGAAGGTCCCTGACTTCGCGATGTGTCGTCACAGGAGGTCTTCCGGATATGGGGCAGTCCTGTACATCACCGGTCTGAGCATGTTTCTCGACTAAACGGCTAACGACAGTGTGACGATTCCCCAAATTCCGACCAGTGGCATTACAAGACATTCCTGCGTTATGCATGCGAGGCCATCGTGCCATGGTCACACAATGTCATGGAATAACTGTTTCAATTTTAACGTTTGGATATATTGCTTTTAGAGATACTCGAGGGTAGCATGCTGCACGGGCATACCATGGATGACACGTGAGATTTCGTCACGCATGACTGATTACATCATCTCGAGAAAACATAATTCTTCCCGTAATTATATCTTTCTTGACTGTTACAAATATTGGGACCAAACAATAATGAAATATATTAAGGTGTGCTTAACTTTTGTCTTTGTGTATATTTCACGTTTAAAACAGCCCCCAAAGGAACGATTTACCCCTATATTATGACAACTAACCTTTCCGTCCCATGTTCAACTAGGTATTTAGCCCGAAGGGGGTTCATGAATGCGTGCGTCAGTGTTGGGTGGAGAACCCAGATGACAGGCCCAACTTCGACGCCATAACCAAAATATTCCGAACGCTTCAAGGGATAGGGAAGAATTATACAGACGCTTCAATCATGAAACAATAACATAGCTCTCTTCGTCCTTTTGTAATTTCACTGCACTAATTCTCCATCCCTGATACTGGACTGTAGACCTGTCTTGCACAACGAAGACGCCTACATGCCATGGGCTGCCTGTATACTGTTGACTCCAGCTCTAAGATTGACAATAGTTGTGCGTGTATATTGCTGACTCCAGGTCTAAAACTGACACCAGTTACAGCTAGAATAAATGGATTGCAGCGTCAAGTAAAAGAAAAGTAAAGAGAAGGAAGGAAAGGAAAAATACCCTTACTGCAACACTTTTAAATTTTAGTCTGTATGAGCTCGATCTACCCGCAGTAGTTAAATGCTTGGTTCATTTGGAGACCGCCTCCGTGGTCTAGTGGTAGAGCGTGAGCCCGGAGAGCGGAAGGTCTGGGGTTCGATCCCCGGCCGCGTCATACCAAAAGACGTTAAACGTACTTGTTGTTACCCTGTCTGGCGCTCGGCATAAAGAGGCTAAAACAAGGACTGGTCGGCTCGGAGTCAGTTTTCTGTGTCTGAGTGGGGTATTCATGTTAAACTGTGGCATGGTATCTCAGTGAGCTAGCACTATAAATCGGCATCAGTCCGATCGGGTATGAATAGGTCTTTAGCAACCCATGCTTGCCGTAAAAGGTGACTTTGCTTGACGTAAAAGGCGACTAACGGGATCGGGTGGTCAGGCTCGCTGACTTGGTTGATGCATGTCATCGATCCCAATTGCGTGGATCGATGTTCATGATGTAAATCACTGGATTGTCTGGTCCAGCCTCGATTAATAACAGACCGCCGTCATATAGCTGGAATATTGCTGAGTACTGCGTAAAACAACAAACCAAACCAAAAACCAGTCCAGACTAGTACAAGTAGCCACAAACCCACACGTGCATGCACGTCGCTATATAAGTGCGATAATCTTGGACGCGACGTTAAACCCAATATCACCTCACCTCACCTGGGCCCACTTGCACAAAACGATCTTAGCGCTAAGATGATCTTAAATCCCATACTTGAACATAGGCTTACGATAGTCTTAGCGGTAAGATCGCTTTGTGCAAGTGGGCCCGTGTTCATTTGGACCTGCTGGCAAAGAAGGTGGGAACATTCTCAAGAACATGACGCGGAATAGAGCTAACGGTTTCTGAAGACATTCCTGGACGCACGGAGGATCATGTTAAATACGTCTTTCAGTCTTTTTTAACCTGAATGGCCTTGGTTTTGAAATCTTTGCGTGAGATGGTGAACAGTAAATGTGCAACAACATGTTTGTATAGCGCTCCATTTAAGCCGAAGTTATGGCCATAGTTATGTGAACTTAACTTCGACGTAACTGTTGATGTTAAAACATAATTTAAGTTTATATATGATACACAAGTTGACCTACAAATAAACACTTTTTGACTATATATGTACACTCTTAAAACAAGAAACGCACAGGTATAGTATGGGAAATGTTGGTGGCCTGATATTGGACAATTTGCGTTTGTCGATTTGCAATGTCTCAAACGGAATTGCTTTCACACTTGTTAAAACATGTTGGAAATGGAGGAAAACAGTAAAGCAAAATGCACGTGCAAGTTATGGCATTTGTAACTCGTGGTAGTGGCTATAAAAAGGGCAAGCATAAGCCAATAATTTGTCATTCAATTGTCTACATTTTTCAAGTTCGAAAATGCGGAGACTCCTCGCTGCCGATCGGAACATCACCATAGGACGTATCTAAAGAGGGGAATCGCAGTCTTCTGTTGCACGCCACTTCAACGTCCACCACAGCACCATTTGCCGCCTTTGGGACCGAAACACATAGTTCTATTCCACTGCAGACTGTCCGAGAACCGAGGATCGCTACATTCGACTGTTCAACCTACGACATGCAATGCCACAGCTACGGAGACTGCAGGACGCATCCCTGGTTTGAGGAGGATATCGGACCAGACTGTCAGAAACAATCTTTGCGAGGCTGGAATCCGACCCAGAAGATCAGTTATCGTCCTTGTTTTGCAACAGATCCATCGACAGTGTGTGTGTGTGTGTGTGTGTGTGTGTGTGTGTGTGTGTGTGTGTGTGTGTGTGTGTGTGTGTGTGTGTGTGTGTGTGTGTGTGTATTCATACACTAAAGGTATCAAATATTGGTTGAAATTATTCAATATGCCATCATGTAGATTCCATTAGAAATGTTATACTATGATAATACTTTATGGTAACAATCGAGAAGGAAATTGGATAACTGACGTAATGCATTTATTGTACGTGGCTTTAGATATTAATTTATTACACGGAGGTTAAATGATGTATACTAGTACTTGCAGAAATGGTCTCAATCTGTGTATGTATGAAGCAAATGTCCCTTATAAAATTCTGAAACCATATATTTACAAGGGACGTTACTCATCTTATTCAATGTATAGAAATTCCGTATCGGTTTAGCAAGGTTCCGATTTTCGCCGCACGATCTTTTTATTGACACTGGACTACATGCCTTTATTAAAAGAAAAACATAATCTGCCAGTTATGTAACTTAAATACCATTGAAGACAAGTATCACTTTCTTCGCGTGTGTCCAGTAAATTCTATTCAACGAAAAAAAAGTATCTTAAAGAATAGTACCATGTCCACACCAACGTCTTAAAGCTCTAAGATGTTACTACTGCACGAATTGTCTTATTCCCCCCCCCAAATCTTATTCCTTAACAAAACTCTACTACACATCAGAATATGTTGTATTATATACTATAGACATGTGGCCTCATCAGTACGGACGATGTCCATGTTATCAGCTTGTGGTCTACATGACACAGACGTCAAACAACCCTCCCTTCACTTCCAAACTTCTTATTTATACTACACTCAGATGGACAATACAGTAAAGTACGGTTATAACGAACTCAAAGGGACTACTAATTTTAGTTCGTTATAACCGTAGTTTGTTATAAGCATATGTACAGCATAACTACAGCAAATAGTCGGGACCAAAGAAGTAAGTTCGTTATATCCGTAAGTTCGTTATAAGCGTGTTCGTTATAACCGTAGTTTACTGTATATAAATGGATATCGGTAAATGAATATCATATATGTAATGGTTTGTTAAATAGAATAAAATACTGAAAGAATGCCCACACAAACACGCAGTTGTATAATTACTACAGGAAACGCCCACTTTATCAACGACCACGAAACAACGTTGTACCAATACTTCATCACGTGACTTCCGTGGCTCTGACAGTTGTACGCGCGCACATGAGCAATGCGACTCATATTAACCTATTTTGATTTTTACACACCACGCAGTGCAAAGAAAGTAACCATGTTACTGGACAACATAACCATATGTTGTGAATTCTGAGATAATGACATGATTTGTATCTTTCTTAACATACACGTATATTAAAAGGGAAAAGAAAACTTGATGTTCATATCCAGTGTACGGCTAGACGCTGTGAAACTGCAACGTTATCTGTGTAAAGACCAGACAATCCAGCGATTGACATCATGAGCATCGATTTACGCAGTTGGGGTACGATGATATGTATCGACCAGTCATCGAGTCGAACAAGTAGGTGCTGAAGACCAAGAAGACGTCAGGATGACTCACTTGGGCTACAACTTGAGAAGAACCTGCCTCACTTTCAAGCCCTACGCGTTCACAAACCTTGGGATAAAATTTGATTTTCTTTGATGTTTTGGTATTGATGGTTATGTTAATGTGTAGATTTGCTTTCTTAAACGAATGTGTAATCCTTTTAACCTAATTATTTATAATTCATCCCGTCAATTGTATTGTTTTTTATGTCAAATCTTATGTTTACAAGAAATATTATTTCCAATCTTATCAAAATATTAGAAATATTTTTGAAACCTCGTTAATCCGATTAATCAATTTCCGTATCAATGAATGTATCATGGATACATACTTCAGTAATATTCTTGTTAAAGGCGTTTCCAAGCTGTTTTAAGGTACTTGCCACGACGGCAGACCATCTAAAATAGTATAGTCCATAGTAACAGGTTTATGTGAGTATTTTTCGCGTATCGAAAAAAAACCACTTTTGCAGCGAAATCAGAGCGGAATCCGGAATCACGTGTTAGGGTTTTATCGTTGGCGAGGGATGGTTGCCCCATCACCCGGGAAGTAAATAACTTTTAGACATCGAAACCCAACGGAAATGATTCTCATCTGGTAAAAGTACCCGGATGTGCATTAAAGTATGTTATTATCAATTCATCAAGTGCCGTAGACCCTCCTTAGTTTTCGTACCCTCCCTGTTGAAACTATAATACGATCAAAGACCTTTGATCTTCTTGAAACTCTTTGTTGAAATTATTCAAAGGGAAAGGCTGAACCTGGGGTGTACCTCGTTGAGGTTCTACGACATCTTAAATCAGCAGTGTTGTTTGGTACCCGCCATTTTCAGGCGCCATTGTGTCCAACCGATCTTCCTTTACAATTGGTTGCGTAAGCTGAGTTAAACGCCGCTCTGACCATAGTGAGTGGGTGAAAATAGTTTTACGCCGCTTTTAGCAATATTCCAGCTAAAACGCGGCGGGGGCACACCAAAAATGAGCTTCACACACTGTACCCATGTGGGGTATCGAACCCGGGTCTTCGACGTGGTGGGCGGGCGCTTTAACCACTGGGCTACTCAACTCTCTTAGACCAATATTTAATTTAGGTTAGGTCAAACATAAGGACATCACAAAGTGACTAAGGCCGTAGGTTTTTACCGGTTTGGGATTCGACCCATAGTTAGCGATTCACCCCGTAGGGAGTCCGGGTTAGAATAAGTCCCCAGCAGGCTATGCTGGTCGGAAGAGGCGACCAAATGGATCTGGTTGTCAGGCTCGGTGACTTGGTTGATAGCGTGCCATCGTACCCCAAGGACGTGGGTCATTGTTCACAATATCAATCACTGGATCGTCTGGTCCAGACTCGATTATTGACGTCCGTTATGTAGCTTGAATGTTGCTGTGTGCGGCGTTAAACAACAACAAACATAACTTGCGAATCATTTAACTGTTAAGGAACGTTACGCAAACAATTCCCGTTCAACAGCCAGAGTGACAAGATAGTCCCTACAAGACTGAAAGACAGGACGATACCCGTGAAGATCCGGGGTAGAATAGGTCTTCAGCAATTCATGCTTGTGGTAAAGGCGACTATGCTTGTGGTAAGAGGCGACTAACGGGATCGGGTGGTCAGGGTCACTGACTTGGTGGATGCATGTAATCGTATTCCAATTGCGTGGATCGGTGTTCATGATGTCAGTCACTGGATTGTCTGGTCCAGACTCGATGATTTATAGACCGCCGTCATATAGCTTGAATATTGCTGAGTGCGGCGTTAAACAACAAACAACAAAACAACAACAACGAATGACAAGAGGGATGACTTCAAACTTTCCTTTTATGTTGATACCCGTGAAGATCCGGGGTAGAATAGGTCTTCAGCAACCAATGCTTGCCGTAAAAGGCGACTATGCTTGTCGTAAAAGGCTCGCTGACTTGGTTGATGCATGTCATCGATCCCAATTTCGTGGATCGATGCTCATGATATTAATCACTGGATTGTCTGGTCCAGACTCGATTATTTACAGACCGCCGTCATATAGCTGGAATATTGCTGAGTGCGGCGTTAAACAACAAACCAACCAACCAACCTTTATGTTGAGCAATATATCTGCAGCTCCAGTCTTTTGTGCCTGCATTCTCAACTTTTGAAGTACAGTCAGCATGCTCTTTATACGACGATTTCAAAGAGAGTCATATGATTCTTGTTCAAAAGCTGCTTGATTAAGGTCTCACAAAGCTTCCAAAAGGTTTAATGGTAGACATGTGTGGGACATTTCCAAAGTTAACACACCGGTGACAAAATGATGTCCGATGCAATTCGCGAACACATGGTATCATCACTATTTTAAGGTGATTCATGGACGCATGCTCATGATATGGTCGGAATTGTACAATCAACTCTGCTTTTGTCAGAGATTTCTTGTAAATAATGGAAAAGGTTTTGTCGTTTTTATTTGGTTGACCCGAATCTACATGTAATTTCTGTATTGAAGACTCACTGATAGGAGACTATAGGGTGACAAAAACAATGACACATATCGTTCATAGGGACTTTTATCTGAATATATACAGATTTTCAATATGTTAATAATAAAAAATATAACGGTGTCAGTGTTGGAGGGCAAGCACTTAATATACTCTCGAAATGTACTTACCACAGGACATTGAAATATGACATATGAAATATTTCGCTATTGTTTAAGCCACTCAGGAAATGAGTGGTATGTAGACTGTCCCCCGCATTTGACGCAGCAGCTCATTTGACAATAGAAACTTGTGACAATAGTTAGGCAGAGCGAGTGAGTGGGTGTTTGTAGTCATCAATGTTACCGCTATACAAGTACGTGAAGATCCGATTTAGAATTGACCTTCAACAACCTTTGCTTGTCGTAAGTGGCGACTAATGGTGGTCAGGTTCGTTGACTTGATTGTTTGACTGCAAGTCATCGTATCCCAATTGAGTAGATCGATGCTCATGCTGTCGATCACTTAAATGTCTGGTCCAAGGTCAATTATTTACAGACCGTTCCCACAGCCCCCGTACAGCCGATATATGTGTCTAATGAGGATTGACTAATGAGTAAGTAAATGAGTATGGTTTTACGCCGCTTTCAGCAATGTTCCAGCAATACCACGGCGGAGAACACCAGTAATGGGCTTCAAACATTGTTCCCATAATGGGAATGGAACTCGGGTCTTCGGCGTAAAGAGCGAACGCTTTAACCACAAGGCTGTCGACCAATGAGGATCATATGAAGATACAAGGTACGACTTTCTGAATGCGTTTCCCCCGACATCAACCACTAGGTTGCAAATGCTGGTTCTATCTCGATTATTTAATATATCAGGCCGCAATGATGTAGCTGAATATAACATTGGCTTACTACCTTTTCCTTAGAAGGTGAAGGTCGTGTGAAGGTCGTGTGAAAGACATCGTCACTGTACACCTACATGCATACATTGATTCATTTGTACGATTGGTATATTTAGGTCACCCTTCCTTCTGGTACCCGGGGTCACAGTTATTCGCTTTGGCACACCAGAAACCTATAATCATGGTTCGAATCCCGGTTTGCCCCGATTATGTTTCTAGGTTTGTCAGCAACATACTCGTGCTCGTTGGTTTCACCAAAGTGGTAAACGTCCGAGACCTGCATCACTTCGGGCCTTCCTCCCACATTAAGCTGACACGCCGTGATATAACTGGAATACTGTTCAAAACGGCTTTAAATTCAATTCATTCTCACACTCACTCCTCTTTCCTAATGCCCTAAGGGCCTTCAGCTCGCCATGTTGGGATAACATCGCGGAGTTGCCAGACCTGCCGATATAAGTGTCTGCCAAGCTGGCATCCGGCAATTGGCAGCATACACTTCCTTCCTCGACGTCCAGATATAAAATATGCGAGAGACAAACACATAAACTACATACTTAATTTGCGTATTTCTTTGAAGATAATTAAATGATACTCTAAAATGCGAAACTTAGACCGTTTGAAAAATGAAGGAAGTTAAGTCTCCAGCACATAGGGAGTGAGTGAGTATGGTTTTACGCCGCTTTTAGCAATATTCCAGCAGAAGGACGAGAGGGGATACCTGAATTGAGTTTCACCTACTGTACCCATGTGTGCAATTAAACCTGGGCCTTCGGTTTGACGAGCAAACGCATTAACCACAAGACTACCACCGCCCCTACCACATAAGGATATGATGACATGCATCAACCACGTCAGTGAGCAAGATCACCCACTCCCGTTAGTCGCCTTACGGAAATTTGTAAAATGACATACAGTCTCCGATGGTGTGAGGTGAGGTAAAATTGGGTTTAGCGTCGCATCCAAGATCATTGCACTTATATAGCGACGTGCATGTACGTGTGTGTGTTTGTGTGGCTGCTTGTACTAGTCCGGGCTGATGCCGATTTATAGTGCTAGCCCACTGAGATACCATGCCGCAGTTTAACATGAATACCCCACTCAGACACAGTACACTGACTCCGAGCCGACCAGTCCTTGTTTTAGCCCCTTAATGCCGAGCACCAGACAGGGTAACAACAAGTACCACCTTTTACGTCTTTTGGTATGACGCGGCCGGAGATCGAACCCCGGACCTTCCGCTCTACGGGCGAACGCTCTACCATTAGACTACGGAGGCGGTCCCGATGATGTGCATACTACTGTAACCCATTAGCTTAATAGCGTATATATGTTAAAGTAAAGGTGAATATAGGTATGGTAAAATAAGACCTTTGAAATATGAAAAATATTAGAATTATCTTCCTTTTTTCGTCAGTGTACTTTGGAAACCAAATCCACAGCAAGTCATCTGATCTGCAGTTCTATGAGTCTTCGGATGTCCAGATTTACACCAGGAAAGATAAGGTTCGTTTGCTACATGTACGTGTTATGGGAACGCGGAGCAGAGATTTGTTTCCCCACTTGAAATACTTGTAAGGTTGAGTGTAGAGTTGCACCATTCGGGCGCCAGGGCTGTTGTGACGAGGCATGGCCATTCAAACCACCTAGGATTACGGAAACCGATGACCTACTTCCATGTGTTCACCGCGACGTTAAGAGAAATACTTGGACACAAACAAGTATTAGTTTTGCCACACGGTGTTTATTCGTATTTATACAATCAAGAGGTATTGTTTCCTTTGCAACTCAGTATTTTTCGTATGTCAGCAATATCTATCTATCTATCTATCTATCTATCTATCTATCTATCTATCTATCTATCTTCATTGGGGAAATATATACTGGTAATAAAACACTGACTGTAATGATCCCTTTAATTTCGTTAATGGCTCTGCTAGTATCGGATTATGGATAGCTCGGTATAATTTGAGAATTTAATGAGAATTAACTGTATTACAAATTTTCGTGAAACCAGCATTATTTACCCGTACATTTTTTTGCAATAATTTACGATTGTTTTTAGTTGGTTCTTTTTGTTCTTTTTTGTTAACTGGTGATGACTATTATAAGATACACAGTACCATGGTTTCGTATCATTCAAACAATTTTATGAGGTATTAACGAATGACTAAATGACTAATCAATGATGCAGTTTTTACAATCTAAGATAACTGTAAATATATATTATAGATATATCAAACGTCAAGGCAAGAGAATAACCAGTCTCGATTAACCGCAGAAACAGATTCCATTTGGCGAGAAGGGAAAGATATCTGCAAAAATTATAAAAATGGACTGCTGAAAATCAGTGATGACACCAGGTGTTCGCGAAAAGGGTAAGCATGTCCTGCCCTACCGGTAGCACCCGCCATTCACGTTGCATCTTACCGGATTTGTGATATAAAGGGATGATAGTGAGGTGAGGTGGAATGGGGTTTAACGTCGCGTCCAAGATTATTGCACTTATATAGCGACGCGGTGATACAAACACATTCTTAGAATCGACCAAAACTTTGAGACATAAATACTTTCGACATAAGCGTGTGATTAATTTAAGATTAATCTAACATGCGGTTTCTACTGAAGATGAACTTGAGGATAGCAATACTTCGATATACAAGTACAGTAAACTACGTTTATAACGAACACGGTTATAACGAACTGACGGATATAACGAACCTATTTTTTAAGTCCCGGCCATTTCTTGTATATATGCTGTATATATGCTTATAACGAACTACGGTTATTACGAACTAATATTAGTGGTCCCTTTGAGTTCGTTATAACCGTAGTTTACTGTACTATAACACAACAGGATTTTCGATCGAACGTTATGACATACTTCGAGTCAACAGTATACACCTCGACAACATGCATTATCAGAACCTAATATTTAAAAGAATCAAATGTGAATTATTTAGTGTCAGGCATTGTGTATGTAGTCAGTAATGGCGAATATCAATCCAAGCTGAAGTCACCTCATAAAAAAACCCGACCCGGATTTGCACTGGTCTTCAGAAACCCATGCTTGTTGAATCGGGATCGGGTGGCCAGGCTCGCTGACTTGGTGGATGCATGTCATCGTATCCCAATTGCTTAGCTCGATGCTCATAATGTCAATCTCTGGATTGTTTTGTCCAGACGCACTTATTTACAGACCGCCGTTATAAGTTGGAATATTGCTGACTGTTGCGTTAAACAACAAACGAATAAAATCATAAGAATAAAACATCCAGCAACTAAACATGGCTTCAGCTGTTCACGCATTTATTTCTTTAAATATGCTACACCATACAGTCATATATCACTCACACGAGTGCTGAAACCTGATATACAGAACGAAACACCCCTACGTCTCGTGTACAATTACAATGCAGACAATACACACAATTACCAGCTTGCGCCACAGCCGTAATCTTACACATAGGAAGTCATTATGCAGATACGTAGGTACATGTACTTAACTATCACACGTTCGCAGATTGTTGCAACGTTACGTCATTCAAGTGAGTCACCGGATGAAGATGCTTGACAAATGACCGATTTTAGGATCTCAATCACCGTGACACGTGATGCAATTGTTTCTGTTTTAATTCATATAGCATTGAATCATGTTTAGCATCGTAAGGTAATGCAACAGACGTGTGTGCCTATAGCAGTTTTCAATAATGATTCAACTGTTCCACAATTATTTCGTACAAGACTTGCCTTTGCAGCCTGAATCATGCATACTTGTCGCAACTACATTGCTATTGACATTTGACTACATCACTGATGTAAACATATTCTCAATACAGTGAAACCTCGTTAATCCGGAACGTAATACACGCACTGAACTCGTCCGGATTAACACAGTCCGGATTAATGAGTAACCGAGTAACCTTTGAAGCATATACTGGCGTTGTCTAGATGATCCTCCGGAAGGAGGGTAGCCCGAATTAATGGGGTTCGGAGTAATGAGGTTTCAATGTAAACTGAAAATATATATCGTAAACAATAAATCAAACACGGTGTGCACAAAATAACTTTCACACATAGCATACAATATAATAAACAAACAAAAAACTGTGACTTGATATTTAAAAACATAGGCGCTAATGTTTCTACATAGTATTGAAATTTGGTCTCCGCATAAAGAAAGTCGTATACCAACAATGGATATCTCCTGCTACAAGCGGTAGATCGTGACGCTAAAGGTTTTGGTTTGTGTCCCTGCAGGGTACAATGATTAAGGGGTTTCCTGTTAAAACACCGCCTCCGTGGTCTATTGGTAGAGCGTCATCTCGGAGAGCGGAAGGTCCGGAGTTCGATCCCCGGCCGCGTCATACCATAAGACGTTAAAAAGATGGCACTTGCTGTTACCCTGTCAGGCGCTCGGCATTAAGGGGCTAAAACGAGGACTGAGTGGGGTATTCCTGTTAAACTGAGGTTAAACTAGCACTATAAATCGGCATCAGTCCGGACTAGCACAAGCAGCCACACACACATGTGCATGCACGTTGCTATATCCCCTATATATTTCCTACGTCTTCTGACCCTTACAACAACACTCATACACCCCAGACACAGATTTAAAACAAAATGTAGCTTTGTTATTCCATTTACCAATAACCACCTTAATTCTTACCCATTCCTAACAATAACGCACGCACAGTTACAAAAATAGGTTAAAATCTGTAGGCCAATTTTACAAAATATTCTAGTTTTAAAATTAGGTATACAACAGATATGCACGTATAGATAAGTCAGTTTTTCATGCTTTCAGACAACCTTAACATATTAATATATATTTATTATTTGGGAATGTGAACACTTTTTCTATTAGTATTGCAACTATAATATTGTTTTGTGTCATCTGTATATTCAACTGTATTTGTATTAAGTGTCATATTAACTTGACCAATAATGAACAATTGTATAAAGATATCATATTCCACTTAAATCAAATGGTAAGTGTTGGATAAATTGTCTTTTTACCTAATAATGTATATAAAATAGCACTTATTTAATGCAAAACATTTTCACTCTCACATGTCTGCTGAGTGAAATGGTTCCGTGTGAAAAGACAATGGAAATATACATGAATGAAAAAGGTTCCGACAAATGGACAAGTCTCCTTCCAGGTATTGAACTTGTACCTACGTTACCTATGTACCCATGTTAGCCTTCCACTTCAGAATATCATACATTTTTCAAATCTTCCTACCAATAAAATAGTTTTAATGATTTGATTGAAAGTGATCCATAATCATTCAACAAATCCACAGTCATTTAGTTCCAAGTACGTGACTTGCCCTTGCAGAACGAATCATGTATGGTTGTCGCAACTAACTGCTAGGTACATATGTACAGACAACAGTACTGAAATGGAAAGATGCCCAATACAGTGAAACCTCGATAATCCGGAAGGTTCTGTACTCAATGTAATCGTCCAGATTAGCAAATTACATATTAAAGAGTAATTCGGGAAAGTGATCCATAATGAAACTGTTCCACAGTCATTTAATCCAAAGTACGTGACTTGCCTTTGCAGAATGAATCATGCATGGATGTCGTAACTACACTGCTATTGACAAAACCTCTGACCTCATTACAAGGCTGAAATGAATGATGTTCAAAACAGATACAGATACTGAGTTCTACACTCGTGTTTGCAAGTGCAAATACCAGCTTAAAACACATTTATCATTTAACTTAAGCATTTATCCATGACATAAGCTTATGACATAAAAAAACATGTATGTCATACCCCAATGACATAAGTATGCAAATTAGATATGCAAATTAGATAACCGGAAGAGCGAGCGGTTTGATTTGAAACTATATATTATAAGTGAAGTTACACCAGAGATATAATCAGATTACACAGAATCGTTGTTGTTACCGTTATTAAAGTTTCAATTATTCTGCAAAAGTCTGTTCACGTATTTTGTTTAAAATAATCCGAGGAACTTTTTTTCTCAGCGAATTGTTTATTTTGGTTTACATGGCTATGGAAAACATGTATCACTACGCACGATCTATAAGTAAGATTTCGACAAGTTGCTGATGTTAATGTTTAATGCAATTATTCCTTAATTTGGAAGCAAAAATGTGAAAATGATAAATAGAATTCATCACTCGTCTTTTTAAAGGCTCGGCAAATCCCGATTAATTAAGACTCGGTTGATATTTCCCATATTAAAAAACACTCGTGATGAATCCTCTATATATGACATTCAGGATGAAACACAGAGTGATATAAAACAAGGAGAGCATGCTCCAGGTCTGTACCTGTACACACTTTGTTTCATTGAAGTCATTATTAATATTTAGCATGATAATAATCAGCCGATAGAAAGTTATTGCTTCGAACAAACACATATGTTCGTTGCTATGTAATGTATTTCACGAAAACGCATACCACTAAGAGTACGTTCTATTCACTACACCGTGTGTGTATAGAAGTTATTAGTTCAATTTTTGTTTCAAATCATACTTAACAGCCAAATACACTTTCACGAAAACATTCACCAGTTAAACCCTGCTACAGTTATGCTTCATTCAATTCCTCGTAAGCTTTATCTGCAAGAAACGTATCAAAACACGATGAAAAAAGGGAAACGATTCTTGTTTCATAGATATCATATAATACATGTCATACATCCAATGGTATTTCAATAGTATTGGCTAATTCTAAATCCAAATTCCAAAGAAAGTATTGCAGATCTCAGATAAATACTACACTATGGTCGAACGCAAATCGGGTAGGGGAGAAGACGAAGGTCTATTACTGGAAGCACATCTTTATTTTGTTGCATCACCATCCACAATCCAATATATATATTTACAAATGCCAAACGTTTGACTTTGGGATCAGTTTCCATTGAAAACAATCATCTTGATGAAAACAGGTAATCATATCGTTTGCAACCATAACCATTGTCAACGATTAAGAAGTTCGTGAAAATTCAAAGTGTAAACAAAACGTTTGAATACCTGTCACATGCAATATTTTGTTAACGCTTTGTCATTTTGTTTGATTAGAGCATTTTTTCCAGACATTTTCCCAACAG
The DNA here is from genome assembly GCF_023055435.1 of Haliotis rufescens. Classification (NCBI taxonomy): domain Eukaryota; kingdom Metazoa; phylum Mollusca; class Gastropoda; order Lepetellida; family Haliotidae; genus Haliotis; species Haliotis rufescens. The sequence goes on from NW_025964334.1 coordinate 49,460,300, forward strand.
AGGTGAATGATACACCGTCGTCGTGGTATTTTGATATATCGGACACACATTGCAAAAACATATACGAAGTCAATGTTATCTTTTCACTGAATACCCCAGATATTCCTAAGTACTCAATGTATTGTTTAGGGTAATTTATTATCTATTTCACAAAATCTCATGTTGAGTTATCTGTACATTACTTAAAATAGTCGATAGATTTGGCGAAGTTAATTTTTAGACTTTACCAACTATTTCGCACAAAGTCAATTGATGAAAGATATCGTAGAAGGACGACACACTTAAAGTAACCTTTTCAGTCCAAACACCACTTGGATTAAATGGCCAATTAACACAAAATTTACTTTCAATTTATGTTTTAATACTTAATATTAATTATAATTATAGCTCGCTGCATCTGATGTTGTGAGCATGTTCAGTTCATCTTCTGCAGCTTCCTGTTCTTTCTTCTTCCGTTGGTTGCGGGTCCACAGCCAAGCAAGGATGCCTATCACAATCATCCCCAAAACAATCCCAGCAGAGATCCCGATAATAAGGGGCATAACCCCTCCTCCTGTAGATTTCTTAGTGTTCCTTACATCTGCTACTGCTTGAATGCCGGCTGATGTTGTTGCTGCTGCTGCTGCTGACGTCATGTTTTTAACAGTAGCAGGTGTCGTATTGATGTCATTTCCTGTAAAAAGGTCATCGTCACCTGATGACGTAAAATTTTCATCCGGACGTGGTGACGTCGACTGTAGACCATGCGTGACGTATTGAGATTCTCCTTTGCGAGCGGTGACATTCCGATTGGTTGCGTTGGTTTGGGCCTCACTGGTGAAACTGTAGACTGATGTCACTGCCGAAGATGTTGAAGTTGACGTTGGCTGTTGTGTAGATGTAGGCGCAGTAGTTGTAGATATGGCAGGAGATGACGTCATTGAGACAGTTGGAGCCTTTGTGTTGGTAGAGAGCTTCGCTGAAAATCTCACTGTCGAAGTTTGTCTTTGCGGTGTTGTCATCTTCGTAGTGGTAGAAGTTGTAGATGTTGCTGATGTGCTTGTCGTTGTAGGTGTTGTTTGTAACGTAGTCAAAACAGTTGTAGTAATCGGAGCCACAGATGAAGTTGTCATAGGTTTAGCTGTCGTTGTCGCTGGTACAGGCAAAGTCGTTTTAACAGAGGGCACTATTTCTGTGGTGACGTTCTTGGCCATCTCACGTGTACTATTGGCAGATGTTGTGGAGCTGACACGGCCTGCAGTCACAACGCTGTCGGTAGTACTTGTCGTTACAGTCACAGTGGTTGTTGTTGGTGTTGTTGTTGTTGTTGATGCCATCGTCGTTGTAGTCACTGCATGAAATTGGATCAATTCAATCAACTATCAACAGCTACCCGTGGAACATATAGGATCATATTCAACAATATTTGTCTCCTGAGATGACTTATAATTCTTATAGGAGTTAGAAGATCAATAAGTGAAAAAATATGTAAAAAAAGGAATGCGTCATACAAGCTGGGTTATCTTCTAAATCCAATGTTCATCTGATTATTTTTAACTTCTAAACTCCATGCTTTTATTTAATTAACTTTCAATAAATCAATACGATATAAGATTTCATTTTTTGTTTCAATAATATTTAGATTATATTTCTTTTGTGGTATTTATTGCTGACAATTGGTCGAACACTTTTCAACGCACACTATGATGAAGAAAGACTTGTATGGTCAGAGTACAGTGGTTTGTTCATCTTTATGCACACGGGAATAACGTACCTTCTGAACAGTTGTACATGCGGAGATCATCAATGGCAATGTCGCTGACAAACGCCTCTTTCCTTGTGCCAACTATCACGATCTATGTGAGAAAACATAATGGCGACGTCAGATAACAATCCATCCAAAAGAATAAAAAATATTTAAATGTCATGTATGTTCAACAGGTCAACGCCAGAAAAGAAATTCAGTCTTGATTATCTGCCGGAACAGATTCCATTGGGCTAAAAATGCAAAACAGTGATAACAATTATATGAATGCATCTAGGAAATGAGTGATGACGACAGGCGAAAATAGTAAAGCATGTCCTTCTCTCAGGGCAGCACCCGCCACCCACACAATTTGCATTGAAAGTAATGAAACATATCACTGATATTATAAAATCAAATTTTATCTAATGACGCCAAGGAAGTTTCACCAAGAGTCGATAACTTATCATTCCTGTTAATTGATGGATACTTGCAAATTTATTTTAATGGTTATAGTGAGGTGAAATTGGGTTTAACGTCGCGTCCAAGATTATTGCACTTATATAGCGACGTTTTAATGGTTATAAGGGACAAAATAAACCTTCATGTATTAGCATATTATTCGCACATAGGAGACATATGGGCCACCTGTGGGGCAGGATACGCTCCTCTTTCGAGAATAAATACATGATCATGACATAGTAGGAATCATACAATAGACTCTGCTTTTAGATTTTGTATGATTATGGAAAAGGTTATTATTATTGTTCTTATTATATCCAGATTAAAATAAATAAATGGATAGGACTGAGGCTGTGTTATTATCATCATATAAGTTCTACCTTGAATATCTCGTCTTGGTCAGGGATCTTCACAAGTCCGCGATGCCACTCGTTTCCTTGATTCCCGTCTAGGTAAAACTCGGGATCGATTTCCGCTATGCTGACTGAAGTGGGTAGGATGTATACCTCCAGGCTTCCCACAGCTGAGGACATTGATTACCCAATACAATTGTCAGCCTAATGTGTAGCAATTATTACAGTGAGTGAGAGATTGAGTTTGGTTTAACGCCGTTCTGTTAAGAATTTCGTTTTATCAGCGCGTGTCAGTTTGTAGAAGACATAAATCCAATCTAATGGAAGCCATAATCAGTTCTAATGTTGGATTCGAACCCAGCATCATGGCTTTCTGTCACGTGAAATCCACGAGAACTGGTATGATGTGGCTAAGAGGCACCACTTTGCACACCGAATGTCAAGGCCTCAGTCCTTTGGGCCAGGTTACATTTAACATAGGCTTGCAATATAAACATGAATGGTCAGATTTCAATCGCTTTGATATTTTCTCCCAAATTAAACTGTTATATAACGAAATTCATATCGTACCGAGTATAACTAAATTGATCACTCATCTGTAGAGCTTTAATTTTTCGATTTTGATTGATTCGATACATATTTTAGTATATTCATTTACATAAACAACAAAACAATTTCAATATAATCGACTTAAAACGTATATTTATGGAAGTATTTCCGGAGACTCTCACCGTCGTCGTCCGATGGTCCCTTCATATGGTACCAGAACTCAAAGCACATGTTCCGGAGCGTGGGCGGGTAAGCGGGCGAGATAAGCCGAGCAGTATCTCCCGCCTTCCTTGGACTCGAACTCTCAATAAACAAGTAGAATCCTGGAGGTACACATACACAAATCGATAAGTTTGAACAACATAGACAGGGTGGATCACACGATGGCTAAATAACACAACGTTCTAATGTCCATCACAAAGGGAACATCCTAAATATTATAAGAGAGATAGTTTATGGGTGTCAGCTTCTTTATAATGAAGAACACAACGTTTCAGAGTGTATGCGTACTCCTTCTTCATGTGAATGAATGCTAGGATGCAGAGAGCGTATAAATCTGTACTTCTAAAATTTAGGACTTATGCACTATGCATCCATGCATTTATTCATGTGATGAAGGAGTATGGATCCGTGTGTGTCAGCAGTGCGTGGGAGTAATTCACGCCTTCATCATCTGATGCCAAGGGCAAGGTCACATTAGAATACAAACATGACTACTTACAACTTTACAATTACATTTCGAAGTCGTTTCTGTTTTGTGTTTGCTCATAACATATTTATTTAATCCTTTCACTTATCTATGTCTTTACTACTAGTATTTGTTTATTAATCTTGCCTCGTATTCGATATCAACTGGACATAAACAAATTCTTAGAGCCACCAGCTGTTACATTCTTTAAGTCAGCTGAACGGGCCATGTCGAGGATAATTATGTACTAGAACTAACATATGAGTGAGTGAGTATGTTTTTACGCCGCTTTCAGCAACATTCCAGCAATATCACGGCTGGGGACACCAGAAATTGGCTTCACACATGTAGGGAATGTAGGGAATGTACCCATGTAGGGAATCGAACCCGGGTCTTCGGTTTGACGAGCGAACGCTTTAACCACTAGGCTACCCGACCGCCCCTAACATATGAAGAAAGCAATTATATATATATTGTTGGGTATTACATAACATAGTTTGTTTTTAAATACTATGCAATTTGTGACGGTGGGAAATTACCCCAAGTAACAGAACTATCGTGACACTATTATCGATACGTTTGAATTTTTTACCAATTGGCTAACTCAAGCATCTACTCAATGTGAAGTACTGCTTAAACAAAGTAATTCGAAGGTTAGGATGCATGAAATAGTTCAATAACTCCACACAAAAACATCTTTTACTCTTTAAGTTTTATAAATCTATGAGAATATAGTTTTGGATATAACCAGATCGTTGACCAAAAAATGTAAAACGGGAACCTTCCGTTCTGGTCAATCTGATTCAGGTGTTCCAACCGATCACAATTGGACCAAGGGAACTTTTCCTTTTTTTATACCATTATAAATGATTCGCCTCCTGTAGTGGCATTTATATTTAAATTGATTATTTCATTTATTAATTTAGACATTTAATGGTATCGAGTAAATGACTTAATATACGTCAATGCATATATGTGTCAAAAGAAAGCTTCTGTACACCTCACAACATTGCACATAATAGTACATTTGACTTGGACATTTTGATCTTTATAAAACGCATGAAGTAGATCATAAGGCAAAATAAGTCACCAGTTGATGTAAATCTTTTAAGGAAAATGCGAGTTATGTGGCAGAAAATCACAATGTGATAAACAAGAACATGGTAACAATTTGAGTTCTTTGAGTAGGAGTATATTTCATTCTGGTCGGACAGTGTGACCATCCAGTTTAAAGGGATCATGCACAGTTGGTACCTGAGCCAGTGGTGTGGTCTCCGGGAGGTCCTGTACTCATTGTGGGCGTGGTCCCAGACATTCTCGTCCATTCAAAGTTGTCAAAGGTATCCTGACTCCACCCACAGATTCCCTCGTCTTCAAAGTCACACTCCATTGTGTAGCCACCTAACCAGAGAGCAATTTGCTTATTTAAGCATTTCACATATATATTAAATATTAAATACACCAAGATGACAGATCGTGATCATAAAAGACAATTATTTTGAACATTATTTGAGGTATCACCTCGTGGAAAAACCCTAAATGGTGCAGGTCATATACCAGCCTATGACCAGGGTATGCAAAGCGATAATACAATCACTTGCACAGTAATCGTCGTCAGTGACAGCGTGAAGGGTACATGCAAGTGAATTTACGTCATGAAAAGCAGTATGAAAAATGTAATAGGGTGTGTCCGGAAAGCTTGAAAGGCAAATCAAAATCAATTCAAAGCAGGCAACAATTTAAAATTTCTAGATAAAGAAGTCAATATGGGGAAATTTTAGATTAAACATTCATTGTACGCATTGCAAGCTGTAACTGAACTCCCATTTCATGTTCATTGAGAGCTTGGAGAAAAAACCCGTGTATAAACTCCAGTATACGCACAATGCGTCAGAACTGGGTGTATGAAAAATGCCACTGTTCTTACTGTCGCAGGTAGGAGGGTCTTCACTCCACTCTCGTCCGTTGCACGTGATGACTTCCGGTCCAGTGCGTTTGGTTCCTACTGGACAGGTAAACTTGAGAAGGGCGCCATTGTAGCTCGTTTCTACCTCAATCCGAGGGCTAGCTTCTAGGTTTGGAGGGGAACAACCGCGTGCTGGAAACAAAAAGTAGACGCATTTTCTTTCGGATGTTTGTGTTTCTCCTTTTGGGGGGAAGGGTGGGGGGTGGGGATTTAAATATTACGACAGTTACTTTAACACCGATGCATTTGACCTGGTTGAACACATGGCCGCTTCCGGTTTGAAAGCAAGGTTTAGAGTGCATACAACGATTCCCGGATAGCACATAGCACATATTCTGATGTCAACAAGGCAGCAGGCGAGACGAACTGGGACAATTTGGCCGCCCCGATGCACTAATGGCAATATTTATCGTATGCATTCAAGAGCTCAGATTCGTACATTGACAAGATGTCCTGCTGCTATCAAATCTCTTTACTGAAATATTTTAGCAAGTGAGTCTGGCGGTTCTATTGTGATTTCAAATTCAAATTCACATTGTCACCACTTCCAGTGCAGTTATAGATGAGGACACACTTACTACAAATCATATCGGCATTGCGAGAAAAATAATTTATCCATCCTTCATCCAAGCTACATGTATTTATTTAGTGGTTAAGTTAAGTGTGAGTTCAAATAACTTCAGTGTTAGGGGAGTTTTTTAGGGTAGCTTGGTTTTTGGCAAATAGTAATCACAATCAATGTCATATATGTTTGACTTATTATTTCTTAACATTTCATCTGGTACTATAATTATAACTATAATTTGCGCCGTAAAAACAACACAGTTATACTTTTCGCTCGCATAACTTTTCAAAACTCCTTTACTCCAGGTGCTATCCGTTACTGGAACTCCATGATTAGGAAGGAAATAATATCTTTGTCGCATTTGAAACCAACAAAGGTTCATGACTACTTCGAGTGTGGTAAATAATGTTAACACACTACAGACAAGATTGAGGCATAACTGTAGTAACATCAGTGCTGATTTATACAGAGTAAAGTTATCAGGTCAAAGTTGCTGCTCTTGTAATTTTCCATGTAAAAACTAATGTCACCTTTTCTTTGAATGTACAAATTACTCATTACACCCAAAACGCTTTTAAAAGAAATTATAAAATAATTCTTTGGGGCGATAAGGAATCATCATAATTATGATACCGATATTTTGAATTTTAATTCTGTTCAAAAATACAATATAACAAACAAACGATTTTATTAATCATATCATATACTGTAATTACACTTGTGAACTCCATTGTTTCTGCTTCTGTTTTTTTTAATTATCAAGTTTCAACAGATGATGTATTTTTTTTTAGTATCCTATCAGATGGGTACCCCCTTAGCTAAATCATCACTGATCTCATGAAGGCAAACATGTGTAAACTTCATTTCAACGTCTTGATATTCCAATTAGGAGAGGACATCGTAAGTGGATCACTTTTACTCAATCCTATTGCGTTTTGTCAAGCCAATATGGTCAAACTATGTTTACTTTCGAACTCCTTCTTGTAGACTTCATGTCTCATGTACACATACGTCTTAAACTTTTGAACTACAATTATGTCTTTTGTGCACAAAAATATATTCTAATGTATTATTCATTAATCATGTTAATATATGTTATATGATAGTTGTGCTCACTGTGTGCGATAGTTATATTAATATTATGTAATATTTGGCTATTGTTAATAATCTGCTTAACTTTAGTTGTTTTAAAATCAAATCAAGTAGTTTTACAATTTCATAATTCTCTCAAGACAATAAATTTTAAAAAGATATACAGAGGAATCATGTTTTTCTTGCCAAATAACCATGATAACATGTACTATTCATCTCATTCTATGATATGACAAAGTTGATATTTTCATGAGTGACACAACCACAGGCAAATCAACGTTGGCAAATCAAAAGATGAGATAAAGAATTTATTTAAATATATGTATTTTAGAAGACGGCATATCAGACACATGTCACTAATAAACAAATCTAATGTTAATCAGAGTCATATAAGTAAACCCCCACACATTTTGATATGTATGGTCTAGACAGTAGAATTGATTTTAATTATTTGGTTTACATGTCCAAATTAGAATAATATAAACACATTTTGCTAAAAGAAATTATTTAAATGTATTGTCAGGTTTGTGGCACAGAAACAAAATGGGATGATAAGTCAAATCATTATTTCCCCTTCCCTACTACTATTTACCCACTTTGACATTGTATAAACAGACTATGGGAAGAAAACTAATTGCCAAAGATTCTATTATATTCCATTACTGAGGGTAAATTTTGGGATGGGTATAACCCAAGGAATAAAAGAAACACTACCTACATATGTTTGCTGAAAGATAACGTTTTTAAAATTTGGTAATATCTGACATTATTTAATGGATGAAATAATTTTACAGTGAGATAATCCCCTTCAGTACTTTAAACTTTGATTATCTCCCTTAAGTATGCTTAACTTGAAAACAAGAAATATCATTATCTACATGAATCATATAGTATATATACTAAGCAATTAACAATATATAGCATTTTCATCAAAACAGTTTTCAAGATTATTTATGTGTATATATATATGTCTAAATACACATCAAATATTTTAACCTCTTTACACGCAATAACTGTTTATTTGGTTTTATCTCATTCCATTGAAATATTATTACATGATTAACCTGCATCAATTACTGGCTGAAGTAGATGTATCATCATAATTTGTGTCTGGTATCTCATCAATACTTTTAGACAATAACTGTATTAACATTCTCCATTTGGTTATTAATTATCTATCATATGATATTCATATTCTTTTCTTATAAATCTAATTATAACTGATATTATGCATTGCCATGCACTTTGACATGCATGACATAATATGATTCGGCTAAGTGAGTAATGTTTGCAGGAGAAGTAATGTTTTACTTGACTTGACTTGAACCATAAAAGGTGTATTTGTGCCCAACACATCAAACAAGAGCAGTCTTTCATTGTGCCAACTGAATAGGGTTATTGGCCCTTCTGGATTTTAATTTTAAAACACGAGTAATTTTACTATTTTTGCATACATTCACATCGAACTTCTTTTGCGGCTGATTACGATGATATACATATAGGGTTGGTGTTGGTCAGGGGTACATTATACAGACGTGTACTCACATATACATATTGGCGTAGGGTGGCTCCAGGTCTCCGACTGAAGGCACACAGCAAACCTGTCCCCCAGTCTTGTATACCTCTTCTTGCACTTGAAGTAAGCAAACTTCCCCCTCGCCCGCATCTTCACGCGGCCATTTGGCAGGGATAGCTTCGGACATTTCCTACCTATTACACCGTAAAAACAAAGGCTCGGACTGCGGGTATTGATATCATGTTGATATGCCCACCACATGTATGCCAGAAGGATAACAAGGACACATTTAGATATATATGAATCAATCCTGTGGATGGACATTATAGGCTATGCCATGCCATAACATGTATGCTATTCCTATAACGCATACGTGATAATAATCATGCCATAGAATATCTCTATTATCGCGAATGGTATATACATAAAAGTGACAAAACAAACCCTTTCCATATTCATATGAAATCCCAGTTGTACGATTCCGACTATACCATGAGCAGGTGTTTATGAACCACTATCAAATAGTGATGATACAAGGCGTTCGCAAAAAATTGAGCTTATGCTGCCACACCGGTGTCATTTTAGTCAAATAAGAAATGTCCTCCACACACATGTACCTACCGTAAAACTTTTTGAAGGTTAACTGAAGCTTTGAATGTAACTTTGATCAAACAATTCTGAGCAAGAGTCGCTCTCCGAAAACTTCGGAGAAAGAGTATGCTCATCTGCACCTCAAACGATGTGAAATGTAGACATCAAAGGCTGGAGCTATTGCTCAGCATAAAGGGAAAGTTGACTTTTGGAAATACAGTCTTGTGGAGAGTGTTTTGTCACTGTGAATCTTTCATGAGGAACATTGTTTCATGGGCTAACACACACGAACGTATACGAGGAAGTGTTCGCTTTTGTTTCATTTCAAGTAGATAGTCCGACCTCAAGTAAAACCGCTGATGTACAGTAAATATTACCTATCATGCATTTCTGAATTTGCTCCCGAAAATGCTGCTGGAAAAGAATATTTTGTACCCACTGGTAATGGTTGAGGTTATAAACATAATGTGTTGTGGTTCCAAGCGCCTTATTTAGGAAATCCTGCTAGATTGTTTGTGTTAGTACAACCTGAGGCAAAATTATACATCATTTCGTTGCTCCATCTCGTCCAGAATATGAAAATAGTCGGTCCCTAACTACTGAAGTCCAGTAGCAGGAAATACGTCTTCAGCACAGAAGGCGTTAACCCACTTCACATTGTATTTCGGATTACTGTAAAATAATTAGTTTTTATCAAGTATTGAGGAGAGATAACTATTGGAATGAAATGAATAACCCAGCAAGCAAGAGGCAACTTGTTTCACTGTTGATCGTATTGTTTCAATAGATTTGTCTGTGTGTCTATTTAATACCGCCTTTTCATAAAGTTGGGATTGTGATGTGAAGTTAATATGGATATATATATATATATAACCTTTTTTACGCAATATATATATATATATATATATATATATATATATTGCGTAAAAAAGGTTATACATGTAGAAACTGAAGACAATATACCAATTAACAAAGGCGTTCATCTAGAATGAGTACGGCTCTGATTGCCCTAGTCCAGTGCTCGTGAACTGCGAGTGTATACCATATACGGGGAAGGAAGACATGATTTAACAAAACTTCCTGCTTGGGAAAACTTCCTGTTTTGCAGCTAACGGTAAGTGCAGAGAGGTTTATTATGATTCCGCCTGTCAAGTGTCAGGAGTGCCGAAAGATGATAACTAGTCATTTGGTGCTTGTTCTCTCTGAGCCTTGACGGACATTCGTCCTTGTTTGTCAGCAGCTTAATCAACGCCGTTCCCACATCCAATGTATCTGCTGTCACCCGTCAACAATTTTATTCCGGACTTCTTCACGTATATATATATATGTCGCCTGTCGACAGTTTTATTACGTACTGTTTCTGTATATAAGCTCTCACCCGTCAATAGTTTTATTACATACTGTCCCATATATGAGCTGACATCTGTCAACAGTTTTATTACATACTGTTTCTGTATATGCTGTCACCCGTCAACAGTTTTATTACTTACTGTTTCACATATATGAGCTGACACCTGTCAACAGTTTTATTACGTACTGTTTCTGTATATGCTGTCACCCGTCAACAGTTTTATTACTTACTGTTTCACATATATGAGCTGACACCTGTCAACAGTTTTATTACATACTGTTTCTGTATATGCTGTCGCCTGTCAACAGTTTTATTACATACTGTTTCACATATAATTGATGCCACATATCATACGTTTTATCACGTACTGTTTCTGTATATTCTGTCACCTGTCAACAGTTTTATTACATACTGTTTCTGTATACGCTGTCACCTGTCAACAGTTTTATTACATACTGTTTCTGTATACGCTGTCACCTGGCAACAGTTTTATTACGTACTATTTCATATATTTATGCTGTCATCTGTCAACAGTTATATTCCGTACTGTATGTATTTGACATATCCAGTATTTGTGTCCAATATGTGTCTGAGATAGTTCCTGTCTGTATCTCATATCGTAGTATGTGCTCTGTCTTCGTCTGACATGTGTTCTGTCAGTGTATCAAATTTGTGCTCTGTTGTCGTCTGACATGTGTTCTGTCAGTGTATCAAATTTGTGCTCTGTCTGTGTCTTATGTTTTGCCCAATCGGTGTCTGTCAATTGTGTCAAATGTGTCAAATGTGTCTGATATGTCTGGTCTTGGTCAGTTGTATCCAATCAGACAAAACCTTTCCTTCAAAATTTCTATTACAAAGAGTCGAGATTGGTAAGAAACCTTCCACAACCGTTAGGAATCGTCTACACAGCCACCGGTGGATATCATCCAGAACATCAAGCAAATGTCCAATGCATATCGAAGGACATAAACGGCGAAGATTGTCATATTGATGGACACATCATAATCAAATCATAATGTCTCTTCTTGGAGGAAAATCCATTTGTGAGACAATGTCAATTATTACTGGATACTAGCAACGTCGGTAACGACTGAACGAGATGTCACATACACGCTATGGAACATCCGAGAATTAAATCCATATGGTCAGTCATGGCCTGGAACTGTCCATCACTTGTCCACACCTTCGACCATGTCTCTTTACAAGACAACTGGTAACAGTATCAGAGAGATATTCAAGAGAGTTGATGTGCTCATCTGGAGAACCTATGCTCCCCTTGTGAAACCTGTATTCGTCTCCAGACCATCTCCGGGCAAGGTGTTGCAGTGTAGCGAAATCACAGCTAGTTCCAAGTAAGGATGAATCCATGCCTACACATTGTAGTATCTCCCTTGATACTAGAACCACGTGTTGTGCAAGGAAGAGGACGTGAATTGAAGTAATGCACGAGAAGGCTTTACTCAATCAACGTACCATTACATTCGGAACGGATGGACCAAACTTTTTATTTACATGTCCTTGCAAGCTGTGCTCAAACCTTTTCAGGCGTGAAAATGTATAAAATGTTCATGTGTCAAGTAAAGCATGAGTGTGTGGCCTTCTTTGTCACGACAAACATATATGGAACCATTTCTACCTGCACATCCTAAATTCCAAAAGGATAGACACATTAATGGCTTGTTTTAGAAAATGTATAACGGTGTTTACCTTTATGTGTACGTGTATATTATAAAACGGTGCTGTCATCTTTATCAACTGCCCGGATAATGACAGTGTTTGACCGAAAAAATACAAAGGTTGTCAAAACGTTACTTGGCTAAAAACAGTCGCCAAAACACTTCAAACCCAACTGTGATACCGGTATCAACGTCCAAAAGTATTCGTTGTTTGTTTCAATTTTTGCCACCATCAAACTGGGTGTATACTTTCTTTTGCCCGGCAGTTTATATAGTGAGTTCACCTTTTAACTATGTTTCTACTCGGTTACATGACTTAAATGACGTGTGATACTCAATTCGAACAATATGCCATCTGTAATGGTGTAGTGTTTTGTGAAATGAAATACTCTATAATGAAGTACTACCAGGAAAGGAAATCCCGCAGACGCAACCTTGAAATTGAGACAAAAAGTTGTCGATTGCGGAAGTGAACTTTGAACCCAATTATTTTCTAGTTGACGGTGTTAGGATGAGTTGAGCTTGTTGGTGATGTGCAGAATAGTTAACCACAATACACGAGGTATCAGGGGTGATTATGAAAAACCTTCTTTTGGTCAATGCAAACAACATGATCATATCTGCTTGTATGGTAGAGAGGTGCTCGATTGTTTCTATATGCATGAAAGATTTGAAGACTTTAATAATTAAGCTTATTCGTGCCATTATTTGGAGATAAAAAGTGGAAACAACTTTGAAGAGGTTCTCGTAATAGTCCGCATCAGATGGGGTTAATTGGTAAAAGATGACCCTATGTATTATCGGAAAATAGACTACCAAATAATTTCAAACAGTTGAAAATAAAAATTAGTTTAAAACGATTACACATAAAGGCGAGGTTATATATAAAATGAATTCAAACATATATACTTCACAAACTAATCTACTGACGTCAGGGAAACTTCCCTCTTGTCTGCTTGACCCTGCTACTTTGAATGATATTTGAAATAGAGAAACATGCTCGCATAACATAGAAACTTAAAGCCAGTTCTTACCTTGTGCATGTACTGACTGTTCCAGTAGCGACAGTAATAACGTTATCGTACACAACACCTCCGACAACTGCATGATTAGGGTGTGGTCACTGCTGCTGTCCCGATGGCGAGACTGTCACATATATCCTCGACGTCCAGCGTATGTGGTAACTGGTAGCTGGAGAGAAACAGTCGCTTGGGTCCACGTGCTAATACCGGAAGTAGGTGGGACGATGAGAATGGAGGCCAAACACCCCGGATGTCGATCCTTAGGAAACGGCGCAAGTAGCTGAGTATTTAGCTGCCGTTCCAAAACGTCTCTGCTGCCCTAATTAGAGAGTTGTATATATATTTCTCGTTTTCCTCTAACATTATCCTTGTTCCCCTCCCCCCTCCCCCCATTCTATTGAATTCAAGTTGTAATAGATTGGGTTTATTTAGTGTTTAGTTTCTATTCTATATGGAACAATTGTTACAGCAACTGACAAAAAACTGTTCTGGTTGTAACAGTGCACTTTCATAATATATTTCTACAAAGAAAATGATACAATTTGAATGAACAAAACCCGATTTTATTGAATCTTTCAAAAGATCCGATGAAATGATCTGTTGGAATACTTACATATATTTACAAGTCCCGCGAGCAACCATGTTAGACAAAACAACGGAAGCCCATGAAATTGGGTCACATGATGGTCCTGATAATCTTCTTGGCGGAATTAACCCATTTTGAATAATGATGAATTCCTGTCACGTGACTACTTGAGCGAAATGTGAACACACAGACAGTGAACAAGGATGCCAGTACGGGCAGTTTCATAACCGCGAGAGGACTATCCAATATTTAGCCACACACCAACACACCCACACACCGACATCCCCCCTCTCCCTTCACACACACACATATATATAAAGGTGGCAAAAAGGTGATAATATAAGTATTAGATGAACCTGGTATTTTATTTTTTTGCTGAAAACATTATGGATGAACAAAGACGTACATTATTACGGATTACAAAATACGAAAAGAAAGCTTTTCACATGAAAGCATATATTTCTATTAAAAATATTTAAAACAATTCTGGGAATGGTTATTTCATTCCACAAAACCCAAACCAGCCTTGAGACCTATAATAGAACCTACTTGTTGTTCATACAACACAAACTTTAAGCGGAAAGTTTGTGGTACATGCTTCCTGACGACATCAGATATGACAGTAAAATAATATTTTGGTCGGACTACCAGTTGGAACCGTTTCCTGGATATTGCTTGGTGGACATCAAGACTTGAGTGTTCTTGAGATACTGTATCTGCTGTCAGGCGTATACAGTAAGACATCGAACATTCGTCTCCAGGTGTTTTGCAGTTCATCATATCAATATGGGCCTGTGATGTAAGGAACATTTAATCGGTCGATGTTCAAGCAGATCTCAAGCGATTCCGCATTGTCGTATAGTGGACTACATTCTCAAAAACAAGGTGGACTTACTTCATTTATTTCAATTCGACGTTGCAGTGCATATTCTAGTACCATGTATTATTCCATATCAATGTATTATGGTCCGTGGACCTGTCACTGAATATATTGTCTGTCTGTCTAATACCATTATGAAGCAAGTGATCAACAGCTGGTTGGATATGGTTGTATACCTGTTTTAAACATATTTATTTCACAGAATGTGTGAAGCTGGATTGGTAAACAAGTACTTATGTCAATACCTCTCCGGTTGTCATACAATGTCATCAATTATAATGTACATTCAGGGGTCAGTGAAAGAAAATTATTTGCATAAAAACACAGTTGTCGACTCTGAACGTGCAGAAGGAAAACGCCAAAAATCAGTTAAATGTTACATATGGTTATTTTCCTGTGATGATATCTGGTTCAACTATACACCACCACAACAACAACAATATGTTAATAAAAGTCTATATTTTGCTACCTATGGAACAGTAGACAGGATCATATATACTGTATACTGTACAAGAAATATCTTAGAAGACAGCTTTGTCAATATATTTATTGACCATTTCATGAAGACAACTTTTTATGGGTAGAGGCATGCCCGTCACAATCACTCAGGCATTACGGTTAATCCCTTCAACAAGTTGGGACAAGTAAGTGGGAATGAGCCTCAATGATGACAGGGGATGAAGCCACGGGACGAAGCCTGTAACAACAAGGTGGTTGTGTTTGCAGCGTGTAGTGAACACTCTATTGATGCTGTCAGGTACAGAGACAAGACTATATCCTCGCCTCATTTCTATTAGGACTCCACTGAAGGTTATTTTTCTCGTACATGTGATATACAGGCATCATATTCCGGGATATATGTCACTCCCAGTCTTTGATACCTGGTGAAATCTGTTACATTCCGTAGATGCAGATGCAGATGCAGATGCAGATGCTGATGCGGATGCAGATGCTGATGCTGATGCTGATGCAGATGCAGATGCAAGTCCCTACGAGCACATATTGGTGCCGTCATTCAAAGTATTTCTATGTCTACCATTGTTACCTGGACTATTTGGCTTTTCGTCAGTTTTCCTCTTAACCATCAAACAATCTAGCAGTTAGAGGATGTAATTCCTGCCGGGAACTTTGCAGTTAGAAGCTATGGCAACAACCCGTCACATCTCTGCTTGTCGAGTCTCGCCGCCGAACCATTTCTTATGTTGAAATGCAAGCGCCTCTCACTAAATAATTGCACAATAAACTACAAATCGTTCAGGTAGGTCGGATCCCGTTCACCTGCAAATCGCGCTCTCCTACCCCATACCCGATATGACATTTGTAATGTGTAGCAAGATAGCATTTTGATCTGACGCATGAAAAGAAGCAATGATATCCACTGGGTTCAATATTACATAGTTATACCAAGTGTTGCTCATGATATCAACCATTGGTATGCATTTGCCAGATTGGATTATTTAAGTGATAAACGGAACTATTAATGACTGTTGTGTACGACCACAGAAAAAACAAAACTTTTAATGAAAGCACTGGGTATGCTGGAGAAATGTTCCTTTAACGCCATAGAAACCATGATATCAAATCAATAAGACATGCCAAAAACACAAATGCACTGTAAAAATGAGTTCGAACGTGAACACATACAAGACATGTGTTTAAAACCTAAACGGAATACACATTTAGTGTATTTTATTTAAACACATTTAGGGTCCAAAGACAAAATGAGCTGTCGTCTCACAGCCTTAACAGCAGCTAAACACAACATTTTGCAAAAGGTTGTTTGTTCAATGTGTTTAATGCAATCTAACTGGCATGTGGCCATGTCGATATAATGTCTTGTCCTGGTCGGTAGTAGCTGAGTCTCTTTTGCAAGATGTGAATAGTGACAGTTTACATGAGATAGATTAAGCTTAAAAGATATCACGAGGAAACTCTGAACATATAGCAAGGCAAAACACATCATACAGGGTATTTACAAACTTTGATATATACTACTGTTATAAGGCAGTGTAATATATTGTTAAACAATGTTATAATTGTATTACACTGTTTCTGTTGAGATTGGGTTTTGACAATGATGAGTTGTCAGGAATGTAGTACTATCTAATGTAAGCCGTGGCGTGGAAGTTGCTATATTTAGATTCGTGTGTAGCCAAGTGTATTTTAGAATCTTCTGCAATGTTCTGGTACAGTTAGAGTATTCCAGTACTGTAAAGAACCTTCCTAAGGGGGCATAAGCGTGCCTCTCGCATCTCACATTAGATCTCACATTACATCAAGACCAGCTTTTGTTGGAAGATCATTGTTTTCACCTGAATAGCCAGACTAGGCCTATTTTGGAAGCTTGACCTCTGTTAGGCGAATACTATTACCACTTCTATCATATTTTATATTGCCATTGTACTTGTACTGCCATTGGATTTGTACTGCCATTCTATTGAGTACTGTCATTGTAATTGCTGTGCAGTAATTTGATCTGATTTGTAAACCTAGTTAATTTTATAATATAATTGTTGTATACCATTTCATTTTTTCTCGTTGGCTTCACACTAACTTCTTTCATATTTACATATTTCTGGGTTAACATATTGTTTCAATTTGGTAGTCGACACGTAACACTACCGGCAATAAATAAGGGAACTAATGAAATGATAGTGACGCTTTCATGACGATAAGCGTTTGTAAAAATAATATCGGGCGTGTAGATCAATATCTGATGTGTGTTCCATGTTGGACGATGCATGCACGACACTGTGATGGCATACTGTTGATTAACTTGCGTATGGTTTCCCTTGGTATTGACCCTGATTCCGCCTAAAGAGCTACCTCAAGCTTAGCCACGTTTGCGGGAGCTGGGTCTCTAGCTTCCACTCTCCGACCGAGAACATCCCACAGATGCTCTATTGGGGACATGTCAGTGGAGAGCGGGTCATTCCAATGTTTGCATGCTTTCGGAGATTGCCGGTGACAGCCTGAGCACGATGTGGTCTGACAATGTCATCTTGCAGTTCAACATTTCTGCCGATAATTCAAGGGAAAGGAACAACGACAGGATCGCTGGCTACTCAAATGCCCATTCGCAATAACCAAAGCCTCACTCCATGACACAACCGGCTCCATACCGATCATGGTAAACACATTTTGCCCTGGCATACCGCTAGCCGCTACTTCGCCATCAACGTTTTTTGCCATCTGTGGATCGGATTGGTCTGTAAACATGTTACACCATTGGCTTTGCCTAGCCCACCCCAATCTTTGCCGCCTTTTGCCTGTTTTCACACTTTCGCCATCTTGGATCGAAAACGAGGCTTGGAGAGCATAGCTCCATGCAGTGTGAGTCGCATCAGCTGATAGGGAACAGAGAGCATGTTGTGAAGGGGAACTCCATGTCCCTGTGTTTCACTGATGGACATTTCTAACAAAAAATGGTATCCTCTGTATCTAATACAGAAGATATTGCACATTTAATCCTGAGGTCCAACTAAAATATGCCTGTAATACACTGGAATTCGCATTTCGCTGTCAGGATCCCGGAAGTGAATCGAAAGGTGCATTTCGAGATACGTATTTCCGAAATAGATTGTTTCATCATAACCTCGTCGACATATGGGCACAATGTGATAGTATATTCAATGACAGACGTTTTGTATCGTAAATGAACTGCATAATATGAAACACGTCCGTGTATTTTGCTAGTTTGCTCAGTCAACGCGTGGATTTGCGAGATCGTCGATCATGTTTATCTCACGTTTCATAGTGGTGTTTGCTGCACCATGCATTATCGTTTTGCCATGAGTCCAGTTGACATAAGGCACTGTTTCTGCTATGATTTTCATCCAAACATATCACGATATAAATGAAATAAGTTTACAAAATAACTCGTGTGTCAAAATAAATATTCAGAAGGGGCGATAACTCTATCCAGTATGTACAATGGCAGATGAAACTTTACTTTTCCTTCAGACATTACTTATTTGACCGATTAAGATTGCATTAAGATAAAATTCTGATTTGTTTATGATTGTAAATTTTTAATAGGTTACAATAAGATAAATGAAATCAACATCAATTTAGTTAGTTTCTGACATCTATCTAGATATGGTCAAAAGGTCAATATTTTCTACTCGACTTCTAATACAACTCGCAAAGTTATTCAAACTCACACCTTGACTAAAACACAGAAATAAAACGTTTGGGTTAATGGTGTGTATTAAGTCTGTGCAGCTACCATAAACTGCACTGGGAGTTACCAGGTGGTCATGGATATTTGAAATTGAAATCACAACAGAACAACCAGACTCACTTGCTTAGTAGATATCAGTAAAGAGACCAGATAACAGTAGAATATTTTGTCAATGATAAGAATAAGAATAATGTTCTATCCTTACGATAAATGTTGCCGCGATAGTACCGGAATGCTTAATTGTCACAGTTTGTCCCTTGTTGAGATCTCCATGTGTATCATGGGTTATCCAGCCTTCACCTTCTGCTCTCCAAGCCACGCTTTCAAACCGGAAGTAGCGAAGTGTGAATAGTAAGCTGTTAGGGTCACACCCTTCACAGGACGTCTTGCTTTCAGGTTGGCTGCACAAAGCCGTTTTTCAACAGTGGATGTTAAAATTCGCCTTTCTGTTGCCGTTTTTCAGGCTTGCTACGCCCAGGTTTCATTGTAACTCCACCCGCTCACAGTCGAGAATTACACTTTCTGATTTGCCAAACATTTGGGCAACCCCTTTGTCTGTCTCGGAGACTGTCCAATATATGAGCGCACAGACTTTGGCACCACGTGTTGTTTATGCTTAATGTGGCCAATTTCTGGTGTCCCCCAAAGTGATATTGCTGGAATATCGCGAAAAGCGGCGTCACCCATACTCACTCACTCACTATGCTTAATGTGAAATTTCATTGTGACATTCAGATGCAACGCCACGACATTGTAAATTTACACCTCAACGATAGCTACATTCAAGTCATTAGTTCCTTTATTTTGTGTCGGTAAAATATATCTTCTGCGCGAGTTTCAAGGATGAAATAGGCATCAGTGATTTTCAACTTTTTGCAGATTTGTTTAATTTTAAGATGCTCAGAAAATATTCATATTTACATTGACCCTTTTTCTATGTTAAATAGAATCAGTATCTCTAGGAATATTTAATCAACTGTCATAGTGTCCAAAGGCTGTTTACTTGTTCTTGTGATGTTTTTTACAAGCTCCAGGACAACATAGTTATCGTGCGCTGCAGTCTGAAAAAAATCGTAACAATATCAGTTGAATGATTTCACTGTGCAACATTTAGAGAAGTCGTTATTTTGAGTTGTTATTTTCTAAGGTTCTTTTCTAAGGTTAAGCAGTGCACTCCTTTCGTCCTACATGTAGCTTTGCCTAAAATATTTCGACTGCCGAATGAAAAGAACGTCGTAAAATGTGAGACGACATATTGCTACTTACTTACGCATATATTTTTTATTACTGTTTTGTTTTCCTTTAGCAACATCCTTTTGAATTCTATATATCAATCTTCAAAGCTTAAATCTATAAAAGATAGCTGCGCGATAGATCACAAAGAACAATAAAGAAGATTCGAACATCAGCCTGGTCCCCAGGGTATGCTGCATATCCAGGGAACCAGGCTGATTCGAACACGCGCTCGCAACTTGATGACGTCGTAAATTGGACGATGCTGTTATTGAGAGGGAGGAGTTCAGTGACATAGATGTAGCTAGGCAACGTAGATAAACGCAGTGGCTGAACGATCGCTTGCAAAAGTGGGGGAGATATGACAATCGGTACTGGGATAAATGGTACCGGTAATCGACGTGCAAATTAAGAGAATACCAAATTGAACCCCCCTGTTCATAAAATGGACTTCTCCGACATTGCCGTGGTCGGATTCTATTCAGGGAGTAATCATTATGTAAATATAGACCCCTCAGGGTTATTCTCCCTGCAGTGTTTAGCACGTCCGAGGATTTGTATGATATTAAAAACCCGCATCCGCGGAATAAAGGTTTGAGATATCATAAACACCCGAAGAGAAGTGTTTTGTCTAACCTGTAAACCGAAACTTAAAGCAACTTTTTTTTAACATTTTCATGTTACCATGAACTTTAGGAAACGGGCGTAAAATATCTGTTGCAAGCGTATAGTATTTGAAAAAGCATTGCGACTTATCAGTGCCTCTGTAGCCAAGTTGTGCAGTCACTGGGTGCTGCTACGAAGGTTGCGTGTTCAATCCTCTGGAATATAGAGAAAACATTTCATTACAATGTGTTACATTGTGTTCAAATGCAAAATTCTTGCGAGAAACATTAAGCTGTTACAATTTAAACGGAAGATCCCAGGGATATTATAACATACATCTTTATGAGATTTAACCCGACTGGAGAACAATAGGATGACGCCACTGGGGGTTTATTGTGTACGATAAACAACTCCCGCTCGTTGTTTATTTCTGAAAAGACACCAGCTTTACGATAATATATTTCATTGATCAACCGTACAGGACAATAAAATGAGGCAGCAACTTAACATCAACAACATTATATTATCTTCAACAGCTGTTCACATGGTTATCTTTAAAACATATTTAAGATTTAATAACAAATGTAAACAAACCTTCAAAATACGGAATTTCCTGAATAACGATGACGTCATTACGAAACACTCAGCTTATTTTACCTTTGTCACAAAAGACCTCACTGTCTGAGCACTCGTGTCTCATGATATCGTTGCGATAGGTTTTGGCCAGATTGAAGAATAGCTCTTGTGGTGGTCGTAAATTTAGTCTCATTTAGCTAAGATTTGTCTTAGCTAAGACAACTTCGTGAATAGGCTGCCAGTACTTAATTTTATAGATATCGCTAACATAAGATGGTTTCAATTGAAAATCAAACACATGATAAAATCATACGGTAAAGAGTTTTTTGTTCCTCAGTTTATCTGGGATAAAAGTGAGATATTATATCAAACTTGAAAGGATTATTGCAATGATATTTTTTTTGTATAAATGTCTGCTTGTTCCGCAATGTCTCTTGATGATGGACGGTGAAACATAAGAAAAAGGGGATTGTGTTTTTCCTTTCACAACTAATAATGATTATACTCGGCAAACAATGATTTAATCAAGTAAAGTATTATCATTTTATTCAAGATATGATGTCATGCTTTGAAAAAGGTGATGTCAGTGACCCTTTCATGCTGATGGATGCTCATGTATATTGCTTTTGTATTTTCATGTATGTATTGCCGTTAGTTGAGTTTACAAATGTATATGATTCTTATTTTCATTTAGATGCTGAAATTTGTCGAAAAAAACTGGGGGCAAAAGAAAGCAGACCGAGTTTAGTTTTTTATGTAATTGAAAACTGAAAGGACTGTTGTAAAATTTGACCATGTTTATTGAACCAAAACTCATTCCTGCAACATTTTGTAAAACGTAATCTGAGGCAGGGTAAGTAATAATTAAATACCCTGCCTCAGATTACGTTTTGTCGCTTTTTACCCCAGTCTTCTTTGAACGAATTATTCGTTCAAAGAAGACTGGGGTAAAAAGCGACAAAACCCTTACCACATACAAAAGAAATCACTACCAGAAGCAGAGCCGATTGTATCATTAGGAACATGTGTTTATGAATCACTTTCAAGTAGTGATGATACCAGGTGTTCACGAAATTGTGAATATATCCTGCCCCATCGGTGGCACCCTCCACCAACACATGCTAAGGCATATGTTAATTTGCAACCACTAGACTGTTAATAGCGTCCTCCTGGAGAGCGCGGAAGGTCCGGGGTTCGAACCCCGGCCGCGTCATACGAAAAAACGTTACATGATGGCACTTGTTATCACCCTGTGTGGCAACAAGGACTGGCCGGCTCGGAGTCAGTATACTGTGTATGAGTGGATATTCCTGTTAAACTGCAGCATGGTATCTTAGTAGGCCAACACACACACACACACACACACACACACACACACACACACACACGCACGCACGCACGCACGCACGCACGCACGCACGCACGCACGCACGCACGCACGCACGCACGCACGCACGCACGCACACACACACAGAGAGAAATACATGCAAGTCTCTATATAAGTGTAATAATTTTGAACGCCACGTTAAACCCTATTTCAACCCTCCTTCAATCTTCGTTTCCCTTTTTTAAATAGGAAGAAAAGGATTTTACTTGATCAAATATAATAAAAGTTTTCAACGTTATTTATGGTTTAATGTTTCAACGTAAATGTCATTGGGTGCAACCGAGCTATATTTTCTTCATGACGTGCCTAAAAATATCTTCTATATGAACTGCACGATGAGTGTATAATGCATTTGCATCGCGAACGAGGAACAGATGAGCAGCCTCTCCAACTTCAAGCTCGCTGACATGATCTTGTTTCCTTTCAAACTGGCAATCTGTCAAAGAATGTTTGGCGAGAGATGTGGATACTGTAGATAGCACAGAAAGCGTAGATAGCATCGATAACATACGAGTATATACTGTAAAAAGTATAGATAACGCAGATAGCGTAGGTGACATGTGTACTGTAGATTGCGCTGATATCGTAGATAGTGAATATAGTGTTTGTAGTGCAGATACTGTAGATAGTGAATATAGTGTTTGTAGTGCAGATACTGTAGATAGTGAATATAGTGTTTGTAGTGCAGATACTGTCGATAGTGAATATAGTGTTTGAAGTGTAGATAATGTAGATAGTGAATATAGTGTTTGTAGTGCAGATAATGTAGAAAGTGAATATAGTGTTTGAAGTGTGGAAATTGTAGATAGTGAATATAGTGTTTGAAGTGTAGATAATGTAGATAGTGAATATAGGGTTTGTAGTGCAGATAATGTAGATAGTGAATAAAGTGTTTGTAGTGCGGATGCTGTAGATAGTGAATATAGTGTTTGTAGTGGAGATAATGTAGATAGTGAATATAGTGTTTGTAGTGCAGATAATGAAGATAGTGAATATAGTATTTGAAGTGTAGAAATTGTAGATAGTGGATATAGTGTTTGCAGTTAAGATAATGTACATAGTGAATATAATGTTTGAAGTGTAGATAATGTAGATAGTGAATATAGCGTTTGCAGTGCAGATAATGTAGATAGTGAATATAGTGTTTGTAGTGCAGAAATTGTATATAGTGAATATAGTGTTTGTAGTGCAGATAATGAAGATAGTGAATATAGTGTTTGTAGTGCAGATAATGTAGATAGTGAATATAGTGTTTGCAGTGCAGATAATGAAGATAGTGAATATAGTGTTTGAAGTGTGGAAATTGTAGATAGTGAATATAGTGTTTGAAGTGTAGATAATGTAGATAGTGAATATAGGGTTTGTATTGCAGATAATGTAGATAGTGAATAAAGTGTTTGTAGTGCAGATGCTGTAGATAGTGAATATAGTGTTTGTAGTGGAGATAATGTAGATAATGAATATAGTGTTTGTAGTGCAGATAATGAAGATAGTGAATATAGTATTTGAAGTGTAGAAATTGTAGATAGTGGATATAGTGTTTGCAGTTAAGATAATGTACATAGTGAATATAGTGTTTGAAGTGTAGATAATGTAGATAGTGAATATAGCGTTTGCAGTGCAGATAATGTAGATAGTGAATATACTGTTTGCAGTGCAGATAATGAAGATAGTGAATATAGTGTTTGAAGTGCAGATAATGTAGATAGTGAATATAGTGTTTGCAGTGCAGATAATGAAGATAGTGAATATAGTGTTTGTAGTGCAGATAATGTATATAGTGAATATAGTGTTTGCAGTGCAGATAATGAAGATAGTGAATATAGTGTTTGAAGTGTAGAAATTGTAGATAGTGGATATAGTGTTTGCAGTTAAGATAATGTATATAGTGAATTGGGGTTTGTAGTGCAGATACTGTAGAAAGTGAATATAGTATTTGTAGTGCAGATAATGAAGATAGTGAATATAGTATTTGAAGTGTAGAAATTGAAGATAGTGGATATAGTGTTTGCAGTGCAGATAATGTATATAGTGAATATAGTGTTTGAAGTGTAGATAATGTAGAAAGTGAATATAGTGTTTGTGGTGCATATAATGTAGATAGTGAATATAGTGTTTGAAGTGCAGATAATGAAGATAGTAAATATATACTCTTCAAAAAAGAAACTTGACACTGACTTTCAAAATGTAATATAATGCGATTGTTTCAAAATAGGACACAGAAACCATAACTGAAATACTGTTTGAAGATCAATGTACACAATGTTCAAAACATTAATCGTGTCACCTAGACAGACACACATACACGATACAGTTAATGTCACAGGGGTACAGAAAATGTCAGTATCGGTTGTGCCCACCACGTGCATCAATCACCGCTTGACACCGACGACCCATAGATGCAATCAAGTTGTCAATAACACGCTGTTGGATGTGCTGCCATTCATACTGAAGTGCATCAAGAAGCGCCGGAAGTGTTTGGGGCGGTGGATTCCTTCTGCGAACGCGTCGATCCACCTGTCCCGCAGATGCTCAATCGGGGACAAATCTGCTGACCGGGCTGGCCAAGGTAATGTCTGGATGTTGTTGTGCTGTAAGAAGTCCTGACAAACACGTGCAATATGTGGTCGAGCGTTGTCCTGCTGGAATTGTCCGCCATGAACGTTGACGTGAGGAAGAACGTAAGGCTGTAGGATCAAGTCTCTGTAACGCACACCTGTCAATGCACCTACCACATGCACGAGAGGCGTCCTACCACCGTGATGAATTCCGGCCCATACCATGACACGCCCGCCGCCAAATGGGACAACCTACTGCACACAGTTGGGGGCGTTACGTTCACCCCGACGTCTGTAGACACGTGCGCGCCCATCAGAACGTGTGAGTAGGAAACGGGACTCGTCAGTAAACAGTACATTTCTCCACCTTGCACGTGCCCATCTAACCCTCTGTTGGCACCAAAGCAGACGGTCCGCCAGATGACGTGGGGTCAATACATGACGTCGAACAGGTCTTCGTGCAAAAAGTCCAGCCTCCCTCAGTCTGTTGCGTACCGTTTAATCTGATATTCTGCGTACCCCAGGGATCTGTGTGGTTGTAGACGTGGCTGTGGTAGTGCGGTCTCGGATGTGTCGCAGCCGGATGTATCGATCTTGTGCTTGGGTTGTCACCCTTGATCTTCCTGACCTTGGTCTGTCGACAACTCTGTTGGTGTTGTTGTATCGGGTCCACAGTGCGGAGATTGTCTGTCTGGATACGCCAAAGTGCCTGGCCACTTCTTGCTGAGTTGCTCCAGCTTGTAATCTCCCAATGGCGTTGTTCCGTTGAGCTGCATTCAGTCTTGGCATTCTGTCACCGCCTCTACTGCCGTTATAAGGACTGTATAACAGCCGTTGATGTGGATTTGTATACCCATTCAGCAGGGGGGCCTGCAATGCCTAAATGCAGATTCCTGTGCTGCACGTTGCGGTTGCGTTTGGATGAAGCTGTAAAATTGATCCCCAAACGCTACGTTTATGTGCTTTGCATGTGTTTTCGCGAATTATAGACACATCATCTTTCTGTTTGACTTATTTGGTTCTAATTTAATGTAGTTATTTTAGATATTTGGCAAAATGTGGTTTTACATCTATGTCAAGTTTCTTTTTTTGAAGAGTATAGTATTTAGAGTGTAGAAATTGTAGATAGTGGATATAGTGTTTGCGAGGAGATAATGTAAATAGTGAATATAGTGTTTGTAGTGCAGACAATGTAGATAGTGAATATAGTGTTTGTAGTGCAGATTATATAAAAAGTGAATAAGGTGTTTGTAGTGCAGATACTGTAGAAAGTGAATATAGTGTTTTTAGTGCAGATACTGTAGATGGTGAATATAGTATTTGAAGTGAGGAAATTGTAGATAGTGGATATAGTGTTTGCAGTGCAGATAATGTATATAGTGAATATAGTGTTTGAAGTGTAGACAATGTAGATAGTGAATATAGTGTTTGTAGTGCAGATACTGTAGATAGTGAATATAGTGTTTGTAGTGCAGATACTCTAGATAGTGAATATAGGGTTTTGTAGTGCAGATACTGTAGATAGGGAATATAGTGTTTGTAGTGCAGATACTGTAGATAGTGAATATAGTGTTTGTAGTGCAGATACTGTAGAAAGTGAATATAGTGTTTTTAATGCAGATAATGTATATAATGAATATAGTGTTTGTAGTGCAGATAATGAAGATAGTGAATATAGTATTTGAAGTGAGGAAATTGTAGATAGTGGATACAGTGTTTGCAGTGCAGATAATGTATATAGTGAATATAGTGTTTGAAGTGTAGACAATGTAGATAGTGAATATAGTGTTTGTAGTGCAGATACTGTAGATAGTGAATATAGTGTTTGTAGTGCAGATACTCTAGATAGTGAATATAGGGTTTTGTAGTGCAGATACTGTAGATAGGGAATATAGTGTTTGTAGTGCAGATACTGTAGATAGTGAATATAGTGTTTGTAGTGCAGATACTGTAGAAAGTGAATATAGTGTTTTTAATGCAGATAATGTATATAGTGAATATAGTGTTTGTAGTGCAGATAATGTAGATAGTGAATATAGTATTTGAAGTGAGGAAATTGTAGATAGTGGATATAGTGTTTGCAGTGCAGATAATGTATATAGTGAATATAGTGTTTGAAGTGTAGATAATGTAGATAGTGAATATAGTGTTTGTAGTGGAGATAATGTAGATAGTGAATATAGTGTTTGTAGTGCAGATAATGTAGATGGTGAATATGGTGTTTGTAGTGGAGATCCTGTAGATAGTGAATATAGTGTTTGCATTGCAGATAATGTAGATAGTGAATATAGTGTTTGTAGTGCAGAAAATGAAGATAGTGAATATAGTGTTTGAAGTGTAGAAATTGTAGATAGTGAATATAGCGTTTGTAGTGCAGATACTGTAGATAGGGAATATGGTTTTTGTAGTGCAGATAATGTAATGTGTGGATGGTGTAGATAGGGTGTAAATACTTAAGTGTATTAAGAGTTTGTGTGGGTGGGGGCTAACAGTGAGTAGCAGTTGAGTAATCAGTGTGTCTCTCTTATACACAGTCTGTAAGCTTCAGCTGTACGGCTGCTGCGGATAGGGGATAGTAGGTGAGTGTCAAATATTGGGTGAATAAGTATTGATGTCCCATACAATTCCCTATCTTCATTTGCATCATAAGTTCCCGTGATATTTTAGGTACTTGACTTGCTTTTGCATGTGTTTCTAACGGGTGTCGGGACAGGATACGCTTACCTTTTTGCTATGAGTATGGAAAGGGTTTTGTCGCTTTTATTAATTACGTATACGAAGACGTTCTCAACGGTACGTGTGTTTCCAGGTGAACAATTGATTTGCTTTTGCATTTGTTTCTGACGGGTGTCACCGGTGGGGCAGAATACGCTCATCTTTCGCG
This sequence comes from Haliotis rufescens, assembly GCF_023055435.1. Lineage (NCBI taxonomy): Eukaryota > Metazoa > Mollusca > Gastropoda > Lepetellida > Haliotidae > Haliotis > Haliotis rufescens. The sequence continues at coordinate 49,488,747 of NW_025964334.1, forward strand.
AACACCTGGTATTTTTTATGAGTATGGAAAGGGTTCTGTCGCTTTTATTAATTACGAAGACGTTCTCAACGCCATGTGGGTTCAATTACCGCATATCACAGCAACGTGCGAGACGGGTCAGAAAGTTACGCAGGTTGCAGCTTTGGTAAAACACTCGAGCACAGGTACGTGTCGACAGGCCAAATATGATAACTAGGGCGAATCTGGGGTTCGAACCCACACCTATCAGATCCTTCCCGCGGCAGATTCCCTCCCCTTTGACCGCTGAGCGACATGTGGCCCAATGCGAATTGGATGTGGTTACACAAACCCATCGGCCGAGAAGGGAGTGGATGGTAGGAGTGGAAGGAGGGCGGAGGAAGGTTATGTGTCCAGTTGATGGTCAAGAAAGTGGCCATAGGTCAAGGAGGGAAGATGCAATGGAGGGGAGGCTGTCAATGAAGCTGGCGAGGTAATGACTTCATTGAACGTTATGAGCATTACATTGTTGACTGTTAATTCCGCATCGCTCATCAATATAAATTAGTCAACTCGCGAACATGTGACTTATTAGTACTGAATCAGTGTGATCGATCGCCTTAATATGGGAGTGAAAACAATCCGAAAAGATACCGTCAATCACGTCAATAGCCGCTGTAGAATTACCAGGGAGAATATCCTGTATGTTGATACGCGAAGGCCACTGGTTATTACCAATACATAGTCCCCGAATTGATTTTCGTCATATCAGTTTTTCATTCGACCACTATCCAAGTGTATAGCACCCTGTGGGCTATAACAGGTTATAACCACCGAGCAATACAGACATTCAATGCCAGTATTTCACAGTACGGCAAAACCTCGTTAAACCGAGCCCGGTCGTCCGGAACCCCCCCTTTCTTTACTGCAATGAACGTATACGTGTACAAGGACATTACTCCGTAACCTTATTCGATAACCCATGCATTTGTTAATCCGAACATCACTGGGATCTATACGAATTGAATAATCGTAATTTTCTATAGTGAGAAATGATGCGAAATGTGACAGACAAGTGTAGCATCGTTTGACGAATGCGATACACTAATCTTATCAGGATTATGATATTTAGATATAACTAAACATAACCTAAAAGAATATCATTCTTCATGAAACGATTCATTATTTCGAATACAATCTATGAAAGCGACAACATCATAATTCATCTTTAGATCCTTCAGCCCCATAACTTTGATTAAACATATTTGGCGGAATCTCTTAACGGTAACGACTGATTGGAAGACAGATCTGGAATGTACATGTTCCCAACCACAAAGTTCATGTAGCTAATTTCCACAATCGTCTTTTCCGGCTGAGTGTGCGTATGGAAGTGATTCTAGAAATGGAAGCACCGGCCTTGCCTGAAATGTCACCTGCAACACCGAAGGGGAACCAGCGTTCGCTTCGAACCACTACTCCATTGATCCGCCGTCCCCAACGGCCACTACACCATCAGATTTATAGTTCGCTGATCCCATCTGAATTTTTCGACAAAAAATGCTAAAGGGAAAAGGGCATTTTCGGACGAAAACGTATCCTATCATTGTCAATCCTGTAAAAGTCAAATGGTCTGATTTGTCACTTAATCGACCACAATCGTCAGTAATTTCAAACGCTGGCTGTCTGCAATTCGCTGAAGAAGATGTTTTTCTCTCATGAAACCTTTCGTTTTCATGAATTTCTAACTTGGGACTCTAACCCTAACCCCATTTTACTATGTTTGGGAAGCAAGAAATATGCATAGGCGGATGAAGCAGGATATGTATTAAATTCTCGGATATTTTATGGATTTATTTTTTCAAATTTCTTGATACCGTTCATTTAGACAATTTATACTTCTTTTATTGGGATTTTCGTGCACTTCAATTTGCATAGAATAATGCGCAATATTTTTTACCCTTTGTAATTCTCTATGAACTCTTTTGAACTCATCACAATATTCCGCCTTGGCGTTATGCTCCCGTGTCCATCTTGTTATTCTTGCTTGTGTACGTGACGAGTACACGGTAGCTTTGTTGGACAGCGTGCATTCGTCACGTCAAAAATCCGGTTTTCATCCCCCTGCCGATACAGTATGAAACCCAGTCTTTGTGTCTTACACTTGAATATTGAAAAAAGCCGATACTTGTGTGCGCATTGTATAGATCGGTATATTATTTTGTGCAATACGGTAATGGTTAGTTGCTTCCTGATCACCTAAACACAGCGCGTACTTTGTCGTCTTTATGTTGAGATATCGCTTTCCTCTGTTCCAATATTTCACCATTCAAGCGGATATGTGTTAGCAATACAGTCATGCTATGTTTAACTTACAGGGGCCACTTGGCACAGATAACGGGAATCATATGCACAATGTAAGTCATACCGTCACTGAACCCAGATAACGGGAATCATATGTACAATGTAAAGAATACCGTCACTTAACCCAGATAACAGGAATCATATGTACAATGTAAAGAATACCGTCATTGGGCTCAGATAACGGGAATCATATGTACAATGTAAAGAATACCGTCACTGGGCCCAGATAACAGGAATCATATGTACAATGTAAGGAATACCGTCATTGGGCTCAGATAACGGGAATCATATGTACAATTTAAAGAATACCGTCACTGGGCCCAGATAATAGGAATCATATGTACAATGTATGGAATACCGTCACTGGTTCTAGATAACGGGAATCATATGCACAATGTATGGAATACCGTCACTGGGCCCAGATAAAGGAATAAAATGTTAACTTACAGGGGCCAAGGCGATACTTTGACATAAAAGTATATTAATTTCTTTTCAGAAAAAAGGTATACTTCAAATTGTTAATACCAATCAACATTGCCAGTTGAAAGTTGTTTGGAATACTGTCACTGGGCCCAGATAACGGGAATCAAATGTGCAGTGTATGGAATACCGTCACTGGTTCCAAATAACGGGAATCATACGCAACTGTATGAAATACTGTTACTGGGCCCAGATAAAGGAATCATATGCACAATGTATGGAATACCGCCACTGGGCCCAGATAAAGGATTCATATGTGCAGTGTATGAAATACTGTTACTGGGCCCAGATAAAGGAATCATATGTGCAGTGTATGGAATACCGTCACTGGTTCTAGATAACGGGAATCATACGCAACTGTATGAAATACTGTTACTGGGCCCAGATAAAGGAATCATATGTGCAGGGTATGGAATACCGTCACTGGTTCTAGATAACGGGAATCATACGCAACTGTATGAAATACTGTTACTGGGCCCAGATAAAGATTCCGAATCATATGTGCAGTGTATGGAATACCGTCACTGGGCCCAGATAAAGGAATCATATGTGCAGTGTATGGAATACTGTCACTGGGCCCAGATAACGGGAATCATATGTGCAGTGTATGGAATACTGTCACTGGGCCCAGATAAAGGAATCATATGTGCAGTGTATCGAATATTGTCACTGGGCCCAGATAAAGGAATCATATGTGCAGTGTATTAAATACTGTCACTGGGCCCAGATAACGGGAATCATATGTGCAGTGTATGGAATACCGCCACTGGGCCCAGATAAAGGAATCATATGTGCAGTGTATTGAATACTGTCACTGGGCCCAGATAACGGGAATCATATGTGCAGTGTATGGAATACCGTCACTGGGCCCAGATAAAGGAATCATATGTGCAGTGTATGAAATACTGTCACTGGGCCCAGATAAAGGAATCATATGTGCAGTGTATGGAATACTGTCACTTGGCCCAGATAAAGGAATCATATGTATAATGTATGGAATACCGTCACATTGGTTTTGTCACAATGCACAATGTTTTGTGACTGTTTATGCATATTCCTAATTATAAATATCAAACAGATGAAGTGATTTCGCTTGATTGGTCGCTTTTATTTCTAGTTCACGTTGGTAAATCAGTGGAAGGGAAGTAGATATTGGACCATTATTTAAAGTCACATTATCGATATACCTGAAGCTTTAGTAAAACCTCTTGCCTTGATTTTGCCACTCCGAGCAGAAATTCCGATTCGTATGCAACAAGAAACAGATCAGTAAGGATTATCGTAAAGACTATACACAAGGAATATCGCATTGCAACAATACTGCAAAGAATATATACCGCATAGTGGCCACAATAAGGTGAGGTGAATTGGGGTTAACATCTTTAACAAGAGTATTGCAGTTATACAGCGACGTGCACGAACGTGTGTGTGTGTGTGTGTGTGTGTGTGTGTGTGTGTGTGTGTGTGTGTGTGTGTGTGTGTCTGCTTGTACTAGTCCGGACTGATGCCGATTTATAGTGCTAGCCCACTGAGATACCTTGCCGCAGTTTAACATGAATACCCCACTCAGACACAGTACACTGACTCCGAGCCGACCAGTCCTTGTTTTAGCCCCTTAATACCGAGCGCTAGACAGGGTAACAACAAGTATCATCTTTTAACGTCTTTTGGTATCGAACCCCGGACCTTCCGCTCTCCGGGCAGCGCTCTACCACTAGACCACGGAGGCGGTCAGTTGCCACAATAACAATACCTAAGAGGCAACAGAGGAAGCTCAAATCACCAGTACACAGTGCAGGAACTATAGTTCAGTAGCAATACCAAGACGACGTTCGTGTCTACATGTTCAACTTTACACGTTGAACGGATTGAACGGTTGTATCTGAAAGGTACACGACCTTAACACTGACGTCACCAATCACGTGACTGACCACTATGAGAGTGATTTACTGACCGAACTCTGTCGCTGCCCTGGGACGTGGGAGACGTCTTTGACATGAGCCGGTCTGTATCGTGAATGGAACTACATTGATAATAAACTATGACATAGTAATTAGTATCGATCCGTTAATGGTCGAAGTAGAGGCATGGTCGTTTGCCGTTCTTGCCTAAGGAATAACAGGGTGCATTTTGGCGACATGATCAAAAGCATTGGTTCTATAATTTGCTGATTATGGCGGTTGGAAGGCAAAGCACAGTGGCATTTCCAGAAGGTATCAATCAAGATGAATCTAATCTAATCTAATCTAATTTGGAATTCGTTTGTTTGTCGAGTAATACATTGCACGTTTACCCTAAAACTAATATTCATAAGCTTTGAGCATGTTTCAAAACAGGGATCATTCATTAATTTGTAAGATGATGCAAATAGTTTAAAAAAATATAAAAATCAGGCATCAGTCTTATAATTGAAATTTAACCAATATAATGTAAATGATGATTAAAAAGGGTAATTAAGTGATAATAGTTGTTCAGGACATAATACCTTTTTATTAGAATTGTTAAAAGAAATTATTTGGTATAGGCAGATGAGAAAAACATTGTAAGACAGCAGTCATTCGCACAAGTGTTTCTCTGGAATGAGTGATTGCGTGAGTGATTGCGTTATTGCTTGACTGAGTGAGTGGGTGAAAATTGTTTTTGGGTACAGTGTGCAATATTCAAGCTAAATGAAGTGGTGGACAGCACCATGGCACCGAGTTAGGATGCACAAAGTCAGGTCACCTATTTTAACCACCGGGTACTCAATTTAGTCGGGGCCCCAGCATGGAGAATATTGGAGAACTTTTCAGCCTCGACATCCCCCAGGTCCCCGGAAATACCAATCGCTGGAACAGACAGAAGCCCTTCGAAATATTTTGCAACGTGAGTGAGTGAGTAAACGCCGTTTTAGCAATATTCGAGCTATGTCATGAATAAGAAATGAGCTTCACACATTGTACCGGGGAATCAAACTCGGGGCCTTTGGCGTGACGAACGAGCGCTTTAATCACTAGACTAACCTCCGCACCTACTTTGCAAAGAAAATTAAATTGGCTGTCTTTTCTGAAAAGTAAAACATTTGTTTAGGTATGAATACTACTTTTAGGCGCTTATTCAAGATGATTAAGTGGACCAATACTCAATATTCAGCAACACTAAGAATGGAATACAGAGTACATCTACCTTACTATAAAGAACATTTTTTGGTTTGCCCGCAATATACCACTGCTAGTGTTTATCACCAAGAGCGTAAAAACTCTGCCTCTTACCATTAAGATGACATGCCGTATTGTTCTAAGCGGTATTAAACCCAGTGTCGCCCACTATATAAAAAAAGGTAATAGGGGTAATCTCACAAATAAGACCGTTCAATAAACTCGTTGTAGAAATATGGAAATAGAGTGTTTGGAAACATGTCTGAAGAACATACATGTACGAACAGTTGACAAAGGCTCTGCAATTAGTTTCAAATATCTGGTGTTGTAAAATCCAGGTTCAAGCCGATTTTTACCCTCGGCTTGTCAGCACCATAGCCATCCACACTGGTTTCTCCGCAGTGGTTTACGTGCACAAGCTGCGTCACTTTGGGCTTTGCTCCAACTCTAGCAGACATGTCGTGATGTAACGGAAACACCATTGAATCCCCTCGTTCAAGAAATAGACGTTGGTTTGAATGATGTCGTTCAATTGTGTCTGTTTGGGCATGTAATTGTGTTAAACATCACGTGCTCTGAGAGCGTTGTCGGTCTGTCTTGGTGAGTGAGTGAGTTGGTTTAACGTCGCTTTTAACAGTATTCCAGTTATATCGCGGCGTGTCAGCTTAATGTGTGAGGAAAAGCCCGCTGTTTGTCTTACATGTCTTAGGAATTTATAGATGTGTAAACTGTAGAGAGATGTTGTGTTTGGGATTGGTGCCACCGGTAGGGCAGGTAACGCTCACCTTTTCATCACTGTAGGTATTGATTCATAAACATATGCTTATGATATAGCCGGAATCATACAACGGACTCGTATGCTTATGGAAAGAGATTTGTCGCTCATATATATTTTAAGGCTTACGAGTAAAGTATAAAAGTAAAGTGTAACTTATGTTGAAAAGTTGTTGTGGAAATTGCTAAGAACGTGTGTCACGAGAGTTTACTATTCTATTCTGTGAAGTGATACCCGTGTCTTCCCCTTCACTAGTCCGTACATACATGTATCTTCTCCTTAACTGGTCGGTACAAACATATATCTTCCCCTTCACTGGTCAATACAAACACGTATCTTCCCCTTCACTGATCGGTACACACACACAATTTCACTGGTAGATCCAAACACGTATCTTCCCCTTCACTGGTCGATACAAACACGTATCTTCCCCTTCACTGATCGGTACACACACACAATTTCACTGGTAGATCCAAACACGTATCTTCCCCTTCACTGGTCGGTACACACACGTATCTTCCCTTCACTGGTAGATCCAAACACGTATCTTCCCTTCACTGGTCGGTACATACAGGTATCTTCCCCTTCACTGGTCGGTACATACCCGTATCGTCCTCTTCACTAGTCCGTACATACACGTATCTTCCACTTAACTGGTCGGTACATACATGTATCTTCCCCTTCACTGGTCGGTACATACCCGTATCGTCCCGTTCACTAGTCCGTACATACCTGTTTATCATCCAAAACTGGCTCCCACAGGAGATATCGCTGCAATGAAATTGCATCACAATGCTTTGCAGACCATTGTGACGTCATTGGTAACCATGATGTCACAATCAAATGACATCACTAATGGCTCTGCTACTGAAGCTGTTAGCTGTTCTTTTCACACTTAAGACACTGCTTATTACTGTCTACAAACTGAAAAAGTTGGAAGAATGATGTTGGATGATAAATAAAATCTCACCCTCGTGATAAAAGTGGAAAAGAATCCTTGGCAAGCCTCGGAGTTTTCCCACTTTTATCAACTCGTGTTGATATATTTGATATCAAAAGACACTCTGGTGAGATTCTCTTTATCTTCCCCTTCACTGGTATGTACATATACGTTATTTCCCTTCACTGGTCGGTACATAACCGTATCTTCCCCTTCACTGGTCGGTACATACCCGTATCGTCCCCTTCACTGGTCGGTATATACATGTATCTTCCCTTCAATGGTCGATACAAACACGTATCTTTCCCTTCACTGGTCGGTACATATACGTATCTTCTCCTTCACGGGTCGGTACATACACGTATCTTCCCCTTCACTGGACTGTACATACACGTATCTTCCCCTTCACTAGTCCGTACATACACGTATCTTCTCCTTCACTGGTCTGTACATACATGTATCTTCCCCTTCACTGGTCTGTACATACATGTATCTTCCCTTTCACCGGTGGGTACATACACGTATCTTCCCCTTCACTAGACCGTACATACCTGTAGCTTCCCTTCACTGGTCGATACAAGCACGTATCTTCCCCTTCACTGGTGGGTACATACATTGTACATGTATCTTCCCTTTCACTGGTGGGTACATACACGTATCTTCCCCTTCATTAGTCCGTACATACCTGTATCTTCCCTTCACTGGTCGATACAAGCACGTATCTTCCCCTTCACTGGTGGGTACATACATTGTACATGTATCTTCCCTTTCACTGGTGGGTACATACACGTATCTTCCCCTTCATTAGTCCGTACATGCATGTATCTTCTCTTCACTGGTCGATACAAACACGTATCTTCCCCTTCACTGTAATAACAATTACTGTGAAGTAACACACACTCACCATCTATAAACAGTTATACATTGACAACAGAAAGATACTGATTATCAAAATTTAAGAAAAAACAAGGCACTAATTCATTCCAAGATTTTAAACATTGAAACAATAGGACTGTTTATTTCCTCAAATCAAATTTAGGTATTCAAATATGTTTTTCAAAATTTCATTAACCTTTTTGTTTTGTGGTTGTGGACAAAATAAAAGACGACCTTGAAATTAAACTGTGACGTGAGGCATTGATTTTTCAAAACCGTATTTATGCTCGTAAAAAAAGAGGGCCCTGAACACGAATAACATTTCTGATTGCCTAGGTGAAGAATACCGATAAAAAGTTCTGTCAATACCAACAACTTTATTCAATTGCAATTAGTTCAGATCAACCTTTGACAAATATCTTTTCGCTGAGATCAGAGAGCATGTCTATTGTTAAAAAAAAGTTAAAAAAGATAAAATGCTTTTTCGGTGCTAATTATTTTTTCCCGCATCTTGTAATCGATTAGTTAATTGTAGCACCCTCGATGAGTTGTGTTGCTGTACAGTTCACAATTATGGTGGCAAGTAGTTAAGAATCTATTGAATCAGCTACAATAATTACAACGCTATACTACGCCCGGCGTGGGAAGGCACGCATATGCCGATTCTCGTTTGGAGAAAATATGATTTCACGCAAAATTATTTTATCGACTAAGTTGTTGAAGCCTTGCATATAGGTCAATAGGCACATGGAAAATCACAGACAGTTACAGGAACTGTCTTTCAAACAAACCGCATGACCTTCTGACATCTCAGTTGTATTCAGTTCATTTCGTGTCTAAAATTAACTCAAAAGTAAACCAATTCAAAGGTGCCAGTTGTAATTTGAAACGGCTGCAAATGTGACTGCCTTTTCTGAACGACCTCAAAAGCCGTTGCACGTTTATTAGGAATTTCTTTTTCTCGCCCTATAGGAATGATTTGCTGGAGGCGAGTTTATGAGAAAGATATTATTTCAAATACGTCAATGCTATGTCAGGGTTTCTAATTACTTCAGAGGATGTTATTCCTGCTGCAGTCATTAACAAAGGTTTGTTATGCCTAAATGGTATGTAATTTCTGCTATTTGGCATTGGAAAGTGAGGTTAAAAGCCTACAGCGTTGATTGGAAGTGCTTTTAACATTCTGATAATTATGAATGGTGGGCTTGTAGAACTAAGACTGATAAGTACTTCAGGGATTTCCGTTGTGTGTAGTTGATACACTGCTTTCCTTGTTCCATTGTTCAGCTTGAGCAGTTTTAGGTTCCTTCTGTCGAGAGGTATTGGGTTTGATGGATGTCTTGTAAACATCGTTTCTGCAACTGCATTCCTCTTCCAGAAACTAACTATCTGTGACGCATGTGAATATTTCCCTTGCCTGTGTTTAGCAGGTAAAAGGATGCACAATATATTCTGTGGTATTCTCGCAGCAGTTTCTTCTTCTTTTATTAGCACCACGAAATGAGGCGGAGAATTAGGTTCCGGCACCTTCCGCTGAACATCAATGGGGACGATTCTTTTCGATAATCCTCTATTGATTACAAGAATGACATTATATATATGATTCACATGTAGAAGAAGTTCAAAATCAAACACCTTGACCTCAACTGCCGGGCAAACGAAAGTATACACCCATGTTTGATAGTGGCTAAAAATGAAACAAACAAGAAATGGTTATTCGATTGTGATGTATTTGAAAGTATCATATTTGTGTTTTGGACCATAAGTTTTTCGGCGACAGTTTTCATTCTAGAAACGTTTAATAACGTATGCTCTTTTGGTCAATTCCAGTTTTCAAGTGCAGTGTAATATTTTACATGTTATAGCCCTGTTTGAAATTTGAAAAGCTGTACATGTGTTTAGGTGGTACTCATTTTTTGAAATTATGACAAATATGTATACTGTGTTGTGATACCTGGGTAACATGCTTCATCCATAGCGGTACTGGTAACATATACAGGGCCGTAATTCATCGATGTACCTTCCTCAGGGTGTGCCTTGGTGGTCGGCATGTTGGTTGTGTTTCAGTATTTCCTAACCTTTGCCTTGCTGTAACTTTCATGGTTGAATTAGAGTCTTTCAATCCATTCTGCTTAGGAATCATGGCATCACATTTCTAATCAGAAATGGATACAGTATTGTCGGGAATATTGACGATATATCTTCATGCTTGGTTTGTGTTCAAGCATTATTGCATTTTGGGTTAACTGTTAACGTTGGTGACTGTTCCAGAAACATATTTTTGATCTCATTATCGCGCGCATCTTTGTTTGAAGGTACTTTGCATTGTGATTTCCGTTTCCTCAACCGTTTGGTTCCTTTACATGGACACTGGGAATATTTAAAAATGTGAACAGAAAGGTTCCCTGACAGGTCCCAAAGGGATGAGAAATATTATTTGTTCTAAATATAAAATCAGGAAAAATAATTTTGCGTCAAATTGATCCCTGGAATTCTTGAGGAATTGAGTTATTGGTACAAAACACATGTTTGGCTCCTTTCAAAGATGGAATTGGATATCTTGAAAATCCTATTGATCCTCTCTCCCGAGCTCCTCAATATTAAACTGTCGTTGTGGACATTCTGGACGTAAGTGTAGTTCAGTTTAAACGACTCGGTCCCCACTTGTTGATGGATGTTTGCCAGGTGGTTAGGACCTGAACTGATCTTAACTCTGCGACAAGCATAAGTCGAGGTAGTAGTTTCAGAGCTACAGCAGTCATGGCGGTAAAATTCCTCACGGAACGTTGCTTTTGTACTTGGTAGACTCCGTTAAAGCAGCATTGTGTTGCTGACGGAGATTCAGGGTTGTTTTTGCCAGTGCTAGCCTTGGCCCGTGCTTCAGTAGTGTCGGTCGATGGACCTGTTAGAGGCATTTTTGGTTTGCTTACTAAATACGTAGTATTGAATGGCACAGTGTACTGCAATTTGTTACATCGATTGAATCACGAAGATCTTTCGAATTTTGCACTGAATACATTTCTTTAAGAGTATTTCTTTCTCAATCCTAACGGACAGTGGGGCAGCATAGTGGTTAAAGCGTTCGCTTGTCACGCCGTAGACCCAGGAACGATTCCACTCACGGTACAATGTGTGAAGCCCATTTCCGGTATTGCTGGAATATGGCTAAGCGGCGTAAAAACAAACTCACTCAATTCCAAATTTAAAGAAAGCCCCGTACCATTCAGCTTAGCGAAATGGATATCATGTTAATTAAATATTAAGTTTGATCAATACTTAGATTTAGTTATTTTCGTTGGAATTGTATGACGTCATCCACAATACACATCAGGTCATCATATCAGGACGTCATAGCATCCCAGAGTGACGCCAGGAGTGCTGCGGCAAACCTTGTATTTTACAATGTGGATAAACGTTATGTGTTTTTAGATGTTAACATTTTAATTTTTAAAAGATCCGGCCAACATCGTGGGTCCCAAATCAAATATCCGGGTATCGAATACTTAATAACAAACACAAATCTGAAAACACATTAGGTTTACCCCATTTTATATACCTTTTAGGTATGTTTCTCTCAGTAATAAAGACAACGCCTTTCTTTTTTTTGAATCATGGCTCATTCCATAGGCATTGGTCTTCAACTCCTTTCCCGGTCATACCTTGAGGTAACAAGGCACAAGAAATACGTCCTTCATTTCATAAAAATAGGAAAAATGACACAAACATAACTGACACTCTTTACTAAAATATACACGAACACTTGCTACAGTTAGTAGACATAATAACAATACATATAGTGTGACAAACATTGCCACAGGTCTCTTCATCCTTCTATACACAATGCTTGCAACACGCTTCCTTCTACAACGCATGGATGAGGGAAAGGGCAATGTACCATAGACTCTGCATATAATCAAGCTCAATGATGCATACACCATTTATCTTTATGGTTGAAACGATTTTGAATGTATTGAAGGAATGTCGTCGCTGGGGTTACAGATGGGGTTTTGCAAACTCTATCATTTCCTCTATAATATGAGTTGCGATTATTACTGATGAAACATATGAGCCTCCTCTACGTACAAGCTGTAAATCACTAACCACTCTAACTATGTAATTATTAAAACTCTAACATGAACATTTGAATGAATAGATTCTGTAAAGGTGTATCACATGGTTTGGAACACACAGTTGTATAAACGAGAATATAACAACAACACAACAACATCGGTAGGCAAAGGCTTCTGATACATGTCGAACTTCCGTTATCTCGAAACTTGTTGCCATGACCTGCTTCATCCAAGGGTCACTTCCACCGGAAGTGCCCATCATGAGTTGGTCACGTGGAGTGATGTCACCTTGTATGGGAATTGGTGGTCATTAACACTTGGCATTAGAGTGTGCCAATGGCATTTTCGACCACTTGCTGGTTTAAGAAATATTCTTTATGATAGTCGACCCGAAGATGCAAGTGCCTCGTTACCTAGTTACCTGATAAGTCGTGGCACACTTTGAAAATGTCATGATCCTCGTTTTTACTTGTAAGATATCTCCTGGACACCAAGCGTTGTCGTTGTATGTTTGGATGATTTTGAAGCTTCTGGAGGTCCGGGTTTTTTAAGGCTTTGTTTTTATGCGAATGAGAATATTCCTGAGGATTACATTTACGATAAACACACATATTATATTAATATAGAGGCCATTTTAGGCGTCAATGGTAAGAGAACTAACTGTAGTTGCGGGGATATCGCTTCAAAATATCAGTTTGTTTCTCTGACAGGATGACCACAGCACATTAATCATCAGAACATCCAGCAAACCTATTACGGATCCAAATAAGGATGACAAATTATTTTTTTCCAGGATTTGGCGAACAGATTATTGTTACAGCCGACCTCCACCGTTACCTTCCATAATATCAAACGGTAGGCCCCTAAGGAGGTCTTCGGCATGGTTATTCCGCTATTAACAATTCTACCAACCCCACAGTCAAAGTAAATATTTTGCAAGTCCTTGGTGAATGACGTTGTTTTTGACGAGCGGTTTGTTCCGAAGTTATGTCCCAGTGTAGTACATATCACAGGCAACCTCGAGACGTGCATACATGCGAGATAACGGGAGTCGATTTATCAGATACAGAACACAACAATGCAACCATATCAGCGGTTCCTGTATCAACGTAGAAAGAACGACTAGAGTCAAACAAATAACAACCCGAGTAACAGCAAGTGTTACCAGATTCTGATAATAACAATGATATTTACAATCATAATAATAAAATAATGTTTTCCCTCCCTCCATGAGTAGCGGTACCACATATTATGGTTACATTATTTCGTTACGTGACGAGAAAGGACGGTTATTATTAATTTTGTATCTATTGTTATTTGTTTTTGTCCCTTCAATAGCTGTACTACAAGCCTATATTTATGACAGAACAACTCTGTCATCTGCTCGTGTTCAATTAAGTCTTAACCTCCCTTTTTGGGGGGGTACATGATTCCGGAAGATGCCCATCTACGAATCTCCTCCGAAAGATGGAACCTCAAGCTCCTCATCTCCTTTATAATGAGGGTACGCGTTGACAGGTGGTAGAAGATCTGTACATCGAGTTGTGTCCTCTTTGTTATGCCAGGATCCGCAGAAAGCCAGATTGTCACTGTTTATGATCCTTGGTTCGTTAGTGCCTTAAACGCGTTGTGAGGTTTTACGACGTCATTTAGATCTGACTGTCAGTAATATAAGTCGGCGTTAATCCCACTCACTCAACAATTAACAATGCATATGTATCGTGGTTCTTGTTGCTGTGTCTAAATAAAACCCAGCATTATAACATGAGTCAGCTACGTTAGGGCTAGGCCGCAAGTGCCTAAACCAACACCGTATTCATGAAACAGATTCGTATGAGATAAACGCATGTATCGTACGCTCTACTGCGGCATTGTGACGTACGAACATGGGCATTGTCAGAAAAGACCGAGGGAATCCGAATGTCGAGTCCGATTGTTTTTCTTTGTATGATTGCAACCAGTTTGGAAGTCCATGTTGAACACAGAATGTCATTCTCATTTATACATATATATATATAAACCATGCACAGGTAGATTTTCTAACGACAGTTCCTGAGGATATATACTACCAAGCAGCAGAATATACTTAAAGACAGCTGATATTCACAACTTTGTGTCGCCCATGACCTTGCAGCTGGGTATCTTCCGGAATATGGCGAGGACAACCGAAGTAGATAGTGTGGTGACGTCACTGGATTCTGTGTAGTTGTGGTTTTCAATATGTCCAATGGATTTTTCAGTGTACATACGGGTCCTGTGTGAGGAAGTGACGTCAATGTGCCGTTGACGAGAACAAGATACGTGTGAGCAGCGTCGATGGAACATCCTAAAGCTGTGACGCTGTACATACAGGTTACATAGTCGTTCGTTATCCTGCGGAATAGAAAAACAAACAATATACTAGTACATATAATTTCTGAGCTTGTATGATTTTAAGCCGCTTTTAGCAATATTCCAGCAATATCACGGAGGGGGACGCCAGATATGGGCTTCAAACATTGTACGCATGTGGGGAATAGAACCCAGGTTTTCGGCATGGCGAGCAAACGCTTTAACTTTCTGAATGTCGTACGTACATGTGTGTATGAGAATGCAGGCATTTTATCGTAGGGAGGTCGGGTAGCCTAGTGGTTAAAGCGTTCGCTCATCGCCCCGAAGACGCGAGTTCGATTCCCGACATGGGTACAATGTGTGAAGCCAATTTCTGGTGTCCCCAGCCGTGATATTGCTGGACTATTGCTAAAAGCGGCGTAAAATCAAACTCACTCACTCACTCATTTTATCATAAAATTAATGGTGGATACATACAGCTACTGAAGGGTAAACTATTGCGTCCTATGACGTAATACATGAAATATGAACAGTGGGAGTGATGTAATAGTACATGCCAATGAACTTATCCAAATGGGTTTAATGGATTTCAGTAGCGTCATGGCTTGTCAGCGTATTCTTAGAGGAGCCCAAAGTGACGAAGATGTTTATCACTTTGGTGAAACCCACTATCTCAGGACTGGTGCTGACAAATAAAAATTAAAACAATCGGGTCGCGATCGAACGCTTCATTAGCGGATCCTGTCATGGCTAAGGGGTGACACTATGTACAGCGAATTACTCCATGAGCTTCCCCATCGCCACAATCGAAAACACCTCCGACCATCGACGGGGGTTAATTAACTGAAGCAATATTAAGGTAAAAAAGAAGAAGTAAATTGTCCAGGTTGTCCTTCGTCAACATGTAATCAATACTCAGCATCTTTAAGCCATGATCTGCCCACACGAATAACAACACAAACACTCACTACATTGCAGGTACTAAAAGTATACTTATATTGTGTGAAGCACATACTGGTGTCCCCCGTCGTGACATTGATGGAATAATGGTTAAAGCTGTGTATAATCCACCTCACTACTAAAGGTATAAGATATATCAGCACTGCAATTGCAATGACAGTAAACCTTATTGGTAGGATGAATACCGATTGATAGCAGTAGTGGCTAGGTGGGTTGTATCCCATACAGGAAAGACCTGTTAATCCGGACGGTCCCGTTACTAATTGAATCATCCGTTGATTAGCAGAATTCCGGCTAAAGGGGTCGCTGTTTCTTAATGGACTCATTAATATATCATGTGAAGACTGCAGGGACTGATAATCCAATGGGAAGTCCAGGTTTGAATTGATCCTCAGTCGTAAGAGGCGACTAAATGGATCGGTGGTCAGGACTTGGTTGATTGCGTATTAGTGTTAGCCGACGTTGTTCATAATATCAGTCACTGTATTATCGGGTTCAGACTTCAGGCTCATCATCAGCTCATGGCCTTTGCCCCCTCTACACGCAGCCCAGACAGCGAATGGGACTTCTCCCAGGAAGCGCTGCCTTGTCAAACCCACCCAGAACTTTTCGGAGAATGTGAAGACTCACCAACACTGCAGCCTTCTGCATTACCCAGATTGTCAGAAGGGCTGTATACCTGGTAGCAAACCCGGGTACTCTCCCAATGTCAGTCGACAGATTGGGCCGGGGGGTACTAAACCTAAGGCACCGAGGACAATGGGTAGTCGGACAACTTGGTACTTGGGATGCAAGCGGGACATTTCGAAAGCGAGGTCCGCATATTTGCCATGTTTTTCCTCAATCTTGTCAATCACATTAGTGTCAAATGGGACAGAAAATGCAATGATATAAATGATTTCATTGGATTTATCAAAAAGGACAAGATCAGGTTTGTTGACCTGGATACAATTGAGGCTGTAAATGGGCCTATTCCAAAGAATTTTGTATTTATCATTTTACATGACCCCCTCTGCATATTCCGGGTCGTACCATGGGTGGACCTCTGTATCAAAACCACAAACATGGCGAAGAGGGTAATATAATGATCGAGCTACACCATCATGTCGTTTAAGATTCTGTGTTTGTGCCAAAGTTGGGCATCCAATGACAATGTGTTGGACTGTCTCATTAAATTCTTTACATAATCTACATTTCCTATTTACATTTCATGCAAAATCACACATTGACGGTTTCGAGTGGAAATGACAGGTCCTGAGCAACAGAAAGCCTTCTGTTTCACTTTTCAGGCCAGACGCCTTCATCCAAGCAAAGGACTCTGCAGGATTGCTGATCTTCTCAACACACTGCACATAAACTCGTGAATTGTGATTATGTCCCACATCCTTGGCTCGTTTTAGAAAACAGTGGAATGCCTTGTTTTCATCATGAGTCTTGACATGCTTCACAAGAGGATCATCAGACAAATACATGTGTGCAAAAGTGCACAAAACAATTCTATCATGAAGAGCCCCAACGTTAATCAAACCACGTTATTGGTAAATATAAGCGATTGAGGGAAGAGCGTGGGTGGTGGGATCTATTGTCTGACATAATTCTTCGTGTGAGGGTGTCAGTACCCTGTATTTCTTGTTTCGTCCAATCAACAACACCAAAAGAATATGAAAGGACGGGCACAGCATAAGTATTTGTGGCTTTGACTTTGTTGCGAGCATTCAGCTCTGGACTCAAGATTTTCTACATTTGTACTCTGCCCGAAGTTGTTCCTTGATATGGGCATTCAGGAGATTGTCCCTTATCTGCATTCCTAAGTACGTATAGGCCTGGCCTTCCACGAGATGGTCAATAACTCCTCCTCTAAGTAAACTGACTGATCCTTCCTCTTCTACCTTGCCATGTTTCAGATGAAGAATGTTGCATTCGTCGAGTCCAAAGGACATGCCAATATCATTAGAAAAGGACTCGACAAAGAGAATCTGTTTTTTGAGTGTGGATCCCCCATTGGCAATAACTTCAAGGTCATCCATGTTAAGGATTCGAGTAAGGGGTGTTGGGGATCTGTGCTGAGGAGGTCCAGGATGATAACCTCCCTCTTTGCTAAGCAAAAAGCTTAAAGGATTAATGACAAACAGAAAAGCAAAGTATTGAAAGAATCGCCCTGAAATATTCCTACTCTAATAGAAATGGGTTCCGAAGTCACCACCTGCCCCTGCGAATACATCTCAAGTTGAGTTGACCAGCAATTCATTAAAAGCTTGAGTAAAGCAAGTAGTCGCTCGGGGAGGTCAATACATTCCAGTGACTTCAAAATCCATTCGTGAGGTACAGAATCATAAGCTTTTCTGTAGTCTATCCAACACATTGAGAGGTTACGGTGGTAGGTTTTAGCCTCTTCAAGGATAATTTTCTGAACCAGCAATTGATCCTTTCAACCCCAATATCCCTTTCTGGCTCCTTTCTGCTCCATGTACTGTAGATAATGACATTCGAAGCGCAGTACGATGACAAGAGATCTGTAAGACACCCTGTGAATAGTTTGTACTGTTTGTTCAAACAAGTAATTGGGCGGAAGTTTTTAGGGTCAGTCAGATCACCTTTCTTTGGGAGAAGTATTGTTCGCCCTTTGCAGAACCAAGGCGGAACATCCCCGGCATCAACAAGAGAATTAAAACAGTGAAGTATTATTATTATTATTGTTATTATTATTTTATACCGCAGGTATCGAGGTACTAGTATCTGATCAAATGCGGTTTCAATTGTTTCCCGACCAGTGGATCCGTTTGCATTCCAGTTATCATTCTGATCTCCCTGGGGAGTAAACAACCCAAGCTGCCTACGGGCTCTCCTGGGTTTTAACATCCACCTCACATATCACATACATGTACATATGAACAGTTAATCTGCACAGTTCCAATGCGAATATTAACAGTTATTTTACGCTATTCACGTGTAACATTTCAAACTTGTAATATAATCATGTTATAGAAAAGAATTAGTATAATTTTTTTTTAACATAAAAACTTGACTACAATGAACATCATTACTACAGTCAATTCGGCGTGGGGCACTCTATCAGATGGCGAATTACCAATATGGAAATATTTCAACTGGTCTAATCAAAAATCCTATTGTGAAGAAGAACTCCGTTCGGATCACCATTTACATACCATTGACTACATGTCAGTTTTGGGAAGGAGGAATATGATATGTGGACCTATTGCCCTCTTAAATTGGTTCTGCAATAGCCTCGGCCGATCAAGCTGAAACGGTCACGTCAGGGTAAGGAAAAGCATGTGGTAGAAAAGACTATTTAAGGCTAAAAGCGGGATTAAATGGCGGGACTTTGATCAATGACCATCCTTTGGTGCCCCGTTCACAGCTGGGGTTCAGAAAACATGATATTTAACTTCCGGAGTGTTCCCTAATTTCGATTGAGTTTCCTAAGGACAAGAGTGTCGAGCTCTGTGATTCAGTGAAATGTGAGACCCGACGGGGGCCGGGTCACAATTACGAATCACTGAGGGGAATTACTACTAATTCTTACAAGATCAGGATTCAATTGTATGGATGTATAAAAGGGACACTTTCCTCATAATTGACTAATTAAGGGGCCTTATTGAACATCAAATGGATCAGATAGTGTTATTGTATGCCCATGTTGTGTTCTACTTTACAGTCGACTCAGTCGATCGTTCGCCATGTGTCAACAACAATGTTTTAGCATTTTCAAGTTCAAAGGAAGCTGTCCTGAAACATTCAAAAACTAGTTTACGATTTTCGAGAAAAAGTGAAATGAGATTCCAAGAGGGCAAGATAAGCAAGGCAGTTTTAGATGGGAAATGAGTGAATTAGAGTGAGTGAGTGAGTGAGTGAGTATGACTTTACGCAGCTTTTAGCAATATTTCAGCAATATCACGGCGGGGGACACCAGAAATGGGCGTCACACATTGTACCCATGTCGGGAATCGAACCCGGGTCTTCGGCGTGACGAGCGAATGCTTTAACCACTAGGCTACCCTACCGCCCACAAACTAGAGTGAATATTACGTCAAAGCATGAGGTGACATCACAGTCAACGATCATCGCCTTCGGGGCGTATTATGAGCATCGTCACATAGTTTTGCCATCTCACCCAATCGTACCACAAGCAAGCCACTAAATCCTAAATGGTAGACCATTGTTATTGAACCCAAGATGGATAACTGTCATTAAATCATAGATACACGCAAACTACTGTCACTAACCCCGAGTCCTCGTTGGATCCCTTCCGCGTAACCCACGTACACGTTCGAAACACGAATACTATTACATGCGGACCCCTTGCATTAACACCTCGAACACAACGCACCACTGTATCGAAACTCTAGATCATGGAGGACCAATGTCACAAACTACCTGGTTGATCCCTGGTTAACTCGAACACACGATTGCCCACTTAAATCTCACACACAGTTGTCGTTCGACATTAATCCCCAGTTTATGGAAGAAAACTGTCACCAATTACTGGTATAGGAAGTCTCTGTCACTAAGCCCTGGACCATTGTCAGTGAACCTTATTGAACGTGGGCAATTGCCATCAAAACCTAGTGAACAAGGGAAAATTGGCGTGAAAACCTACTAAAGAGTGGACAGCTGTCCTAGTGAACATCTGACTACTCCATTAAATCCTAGTACAAAATGTCACCAGTACAATGGCTAGCTGTCATTAAACCCAAGTACTTGTTGAACGACTATCACTAATCACTAGTACGCGATATATCCCTGTCACTCAACGTCAGTAAACGGTGGACCATTGTCACTTAACCCTAGTTCTTTTTGAACGACTGTTGCTAATCACTGGTACGCGATAAATTCCTGTCACTCAACGTCAGTACACGGTGGACCATTGTCACTTAACCCTAGTACTTTTTGAACGACTGTTGCTAATCACTGGTACGCGATAAATCCCTGTCACCCAACGTCAGTACACGATGGACCATTGTCACTAAACCCAAGTACTTGTTGAACGACTGTTACGAGTCACTAGAACGCGATATATCCCTGTCACTCAACGTGTGAGTCCATGTAAACAGTGGACATTTATGAAAGCATAATGAACATTCGACAACAACCTGGGGCGAGCTACTACAATGGAATCCCTGCGAAGGGTTGAAATTGTCATTAAATAGAAGCGAATGGTTGCATATATTAAATCCCAGGAAACGGTTGGAAACTGTCATTAAAACAGTGAAACAGTTGAAATGGTCATCAAATCATTGCGAACGGTTGAAAACTGTCAATAATTCCTAGGGAATGAATGAAAATTGCCATTAAATCATAGCTAACGGTGGATAATTATATTGTCTATAATTCCTAGCGAATGATTGAACATTGTCATTAATTCCGAGTGAACAGCGGGAAGTTGTCATGAAGTCCTAGTGATCGACAGGAAACTGTCATTAAATCTTAGTGATCGATGAGAAACTGTCAATAAATCCAAGGGAACTGTTGAAAACTGTCATTTAATCCAAATGAACTGTGGACGACTATCATTAAATCAAAAACAGTAACCCAGGTAATATACGTAATAATCTGACAATGCAGTACATGTAACGAGGAGAGGGAGACATAAGAGCAACATGACACAACAACTGCATAAAATCTATTCTTCATACACAAATATGATATACATTGGACCATGCTATTATGCTTCATAAATCAAATATGTAAGTAAAATATGAGACAGAAAATAACAATAGCTCATCACTACGTCGAGCTGATTTATAGGTGTAATCAGTGGTAGAGTCACATACAAACATCAGTTATTATACAAGCCTACTATAGTACATGTGTTTCATGGATTCTAGGACAAGGATGTGACCCTCATGGTCATTTGTGGCGAGTAAGTAACGTTACACTAACACTATTTGGTAATGTATACCCAATTAGGAACCTTGTTCCCCTGCAAGCTCTGTTGTAAATGTCTTAACAGGTTCACACAACAATACATTACAAACCAAGGGTTGGTTTGAGTTCAAGAACACATTAAGTATAAAGTTTCATATACTTATAAGTAATTGGTTATTTTATAAGAAACGAATGCTCTGGTTCCACTTATCGCCAAAGATCAAATTACCGAGCTATAATGATCCATTAAGGTTTTAGTAACGCTTGTATCATTTTATAAAAAAAACATAAAAAATGTTAAATAATTGTTCAATTGTTCTCATAAGCTTGACTGCTACATGTAGTTCCTATGTCCTGCGTGTTAGTCTTTGTCCTATTAGTTGATATTGTTTCTTTCTGAGGTTACATCAAAACCTCCATCCCACTACGTAAATACATTAAGTTGATCATTAGGGATTGGGTTCTTTGTCACCAAGCTTATTCACCTGACAGACACAAACGAGCTGGACCCATCCCTGCGGTGTATTTATACACGTCAGGCAGTATTCGTCTTCTTAGGAGTGTTGGTATTTCTGAATGGCACCCCGGGGAGAATTGTCATTGCGGTTTTCTAATATATATTAATATAGAGACATTGAAGTCTCGTTTGTTAATTATGCTACCGTAAATACTTCAACATATTGCCGGAACAAATGAGGGTGTGTTAATATCCTGTCGGAAACATACGTTTTCAATCGTGATTCTATTCAAACCAGAAAACTAACACCAGTATTTAATCATATATATTTCACCAGCCCTGTTACATATATTCGTCAGTTCACTGGCAAGAGGCTGGGTTATCAAACCACATGGGAGGGATTTTGGTATTTATACATTGTTTCGTCCTTAAAGGCAAACAGTGACGAAAGATTCATGTATCCCGGAACAAAACGTTCTGAGAAAAACTTAATGACGTGTCCTAACTATAGGTTGGTACGTTTTAGGACTGGGTTAAGAACACGTATGAAGATTAATTAAAAGAAGCTTTGCAGTATATATTTTCTAATAGAAATGTAACATTTCTCATACTGAAGTTAAATTGAGGATTCGGGTTAAAACGCCCTGCAAGAGGCCTATAGGTCAAGTGTTCCGAAGAATCGATCGGATTTCGACATTGCAGATTTATGCTTTAAACATGATAATTTATATGCCACGCCGCTCTCACTTAACCCAATACTTTAGTCTCACAATACCTCACAGGGGGCCTTCACGCCGTCTAAATCACTTTCAGACTTGCAAACTTTGCATAAGATTCTTGTACCTCAAAGAACAAGTTTATATTGGCTATCTTAGCCAAACGAATGTGAAAGTGAAATGGTTGAAAACCCTTCCTTATTTAGGTGAAGGATTTTTATCTTCCGATGTATCGTTCATTATCAAGCAGCTCTATTAAAATCCCTCACTGGTTTATAGGGTCTATGCAGACAGCGTTGTAAGGATCTTCGATTTAAGACAATGCTTCTTGCATAAAATCGGATCGTTTTGGTTTGGAGAGGTGCGTTTCATTTTGCAAGATAACGTTTGTTAGCTTAAGGTGGTGCTGAGCACAAATGAAACTGATTTTTACGATAACATACATGCACACTTTAATTGTATTTGGAGAAAGAGTTCTCCAAAACTACGAGTACATTCTTGTAAACTGATTGGTTAACATATTTCTATAGCAAAAAAAACCCAGACGCAGTTGAACCTTTGTTTGCTAGTATTACGACACACGCGGTCGGTACAGGATGTAACAGAATCATGGTTGCGTGGTAGACATGTGGAGGACATTTCCAAATTTGATGCATAAGTGACAAAAATGATGTCCGATGCAATTCCCAATTTTGACCTGCACCATATGTTCCCACGGTTTTTTTTTCAGGTGAACAATTGACTTGCCTTTGTATATGTTTGTGACGGGTGCCACCGGTGGGGCAGGATACGCTCACCTTTCGCGAACACCTGGTGCCATTACTATTTGATAGTGATTCATAAACACATGCTCATGATATAGTCGGACTTGTACAATAGACTCTGCATTATGCTGAGATTTCTATTGGATATGGAAAGGGTTAAGTCGCTTTACCTAAACAATTGTAATGTTAGTCCATAAAAGCACTGGGTGATTAAGACCAAGCTTGACCCCGTGGGAATCCGGATTAGAATTAGTCCCCAGCAATTTATGCTGGTCGTAATGGGCGACAAAATTGATCAGATGGTCAGACTCGATGACTTGGCTGATGGCGTGTCATCCTACCCCGACGATGTGGATCGTTGCTCATAACATCAAGCACTGGTTATAGCTGGAATATTGCTGAGTGCGGCGTTAAACAACAACAACAACAACAACAACTACAACAACAACAGAGAAGCCTCTTGATGATTACGGAGTTACATGCACCTTGTTCGTGCCACAAGAGCCGACAACGATAATGAGCGTGGTCTGGTTGAAAGTGTGCAAACGCACTATAACAACGTGGATTGTTGTTGATGCTGACATCGAAAGATGTGTCTGACTATTCACAGGTCACCGTGTCGTCACGATATGGCTGAAATAATGCCGATGTGACGTTAAATCTTAACTCTCGCACAGGTCGCCGTGTCGTCATGATATGGCTGAAATAATGCCGATGTGACGTTAAATCTTAACTCTCTCACAGGTCGCCTTGTCCTCACGATGTGGCTGAAATATTGCCGATGTGACGTTAAATCTTAACCCTCTCACAGGTCGCCGTGTCTTCACGATATGGCTGAAAGAATGCCGATGTGACGTTAAATCTTAACTCAATCACAGGGACCGTGTCGTCACGATATGGCTGAAATATTGCCGATGTGACGTTAAATCTTAACTCTCTCACAGGTCGCCGTGTCGTCACGATATGGCTGAAAGAATGCCGATGTGACGTTAAATCTTAACTCTCTCACAGGTCGCCGTGAATGTTACATGTATAAAGAACAATATATCACAGAAATATGCTTAGATGTATAAGTTTACTAATAATTGGTATTACTGTCAAGATGGTTTCAATATTTCTGAGTTTTGTACATATCTTTGTTCTCGTTCCATTGATTTCAAGTTAGAGAAATAGACGTAGGTTAGAGGGAGAGGCTATAGTACGGAAGCGTAGTAGGACCACGGTGAATGTTTTTTGTCTGAGTATCTCCTACGTAGGACTTAGTATCTCCTACGTAGGACTTGGTATCTCCTACGTAGAACTTACTATCTCCTACGTAGGACTTAGTATCTTCTACGTAGAACTTAGTATCTCCTACGTAGGACCTACTATCTCCTACGTAGGACTTACTATCTCCTACGTAGGACTTATTATCTCCTTAGATACTAAGTCCTACGTAGGAGATAGTGATTCTAGGCCATACTAAGTCCTACGTAGAAGATACTAAGTCCTAAGTAGGAGATACTTAGACAAAAAGAAAATTTCACCGTGGCCCAACTACGCTTCCGTACTATGGGGACTCGAGAAATGACATGACAACGAATAAACCATAAGCTCCCCTGCCTCTCAACCGATATACTATGAAAAGGTTACCCATCAACGAAGATGGTTGGTCCTTAAACAGGCTGAACAATATTAATGTTCGAATACCAACCTGCACCAGAAGTGGCCACGCGGAGTCCTGGCTCCTAACGGTAGTTTACTTTGACGTTTCCGGCGGCAGTTGCCATAGTATTTTCTCATCCTTCTATAGCAGTCGTAATGCCCCATATAGCCTGTAACAATAAACATGTCAATGAATCGGATTACCGGCCAATGTTGTAGACAGTCGACCAGGTCTGGTGACTTTGATTATCAATACATTGCTTTACTCCTCTGCAAAGTCAAGTGTGGATATTAAGCTCAATTTGACTTGTGCATAAAGTGAAGTCTCTGATTACAAAGACCAAGAATCCACATGCGAAAAGGACACATAAAGCTAATGATAACGTGTTGATCAAGTGCCAAGGGTCATCAGAGACCGGATGTGAACAATCTTCTAACAACGTGCCTCTCGATGAGGTATCGACAACTGTTGCTCTCTGTCTTTATACTCGCTGGTGTTTGCAGATGGTACTCGTGTCGAGTCAATGTCAAAGTCCAAGTTCGTGTCAAGATTTGTGTTTTTATCCGTTAGCGTGGTCACGTTACAGTTGCACATTCGTATCCTCTTCTCTGTGTTTCTGTGCGTTTCCATGTTCTTTAAAGTATACGTAAGGATGTACGTGTATTTATTATGATCATACTGATAGTGTTTACTTATTGTTGTTCACGTAAGTGTCCGTGTGTATCCATTTTTGTGTGTCATGTACCTGATCGTATTTGACTTGTGTGTGTTCATGCAAGTGTTCATGTGTATGTTCACTTTTGTGTTCCAGTTCGCGTTCCTGCCCTTGTAAGTGTTCGTGTGTGCACTTTATAATACTTATGTATGTGTTCGTCGTCAAGTAAGTGTTCGTGTGTGCACTTTATAATACTTATGT
Organism: Haliotis rufescens; assembly: GCF_023055435.1. Taxonomy (NCBI): domain Eukaryota; kingdom Metazoa; phylum Mollusca; class Gastropoda; order Lepetellida; family Haliotidae; genus Haliotis; species Haliotis rufescens. Next base: position 49,515,019 of record NW_025964334.1, read on the forward strand.
ATGTGTTCGTCGTCAAGTAAGTGTTCGTGTGTGCACTTTATAATACTTATGTATGTGTTCGTCGTCAAGTAAGTGTTCGTGTGTGCACTTTATAATACTTATGTATGTGTTCGTCGTCAAGTAAGTGTTCGTGTGTGCACTTTATAATACTTATGTATGTGTTCGTCGTCAAGTAAGTGTTCGTGTGTGCACTTTATAATACTTATGTATGTGTTCGTCGTCAAGTAAGTGTTCGTGTGTGCACTTTATAATACTTATGTATGTGTTCGTCGTCAAGTGAGTGTTCGTGTGTGCACTTTATAATACTTATGTATGTGTTCGTCGTCAAGTGTTCGTGTGTGCACTTTATAATACTTATGTATGTGTTCGTCGTCAAGTAAGTGTTCTTGTGTGCACTTTATAATACTTATGTATGTGTTCGTCGTCAAGTAAGTGTTCGTGTGTGCACTTTATAATACTTATGTATGTGTTCGTCGTCAAGTAAGTGTTCGTGTGTGCACTTTATAATACTTATGTATGTGTTCGTCGTCAAGTAAGTGTTCGTGTGTGCACTTTATAATACTTATGTATGTGTTCGTCGTCAAGTGAGTGTTCGTGTGTGCACTTTATAATACTTATGTATGTGTTCGTCGTCAAGTGTTCGTGTGTGCACTTTATAATACTTATGTATGTGTTCGTCGTCAAGTAAGTGTTCTTGTGTGCACTTTATAATACTTATGTATGTGTTCGTCGTCAAGTAAGTGTTCGTGTATGTACTTTATAATACTTATGGATGTGTTCGTCGTCAAGTAAGTGTTCGTGTATGGTCTTGTAAGTACCCATGGACGTGTTCGTCTTCAAGTTCTTGTTCGTGTGTGTGCCTGTTTATGTTATGATTCATGTGTGTTAACGAGCGTGTCTTCACGGTTGTCCACTTTTTCGTGTACGGCAATGTGTGTGTATATAGACTAACTGAGCTTGTATTTATATGTATTTCTCGTTGTTGCTATTATCATTGTCATTACTATTATTACATTATTTGAAAGAATAATTTCAAATTAAATTAGGGAGATAATCTCAATCAATAAAACCAAAATAATATAATTTTCAATAAAGAAAGTACCATGCTTGTGGCACAGTAGACTAACATTAAGTCTCTGAAATCTTACACAATATCCTTCTTGTCTCTAAAAAAAATAAAAAATCCATATGCTGATTTCATATGTGGAATAGAGCTAGCTAGAGCTGGCTAGACTTGCTTTTGTATACGTTTCTAGACTTTTTTTTCATAAAATAATTTTTTTTCCACAGTCATGGTGCAGGACTAGTGGCACAGTACTTGTGACATGAAGACATCGCCCATTAATCATTACTCTAAGGCATGGAGTATTCGTGTGTGCGTGCACGTGGATATAGATTTGAATGGATTGCCCACTTGGCAGGCAGACATGTTTACAACAAACATTCGCCAAGACGTAATCTATTACCCGAAGGCGTTAACGTCATACTGTGGTATAAGGTAGCGTGTGTATGATGCAATTAGCCAGGACTATTTTGAACAGCGTGTTATTTCAAATCAGTGTTGCACTTTTAAACTGTTTGCTTTGAATTATGAGAAGAATTACCAAGTTGGTAACGTTTTGTATGTTTCAAAATCCTGTTTCCAGTCTGGCTACATAGAGATGGGCAAGACGAATATGTGGATAATTATACGATTCTATCTGTTGTTAACCTACGGCCTAAATCAATATTTTCTGGTTTCACATATCTGAGATTGCTGGAAATATACATTTTGTTGTTGTACATGGGAAGTCAACCACAAATATGAAAGGTACCGTATAAAATCTAATTTGTCGATTTCAGGAAATTGAAAAACTGATATTTAAGCGAAAATAGATAGTCGAATGAAAATAAATGATCAATGTTGGGAAATATGATTAGTAAATCATATAAGGTATCGGCCAAATTACATGCTTCAAGTATTTATATCGTGGATTTGTGATCCGTATAATTAGAAATGATTCAATATGGAGCTTATCAGAAAGTACCTTCATAGGTTGGTTTTGACCAGCGATGGTATTTGCAGAGTAATAACACTCAAATTGAATAACGTGTTCGCGTGCAGCGTAACATATAGTGTGTCTGGGACTAATTTCATTTCAATACGCCAGTGTAAGGGAGAGGTTGAATAGCTTCGTGGTTAAAGCTTTTACCTGTCCCAACGAAAACCCGGGTTCGATTCCCTGCAAGATTACAACGTGTGAACCAATGCTTGGTCGTCTAGTCGTGATATCTTGGAACTTCGCTAAATTAGCTCACTCGTACAAATACTGAAAAAACGTCAACGCTAGAGAATAACCAGTCTCGATTATCCGACGATACAGATTCCATTGAGTGTAAAATGCAAAATAGCGTTGAAAATTACATAATGGATCACTGAAAATCGGTGATGGCACAATGTGTTCGCGAAAAGGGTAAGCATGACCTGCCCTACCGGTAGCACCCGCCATTCACACAATCTACATAAAAAGTACGTTTGTGTTGCCTGACGCCGAACAACAATCCTCCTGCCGTGCGACGGCGGCATGTCAACAAACCAGACAGTAAGGTAACGCACCAGAAATCCAGTCACACGAATGCATGCAAGACAGTTTATCATAGAATATAACAAAATTGAATATTTTAGAACCTTCAAAATATGTACACAAACACCAACATTTTAATACTCCTTTGATTGGCATTTAGAAGTTGGAGTACTAAGTAAGGATAAGAATTTATGGATAACAACTTCATAATTGTAAATATTATCCTTATTTTCGTACTCACTTGTGTCTATGAGGGAAGTGTTATGTTCGCATTCTCGATACTGATAATTTATTTTTAATAAACAATAAAACCTAGGGGGAAAAATGAAAGTCTACCGAGTATATTTTTTATGTAATAAAATTGAAAGAACTGTTTTACATTTTTTATGTAATAAAATTGAAAGAACTGTTGTTAATCGTGGTTATGTGTATTTTACCATCACTCATTCCTGCAACAGTTCGTTAAAAGTAACGTGTGTCTGGGTAATTTTGTGTAAAAATATATTGGTTCAACGAAGACTGGGGTAAAATATGAATTTGCAACCACATTATTCCTATCATGAATGAAATGTAAATTTGTGGCGAAAAGAACCTTTTTTATTTTCAAAGATAAACTGTCGGATAAGATTTTTTTTTAAATTTAAAAGTTTTAAATCAAGTTATATTTTCAAAATTAATCCATGTAGAAGAATTCTTTGAGTGCTGACTCAAATGCAGTTCATTTCTTGCATTAAAAATATAGCTAACTTAAGGTATTTCCAACTGAAAATCAAACATGGTAGATCAACTGAGAGGTATACTTTCCTTTGGTAGTCAGCTTATCTGTACGTGAACCATGTCAACAAAACACATAATGATCCACCTTTAAGGATCCAAACGAACCCTTTAACTCTTGTTCAATGTGCCTGTAGGTCGGTTCGGACATAAGAAACGCAACCATTCCTAACAACGCATTGTATATAACAGTTTATCACTTAAACGTCTCCCTAACGTAATCAATGCCGCTGCTAATGAAATCACAGCCATTGTATGCTATTGATAAGAAAAGCTAAAGTCTCCAGCGTTACGCTTGCGGTACAAATGCGTTTTTCTCTTTTGCTTTATGGAACAAATCCTGGCTTAAGTCATCTTAACGATCAGACAACATGAAAAGCTTGACGTTAGGAGTAATATGTTAACTGGACTGCCGCTCTGTAGAAACCAAACGGTGCCCAATGAATAGCAAGTATATTGTAAGAGAATGGTCGATCGCATGATTATGGATCTAAATATAGAACCAATCAATGACTAAAAGAGATCAAAGAGATTGCCGTCACTGCAGGAGAAGTTGTAGGGGTGAAAGTTGCACTTCTTTCTGGATTTAATGGTTCCTCTGGACAGGTGCGAGGGATGCTTTTTGTCATAACCCCGGAAGCTGCAACTCGGCCTGAACAAATGTGACGTGGTGTTATGCCTTGCTGAATTGTCGTGGGATCCAGCTATTATATTTTTACGTAAACGTGAGGCCACTGTTCCGTTTATGTTCGGAAAGTCGCGATTCTTTGCCTATGAAAAATAACGAAAGTAACATGTAAAATGAAACTTTGTTTTTTATTAAGTGTAATGTTACAGGTTTATTTTTTAAATCCCGCGATAATGACTGGAATTTAATTACGTCAGCACGATAGTCATACATTTAAATTAGATTGAATTTGATTTAAAATAACAAATAATGTTTGTAATTAACATGTAAAAGATACTACTTGAAGGATGATATTGGCTTCCCCAAGATAAAACCTTCATCACAGTGGTGTTCATTAAGTTGGTCTTGCCGAGTTTCATTGTTAAAATAACGCGTCTTATTACAGTTGTGACTTTTAATCAGTTGGTGGTGCCATGCAACTTCCGAAAAAGGACACTCCGGATTTTTTTATAGACCTAGGTAAAACTATTGCATATCGTATTATTATTATTATTATTATTATTATTTACAGATTAAAATAAAAAATGCAGCAAAGAGGGTTTGGGTGATCCTGGCACAGTCAGGCTGGTTAGGCTCATCATCAGCTCAGGACCCTTGCCCCCTCTACACGCAAACCAGACAGCGAATGGGACTTCCCCCAGGAAGCGCTGCCAAGTCAAACCCACCTAGAACTTTTCGGAGAATGTGAAGACTCCCCAACTCTGCAGCCTTCTGCATTAGCCAAATTGTCAGAAGGGCTGTATTCCTGGAAGCAAACCCGGGTACTCTCCCAGTGTCAGCCAACAGATTGGGAGGTACCAAACCTAAGTCATCGAGTCGGACAACTTGGCACTTGGGATGCAAGTGTGACATTTCGAAAGGGAGTTCTGCATATTTGCCATGTTATAAAATTAATAATAATAATAATAATAATAATAATAATAATAATAATAATAATAATGATATATTTTTGTTGTTGACATGTCGACTCTTAGATCTAAATACATCGACTTCGGCTTAAACAGAGTAAAGTAAGGATCAATAACAAAGGTTTATGTTGTGTCTATGAGTGAGATATACATCCATGCCGCCGCATCTGTAGGATAAAACACCGGTTTGGCGAAAACCTATGTCATCAGTGTGAATATATGATATCATACAATGTTTTGTCTCTTTGTCGGATTTGTCGCTCCAATTTGATTCGACCCTTTCTCTTCATGTGATGGTGATACGACGATGCATACCTCCAAGACATTTTGAATTATAACTCTAAAGTATTATTTATATTTTGTTATTATCGGAAATATTTTCTTTTACTCCAACGATTTTATATTTTTTGGGGGAGAAATTTGAAAATATTACAAAACATTACAATCGCAATTCCAATCATTTGAAACATATGGATGAGTCACCGAAGGAATATGGTTTTATTGTGAGACTGCGCTTAGCAAGCTCTTCGGCCAAGGTCATATCTCAAGTAGCACACAACCAACAGTATAGTCGTCAAAGTTTATTTATATGTAGAACATATAACTTCAGCAATTAAACGTATGTTAGATGGAACATCAGTGTCGAGGGAGGCTCTGTTAAGTGAAACAGATGTCGGCAGACAGTCAGTGGAAATGCAAGTCCGGTTGAAGAAATCTCTTGTTCCCCTAGCAGTGATTTGCTTAAGATCTGCTAGCGTTGTATTGAGCACATTATCGCCGTGAAGCCGCAGACGGGACTCCAGCTTATCCATCGCTCTATTATGAGACTGCCCGATTCTACTCTGAACAAATACCCAGGACGCAGAGGCTACAATTTGGCCACAATGAGACCCTTGTGCAAACTGAAGTAATCTAGCGTTGTAGCGATGGCGAGTTATCATCGTCCTCATCGTCGTACAAAGCGGTGTAGAAGGCGGCTGGACAAGCGTCGAGGATATCGCTGGGGCCATCTTGACTCCCGATTGAAACCATTAACTGGAATTTATTAACTTGTTAATCTGTACGCTTCTAAAACGGCATTGAAGATGGAAGAACTGTGTTAAATAAGTTTTCTTCTTGAACACACTGTTGTTCTTGAATGTTTCAATGGACCATCAATACATTATGTACATTGTATGTATTTATGTATGTTATGTTGACGTATTATTATGTTCTGGCTTTGTTGTCAGTGAATGTCTTTATATATACAGTTAATATTCACTGACCGCCTTGTAATTATCCATTTTATGAATCTTATAATTTTGAGGGTAGTCATGTGGTTCATGTGTTGGTTCATCACACCGATGACACGAAATCGATTCGCCATACGAATATGTTGTGCGAAATCCTTCCGCTCATGAGAGCTTTAACTCACTGTGAGTGAGTGAGTGAGTGAGTGAGTGAGTGAGTGAGTGAGTGTAGGCTTACGCAGCTTTTAGCAATATTCCAACAATATCACGGCGGGGGACACCAGAAACGGGCTTCACACATAGTACCCATGTGGAGAATCGAACCCGGGTCTTCGGCGTGATGTGAGAACGCTTTAAGCACCAACCGCCCTATCTCACTCATAAATCTTAATGCTTTTGTGTGAAGCTCATACTGGAAATATACAGACAACAAAGGTTCCTTATAATACAAATGATAAAAGAACATCAATTAAACATTTTTCAGTTGAAATAATCTCTGTTTCAACTACACTTGCGTGACACGGGGACGTTGACAGATGTTAAAATGTTTCAGTAGTCAATTACACGTGGCAACGCCGTTTAACATTTCCAATAGTTTTTGTTTCATTACCAAATGATGACGGCCTTAATGTTTTCAAGCGTTTCGACCCGACTGATAATAACGGTTATTGATTTTCTGTAAGCTAGTATCAATTACACGGCAGCTCGTGGAGTTTGTATCTAATTCGCCGCATGTCTGGAAATGACAAAAAGTAGAGAAAGCTAATTCATTTGGCATCTATTTCAGTTGTTGTGAATGGATTGACATTTATGGGGTAGGGTGTGCAGCTTCTCGTAGCCTAATTAACTCATGAATGTTTAATGAGAGGTCGCGCCAGTGTGGTAGAAAGGTCACGGGTAGTTTGTAAGAAATGAGATTGTCGGATCAACACATATTTCACCGTTTGTTACAACTTTCGATTTTTTTGTGCCGAGTTTTCTGTGTTGTGTGGGCAGAGACACAAATACATGTGATGTACATGCGAAGAACATATTGCTTGAGTAACGTATCGTGTTTCTCCGTGCATTATGCATTGTTCTTCATTTACATGCATCTGAATGTTGTAAATCGTTTGTGTTTAGGCGCATTACAGTTAGGTGTACTGAATATAGTTATGATTGTCTCGGAACGTGAACCCAAACGGGTGTGTATGTACTGTTACATGTACATATTCAGGCATTGTTGCGGTTTCTGATGACATGCGTGTTGTGTTAGATTCCATGACTGTTGTTTGAGATTCCATGACTGTAATTTGAGATTCTGTGACTGTTGTTTGAGATTCCATGACTGTTGTTAACTTCAGTTTTCAATTCTTGACCTTTGTCTCAGGGACTCGTTCAATGACTGTTGTTTAAGATTCCATGACTGTTATTTGAGATTCTGTGACGGTTGTTTGAGATTCTGTGACTGTTGTTTGAGATTATATGACTGTTGTTTGAGATTCCATGACTGTTGTTTGAGATTCCATGACTTTTGTTTGAGATTCTGTGACTGTTGTTTGAGATTCTGTGACTATTGTTTGAGATTCCATGACTTTTGTTTGAGATTCTGTGACTGTTGTTTGAGATTCCATGACTATTGTTCACTTCAATTTTCAATTCTTGACCTTTGTCTTAGGGACTCGTTCAATGACTGTTGTTTAAGATTCTCAGGTAATGGCTGTTGTTAATTAAGATTCTCTGTTCATGACTGTCGTTCAAAGTCTAAGTTCATTGCTGTTGTTTAAGATTCTGAGTTAATTATTTGTTTCGGATTCTCAGTTAATGGTTGTTGTTAAGATGTTCAGTTCACGAACGTTGTTTAAGATTCCTATTCAATGGCTGTTGTTTAAGATTCTCAGTTAATAGTTTACGAAAATCAATTCAAGAGTGGTGTTTAAAAAGCTCATAATGATAATGATGTTTTAACATCGAGGTGTCCTTTCTGCAGATATTACCAAGAAGATGAATACCATGTTTTATTAATATTTCCAGTATATAAAGATATTAGAATCAAATACCTGCCTAACTATTATTATACGTATCCATCACAAAGAAAGTTTGTACAGTTAATGAACAACAACAATAGCCACATTCTTCCCAGACTTGCAGTTTTTGTTTATACGATATTTGAAAGAAGGATGATACATTGACTATAAGTAAAACTGTGTACATCTAATCAGCTACAATCTGATCAGTATACAAGTGGTGCTCCACGACGAATTATCCTGCAACAAAATGTCATGATTGTAATATTGGCCTCATGGCCACACATGCGAAGTAAATCTGTCTGTCTGTCTTTAAGAAGCTAAGTTAATGACTGTTCTTTATTATAAGATTTTCAGTTAATAGTTGTTCAGAACAATCAGTTCATGGCCGTTGTTTAAGAGTCTTAGTTAATGTCTGTTTGATAAGATTCTTAGTTAATGACTGTTGTTTGAAATTCTTAGTTAATGCCCGTTGTTGAAGATTCTTAATAAATTCTCGATGTTAAAGATTCTTAGTTAATTCCCTTTGTTTAAGATTCTTAGCGAATGGCTGTTGTTTAAGATTCATAATAAATTCTCGTTGCTACAGATTCATAGTTTATATCCTCTGTTTAAGATTCTTAGTTAATGACTGCTGTTTAAGATTCTTAGTCAATGACTGCTGTTTAAGATTCTTAGTTATTTCCCTTTGTTAAAGATTTTTAGTTAACTCCCTTGGTTTAAGATTGGTACACAAATTGCAGACAATATGTTGAACTTCTGTTCTTGCCAATTTGTCAAATAGAAGTGCTGAAAGTTGAATATTGCGTCACAATCATTGACGGTCAATTCGAGGGCGCCCCGATTCCTTAAGTAAAAATCAATCAAGTTATCTCTTCTGTAATTTAGTTCCTATAAATCTCGTAAATATTTGAGTAATACTTCACGTAACATTGCAATGTCTGCCCACTTTCATGACAGATATGATCTGTGGGGAGATGGGATTCATGTTTTTGACAATATTCCATCTATATGTAATTAATCCAGTCTTGTTCAGACACACCGACCAGTGGTTGATAGTATGAGCAACGACCCACGCCGTAGGGCACGATGACATAACAAACTATATATACCATTGGAATCGGCGCCTGTTACAACATTGAACTACTGTGGACCTATTCTGTCCCGAAATCCTTAGAGAGTAGAAAGGATGGATTTGAGATGAGGAGAGGTGAGGTAAAGTGGAATGGAGTTTATCGTCGTTTTCAGGATTATTGCACTTTGTTTGATTTTGGGTTTGTGCTTGTACTAGTCGGGACTATTAAATGCAGCTTTAATAGTATTAGCCGACTCAGATACTTTGATTAGTTGAACATGGATATCCAACCCAGAAACAATATACTGACTCCGAGCCAACCTGTCCTTATTTTGCCCCTTTAATTCCGAACGTAAGGCAGGGCAACAATAAGTACCATCGTTTTACGTCTTCTGGTATGACCTGGCCAGGGACCGAACCACCGACTTTCAAGCTCGCCGGGCAGACGTTCTATCCTCTAAACCATGGAGGCTGTCTTCGACACTCGGGAGCAAAAATGTCAATAAGTGGGATTGCTGGCGTTGTTAATGAATTTTCATCATAACGGTTTGCGTTGTGTTCGTCAAAGGACTAATCATACAAAGAGACAGGGGCATCGTGACTTTATGATGACACATTAACAGATCATCAAGTGGACCAAATGCACAAATAATAAATTAAGATTGAGTACTGCAGTCAATATCGTAATTAGACCATGCTAGTGAATGATCCATTATCCCGTGTACCCAAACATGTACCTATCATGTGAGTCCATTTTTCACAAACATGTCTGTGTTTGATGCTTCATCCTTTATAATCAGCCTCCAAGATAAAACCGAGTCCCTTAAGATGTTGATTGACAGCTATATATTGAAATAAGATAGCTTGTTGCCTCACACGTCTCACGGCAAGGACATGGAGGCCAGCAGGTCCCCTGTATTTATGAGGGCCTAAGAGATTGAACCAGAGAAGCTATTACAAGACATGCCACATCGCCAAGACCTCTGGAAAAGAGAGGCCAAAATTCGGCACAGGATCTGTATGGCACATGAAAAGCGCTTTTAAGTGTAATCAATCAATTGGTTATTACTATCATAGAAAATCCAATCTTTTTCCTATAATAGTTCGGGGGCATGAGTCTAGATCTTTAATCCCTCGGGACGAGCCCCTTGACACGGGTCTAGGGGTACTGTCGGACAATCTTACATTAAGGTAGTGGTCAATCTAGCCTGGACATCACGTTGGGGCATTACAAGATGAACTCTGGAACTGGACACTCATGGCTGAGGCTATCTGGGAGCAGACGGGGATGTGGCACTTTGTTAGTTAAGGCATATTGGATGGAACGTTAATGCATCTCTATGACACTGCTTGTCAAGTTGAAGCCTGGGTTGCCTGATTTTGTTGTTGAGAGTAAGATATCCCTCCTCCCTTGGCAATCATGTGACCTTCCTACACACTTCCCACCACACAAAACACATACATAAAAAGAGAAATAGAAACATAACATAAACACAACTCCCACCTCCAAAACTACCCCCCCACCCAAAGAAAAATTAAAACAATAGAACAGCGAAAATAAAATCAATTAAGAGATAAAAAAACTAACAAAGATCTTAAAAGAAAACAAAAAAAGGGAAAAATATAAACGTACAAATTAAAAAGAATGCAATGACTTTTTGTTTTATATTCATTTGCCAAAAAATGGTATTACTAATAATTTTTCTATCGTCTTATATATAACGTTGCTAAGAGACATTAACATGATCTTCTGAATTCATTGTCATTTTTTTTACCAAACTAATCTTCAACAATTGTTAACTTTGAAAATAGATTGAATAACACATGAAATGAAAGAAACATGTTCATTAATGTATTCTGAAAAAAAAGGTTAAAAGAAAATATGATCGGGCTTCAAAGTTTTTTGCTGTGCACGAAAGACCATGGTACGCTGCGAACTGACTACGCCAACTTCTATCGATAAGGAAAGCTAGCATTTTGTAGATACAATACCGAGATATGTTATTCCCCGTCTCCGGCTGGAGACAAAGAATCTAGGAGAACGATCGATACCTAATTCCTCCACAAGGAGGAAATCGAAATGGCCCCCCGAAGGCGCAATATCAAATACCGATTCGAGGAAATATTCAGATTTGCTGTTACATATTTCTTGGGATGACAATATCCATTCGATGTACATAATCGAAAAAGGAATAATTATTTCAGCTGGTCAATATTCATGTGAAGATCGAAAGAGACGATAATGTGGTATTGTGGCACGACGGAGAACTTTACGGCTTTTGAGAACACAATAGAGATGTGATTGTAATGTAATCTCAGCTTACTCCTTAGATGTATGTGTAGGATATTAGACTGTTAAGGGATAATACTACGGTCATAAACAGTTACTTTGAAACGCATACTCGGATGATAGAATGTTAATGTATGAATATATTAATATCTTCATTCTAATCAGTTGAATAACAATGCATAGTTGATGATACCCTGCATTTAAATATGAACGTGAATCAAACGTCGTTGCTATGTGTTCGAATTGAACATGGAATACATTATGATTATAAGAAGAGTTTGCAAATTATATTTAAGTGAGCATCAGATCGTAAATAATACTGCGTTAAAAACAAAAAATATGAAGTCAACTTGACAATGTTATACATTATATATTTTTTAACATTTAAGTTATTGATTATTGGCAAAACACTTCTTCTGTAAAGTGGGTACCGACTGTTAATGTCAGAGGAATATTGACCAATGTCTCTTTGTCGAATACTGGAGGATAGATTGATAATCTTTAGTTTCTGCGTGACTGAACGGCAGCGTTGATTTTCAAGCGTTCGTGAAAGTTTTGAACATGCCCTGCCCAACTGGCCATGGTAAAGTCAACACGAATATTTGATTGTCAAAAGTCGCTACATATCGACTTCGCACGAGTCCTTGCAAATATAAATTGATGTGATGTAAATAAAAATAAGAAAAGATATGTAACTGTAATGTCATTGCATAATGCAAGATGTCTGGTATTGATGTGACTTTAAAGATATACATTCGCTTTAGTGACTAGCGGGAATGTAAACTCCCTACAAGGATGGCAAAGTGTACAGTCACTAGAAAGATGTGTGATTGTAACACATTGTACAGCGTCAAAGACAAGAGTGGTCATTAATTTGGTTGAAAAGCGCTTCAAACGTGTGATTGTAAAGCGCTTGAAAAGTGTGTGATTGCAATCTCTCTTCAAGGGTGTGTGATTGTTATGTCGCTTCAAAAGTATGTGATTGTAAAGTCGCTTCAAAAAACTGTTTTGCTAAGTATCTTCAAAAGTGCATAATGCAAGATGTCTGGTATTGATGTGACTTTAAAGATATACATTCGCTTTAGTGACTAGCGGGAATGTAAACTCCCTACAAGGATGGCAAAGTGTACAGTCACTAGAAAGATGTGTGATTGTAACACAGCGTCAAAGACAAGAGTGGTCATTAATTTGGTTGAAAAGCGCTTCAAACGTGTGATTGTAAAGTCGCTTGAAAAGTGTGTTATTGCAAACTCTCTTCAAGGGTGTGTGATTGTTATGTCGCTTCAAAAGTATGTGATTGTAAAGTCGCTTCAAAAAACTGTTATTGCTAAGTATCTTCAAAAGTGTATGATTGCAAAATCGCATCAAAAGTGTGTGATTGCAAAATCGCTTCAAAAGTGTGTGATTGCAAAGTGCTTCAAATGCGAGTGCTTCTAAAGTCGCATAAAAATATGTGACTGTAAAACTTGCATCAAAGGTGTAACATTCTAAAGTATTTCCAAAGGTGTCATACTGCAAAGAAATAATAAAAAAAGTCTTTAACATTAAGTGATTGAAGGTCGCTTATACAAACTAATCCCAAACATGTTTGAATGTAAACATGCTGGAAGTTGTTGTTAAGCTGTGCAATTGTTAAGTCAATACATGATTAAAAATCAACGCAGATGCGTGACTGTTAATTCGCTTCAAAGTCGGTTGTTACCATACCGCGACGAACTGTGCCCACTCATGGCGGTAGCCACTCCAAGAATAGCTGACTGAATATTCATTTCAAGATGAATACAATTGTTCAGCATGACGTCATTGACAAGTGAATAGATTACTTTGTCGCACAAAACACACCCTACACAAAGCAGTAATATACAAAGTTTATTTTTTCTCAGCTATGCAAAATTAATATGTGTCAGAAATACCAAGAAACATCTGCACAAAGAGCGCAGCTGCAGCCATGACGTCACCCGAGTGACTTTCTAAGGACTTTCTCTCTAGAAAAGTAAGAGAACTTAGTATTGTACATGACTGTATATCAGCGACTGGGCAGTCAAGCTGTTAACCCGTTTAGCCAATGATTAGGGTTCGATTACCTATATGGATACCATTTGTGGCCTATCGGGGATATGGGCGTGGGCGTGGGCGTGGGCGTGGGCGTGGGCGGGGGCAGGGGCGTGGGCGTGGGCGTGGGCGTGGGCGTGGGCGTGGGCGGGGGCGGGGGCGTGGGCGTGGGCGTGGGCGGGGGCAGGGGCGTGGGCGGGGGCGGGGGTGGGGTTGGGGGAGCTGGGGGTAGCCTAGTGGTTAAAGCGTTCGCACGTCACGCCGAAGACACGGGTTCGAATCTCGACATGGGTACAATGTGTATAGCCAATTTCTGGTGTCCCCCGCCGTGATATTGCTGGAATATTGCTAAAAGCTGCGTAAACCCATACTTACTCACTCACTCACTCACTCACTCACTCACGCACGCACACACGCAAGCAAGCACGCACGCACGCACGCACGCACGCACGCACCCACCCACCCACCCACTCACTCACTCACTCACTCACTATTCTCTAAATGTCAAGTGTGTGTAAAAGAGATATGAAATATTTCTCGGGACACGTTTAAACTTGCCATATGGTGTATTTTCCATGGAGTTTCAATACGTTGGACGTAGATGAAATTGCCTGACATATTTACATGGTCAACGATTATTTTCGACGACATATATCCATACTTTTTAACTGATCATGAAAGAATAAGTTCTATGTCCATCAGCAACGACGAGCACTTAGCAGTGGTACAACCTCACAATAAACCTCCAACCCTCCCCTTGTTAATCTCAATTTATTCCATTTACTCTTACATTCTCTGCTGATCAATGGTTCCCGAGATTTAGCACTCCCCGATCAATTCAGGGTATCCATCGAGATGCGGAAGATGACAGTGTGCTCTCCGTTAATGAGTCTCTAATTACAAGGATGTGATGCTCCAAACCTTACTGTTCATTATCTATTGTCATCTAGTGCACGTTATTTTCAGATAAGTGTTTTCGAAATAAATAAATGGTATTAACTTTATCGCGACCCTCTTTCAAGGCCACGCATGCGTAGATCACATAACATAGACCGTGTACATATTGTAAATTGTATAAGTAAGTGAGTGAGTTGGGTTTAACGCCGCTTTTAACAGCATTCCAGTTATATCGCGGCGTGTCAGTTTAATGTGGGAAGAAAGCCCGATTCAGGTCTCAGACGTTTACCACTTCGGTGAAACCCACGAGCACGGGTATGGTGCTGACAAACCTAGAAACATAATCGGGGCGAACCGGGATTCGAACCCCATTCATAGGTTTCTGGCGTACCCAAGAGACGCACTCTTTACAGCGAATCGCGGCGCCTTAGACGACTGGGCCACCCGTGCCCCCGTTAATTGTATAACCCTTTACACCATATTTTAATTTTTTTTAATAACGAATGGTGAAGTTTTCTGAAGACATCTAATGTTGCATGTTCTTATTGATCGAATTTTCTAAGAACTGCAACGGTAGAAAAACCCATTTCTGCCACTAATGTGTCATACAGAAATATGTAGCAAAGATTTATAATCGACCAATTTCTCGCATCAGTAAAAGGTATGTATTTTTGCGTTGAAGTTTCGTGTGTATCAGATTATGTCTACATATTTTTGCAATAATGGCCCTAGTGGCATATATTCTTTGACCATATTCCCAGACGCCTTTGTGTCGTGCACTATAAAGTCTAGACGTGTCTGTTATGTCTCCCTTGAAATAACTCTATACAAGTGCAGTAGGGGACAATAGGTAGTGCTGATCGTTTGTTCTTCAGGCACACTATGTAAATGACAGATGACCCGATGTTGATTAAGATGATGTCTGTCCCTAGTACTACATGGACTGTTAGGTGGCCAGGTGGTTTAAAAGTCACATCGTCAAGCCGATCGCGAAAAACAAGGGTTCGACTCCTGATCAGAAAAAAATACGTAGTGTTCCTGCCTTGATGTTTTTGTATAAAACAATTCACACTAACTAGATACTGCACTGATACAGGGGTATTTGAATTTACTCGCCAAATCCCACTCCCCAAATCTCAAGTCCCTGTGGTTAAAGCAGTCAAACAATTCATAAATTATTTGACTTACCCACCAAACTTCTCACACGCGCATCTATTAATTCACTTCTCAGTTAACCCTTTGGACACTCACACACTGATTTGGCCTTCACACTTTCACTCACTCAACCACCTATTCTCTCAAACACTATTCACCCAGAAACGCACCCCTCCAGACTACGAACCCACTATCAAACGAACAAACTCAAAAATACATTATTGCATTCAAGCACCCTTCAACTCAGCCACCCAAACCACACATTGCCACAGGACTAACCCAGGTACTTATTCCCACATACACGCATTTATACACCAAGCCACCCAACAGACACCCCCGCCCAGACACTAAGTCACCATCAAACCTATCAACTCACAGACCTTATTCCGTTCAAGCACCCCTCAACTCAGCCACACAATGTCACAGACATTAACCCAGGTACTTATTGCCACATACACGCACTTATACACTAAGCCACCCAACAGACACCCCCGCCCAGACACTAACTCACCATCAAACCAATCAACTCACAGACCTTATTCCGTTCAAGCACCTATCAACTCAGTCACACAACCACACAATGACACAGGCACTAACCCAGTTACTTATTCCCACATACACGCACTTATACACCAAGCCACCCACCAACCCACTCATCCACCTCACTGTAGTAAAGATGTTCCCATACCAATTAACGGCTCGGCATCCGCTGTGAAATCTCTGCCCAGAAGTATGTAAAGACAGAATCCAGGAAAAACAAGCGGCTAGACAGTGACAATGATGTAGTGGTGCTGCAACAGGCATCTGCTTTTTCAAGGAGAAGTGCGTACTGCCAAGGACACAATTATAAGGCCGTGTCGCTTGATGATGTAGTTCTAAAGATCTGGTTATCCGAGGCCGAACATCTCGCTGTCCATGTTGGTAAGTTCCTGGAATCTTGCCGGTGTTGCAAAATATGGCGCCAAGACTTCGCCATATTCTAGTTTCGGTACACTCATCTACATTTCTCTTAAACTCCGTCACGCAGAATGATGCTTACCTTACACTTAGCTGATAGGAGACTGTTCAGAGCTTAAGGATACGGTTTTGTTGATATGATCAATTCTGACAGTTCTCGGGTGATACAAGTTTGTGAGGCTGCAGAATCTCAGCATATAGCTAAATCTCTAAGCTGTCAGATTCAGGGTTCGAATCCTAGATTTAATCCGTTTATAATCCGTGGTATGTTCTCTTCATAACCCTGTTCACAGGTCCCAACAGGTCATTGTTGTACACCTCGAAGCAGATGATGGCAAGCAGTTAATTACTGAAGCACTACAAACGTTTCGTTACGACAATGACTACGCCCCAGTATCACGGACCCCATGTTTGTACCGACGAGGCAAACATATTTCATGATCTGCTCTTGTGTTTGTGTGTGAGTATGGTTTAACGTCGTCTTGAACAGTATTTCTGGCGTGATGGGAGAAGAAAGTCCGAAGTAAGTTTACTCTAAGACGTTTACCACTTTGGTAAACCCACGGTATGATGCTACAACCTTGATTCGAACCCCCGATCATAGGATTTTGGCACGCCTGTACGCATCTATGCCAAGCGAGTTCTGGCGCCTTGGGCTAGACTACATATAAATCGACGCATACTTTACCGTCGTTTTTTAAAAGTAAAATGTATCTCAGAACTTGGAACGATGGGATTAAACATATTAAATATGGAATCAAACCCGGTCTCCTGATCGGCAATAATGATCGCCCAAACCACATGGGTAGGCAAATGCCAGCTTATGAAGGTCTCTGACAAGCCCGAGACGCACGAGTCAGTAACCAGGTGATAGGTCTGGCTTGACTTGGTTCATCATGACTCCGACAGTGACCTGTAAGATTGGTACAGAGTCGTCAGCAATATTATGTCTGTGAATCAGAGGATCTTTCAAGGCTGTGAAATTTAACTACGGCTGTCGTATTTAATTACAAGAACTAGCAGCAATTCAGTGTCGTCTCGCCACAAGACACTAATGATGCTGAGAACACCTGAAAGGCTGCCAGAACGATGTTTCATGATAGTTCGACCAGTATTTGTCTGTTGGACAGCACAAAGTTACCTTGGTGAGGAGTTGACTTGTTTGCTGTTATACATGTCGTCATGTTTGAAATATAGATAATCTTACCCGAGTGTCTTTTGATATCAAATATATCAATGAGTGTTGATATATTTGATATCAAAAGACACGAGGGTGAGATTTTATTTATCATCCAACATCATTCTTTCATCTTTTTCAGTTTGTAGACAGTAATAAACAGTGCTTAAGTGTAAAAGTACTGCTAACAGCTTCAGCAGCAGAGCCATTAGTGATGCCATTTGATTGTGACGTCATGGTAACAAATGACATCACAATGGTCTGCAAAGCATTGTGATGCACTGTAGATATCGCTTGATCTCATCCAAGCGATATCTTCTGTGGGAGCCAGTTTTGGATGCTAAAACCAAATATGCTCCTTGTTTTGTTTTTTTGTTTTTCAAAATAATAAAATGAAATACGTCGTTATAATTTCTTAACATATTTCAGAAATATAAATATGAAATATAGAAACAAATGAACGAGAGCGTATTATAGGACATGAGAGGATGGTTTCATGTTTCTGAACACATGTACAGAAAACCCATCTTCCGAGGTCCACCGGCGGCCTGGTCCATTGCTGTGCCACTTGACATTTAAACCTAAAATATCATGCACTTCAACGGAAATCAATCATTGTCGGAAATGCAAAAACACAAAAACAAAAAAGTACAGAAAGCAAAATAGAGTAAGGCATATAAACATCCTTCACATGTTATAAAGAGTGATGGGAGATGTCCCCTAAGGACGTACATAAATGACAGCAGCACAGAATTGCAATGACCGTTGTTGAAGACTAATAGCAGACTAAAATAAACACCCGTCGGCTTAACCACCAGAAATGCTGGAAAATCAAATATTCGAAGTTTCATCGACAAAGCAGAATACTGACGTCTCAAACGATATCCTTGCTGCTTTTTCTTCCGAGCAATGGTCGATAATTGCTCAAATCTTTCTCCGCCACCAGATCCAAACTGCCTTGATAATTTGCCCTCATCGCTCCCGTTACGTGCGGTGAATACAGATGCTCAAATACCGTCTTTTATCTATATATCTACATAAGCAGAAGGGTTTAGGGGTAGTGTGTTACTAATACATTTAGGTTACACTGTCTGAGCACGGAAATATTGGAGATTACATTAACCTTACAGAGAGGGTGTCGGACGTGTCTAGGGAGATGGATATAAGCAATATGTAAGGATGAGGGTAAACAACAGCTTAAACGGGGGATTTGTAAACCAATACCATTCTGTAAATTATATAGACATAACAGTGTAGAGATCAAGGAACTCCTGGATACTAGTATATATAGGTGTACAGGAAACATGTAGGCATGTATCTTTCTTTAGGCGTTGACATGTACCCAACAGCTGCCTAACTTGAATGCATATTGTCGTATCCCAATTGCGTGGATCGATGGCCATGAGTTCAGTCACTGGATTGTGTAGTCCAGACTCGATTATTTAAAGACCGGCGTCATATAGCTGGAATATTACTGGGTGTGGTGTGAAAAAGAAAATTAATAAACAACTCCTAACTGGATCCGTATTAAAATCGGAAAAATGAACATCCTAAAAAACATAACAGATGGTTATGAGTAATTCCCTTTGAGTGAGTGAATATGGTTTTACGCCGCTTTTAGTAATATTCCAGCAATATCACGGCGGGGGACACCAGAAATGGGCTTCACACATTGTACCCATGTCGGGAATCGAACCCGGGTCTTGGGCGTGACGAGCGAACGCTTTAACCACTAGGCTACCCGACCACCCCATCTCAAACCAGAAGGGCAAAGTGTCATCTGAAGGGGAGGATGCGCCTTCCTTGTTCCACCAGAACAGTGCGCCTGTGTACAAGAACACCATCCGTATTCACCAGGTTCAGCGCCATCAGATTTCCGCCTTTTCCCAAAAATGAAGAAACAACTGTCTGGCAAGCATATGATTATGACGTCATGTCTGCATCGTTGGCAGGAGTGGGTGGAACTCGGGGGTATTATGTTGAAAAATAATTACTAACCAAGTCCACCAACGCAGTCCATCAAAGTTAGGCTCAAAACTTTTCAGTGACCCCTCGTATACCCACATAAAAATGGCATAAATATGTGAATACTTAGTCATATTTGATGCTGATTAATTTGGACAGACCTTCATGTTTTGTATGTATATACACCGACTAGGTCCGAATGCTATAGGGCAAATGTTAAGGGCAAATGTCTCACAAAACCAGATATTACGTCAATGACAGGGACAAAACGTTCACATTGAAAGCGCTTTCTTTTCTCATTTGATAATGAACTATTTCTTTAGCTAATAGGAACAGACTGCCTTGTGACGCATTTCTCGCCATTCCTAAACTGCGACGACGTTCCATCATGACGTCATATTGTTGCTCTGCTCAGCTTTCAACGAGGTTAGTGTGCACACTGTTGTTACGCAGGTCTCATTTGCGGAAAGCAGTGAGCGATCTGCCCTAAACTGGGAACTAATTCAATTGCTACTTGACGCGTAACGCCGCATGCTTGCGATTTGACTTTAAATATACACTTCCCGGCTGTACTGACTCATATCGGCAATGCCTTAATATAAGTCGTTAGAGCAATCCCATTAACAAGACGGAGTTGTATACCGACCACAAATACAGAGAAGCAGACGTGGCTACGCCAAAGAGCAGGGGTAGTCTAGTGGATAACGCGTTGGCTCGTCACGCCGAAAGCTCGGGTTCGATTCCCCACATGGGTACCATGTGTGAAGACCATTTCTGGTGAACCCCTTCGTGAAACAGCTAGAGTGGCATAAAACCCGACCCTAAGTTTTACAAAACAAATTGGAAGACTTCGGTGGCATACACAGCATATCTACCACAATTTATACAGAGACAAATATAACGAAAAGGTCGCTCATGGATATACAACACTCATATAGTCAAATGCTTGGAGATATTACACACGTGTAGGGGAACAAAACAGAATATACACTTCGAAAGGTTAAACTTTGTGCATGGCAAAAACAAATGTGTTAAACTGAACATGATTCTATCCTGGAAACTTCATAAAATTCAAAAACCGGCCGGAAAGCGGAAGGTCCGGGTTCGATCCTCGGCCGCGTCATACCAAACGGCCCTCGGCATTACATTGCTAAAACAAGGACTGGTCGACTCGGAGGCAGTATACTGTGGGGTATTCAAGTTAAACTGCGGCATGGTATCTCAGTGGGCTAGCACTTTAAACTCGGCTTTAGTCCAGACAAGTACGAGCAGACACTCACACGCACACACTCACATACACTCAGACACACAACGTTCCCCCCCCCCCCCCCCCCCCCCTCCACACACGAGCAGACACTCACACACACATACTAACATACACTCACACACACATATACACTCACACGAACGCATGCATGCACACGCAAAGACAAATACACACACATACAGACACACACACAAACACACTCACACACATGAATGCACACAGAAACACACACGCAATACAAACATTTACACACACTCACTCAAAAACACACTCCCATATACACAAGAATGGAAATATAGTGGTCACCGCATATATAAAACACCTCACATACACTCCCACACATGCATGCACACACAAACACACTCACACACATACACTCACATATGCACGCACACACAAACACAAATACACACACACAAACACTCACAAACACACACACATACACTCGAACAAACATATACACTCACGCGCACACACATATGCATGCACACACAAACACAAATACACACACTCACATACACACACACACACACACACACAAACGCTCACATACACGCTGCCAGATACAGACACACACACACACACACACACACAGACGCTCACATACATACACACACACACACACTCACACAAACGCTCACATACACACACACACACAAACGCTCACATACACGCTCACAGATACAGACACACACACACACAAACGCTCACATACACACACACACATTCACCGCATTGCCTGTATACAGACAACGGATTGCAGTGTATCTACACACTAACACAAGTCCGTCACATACGATAAGCTTGAAACATTGGCAAAAAGGATCCACTGCTTGATTATATACCTCTTAGCTGCCACGAAATGAAGAAACATCTTGTGCCCAAGTATTAATTTCAGATTATTAATAAGAATCACAAACGTCAAAGGTATTTGGTCTAACATTAAAGATAATCACACCTGTTTAGCTAGCTAGCGAGCTCGAGCTCGATGTTGATGGCAAAGAATAGTATCAAAGGTATGTTGTCTATTATTATGTGTACAGCTGACGGGACATCAGTCCACTTCAAAGAGGTATAGAATTGGATATGATGAATAGAGGTTTGAATAGAAATGTTCACCACTTCGCAGTCATATCCCGTAATCATATAAAAATACACGTTAAGTATTGATATCGCGGAAGACCGGCTTCTGTCTTTGTGGCTGTAGATTCTTTACATGGTTTTATTCAGTTAGCGGACCACTGCATTCTGAAGTCATCAAAGGCTTTACGATAGCATCCAGTGGAAGAGGGTCATTTTATCACTGTGGCTAAAAGGCATGAATGTCAGATCATTGATTTAAAAATGTTGTTTGGGCTAAAAAACAACAACGGTGAACATATGATGTAACTAACTGGAACACCTTTGTGGTGGTGAAAGTGGGGTCGGTATTGTGAAACCTGAAGCTGAGTGAAGGACTTAAGATGCAAGGTACTGTGTCCTATAAGAATACATTATGTCATGACACATTACAGGTAATTTTACAGAAGATCTTGAAAAGGGTTTTGTCGCTGTTCTATTTTGTGATAACCAGCTATAAGGTCTGAGGCACCGCAATTCACTGAGTTGTGTTCCTTAGGAGTGCCAGGATCCGATAAGCGTCCTAATCCTGGAGTATGAGGTTCGTTTGTCAGCAAATAACAGCGCTTGACTTACTTTGTCCATCCCTCCAACATTTAGCTGACACGCCGCGATACAACTTAGTACGACCCAAAGCTAGTGTTATGTTATGTGCTGTGTGTCAAATGTATTATTGAGTGTTTGATAATAGGTTCTACATCGGAATCTGAAGGCAGTCGGAGGCCTTGAACTAGTATTTGTTCCCTTGATTCTTAATAAATAAAGGCGACAAAACCCTTTCCATATTCATAAGAAATCTGTGCCAAAAGCAGCGTCGATTGTACGATTCCGACTATATAATGAGCATGTGTTTATGAATCACTATCGAATAGTAATGATGCCAGGTGTTCGCGAAAAGAAAAGCGTATCCTGCCCCACAGGGGGCAACCGTCACAAACACATGCAAAGACAAGTCAACTAATTGCCCACATAAAAAGACACTGGAACATATGGTACAAGTCAAAATAGTGCATGGCATCGGACATCATTTTTGTCACTGATGCGTCGAGTTTTACATAACGAATAAAATATAACATTGTCTACACTTCCCATTCAAATTAAAAGTTGCAAAGCAAATTATTTGCGTCAGCATTTACATTAGAAATAACCATGCACCAAATTTGTACACCGATTACGAACGACCTGCCAGATATGACTTGCACAATGTAATGATGAGATTTTTCTTCCTGCAAGATGACATTTGGCATAAAATGCCAGATTAAAGAACGCATACACTTGAAACTTGGATTTGACCAAAACATTACAAACGTTATCTAATTGTTACTACGCTGAGAACAGTCGACGAAACACTGCAAACCTCAGGTCAAAAACACAACGATGATACCCGTATGAAATACATCACTATTTCTTGTGTTTGTCATTTTCAGCCACCATCAAACATGGGTGTACATTCTTTATTTTCTGTGTCTTTCACTGAGTTGAGGTGAAATTGGGTTTAACGTCGCGTCCAAGATTATTGCACTTATATAGCGACGTGCATGTACGTGTGTGTGTTTGTGTGGCTGCTTGTACTAGTCCGGACTGATGCTGATTTATAGTGCTAGCTCACTGAGATACCATGCCGCAGTTTAACATGAATACCCCACTCAGACACAGTATACTGACTCCGAGCCGACCAGTCCTTGATTTAGCCCCTTAATGCCGAACGCCAGACAGGGTAACAACAAGTACCATCTTTGAACGTCTTTTGGTATGACGCGGCCGGGGATCGAACCCCGGACCTTCCGCTCTCCGGGCGGACGCTCTACCACTAGACCACGGAGGCGGTCGTCTCTCACTGAAAGAATGGTACAACAAAACTGAAAGACGAATATATAGAAAGAAATACCGTTATATATAAATACTGTATTATTGTAAACATAGCAGTGGGGCTGGTGGGGTAGCCTAGTGGTTATATTCGCTCGTCACGCCGAATATCCGGGTTCGATTCCCCACATGGTTACAATGTGTGAAGCCAATTCCTTTTGTCCCCCGCCGTGATATTGCTGGAATATTGCTAAAATTGGCGTAAGACCACACGCACTCACTCGAAGTCAGTGTTCCATTAGTCTAAAAATAAGAAGCCGCATTTGCTATGCGGAGTTAGCTCCCTTTATTTGTGTCGTGGTTCGAATCCCAGATAAAGCCAAATAATGTTCATGCTTGGGGTGTCGCCAAAGTGATAACAGTCTCCTACATGTGAACGATGGGCTTTCATCGCAATGAGACAAAACTGAAATACTGTTCAAAGCCAAAACCAAAACCACTCCCACACACGTAACAGGTTTGTGCTGATAGAATATCAGATGGAGATGCTGGTGTAGGGCACATTGCATCATGCATAAACCTTAGACCTAATAAGATTCTTTGTCACTAAAGATGTCGCTGGGGTTTATAGAAGCCATGTGACACAATCAAACACGGCATCCTAGTAAATGTGGCTTGGCGTGTCAATTTGATGACTTTATCCGAATTTGATATTTAGTCATACAATCATATCCCGTCAGATTTAGGACCGTCATCCATTGATGTTTGCCCAACACCATCATCAAAGCCACCTATAACATCAAGCAGGCGATAACGCCTAATTTACTGCTAATATCCAATCTAATCAAACATAACAGTGCTTGTTATTTGATACGGCAGCAATAACAACAGAGGCTTAAGACAATATTTATCATTATCACACACGATTTAGTCACCTAATACAAGTCTTGTCCAACATTCTCTATATCCCTTCGCCATATAAACCTTACGGAGCAAAGATCCAAGTTGACAGGAATTCTCAGGGAAAAAAAATCGATATTTTTTTATTTCGGATATTAAGCCTTACTATCGGTCTGTATGATTTAGGTAACTGCGCTGATGTTTTTATGAGGCGAGGAATTACGTCGGCAGTCCGGAGTCAGTCACGTGGCAAACACGAGCCTACTTCCGAACCCAGCAAATCTCTCGCCATCTTTGATATTGGGACCTGTCACCATAATGTCATTGCGCTCTGCAGGACTTTGAAGGTTATACAATGCAACTCATATTCAAACCAAAAATAGTGGTCTCCTTCGCCAGAATTCGCCTGACAAATATTATAAAGAAAGGTGAGTTTATTGATATTAGAAGTGTGGGTTTGTTAATGATTTCCCACCTACAGTGCTCTGGTTTCTTAGTTGTGGTTGCTGAGGCCAACTATGATTAACTGTTCGTCATCTCCAGGTGGAGATAACTGGGGTGCCCGGGGTTTAAGGTATAATGGGAGTTTAACAGAAAGGAATTTACATCAAATTTTAACTGTAATGATGTCTAGTTATTTTGTAATTTTGTTTGTTGTTTTACGCCGCACTCAGCAATATTCCAGTGATAGCGGCGACCTGTAAAGAATCTAGTCTGGATCAGACAATCCAGTGATTGACA
The DNA here is from genome assembly GCF_023055435.1 of Haliotis rufescens. Classification (NCBI taxonomy): domain Eukaryota; kingdom Metazoa; phylum Mollusca; class Gastropoda; order Lepetellida; family Haliotidae; genus Haliotis; species Haliotis rufescens. The sequence goes on from NW_025964334.1 coordinate 49,540,589, forward strand.
TCATGAGCATCGATTTACGCAATGATGACGTGTATTTTGAATAAACCAAGTCAGCGAACCTTACCACCCGATCCCGTTAGTCGCCTTAATTCTTACCCGGATCTTCACGAGATGCAGGCCGAAGTGATATATATTTTGCTTACTGTGACTTAAGGCAACATTGTCAGGAAAAGAATTATGCTTGGTGTGAATACAGTTTTGGATGGCGTACGTGGAAAGCAAGCACCTCTAATTTTGCAGGCAAATGTCAAGTAGAATACCAACTGAAGGTACGTCGTGATGACTTCGAGATGACGTCATTGCAAACAGGAGCAATGAGATGGATTGACAGCGCTTTGAACAGTAGTTTGATTTAAAAACACGATGCCGCGGCACCATAATATCACACGACGATTATGATAAATATAAAAAGTCAACGCCAAAGAATAATCAGTCTCGATCTTCTGTCGAAACATATTCCATTAGGCGTAAAAGACAAAATAGTGGTGAAAATTCTATGAATGGATCGCTGAGAATTAGTGTTGACTCCAGGTGTTCGCAAAAATGACGCCTCACACGTCTTATTTTCTAAGTCTGAGTTTTTTCACCTTCTGGTCGCTGCCTACCCATGCGGAAGAAGGAACAAATGAGCTCGTAAATGCCTTTCATGTCAGGCAGCATTGATTTTTGTACCAGGAAACCAACTAATTTTACCCCAGTATAAAAATGTCGGCCTGTAATTGCATCCCTTTAGGAGACTTATGAAAGTTTAATTTGTAACATAGTTAACGAGTCAGGTCCGGATCTCCTTATTGTCATATTTCAAAGATTATTGATGACGTTATTTTATCTCATTAGGTTCTAATACTAATATATATCACATACTCTATATTGAAATATTCTGATTTGTAAGTGAGTATCGCAGCTTTCTAGACACACTTATTACCCTCAATGCCACTTGAAATGAAAGAAATGCATAGAAATATTGCTCACATACATCTTTATTCATAATGTGCCTACACTTAAGGGACATTTTCTCATGTAAATATAGAAAATGAACCTCTCTTTTTGGTCTTTCTGGACGTCGGAACCTCTCTATATCGACTGTCCTGTCGGTTACGCAATTACAGCTATGTTAAGTGTGTCCTATTATTGGTGTTTAAAGCCTAATGTTGACTCGACTGCTGCGTGTAGGGTCCACGCTGAAGAGGAACAGTGAGCCATGTTTGACGACTCACTGTCGCCAATGTTTGAACTAGTCATTCATGGCAGCTTATCGGGTGATTGACAGAGCAGAGTAGCCGACAGACCGCCAACAAGAGTTCATTTAAACCGCCAAACCTGTCCTGGAGTTAATGCCCAACAGTCATGTTTTGTTGATTTAGCAAGGGAGAGGGGGAGGGCAGCATTTACTGGATATCTTAAGGAGTTCTTGTCATCTTGTCAAATATTAGCCGAGGAATTCATTAATTCTTCCATTGCTGGTGTCTTAATTAAATCATGCTCCAATTATTTTTATTTTTGCGAAAATGGCGTTAGATATAAGATGTCGTAATAGTTGTGAAAGAAGTATTGATCTACAAGCACTCACGTTTGAAATGCTCCTTACACAGAGGATGAAATACGGCGTCAAGGTTTTGCTGCCTTTGTTGGATATCTTGGGTGATGTTTTCTTGATGCGGTTCCATGCAACTTGTGTAATCCCCATACAGTCTGCAAAACACACAAACAAAAGACATATTATAAACTGATGATTAACTCGCGGCTAACAACTCCGCCATTGGTCGTTACTACATAACATGGCCGCCCATCTCCTTGATAGGGTCACGTACGCTCGTTTGGCACGTGCTAAAAGCGTGACCAATGTCACATGCATCATGGCGCAATTAAAACATCGGGGGATCTTTGCCAATGGCTGCGATCTTTCTTCCTTCTCTGTCTTACGAAGTGGCGTGTTTGATATCCATTGCCTCATATTTCTGGCGTCATAAGATTGCACCAACAGTCGACTGATTTTCAAGACACCCATAAAAAACCCGTCAGACACATAACATTCAATGGACACATTAAAAGACCTTCTATTTGCAGCAATCATGGGATTTATGTAATAGAATCATAGCGCAAAGGTGTTCATTTGAAAACATTCTCTTAAATTCACTTTAAGTGTTAAACAATCCCGAATATAGTTTTAATGATAATATGTCATAAAATGTATATACTTTTCAGCCTTGTAGTCCACAAAATGCCCGGAAAGCGCATATCCGTCATTAACTCTTACAGAACGTAAGACAATGGTGTGGTTGAGTGTGGACTAGGAGTATTTCAGGAATGTTTCGGCAAGGAAAGCGTGGGGAAGGCCTAAAGTGACGGTTGTCGGAGACGTGTAGCACTTCGTGAAACTCAAAAGCACAGGTAGTGCTGACAAACTAAGGATTGCAATCGGTGGAAATCAGTGTTTCGAATCAAGTGTTTCGAAGCCAGGACAATGAACTGTTGTGCTTAGACACAGTTTGTTTGGTTTGTTGGTTTGTTTTTAACGCCGCACTTAGCAATATTCCAGCTATATGACGGCGGTCTTTAAATAATCGAGTCTGGACCAGACAATCCAGTGATTAACATCATGAGCATCGATCCACACAATTGGGATCGATGACATGCATCAACCAAGTCAGCGAGCCTGACAACACGATCCCGTTAGTCGCCTTTTACGACAAGCATAGTCACCTTTTACGGCAAGCATGGGTTGCTGAATACCTATTCTACCCAGGAATCTTCACGGGTCGACACAGTTTGGGCCGGGTCACTTGTGCAGAGGCACAGACAGTTGACACTTATAATGAATTGGTTGCAAATGATATGATTATTGGTGTCAAATATTAAAATGAGTGGGCGTTCGCTCGCTTAAACGTAGGTTCCCCGGTTCTATTCCAAACATACGGTGTGAATTGTACCTGTGGTCAGGCTGTAAAAGGTTCCTGGGAGTTATCTCCCCTTATCTACCAGGATGCGCTGGTATTACGGAGATTCGAATGAGAGTTTCGCAAGGATTAGGATCCCTAGTTTGTCGGCACCATACCAATGCTCGTGCTTCACAGAAGTGATCATATACAAGTTCAACGATTCGAGTGCCACAGTTTTATTAAAATAAGTGGACTGCACAGTCGAAACGTTAGAAACGAACAAGGAAATATAAACTGTAAAATATACACCTATGTTTGGTGTCTATAATTGAAAAAAACAATAAATAGTTTTTAGATGGTGATGTGTTTGATACGGGTATCATGGCTGTGGTATCGACCTTAAGTTTGCGATGTTTCGGCGCGTTTTTCCAGCCGAGTAACGTTTTGATAACATTTGTAAATTTTTGGTCAAATCCAATTTTTATGTGTATACTTTCTTTTTCCTGGCAGTTTTTGTCGTATTGTGAAGAAAATATCTTCTTATGGATCTACATGTACATATATCCAATTATTTCTTAACCATTAAACAACTATGAGATGGATGTTTCAATAAAATTATTTACCTTAACTCATCATGCATTTTATGCATAGGATATAAGTAGGATATAAAAAGCACATATACCATGTTATTTATTCAGTTTAGTATGACGCCGGTTTAAAGCCAGTGCTGCAAGAAGAGCCGGATTCAGGAATAACCCAAACTGAATCATTTCACCGCCGAAATTACTGCAGACAGCCCACAAACCTGTCAATTTTCATGCAAATACATTCACTTGGCTAAAAAGGTTGTTTGATCAATAGAATTTAATAAAGTCATTTGGTGATATGCCATTAACCTCCAGCTCTGAACAAAGTAACTTGACGCTCCTCAAAGATTAGTTTTTGGTTGATTGAGGTAACGCAAGGAGGGCGCTAAACATGAATGATGCTCGTCCGACTAATGTGACAAAAACACTGTGACAGCTAGCTATATTGCATGCCGGGCGTTAATCATTTACACACACACACAGGCGCTTGTTGACGGACACAGCATCGGGACAGGGACGTCTCGAAATAGACATAATTGTTGGATGGTTTCTTCTGTTGAAATAGAAGGAACATCTACATGCTAATTGTTGGGACGGTCTAAATTTGCCAAAGTTCCTTCGTTTATGTTCCCGCAGTTCCAGCCTTTGATGTCTACATTTCACAACTTTTGAGGTACAATCTACGAAGATGTCAAAGAGCGTCATGAGACTATTGCTCGAAAGTTGTTTAATCAAAGTTACAACATTCAAGTTTCATGTGGACATGGGGAGGATATTTCCAAATTTGACACACCAGTGACCAAAATTATGTCAGATGCAATTCCTTATTTTGACGTGTACCACATGTTCAGATGAAGAATTGACTTGCCTTTGCATGTTTTTTTGTGAAGGGTGTCACCGTTGGGGCAGGATACGCTCACAATTTCGAGAACACCTTGTGTCATCACTATTTAATAGTGATTCATAAACACATGTTTATGATATATCGAAAGCCTACAATGGACTCTGCTTTAAGAAGACATTTCTGATGATTATGGAAATGTTTTTATCGCATTTATCTACATATTCACCCCAATAAAGATCCTTGGCTAACGCCTACAACCTTCATAATTTTCTGCGATTTTCATATGACGCAGAGTAATTTAAGCGAAATAACAAAACGGCGTTAAACCTACCCCGCTTTACATAACAAGACATTGCCTTAGGAATTGAAGTTGTACTGTTTAGTAAGTTTAAAATCCCTTCTTTACCCCCATGCATTGAATCAACGTTAAATCGAAGTCATAAACTAGATTTGTCTTTAAGACGACAAAATTTACATCTGCCGGTATCATTTCCAAGTCAGAATGCTTATCGTCTAAAATCGCCACTCCGGCTGTCCAGAACACCGGATATCGCGATATGGCGTAGATGGTTCCCAGATATTCTGCTTAACGAGGATTCATTATGAAGTCAATAGAGCCATGGAGGCGATTAGAAGTTGGCTGCTAATTGCCCTTTTGTCCGCGATAAGAGTATAAAATGAAACGCTGCATAATGAAATGTATATCGTATTCGTTAATTTATGGTAGCGGATAAGCAAGAAGGAAAAGGTACAGGAGACCTATTGATACAATAACAATATCCTGCACTGATGTTCAGGGATTCATTCATATATTTTCCTTTTAAGCACTTTGGAAACATGTTCGCCACATATACGGGACTGATTAAAATATATTCTGGCGTTGACGTTTTGAATTAACTACTAGTTAAGTGAGTGAGTGAGTTTTGTTTGAAAAGGCCGAAGTAATTCAAGTCGCAGACGTTAAACACTTTGGTCCCTCTAATATTGACAGAATGACTCGGACGTAAGTGCCTGATTCCCAGTCGAACTCACATCTAACACAATCTGTACGGCAGACCCATCCTGTTTCGATCGCGAGGTACTTTCTATGTTGAGGAACGAGTAATATCATTTTCTTCGATATAAGTTATACTGACACCTCGTCTTCTGCACGATATATATATGTAAAGAAATTCCCACAATAATCACACGACACGCATTGTTCTACATGTGTCAACTTTATATATTCTATATCTAAATCTATATCTATACATCTATTCATATACATATATATATGGAGAATCTGGCCAAAGTGTCTTTTGATATCAAATATATCAACACGAGTCGATAAAAGAGTACACTTTTATCGACGAGTGTTGATATATCTGATATCAAAAGACACAAGGGTGAGATTCTATTTATCATCCAACATCATTCTTCGAACTCTTTCCGTTTGTAGACAGTAATAAGCAGTGTCTTTAAGTGTAAAAAGTACTGCTAACAGCGTCGGTAGCAGAGCCATTAGTGATGTCATTTGATTGTGATGTAATGGTAACCAATGATGTCACAATGGTCTGCAAGCGACATCTACAATGTAGGGTGAAATCAAGCGATATGTCCCGTGGGAGCCAGTTTTTGATGATAAATATCTATATAATATATTATTAAGTCTTCGAAAGACTTTAGTTGGTTGGTTTGTTGTTTAACGCCGCACTCAGCAATATTCCAGCTATATGACGGCGGTCTGTAAATAATCGAATCTGGACCAGACAATCCAGTGATTACTATTATGAGCATCGATCCACGAAATTGGGATCGATGACATGCATCAACCAAGGCATGTAGAAGTGATACACATAAGGAAGAGTATTTATGGATGTCAACTTCTATCTATCTATCTATCTATCTATCTATCTATCTATCTATCTATCTTATGCTTGTCGTAAGAGGCGACTAACGGGATCGGGTGGTCAGGCTCGCTGACTTGGTTGATGCATGTCATCGATGCAAATTGCGTGGATAGATCTATCTATTTGTTGTGTACGTTGCTTTGTTAAATAGTGATTTTCAAATAGTGATAAACCAACCCAACCCGCGTAAGTTTAGCTTTCTGAAAGTTATGAGTCACTCACTCTCTGCACACCATTAGACATCTCTCTAAAACAGCGTCCATTGTACGTTTTCGACTACATCAGGGCATAACTATGTCGGGGACATAACTCTGAATTCGTTTATCTGGATTCTGTCACTGAGTCCGGATTAACCATTATCTACTACATATGCACTCTGCATGCTTGGTAAAAAACATTTTCTTTATACACATGTGTAAATTAGCTATCTTTCCTAAGTCTGTTGTCTTCTGTTAACGGAAATTACGAGAACCCAAAACGATGTGAGTCATCAAATGCAACATTCACACGGCAAAACGGCTTTCAAAACATTTTAGGTAAATCTTTGTTTCATGATTATTTCTGATATAAATGCTGACACAAGTGAATTTGCTTTACAACTATTAATTTGAATGCGACATTTAGACAGTTTTTTCTTATTCGTTAGGTGAAGCTCAGTAAAGCTTTCAAAATGTTTTATGGCAGACATGTGGAGGATATTTACAAATTTGACGCATCAGTGACACAAATTATATCCGATGCAATTCCCTATTTTTACTTGTACCATATGTACCGTGGTTTTTCAGATCCATTATTGAGTTGCCTCTGCATGTGTTTGTCACGTTTGCTACCGGTGGGGCAGGATACGCTCACCTTTTCGCGAACACCTACCACCATCCCTATTTGATAGTGCTTCATGAACACATGGTTATGAAATAGTCGGAATCGTACAATGGACTCTGCTTATAGTGGAGATTTCTTAGGAAAATGGTTTTATCCCTTTTTATTTTTTTAAATATTAACGCCCCCATCAGCATAATTTCAGTATTATAACGTCAATATATATACTCAATGGAAAAGAAGTCATTGTGTATAGGAAATTATGAAATTTGCGGTCACTCATCCCGCGTTTGAAACACGTTAATTCCACGTTCTCTCCAAGTATGCAAATATAGTGTTTCACCCAGTGGCAGTGATAGAAGCAATATCGTCATTAACACGTCATTTCATCCAGCAACCCGAGATTACATGTCAAATTGCATCATAAGACAAGTACGCATCGATAGCTGTCTGTTGAAACACAATACCCAATATTTACAAGATCAACCTGGGATGTGTACATTCAGTACACCATTCAGGATGAACAAATATATTCTGGAATCCGTCACCAGGTGGCGTGTTAGGTATGTGAGATCAGCTGTTTTCTTCTCACCCATTGACATCAATATCAGTTCTACAATAAGCGGTAATGGGGATATAATAAAAACACCTGAGCTTCAGCACGACAACAGCGCTGGCCTTAATGTATGTGCTTAAGAAAGTGTTCCGACACAGCGATATCTTACACGATGATCCACTAAATGGCATTACTGTCAATGATTGTCTGATAGAACCAGGGCCATCGTGACTTATCTGCATATTCTAAAACGTGATAATGGCACAAGGTGCATACGGGTTTCAAAGTTTGGCAACAGGAATACACTATTTTTATATTTAAGTGGTTATTTTTGCTTTTGAGTTTGAGTTAAAAATAATTATAGAATAACCCACGAGGTACGAGTGATTACGGAAATATGTCACGAGTGAAATTAATGTTTTAAGTTCCGAGCTTTTTTTTTACCACTTAATGTTGCTCCACAAATCTATCAGTATGAATATACTTGAAGTGAAAACATATATTTTCAAAATAGTTCCTGATTATAAACTGTGTACACTATGCCAACATTTATCTACGGCAAAACCAATGTTCATATGTCAAGCTTCGCTCCAGCTCTATAAAGTACATACATAAAGTGAAGAGGTTGCCTTTAGAAGGTCGAACGTAAGACGAACACGACGGTAAAGGTATGTTATATATATATATCTGGGGGCACGGGTGGCTGTGCAGAGTTGCGTCCATTAGGCGTGTCAGGAACCTATGTTCATCCCTGATAATGTTGGTAGATTTGTCAGCACCATACCCTGCTTGTGGGTTTCATCAAAGTGGCAAACGTCACTCACTCACTCACTACATATCATTTTAATCGTGCATAAATTGATGCAGCGAAGCATAATGATATAATTTCTTTTGTGTGGTTTTGTGCAACATGTGCAGATCTCGTTAACAGTTTAGTGATGAGGTACCGTGTAATGGGTGTCATGGCGCATTCGTTCTTGAGTCATCGTCGAATCGGAAACGTGTCTGAGGAATCGATTTACCGTTACCTTGGTGCCTTGGAGCATTTCAGAGGTACAGATGGAACGAAGAACTACAAGCCAATAGACAATGACGCACGGAATCCTTCGTCTTAACACGAAGCACCATACTAAAATCACATCCTCCCAAAATCATGAGACAAAGTCAAAGAACACAAGCTCGCGGTACCGTCAAGAGAGTAAAATCACAATATAGATGTCCGAGAACAGTTAACTGACAACAAAACGACACGAGATTGCCCGTGTTGTTGTTTTAAATTGGCACTTCAACGTCAACGACCAAACCAAATCCATTTGAGTGTAAATTACCCTTTAAAAGATTCAAACTCCGCACAAGTGACGCTGACGCTGATGGTAAACACATGTTATCAAGTGAATGAGTAGGGTTTTACGGCGGGTTTAAATTGCATCTGTGCCAAGGCGTTGAACGCAAAGTATTGGCTTCACAAATTGTAGCCATTTGGTGAAAGTACCTGGATATTTCTCGTTACGAAAAGACACTCGGTCCATGGGACCAAAAGACGCCCTTCTTTCTACAAACAATGCTGACACGTATCTCCTTTCCAAGAATTAATAATAATATCAAGGACAGAAAATCAATCAGATACTATTTTAAAAGTTTAGTATGTAAATAAATCACATGCTTCTAAGAGAGAAAACAAACCATGTACTGGGAGGTTTGACTTCATCATGAAATCAGTTATCTCGAAATATGACCTCAAGGTTATTCAATGTTGTTTATTTCACCATTGATATCACCTCCTTCATCTGAGGCAGTGAGTTTGGATTTATGCCGTTTTTAGCGATATTCCAGCAATATCGCGGCTGGGGACAACAGAAATGTGTTTCACACATTGTACCCATGTGGGGAACCGAACCTGGGTATTCGGGACGAGGAGCGAACACTTTAACCACTAGGCTACCCAACGCCCCCTTCTTTGTGAAGCCACATGTGACCTAGTTTTCATTATTAGAGAACCTGCTGTGTGTTTACAAGGACTGGGACCCTCAGCTAAGAGAATCCGTTGAGGGTGGGTTCGAATCCAACATTCGTCCTGATAATGAACCTTGGTTTGTTACCAGGGGCATCAGTAAGTGGTAAATGTCTCCTACCAGCGTAGTTTTGTTTTCTGTAGGTCATAAGTCACGCACTCACTCACTCACTCACTCACTCACTCACTCACTCACTCACTCACTCACGCACGCACGCACGCACGCACGCACGCACTCACTCACTCGCTCACGCACATTACGCACGCAAGCACTCACACACTCACTCACGCACTAACTCACTCATTCACTCACATTACGCACGCAAGCACTCACACACTCACACACTCACGCACGCACATACTCACGCACGCACGCACTCACACACTCACGCACGCACGCACAAACATCCTCACAAACTGGCCCACTCACTCTCCACGCTCAGGTTATCCGAAATTTTAACAAACTTCGAGATGGCACCAGTCTTCCCCTCACACGCCCGGCAGTGTTCGCCACCAGATTGACAAGTCTCGCTAATCTTCATGTATGAACGTCACAACTGTGTCGTGAAACCACTGGAACAAGATTAGGATTGTCGATTCGAGTGTAACAACACGTGTGGCTTTATCTCGTCCTGAGTTTGAACAAATAATCTAAACTTCAGTTGGTTATATCCATGGCTTCATATCAGTGTGTTCGTGGAGGACGTTCTCTCTTTATTTAGACACGTGCTGGAATGTTTTGACAAACGGCGGTTTGTGAGCTTTGTGCATTGATTTTAACTAAATTACATTTTATATGACGGGCATGTGTCTAATCGATGAATGATAATATTTTGACATACCACTTAATGTTGCTCCACAAATCTATCAGTATGAATATACTTGATGTGAAAACATATATTTTCAAAATAGTTCCTGATTATAAACTGTGTACACTATGCCAACATTTATCTACGGCAAAACCAATGTTCATATGTCAAGCTTCGCTCCAGCTTATAAAGTACATACATAAAGTGAAGAGGTTGCCTTTAGAAGGTCGAACGTAAGACGTACACGACGGTAAAGGTATGTTACATATGTAACTGGGGGCACGGGTGGCTGTGCAGAGTTGCGTCCCTTATGCGTGTCAGGAACCTATGTTCATCCCTGATAATGTTGGTAGATTTGTCAGCACCATACCCTGCTTGTGGGTTTCAACAAAGTGGTAAACGTCACTCACCCACTCACTACATATTATCTACATAGAAGAAGCACGTCAGTTTACAAGGAACAGCCACTTATTTCCTTTCTCATGTTTCTATATACATGTCGACAACCTTACGAATAACGAAATCAGCAGAGGACGTTTTGTCTACCTCTTGTTATTACTTAGGCCACTGCTAGCTTGTTGAGTAAACGCTGTATACAAAACAGAAACTGAGAAATGCAAATTGACATAACGGGGCACTAGACTCGAGCAAATACGAAATTCATGTAAAACCATTTTCAAAATCAAAGAAAATCCCTACTAAATGAAGCGTCCATATACAATTTCTGCTATTGTTCACCTGAAAACACTGAAACAAATTGTACAAGTCAAAATATGGAATTGCATCAGATGCCATTTTTGTCACCGAGGCATCAAATTTGGAAATGTCCTCCACGTGTCTACCATAAAACGCTTTGAAAGCTTGAAATCTAGCCTATGTCAGCCTAGCTCCAGGCATTGCACTTCTTACACTATTTAGCCTAAAGCTGGAGATGGGAACCTGATGACGGAGCCAGTCATTAATCCTATATATGATTATTATATGTTTACATTTAAGTTGATCAAGGTATTTCAAAGTTACAAAATTACTGATGCCAAGTTCTTGCATTAAGGCTGTTCCAAGCGAAACTCTTTCGCGTGGTAAACTCATTGTCGATGTACACAGGTGCACGTTTGGCAACAATCTCTAAGTAGAGTAAAATGATGTAAAAACATCCTTTATGTCTGTAGATTCAAACTGTGCTCAAGGAAAATGCGTGGGAGGCCCTTTAACAGAAGTCTGTCTCTCTGAGAGCAAAACTTTCAGTTCATAAAAACCCTGTTACTGGCCATTCGATGTTGGTAGCAGATACATACGTGGCAAGTTGGGGAAATTTAGTTTCATTTTATTTGTTTGTTTGTTGTTCAACGCCGCACTCAGCAATATTACAGTTATTTGACGGTCTGTAAATAATGGAGTCTGGACGAGACAATCCAGTGACTGACATCATGAGCATCGATCCACGAAACAAGGATCGATGACATGCACAACCAAGTCAGCGAACCTGACCACCTGATCCCGTTAGTTGACAGCAAAGTCGCCTTTTACAGCAAGCATGGGTTACTGAAGACCTATTCTACCCCGGATCTTCACGGGTCCATTGTTAACGTACCGGGTTGATGGGAACCTTGGTATATACAGATGTCGGGTATAGCGTACAGTTCGTTATAGGCGTGGCAATACTGGGAATATACCCTTTGTATGGTTCTATTCTACAATATTTTGCCCTTATGGTTCACGCGAGGTTTTCGTCATCCCCGAGATCGCCGTAGGTAACAAGCGTTACCGTTTGATACATGGTCATGTTAGTAGCATTTTTCAGATGTAAAAAACTGAGTTTGAGGGCTGAGTTTGAGGGTGTCTTGGAATTCTTTATGTTCGGGGGTGATACAAATACTTATATCGGGTTTCAAGGCTCGAAGACCTTTTTACATGATTGAGTTTATTGCATTTAATGTGTTTCTTTACAATTCACATCAGATTCGAAACTCCACCAATCACGCTTGTATAGAGAAAGGACGCTTATTAAAAATAAAAAAAATGTTTTTTACAATTCCATGTTTTTACAAATTTGTTTTAACTATGACCGTATTCCCAAGAGCTGCATCCGAATTAGTTACATGCAGGTTGCATCAACGAGAGAAGACAGGGGACAAATGCTCTGATTCTTTGACATTTTGAATTGTGGGAGAAGCAAGTGCTCATCGTAATCCTCAAAGATAAAATTGATTGCATATACAAATGAACACTATTGGAATCAAACATGATATTTATTTCTTGTTTCATTTTAAATTGGTTCTTTGAACAAAGAGGTTTTTAATCTTTGAAATTATAACATCAGCCAAATCATTCCAGTTGTTTGCAATCTTACAATCGACTCTATCAAATTTCACTCTGTGATATAACTAAAAAAAATGATAGTCCTTCGTTGGGTCTATAACAAAATGAATTCGATAATTAAAAACCGACTGTAATATGAAACATACTGCGTTAGATCAGATTGAAATGTACTGCTAGATTTAACATAAACTGCCGGGAAGAGAAAGCATTCATTGGACAATTGGATTGAAATTATGACCCCCATGCTCCTTGAGACCTCATGTGCACATCACCTGTTGTGAGATACTCCTTGATATGATGCAAATATCTCCATCGAATAACTATTTTTTGTTTAGCCACCATCAAACATGGATGTAGACTTACGTTTGCCCTGTAGTATCGATACATGGTATCAAGAAATGCCATGGTGTGTCACTCGATTGCTAAAAAAACCAACATTTTGATCAGGCAGATTCCATTGGGTGTAAAAGGCAATGTAGCGGTGAAATTACATGAGTGGATCACTGATAAAGTCTTTAATCATTTAGACGTTGGGAGAACATGAAAACATGACACTTTTTTTTATAGATAGCAACTTATTTTATTCTTTGCACAACGTTTCAGCGCTGCTTCTTGCTACTTCATCTGAAACGTCGTACAAAGAATAAAAGAAGATGCTATTCATAAAAAAGTGTCATGTATTCAGGATCACTGATAATCAGTGATGACACCAGGTGTTCGCGAAAACGGTAATCATGTCCAGTCCTAATGTGCCACCCGCCACCCATACAATTTGAAGGCAGATGCTTCCATTTCTATCCTTCCCCCTACTTCCCCTCACTTTATATACAACATATAGTGGTATGTCTCACCTGCAGACAGGCTTAAGGTTGAATCGGTCCTCTGAAGGCAGTCGTACCTCCAGGTGTTCGACAGGGGCAGTATACACGCCCAGCTTGTTCCTCAGCGACAGACACGGCTCTGTCACCTCGTCTGTAGTAGCGCTGGCTACATCATCAATAATGTGCATAGCTGGAATGAAAGCAGACACTTATAGGCAGAGTAACACTTAACACGAACGTGGAAATAACGTTAACAAAGAGGAAAAATACATGCAAAGAAAAAGTGCCACATGCTTGAATCCAGATAGTGGTGGTTTATCATACATAAACTGTTCTTCACCTTACATAAACATTTCTTCACCTTGCATAAACATTTCTTCACCTTACATAAACTTTTCTTCATCTTAGGTTCCCATTTTACAGAATCAATAGTTTTCGTAAGGCCAGAACAATTGGATTACATGCTTGTCGGAATGGGTTCCCATCTTATCTGAAAGACCTGTGGTGCTTATTATATTATCAGGGAAGGTTACTCAATGCAGACACTTCTTTACCCAATATAGTTGCCCAAATTGTTTTTTTGTAAAAGACTTACAAGGAGAACCCGCACCTCAGAACTTCTATCCCCGACATTCCCGGAAGAGATTCTTAACTGTGCCGGCCTTTATGTCATTCTTAAAAATAACTAATTTTTTATACAATATCTGTGTCTTTGTCAGATAATAAGATGCAGGTCCAAGTTTCCAACAAATTTGTTTATGATATTGGATGTCATTGCGTGTGTCATTATTTCAAAGAGCAGAGGCATTCTAGATTATCTAAAATGCATTTTAGTTAAAACGAAGTTTACAATTTGACTGTCTTATTGTATTTGGCGACATGAAACAGTAGGGGAACTGACATGTCTGTTATTAGTTATACTCAAATGTTCGCTCATCCATTTGATATGATGTATTTGGATATACATATATAAATATCCAAAAATATTAACTCGCTCAATCACTCACTGAGTGTTCGCCCAACCACTTGAAGAACATTTCACTTGATATAGACAATGTATGCTGGTGAATGTTTAAACATGTTCGCTATACCAGTATATATCATATACTGGTATAGCGAACATGTTCAAACATTCACCATTTATATTTATATATATAAACATTCAAACATTATTAAGTGCATGCATCAACCATGTCAGCGAGCCTGACCACCCGATCTAGTTAGTCGCCTCTTACGACAAGCATAACCGTCTGTTACGGCAAGCATGGGTTGCTGAAGACCTATTCTACCCCGGATCTTTACCGGTCTAGTCGGACAGTGAGGTTATCATGCAGTGAATATATTTTATCGGCACTGTGTTCCCTAGGCATGATCCAGATTGAATAATGGGTTCAGAAATATTCCTAAATGATCAGTCGATCGAACGCGAATTTAAAGTGCCACTGATATGTCTGTCAATGACATTTCTTGACAAAGATGAGAAAAGTTAAAAGAGAATTACATTCTTTTCTAAAAAAAAAATGATTTTGTATAGCTGGAAGTGGAATTGAAATTACCGAAACTTGCAAACATTAGATTTCTCCTCAAATCGACTGATACTAGGTTTTTACTGTTAACGATTAATAAATGAAAAATGATGTAATGTATACAATATAATGTAATGCACTATACTATTTCTTGTACAATATATCACGTGAAAGGCAACATTCCATTGCTGAATAGGACTGATCTGTATGTTTAATACACATTGACAGTATCCAGAATATCTATTTTCTTTGAAACAACTAGAGCCCGGAAAACGTATAATATATATAATCTCCAGGTTGAATTTGAAAGCTAACTTAATATATTTCTGCTGCTTGTTATCAGACTTAACAGCTCTGCACTGGCCAGTGTGTGAAGAGGCGAATCATGTTGTAATGTGATGAGCTGATTCTTATCACCATATTGTTGCAGACAACATGATCCTTCTCCCATGTTTCTCGCTTTAAAAGATGCTTAGCAGGAAGCAACTTGCTATCTGTATCCACTCTGTCTCTTAAATATATGAGAAAACAATAAACATTACTATGCACTTAAAGATCCATTGTCAGAAAAGTATTTTGGCATTTTCTGCATATTTGTACTGAACGATCTTGACTGTGTTCGCAGTTGTGTTTGTGGTGGTTTCTGTAAATTATTTAAAATACCAAGTCTGACAGGTCCTGATGATTTATTAACCATAATTCGCCCACACTGTGTTAGCATTTTAATTATATCCAAGCACAAATATAGCTTTCCTCTGACGAGGTAACGTGTAGGTTAAACTGCTTGAATGCCTCCTCGATGGGTATTGTGTAAAATTGTAAGGGAACATGTATATTCTTTATGTGATATCTGGCCTGGAGGATCTGTACTAGTAGCACACTCGGCGGTTCCTGCATTACCCTTAACACTCTGCCCACGAATTACCATACTCTGAGTACCAGAGGCATTGAAAGAAGGGACTGTAGAGAATAAAAGCGGCAAAAGCCTTTCCATATTCATAAGAAATATGTGCCAAAAGTAAAAGTCGACTGTACAATTCCGACCATATCGTGATCATTTGTTTATGAATCACTATCAAATAGCGATGATACTAGGACGAAAAGGTGAATGCACCCTATCCGAATGTACCCGTCACAAACACATGCAAAGGCGAGTCCCTTATTCATCTAAATATCACCGAACATATGGCACAAGTCACACTAGGGGATTGCACTGGCCATAATTGTTTGTCACTGATGCGTCATACAGTAAACTACGGTTATAACGAACACGCTTATAACGAACTGACGGATATAACGAACTTACTTTTTGGTCCCGACTATATGCTGTAGTTATGCTGTATATGTACTTATAACGAACTACGGTTATAACGAACTAAAATTAGTAGTCCCTTTGAGTTCGTTATAACCGTAGTTTACTGTATTTGGAAATGACTCACACATACCTGCCATAAACATTTCTGAAAGCTTTACTGAGGCCTTGAATGTTATAACGTTGGTCAAACAATTTCTGAGCAAGAGTCGCATGACGCTCTTTGAAATCTTCGTAGAAAAAGCATGCTCGACTGCTCCTCAAAAGTTGTGAAATGTGAACACCAAATGCTGCAGAGATATTATAGGGATATTGCTCGACATAAACCCTGTTCAAGAAGACTTATCCTGTGCGGTCTGTTGACGATTTCCAGTCTAGGTCTAGACGTTGTTATACGCGCATTGGACGAGACATTGACTCTAGGAGCAATCTTAGGGTAACAATAGGGTAATCGTAGGGTGATCATTAACTGTTAGACTGATAAACATCATCATTGTTAGGAGACAAACAAATGACTTGAATTACACATGCAATGCTGCCAATTTGGCCAAGCCTAGCCTCCCCCGTTAATCAAGAAACACGAACGATTATTTAAGACAGTGAGGAGGCACTACTTTGTATTAATTATGTGTTTTGCATATCCGAGCGAAAGCACTGTGAGTCGTGACATCCGGATTGACGGGGGTTCAATGCAGTTTGAAATATTTTAGCTATTTCAGTTAGTGGTGATGGAGAAATAGTTTAAGTTTATATGTTGTTTAACTCCACACTCAGCAATAGTCCAGATATATGACAGCGGTCTGTAAATAATCTAGTCTGGACAAGGCCGTCCGGTGATTGATATTGTGAGCAACGATCCTAGCTATCGGATACGATGCCATGCCAACCTAGTCACAAGGCTGACCCCCCACCCCCCCCCCCCCCCCCCCCACCACCACCACACACACACACACACACCAGCACCCACCCTACACACACACACACATTTTACTTGTGTGACGATTGCCAGGGACTAATTCTAATCTGAAATCCCCGCTGGATCATTATTTAAGTAGATTATTCAGTGACTAAGGAGGGTTTTACACATCTCTTTTATCAATAATTCAGTCCCATCGCCTGATATGAGATATTATTCCTTGAATGCACTTACATAATGTACACACACATAGGGCGACAAAACGGCAAATCTGCGTGCTACCTCATCCAACCAATACCGCAAAAGCTTTTCATCGCAACGACAGAAATTTAATGAGGTTAGTTAAGAATGCATTGACACACAGTTTCTTGGCTAACATGAGATATATACCCGTCGATTATTAAGGCTCATTAAAGACGTAGATTATTTCTCCTACAGCAACATCAACTTCACGTATCCTTGTCACTGGTTGAAGAAGTGGCTGTGACAGGTATCGATAGGTTGGTCTGAACCTTGTCCCGTGTGTCTATCATCCGGGAACCCGCGGACCAGAAGCATGTCCGCGAAGTTTGGTGGGGGGCTCACCCACCCAACAGGTCCTATCTGTCAAACGAAGAGTTCATTATGTGTGTCCAGCGACAAGGAACTAATCACATGTCTAATTTCAACGAATCCGGTTAATGACATGGGCACGTAAACAAGCCAGTGAAATGTAATTAGACTCATCCTTCGAATAACGATCAAAGCAGACGACAATTATTCTCAAGCAGACGAAGGATATTCTAATGTCACAAGTTCCTCGAGCACCTTCATCAAAGGCGAGAACTATCTGGTACGGTAGACGACCTAACGTTATGAAAACGTGTCATTGACTTTCAATGGCTGCTACGAGGCCAGCTGGAGGAGGTCGATGGAAACCATCTAATGAGCTCCCGGACAACTAAACGTAATTAAAATTTAGCCTATTATAGGACTCGAATTTCGGGGCCGCTTGTCCGAAAGCCGATACCCTCGCTTCAAGGTGCTATAGTCGATAAGTCCATTTTCCGTGGCGGCAATATCGGACTGGGATATTTATGTCGGTGTCAGAGATTTAAATGAGATGGCTTGAGCATTCTGGTCCGCGTTGCTGAACGTATGCAATTAAACATTACCTGAAACATTGTTTGTAGTTATAATTTCTTACACATTATTCCATATGCAACAAGAGATCTGAAGTTGATCTTTGACCTCGAGCTATGTGAAAGGGTCGGCATAGCCGTGGATTTATCATCAATTGTTACAAAGTATTACAATTAAGCTAAAATTGTAAATTGACAAATGACAACTACTTAATGTAGTTGTCATTTGTCAATTTACAATTTTAGCATAATACAGAAACACCGCGCTTAAAAAGGTAAGAACGTTATGAACTATGCGACTTTATAACTTCTTCGTGACCTTGTCTTTTGTAAACGCTTAATTTATTCTGCCTGGTGATTCATGAAGTCATGGTCAGCTTTGACACATACTAAACCATCATGGTACTATATTTGCTATCACATTGCGAAGTAAATGGAATGCCAGTGAATTAACTCTGTCTGCCTATTGGGCTAATGTACACGGTAAAAAGGGGATGCGTGGAGATCCTGGTTTCATGGGTGCGTATTTAATCACCAGTACCCACCAGCCTAACACAGCGTGATTGGTTAACCCCGTCTTCCGAGCATATGCGTCATTCGACGCCTACGGGTATTGCGCATGAAAAGTGGCGTCAGTATCGGGTCCATAGTGTCATTGCACCACAGCGAATTACATCGCTGTTCCTGGGTATATACTGTCCCCACCACACACAATGGACTCTGTGAATATCTTTATGGGAAAAATCGCTTTGTCTTGTGACAAATGAAAACCTACTATGTGCGCGTGCATATGGAAATACGGAAGTACATGCAAAAAACAGTGTCAGAGAATCAGAAAGTTTGCAAAATCCACGCTCGTAAATTTTCTATCTGGATTGTTCACGTAATGATACATCACGAAGACATCAATTTACATTTAACTGTGGGCATATCACTATATCCAGACACTCGACCTGACATCGAATGCATACCACTGTATATGTACAAGTTAAATTCAACCTGACACATACCACTGTGCATGTAAGATTCGACCTGATACCGCAGACATATTACTGCACATATATGATGATGAATAACATTCTTTCTCGACTTCCAAATGAGTTGTTACAAATCATAATTAGTTACTGATTAATTATATGTAGCAAAATATGTTCAGCAATATGTATTTACAATCAATATCAGGTAAAAATATGACACGTTTATACATGTTATTCGCATGAGGTGTGGGTAATAAATATGTTAAGACTAAATGATAGAATATTCAAATAATTAATGCATGATTATGTTCATTTGCTCTGGATTCTGTTTGTGTTAGTGACGACATACAATAAATTAGTTACATGGTAATGACACACAAAAGCAGACAGGCGAAGTCATTTCACAATTGTATATGTTTCCTGTTCATTTTCTTTGATCATGAAAAAAAATGACAGATGTCCTTTAATGTAATGAAAATGACAACCATTCATTTACTTCGCCAATAATTATTTTCTATGCTTTGTACAAGAACGTGAAAGGTGCCGACAAGAAGAACGGAAATTAACTCTTTTCATTAGATTAGGACACTCTTGAAATCGTCCTATAATTACAAGAACTGAGGTCTGACTTTCTCTGTACAGACAGATGTCCTTGTACAGACGTAACGGATAGTGTTTGTTAGATTTGCACACCTTAAAAAGCATATAATACATCAATGACATAACACTGGGACATTTTGTAGCCAACATTCTAAAACAATATAACTCTTGCTAAAATGTTGTTTGATCAGGGTTGTAACCCTGTAACACTCAATACCTCAGTAAAGCTTTTTTAAGTTTTAATGGTAGACATGCACCACATGTTACCGTGTTTTTTCACGTGAACAATTGACTTGCGTTTGCATGTGTTTGTGATGGGTGCCATCGGTGGGGCGGGATACGCTCACCTTTTCGCGAACACCTGATTTCATCACTTATTGATAATAATTCATGCCCATGTTATCGTCGGAATCTGAAAGTCGATGTATACCATAAAACTTTTGGCAGAGTTTAGAGTATTGAAAGTTTTTGTCGCTTATATTTTTGTACGGATTTTATGGAGCTTTGGAATCCAGTAGAAAAGAGGAATGCACAATCTTGTCTTCCTCAGTTAAAATACTAGCTTTACATGTGACAGTTGATATGACACTTACACAATATTTTTTGATTAGACAATAATTGTAGTGCTGCTTACATATAATGGTTATGCTAAAGGCCTTGTCAGAGGAAACACTACAAAGTCTTCATGTAGAGCAGCCAGACTTAGGATGACAGCTGTCCTGCACAGAATGTGTGTATTCCAGTTCGGTTTCCCCTTCACAGTTTGTGCATTCTACCAATGACATCGTCACTGACTTAATCAACTTTGACAGACATTCAAAAGGTTCATCTTCTCTATTGGCCTGTTTGTTTTGGAAATGCTTCGACAGAATCTATAATGATTTTAAAGTTTTGATCCCAATTTGTAGTTCGATATTTTGGTCCATATTAAATAACTGACGAAGTTGGTTATTATCAACAATAGAGAAGTCATCTGTGATGATTTGACCAACAGTTGGTGACCGCCTCCGTGGTCTAGTGCGTCTGCCCGGAAGGATTTTGTTTCGATCCTCGGCCGCGTCATACTAAAAGACGTTAAAAGATAATGGTACTTATTGTTACCCTGTCTGGGGTTCGGCATTAAGGGTCTAAAACAAGGACTAGTCGGCTCGGAGTCAGTATACTGTGTCAGAGTGGGGTATTCATGTTAAACTGCGGCATGGTATCTTCGTGGGCTGACACTGTAATTCGGCATTAGTCCGGATTAGTCCAAGCAGACACACACACACACACACACACACACACACACACACACACACAAACACACACACACACACACACACACACACACACACACACACACACACACACACGCACGCACGCGCGCGCGCCGCTATATATGTGCAATAACCTTTGACGCGAGGTTAAACCACATTTCACCTCACCTCACAGCTGGTATAAGTGTCATTGAACGCGGAAAAGTTTCCTCATTTTCTGAAAGTTGAACTACATATATTTCTGGAGCCATGAATTAAAAAAAGAAAGACAAGAAAGTGTAATTAAACAGTGATCATAATATCCTCAACCAAAGTTGTCATGGACTTTTTTTAATTCAAGTTTTGGTTTAAAGCACTCAGGTCAGATATAAAGAACACCAACAACTCTCAATCTGCGTCATGTCTTATCATCTACAGGCAAACTACAGCGTTGGCATAACAGTACACAGAACCTTCATTTACAGATTAACATTACTAGTATATGCACAAATACATAATGCAGGGCAATCCATGTCCTTGGCATTTTCAATCTTTCAATTACACGATACAATTTCCTATAATACCTGTTTACAAATATAATTATCACTGCTTGTTATGGTATAAATGCTATTAGATCTTAGTCCGTGGAGAACATTACATTATTTCACTTGTAAGTGCCGGAGTAAACAAGATACGAAACTATGTCGCGCTGTGTTGACGTAGCTTTAGTAAATGATCTGTTATGTAAACATGGCGATGACCTTGACAGAACCACAGACGCTAGGCTGCACTTCAGAAAACACATCACATGGACACATCAACAAAATGATTAACGTTTGTATCAGAATAACGTTACTGTATCCTTCGCTTTTCATGTTTTACATGCTGGTTATTTTCGGGGATGCATTACGTCAAGATCTTAAGAAATGATAAATACATGTTGATATATAGTAATGCACACAACAGAAATGCCGAGAAATTATTCTTTTATTATGTTTCTAGTTGCAAATGACTTTAAACGATTATCTTGTCACACCGTGTGTATATCTTGAAATATAGAGAATCAAATTAATTTTGCTATGAAAAACAGGTTATTTATATATGCAAATGTCACATATTACAAGTCTTCGTATCTCTTTCCATATTTATGTAAACCATTACCAAATCGGTTTATACTTTTCAAGAAATTATCTTACATTATGAAATTATTTGTTGGATGCGCATTGACCATGTTTGTTTTACATTTAAAGATTCAATATTAGAATTTAAAAAAAATGGCTCTACATGTTGAAGAAAGTCCTTTTAAAGTTAATATCCAGTGTCAAGTAATCTCCGAACATCTTAGTTAAAGCTGCTTTGGATGTCTTCATCTTAATACAAATTGATTCAGTTAATTTATTTTTAAGTATGTGTGTTTGCATAGGGTTCGCACACTTTGTAGAAAGGAGACAAAATCTTTTCTATTATCATAATTGTAACAAATCTCTGCTTAACGTTCCTTAAAACTGTGCATGAAAATAACCTTAAGCCCCTATGTCTGTGATTTGGATTTTGTTATATGTCTAGGTCATTGTTGTAGTCGAAACTGGTTGACATTTATGAGGTAATTATCGGTACATGATTAAACAAGCCCCATATAGAACGCCAGTATATGAATACATTGATAATATGAATCGATCCATCAATTGTGTGAATACAGGTCACTGTGTCATGTCCATGGAGCTTGCCACATCAAGATAAAGACACCTACACTCCACTCATCCCATTATAATCAGTCTTTGTACACCTACACACCATATGTATATACACTCCGTGCACTGGTATTTTCAGGTTATTAAATGTCACAGAGACACTTTGTCGCCCATTATGTTACAATTCCACAACGAAGAACGTTTTATGACGTTAAGTTGAATGTTTGATATGTTCTGCAATATATGAGGAAGTAGACACGTGTTTGGTTGCTATTGCGTGGGAGAATGTGACGCCATCTGTCACGACTCTTAAGGCCCATATGGCAAGTTTTATCTGTCTTCCTGTTGACCTAATGTATGACCTAATGTATGACCTAATGTATGACCTAAGAGACAATTTCATCACTTTACCATGTATGACCTAAGACACAATTTCATCACTTTACCATGTATGACCTAAGACACAATTTCATCACTTTACCATGTGTGACTTAGCAGCATTAGATGGACTGGTTAGCCGTGTTCGAAGCTCTGGATTGGTGTGTCAAAAAATTAATATGTAGTTATCAGAAGACGTGTCACACGGTCTTATTAGGACGTTTCTGGTGGTTTTGACTCATCGATTCCCTGAAGAATTAAGACTTGAAAACTCTGGTTAAGGCCGTCGGAAATTTACATATAGATTGATTTTGCTACAAATGAAACTTGCAGGTATCGAATACTCAAGAAGACTCAAGTCTGAAACAAATGTTTATCGACATTGTAAAATGAAAATTGTTTTAGTTATTTTCTTTGCCACTCTCTTCCTATATTAACAGATAAGACAAATATGACGTCACGCTGGAATATCATAACGTCATGATAGAATAGATGACGCCACATGTTTTTGTGGTAACTGACTCCGCCTGTTCAGCAGAACGAATTCGAACGAATGTTCTGGTAAATATTGATCGAAATAATATTGTTTTAGTGTGGTGTCCATTTCGACAAGTCGAGTATCAATGTGGGGATTGCCAAAACAAGATACCTACAAGAAAAGTATTCCTTAGCAGTGAAAAGCTCGGGATCCAATCTCATTTAACAACGTGTTTCAAGCATCACATTTCAGCACACACTCCCATTTACTTTACAATGTGGCATTGAGGATCAGCTGGCCACAATGGCGTATTAATATGTATATTTGTGGATCTGTTGCAACAAGGGAAAGGAATCAACTAACGGTGACCTGATTGTATTGTGATGGTTAAGCACTTTCCGGAGCCAAATAGGCTTTAGTGACAGTATTATTGCCCTAACCCACATCTATGTAATATGTATAACAAAAAAGAGAAGTGAAGAAAGGGGATTTATACATCATGAAGGTACTCTTTGTGTTAAGCACTTTCCGGAGCCAAATAGGTTTTAGTGACAGTATTATTGCCCTAAGCCACATCTATGTAATATGCATAACACAAAAGAGAAGTGAAGAAAGGGGATCTATACATCATGAAGGTAGTCTTTGTGTTAAGCACTTTCCGGAGCCAAATAGGCTTTAGTGACAGTATTATTGCTCTAAGCCACATCTATGTAATATGTATATAACACAAAAGAAAAGTGAAGAAAGGGGATTTATACATCATAAGGGTATTCTTTGTATTAAGCATTTTCGTGAGCCAAATAGGTTTTAGTGACAGTATTATTGCTCTAAGCCACATCTATGTAATATGTATAACACAAAAGAGAAGTGAAGAAAGGGGATTTATACATCATGAAGGTACTCTTTGTGTTAAGCACTTTCCGGAGCCAAAAGGTTTCAGTGACAGTATTATTGCCCTAAGCCACATCTATGTAATATGTATAACACAAAAGAGAAGTGAAGAAAGGGTTTATACATCATGAGGGTATTCTTTAAAGTACTCATAGAATAATAATTATAGTCAGTTTCACCTTTCGCCCTTGTCCACGTGGGTCGATATAAGACATAGACCCGCATCCTTTCTTTATCTTTGACGAGAGGTATTGCTCTCATTAAACATTTATACATTGTGGAAAATGTATTGACAGAGGTGTGAAGGTAGTAATTGCTCGGCTAAAAACGGAGCCTGGTTTTTCATTCTTCTGTGTGACGAGCATACTTCTTTCCAAATGCCCTGTCTGTGCCCTGGTGCAACTTTAGTCAATATACCCAGAAGCGTAACATTATATCTAGCTATACGATAAGGTTAAAGTGAATTTGTTGACGGATTTATTCAGAAGCCATCTGTAAGTTTTGACAGGTTAAGTACATAGTTTACTACTCTATGAAATTGCATGATACTTTTATCATTCCGCGTTATTATTAGATCGAATATTAGTCGAACCATGTGGTGCATTATAAGCCGTTTACTTAATAGAAAACTATTCTAATAATAGCTTTATCGATCGACGTGGGATGGAAATATAGGATGAAGAAAGGTACCACGTGTCACAGGGCACGGCTTATAAATAGAAGACGTGGAAAAAAATCTCCTGAGGGATCTTTGGAGATAGTAGGATGTAATTGCCTTGATACTGATAAAATATGTTATCTATGGCTGACATTAGCGTTTGCGTCATCATGTTTTCGTATAAAACCGACCTCCTCCGTGGTCTGATGGGTTGAGCGTCTGCCAGGAGAGCGGAAGGTCGGTGGTTCGATTCCCGGCTGCTTCAAACCAAAACGTTTTAAAAGATGGTACTTGTTGTTACCTTGCATGGTACTCGGTATTAAAGGGATAAAACAAGGACTCGTCGGCTCGAAATCCGTATACTGTGTCTTAGTGCGATATCCACGTTAAACTGCGACATGGTATCTCAGGGGACTAGCACTATAAAACGGCATTAGTCCGTACCAGAACAAGCACACGCACACACACACACACACACACACACACACACACACACACACACACACAGCTCAAGTCCCTTTCTTCCAACCTAAACATATATTTCACACATACTTAAATATATAAATAGTCCAGTCTGGCTATTACAGAGAAGGGTCTACGTAAAAGAAAAGATATGACGACATCAACTAAATAAAACATTCTTCTGCAGAACGATGAATTATTAGGAAAATGACAAAACACGTGTTTTTAGTAAGCAATATGTTGGTGCAGTTGTTATCTAAAGTAATGGAGTTCTTAACGGCATATATTGTTAATAATAATAATAATAATAATAATAATAATAATAATAATATCAATAACACATATTTGCTAAACGCAGAGTTTATTATACGATTCCGACTATATCATAAGTATTTTTTTTAATCACTATCAAATGATGATGATACCAGGTTATTTCGAAAAGGCGAGGATATCCTGTCCCGTCACAAGGTAAGTAAACTGTTAAAAAAACACGAGTACAAGTTCAAATAGAAATTGCATCAGATATCGTTTTGGTCTGATCCGTCAAATTTGGAAATGACCTCTACATTTCATCTATAAAACCACTTTTTACTGAGACTTTGAATGATGTAACCTTGACGAAGCAGCTTTTGAGCAAGAGTCGTATGACGCTCTTTGAAATCTTCGTAGAATGAGTGTGATCAATTTTACCTCGAAAGTTGTGAAATGTTGACACAAAAGTCTGGAGCTGATGACATTTTGCATTGATGATTGAGATGCAAGTATATCTAGACGTGGTGATCACAGATATAGTTTTCTCTCTATCTTCAAAGTTTCAAGATAATGTGTCAAAGCTTCCTGGGAAACTTACTGAGAAAAACAATATGTAAAATGCTGGACTTCGACATAGATAACATTTGTGTAAAACGTAGTCATGAGACATTTAGGTAAGAAGTAGGCAGTCCTATGGACACAAACTGCACATTAAGCTCTGCTCAGATTTGCAAACTCGAAAGAAGGGAATTTGGCGAGGAAGCTTAACGTGAGCTTCAGGGATACCGATGATCTGAAATCGTTAAAATAATGGTCAAGAAGCCAATTCCACTGATCTTCCCCTGTGAACAAGAAAAAGAAGAGACCGGTGTAATCACGTTATTACCTATTTCATATCTACATTCAGGCATAAAGAATCAGAGTGATACAAAAACTATACATGGGGCTGTATAACAAAAGGGATGACTTCAACTTTCCAACTGCTTTATGTCGAGCAATAGTGTCCATCAGTTCCAACCTTTTGTGTCTTCATTTCACAAGGTAGAAGTTAGAGGTAGAATCTAGCATACTCTTTCAACGAAGATTTCAAAGAACGTCATATGACGTTTGCTCAAAAATGTTTGATCATGTTACAACATTCAAGGCCTCACTAAAGCTGTCAAAGCGTTTCATGGTAGACATGCTGCCGATTTCTTTTCCAAATCAGTGATCAAAATAACTTCCGACGTAATTCCCTATTTCGACTTGTACCATATGGTCCCCTGTTTGTTCAAGCAAAAAATTGATTTGCCGTTGCATGTGTTTGTGACGGTGCCGCCCGTGGGGTAGGATATGCTCACCTTTCAGCAAACACCTGGTATCATCACTAATTCACTTATTCATAAATACATGTTACGATATACATGTAGGCGGAATCGTACAATTAATTCTGCTTTCAATAGAGATTTATTATGGAAAGGGTTTTATCGCTTTGAAATAATGATGGAATAACATTCATTCGACATACGATAGACCTGAAATTATAAAAAAATTGCTTTCGTATTTCTTGATCCAGATTACTTACATTTTCCACAACATTAACGCTTTGGAGTTTCATTGATATTCATGAAAATGGGGGGATTCTTGAAACTTTACTTCTGAAACATTCTCATTTGTTGTATCCTTATAATATGCTTTTAATAATATTGAATAGTAAAGATTGGTTATCAAGATTCTGTGGCGGCTGTCCTGCTGCATCGCGTGTTTGTTGTTGTCGTAAGTTTTGCAGCAACTGTCAATGTCTAAACAACAATATATTTGAGTTGTTTTACTTGATATACATGTAAACCCACAATAACAAGAAATTATTTCTCTGACAAATTCAGTAAAGACCAAGATCTTTCAATGTAACATCAGCGCCGAGAATGCACGTGGTCCAACTTCACTTTAGAGTGAGTATGGTTTTACCCCGCTTTCAGCAATATTCCAGCAATATCACGGCGGGGGACACAACAAATGGGCTTCAGACATTGTACCCATGTGGGGAATCGAACCCGGGTCTTCGGCGTGACGAGTCTACGCTTTAACCACTAGACCACCCCACCGCCCCCTTCACTTTAGAATATAAGGTACCTATGGTGAAATCACCATTTCAGTAGACCTTGAGCGATTTACGAACATGATTAGGGTCACTTTCTAAGACATGGCAGGCACTTGAGAGCAATATTCAGGACTTGATTTGAAATGAATACCTGGTAATTGAGAATCCTTAACCATTGATTATTAATGCCGTCATTAATACCTGTTCGTTTTCATTCGATACCAATATCCCAACGTCTTTCACCTCCCTCGGTGCATTTGATTACAGGGCACTTTGCAATTGTGAATGATGAATTATTAATACCTTTGTCAACACTCCCATTAAACATCAAGGTCACCGACAAATAATCTACTTGTAAAAAGCTTGTTAGCAAAATATTTTAAGAGTACTGAAGACCCGTATTAGTATTTGCATTAGTAGAATAACCGTCTTATTCACAAATGAATAGCCTTTATAGGAATAAGTAAGTTTTGTTTTGTCAGTGACCATAGTTTAAGACTGATCAACCAACATCCACAGCTTGAATAATACACAGATCTAAACATGTACTCACAAATGTGGAGTAGATACAATCCGCCATTCATTAACATGTTTTGTATAAAATATAAGCCATCGGTTGTGTTTTATACTGCTATTTTTATTTGCATTGGACATGCCATTTTTACTACTTGTGTTTCTATGACGTATAATGTATTTTGACTATATAACTAGGCATGTATATTTTGCGAGTCAATTGTTAAATGGACCCATGAAGATCCGGGGTAGATTCTTCAGTAACCCATGCTTGACGTAAAAGGCGACTATGCTTGTCGTAAGAGGCGACTAACGGGATCGTGTGATCAGGCTCGCTGACTTGGTTGATGCATGTCATTATTCCCAATTGAGTGGGTCGATGCTCATAATATCAATCACTAGACTGTCTGGTCTAGACTCGATTATTTATGGGCAGTCGTCATATAGCTGTAATATTGCTGAGTGCGGAGGCGGCAAACAGCACATAAACAAAGAGCATACAACGCTTCCTCAATAGCTATTGGATCTGGCATACAGCGTTAGCATGTTTTATGGCAGGCATGTGGAGGAATTCCAAATTTAACCCATCAGTGACCAAAATGTTTGTTTGTTTGTTGTTTAACGCCTAACTCAGCAATATGACGACCAAAAATTATGTCCATTCCAGGATACGCTCACCTTTCAAAACACACATGCCTATGATAAAGTCGAAATGCTGCTCTTGACTGCTTTTCTCAAAGATTTCTTATGATTATGGAAAAGACTCTCTTATTTAGATATTGTGGATTGACATGGGGCGACTAACGGGATCGGGTGATCAGGCTCGCTGACTTGGTTAATGCATGTTATTATTCCCAATTACGTGGGTCGATGGTCATGATGTCAATCACTGGTTTGACTGGTCCAGACTCGATTATTTACAGACAGCCGTCACAAAGCTGGACCAATTGTTAAATGGCTTTGGAATCGTGTTTTGAAATGTATGAAACGAACCCGCCCACCCAACCCCTGGTGGTAACATAAGTCACGTGTAAACGGTAATGGTTGACGGTTGTCCAAGGCTTGAACAACACATTTATTTCAAAACAAATTAGAGGGGTGTTATGCGTATATCTGATCACCATCGATACAATATTTACTTCAAATACATGCACAACTTTATGTTTTTCAGTAAGACTTTTGCTGCTTGTGTAAATAAATTACATACACTGAAACACTACGAAACACATTCAGATAGGCAAGAAATCAATCAGATGTTATTTTGCCCTGGCGTTCTGTTGACATTATGTATAGCAAGGTGACAGAGTTCAGACGAGTACGTGCGGTATTTGTCTGGTATACTGACACAATAACAAGAATATGTTGTTTACGCCAGATAATGTTTTCCATATGAGCTGTCAACGTGATCACATTTCAACATGGTATGTAACAGTTAACTCGTACTTCATGAGTAAATATAGACACACTGAAAATGGCTATAATAGTGTTTCATTAAATTGAATTCATTATATCCAAATAAGTAAGTTGGGGACTAGTCTTTTATGCCACTTTAAGCCACAGTCCAAGAATATCGCGGCGTCTCCACTGATTGGCTTCCCACTTTGCGAACCCATGTGGGGAATCGAACTCGGCGTGACGAGCTAACGCTATCGCCACTAGGCTACCCTACAGCCTCTGTGACCAATTTAGGCTGAACGTTGTTCCTCAAATATTTCATTCAGTAACGCATGTAAAGTGTTTTGGAAATTTACAACATCTGCCATGATTAAACTACATGTACATTGAACTTCTCAATATGGCCAGAGGATCACGACGACCATCATCCAATATCCCACCCATGCATGGTTATTATTTTAAAATGGTACGTCAATAAACTTCGGATTTATTTGTGGTTTCCGAATTCAATCAGCTTCTACTTATTTCATGGTGGATGATTAAACACATTGACGGGTGTTTCTGGGAAGGAAGGGTTGCTTCTTTCACTGACAGCCCCGTGAGCCCAATCTGCTTTTTACAAACAGACACTTCTAGAAAAGAGACAATCATTATGTCTTTTTCAACGAGTCGGTACGTGACTCCATCAATTTAAATCTGAAGGAGACCAAAACGATCTTGGCGATTTCCAAGTGGTTTGAAAAGAGCTCTTAGGGAAAAGCGATCGAAAAACATGTCTGTCCGCCTTCCACGGGACCTACTGAAGAGGTTCCTCTCGATTGTCGGGAATGTTTTTTTCCTCAGCTGGGTGTTTAAGGAGAGCGGTAATGGTATTACTTCCAATTCCGTGTCGTGTTGAATCAACGGGCACCTGTTTCAGGATGGAAGAAGACTATACTAACACTTCTCTAGACCCAACCTTCATTACGCAACACAGCTAAGCATACGTTGTAAACTTTTGCCTTGTTCACTTGGAAAACTTTTTAGTAGCGGTTCCGCCATGCAGGTGAAACAATCCGTTTAGGTCATATATATCTGTATCTCACTTGGTTTGGATGTGTGTAGATTACCTTGATGACAAACCTGGATTCATAAACAGATTCGTCCTTCAATTCAGTCACCGTTATCTCTTTCCATGGCCCCAGGCCAATCCAGAATATCTAAATAAGAGAGTCTTTCCATAATCATAAGAAATCTTTGAGAAAAGCAGTCAAGAGAAGGATTTCGACTTTATCACAGGCACGTGTGTTATGAAAGGTGAGCGTATCCTGGAATGGACATCATTTTGGTCATATTGCTGAGTTCGGCGTTAAACAACAAACAATCAAACATTTTGGTCACTGATGGGTCAAATTTGGAATTCCTCCACATGCCTGCCATAAAACATTTGTGAAAGTTTTACTAATGCTGTATGCCAGATCAAATTGCTTTTGAGGAAGAGTTAACGTTGTATGCTCTTTGTTCATGAACTGTTTGCCGCCTCCGCACTCAGCAATATTACAGCTATATGACGACTGCCTATAAATAATCGAGTCTAGACCAGACAATCTAGTGATTGATATCACGAGCATAGATTCCCGCAATTGGGATATGATGACATGCATCAACCAAGTCAGCGAGCCTGACCACCCGATCCCGTTAGTCGAGTCTTACGACAAGCATAATCGCTTTTCACGGCAAGCATGGGTTGCTGGAGAGCTATTCTACCCCGGATCTTCACGGGTACATTGCTCAATTGTACCTCGAATGTTGTGGAATGTAGACACCATTGGCTAGAACTGATGGAATATTGCTCGACATAAAGGGAAAGTTGAATTCTTTGATAAGCATTACTTAGAAGTTGACTGATGACAAAGTAGAGATAATCTATGTATAACAACTTCTTTTTTTACAGTGAAGGCGACGTTTCGGTATAGATCCTCATACCGTTGTCAAGCAAGGTATACAGGGTCGGTATACAGACAACGGTATGATGATCTTTACCGGAACGTCGCCTTTACACTTAAAAAGGAAGTTGTTATCCATTAATTATCTCTACTTTGAAAGGGAAAGCTGACTTGGAAAGTTAAAGTCTTCCCTCTTGTCATACACTCTTGTTGACGAGCTGCTCTACTTCCAGTCCATCTAATTTATTGAGAGACTATTATTTTCGCCACCAAATATATCCCTGATATATCACAGCGGCTTGTTAACAATCCACTCGGAGGGCAAACACATGGTTCATGTTATATGATATGTAATCCCTCAGGCTACACCAAAAATCTCAATCCTCCGTATTTGACTTTTAACATTATGGATGTAGTGGGGACCTAAATGTATTCTTCACGGAATTTCTTGGATGCCAGGATCCGCTACTCGCTGACTTGGTTGATGCATGTCATCGATCCCAAATGCGTGGATCGATGCTCATAATATCAATCACTGGATTGTCTGGTCCAGACTCGATTATTTACAGATCGCCGTCCTATAGATGGAATATTGCTGAGTGCGGCGTTAAACAACAAACCAACCAACCATCCAGGATCTGGTCATCTGGGTATCTTGGAGGCTTGAGTATCCTTGTGATCTGATATACTACATCTAGCCTTGAAGAGTTGAGTATCTAAATTACCAGGATCCGCTGGATCGTGTAACGCAACTAGTACATAGGCCTTGAATAGTCAAAGCCAACGTGTTCAACGCACTGGGTTATCATATTACGAATAATGTATTAAAACCATTTCTGCGCATCAAGCAGACTTAAGAAGAAATGGTAACGGAAATGTAATCTCTACCGGGCATTCCTTTTAATCCGTGCTACACGCCATATTCTATACAAATCACACGTACTGTTTAATGAACACGTAAGCGCCTTATTGTCTAATATATGAGAGCATTACATAGCAGAATTAACGCTGCGTGGCAGCCAGTATGAACGTTCAAACTAAAAGCAGTCACAATTTGCATGACAATTAACTTTCAGGCAACGAATGTACTTGAACAAGAAAATTGGCAGCTAACTTGGATTTCCAGTGGGTAACTCGAAGACTAAACATCATGCCCATTCCTGTCCTTGTATCATCAGCTGAAAGATGACAGATGTTCCATGCTGGCTGTGTGGCGTTATGTAAGTCCAGGCCGTTGTAAGTCTATGGTGTAATGATACACTTGTGATTTCGTCCATATTGGATGATGGGTTCACTCGACGATTCGGCTTATGCTGCCAGTGAGACATAGCCTTGTGATGTATTCTGACTACTGAGACCGATTTGGCTTGTTCCCTTCATAAATGCATGCATCAAAGAACGGTAACCATGGGAATTCTTTTTATGCTACAACGTGTTCACAACCTCTAGACACGCTACATTTCTCGTTGAAACATCAAAGTATAGCCCTCGCTTATGCGAGTCACCGCAGGCCCACAGAACTTAGGGACAACATTATTATTTGGAAAGATGTACATAGTGCATGCATGGGCAAATAACGCACGATGTAGGTTTTAAGGTATCCTCTTCCGTGGCTTCCGCCTCAGACAAATTGGTCAATCATTCCAAGCCATGTATGTTAAAATGTATAAAACCACTGATATATAGTAAGCGGTAAGACGATTGAAACAGTGCCATGATGAACTGTGCACCGTCTCGGAACTTCATCTCTTGGTATTGGAACATACTCAATGAATAAAATATCATTTCTTTCTATATACTCAAACAGTTTATACATTTAGAATGAGATCTTTAAATGTAATTGCTAAAAAGTATTGGTAGAAGGAACTGTGATGTATTCAGTACAAAGGAGACCCACTAAACCATTTTAGAGCCATTCCGAATGATTACTAATAGAATATCGAACGACGGGATAAAATGGAATGTGCCTCATCTCTTCTGTATTTTACCATTTACTGTTTCGGTATGTGTTGAAGACGACGCAACTCTGCAGTCACTCAATCATGTAGATTGACAAATAAACTGTCTAGTCGGACTCGATATCATATTAACAAAAATCTATGCATTTTATTAGTTGGCGTACATTTAATCTTTATTAACAGAGGGCAATGGTGGTTTTAGTAAACCCTGTGTTTTTTAAACATAAAGATTAGCATAATATGCAAACAAAATAAAACTGTTACAATATTGTATTAAATACATGAGTACTTTTGTTTAAACATTATTCAAATTCACAGTGCAATAAACTTTATTTGAAATAAAATGTTTGATAGCCGTGTTTCAAGATGCCAGGAGAAACAAGTACATTCTTTTGTGGGATGTCTTAAAAAATGATCGGTCTGTTTTGTTTTGCAAGGAAGGTGGTACGTCTTTTAGATCAATCAATGACGCGGTATGGGTATTGTTTAGTTTTGTAAGGAAAGCAGTATGTCTTTAACATAGTGTTTATTATTTAGTTTCGAAAGGAACTATGTATGTATTTCAGAGAGCGTTTATTGTTCAGTTTCTACATGTTTATATCGAGGTGTTTTTATATATATTTGAAAATTTAAAGAACTCAGCCTGGGGTAAGAAGTAAATTTGCAGCCGCAGGACACCTGCCATGTTTGAAATGTAAATTTTGTGCCGAAAAAAGTAAATATAATATTTTTATATTTTTCAAAGATAAGATGCCTGAGATACCCATCAGCAGTGTATTATGCGATTCTTTTGTTATTTTTAAAAGTTTTAAATCAAATTATATAAAAGAATATTACTATGCTGACTAAGCGCCAGTACAGTTAATGTTTTAAATAAAATATCGCCTAAGTTATTAAGAAACTTAAGATATTTTCAACTGAAAATCCAACGTGATAAAGTCAACCGAGAGATATAGTTTCATTCATTTTTTGTTCCTCGGTTTAGCTTAGATGTCATGATTCAGCGTTTTTTTTGTTAAATGTTAGTTTCATAAGAAAAGCTGTATGATTTCGAGAAAAAAACATATAACCTACATGAGATATACATGTACATTTTGATTTGTTTTAATTAATATATACACTTATATCAAAATACACTGTGGTTTGATTCTCTATACATCCAGATGCTACGTACATTACTAGCGACAGTGAACGGTGTACTGATTTAAATATATCATATTGAATGATGCGACAAAATATGTTTAACATTTCTTTTCAAAGATACAAAACTGACAAGAAGTCCAATTGTGGCGCCACTTGCCTGTTCAAGTATATTGTGTCACTAGTACAGACAGGAGATGGTTCACAGACATATTTCAGCCATAACAACCTCTGGTCAGCTATGAAGTGGACCCTCTTTCGCCAAGGCTGATATGGCGGGTAAGGGATTCATCAACTAACGATTGTTAAAGATTTTCTATCAAAGCTTGACCACTGAGTTCATTAGATTGTAAATCCTCTCTAAAAGCCAATGAGAGCCACGGCCACCAATCATCCTAAGATTTGGCTCCATTTACATCGCTGACCAACGGCGAAACAAATCCCAAAGTTATGAGCAAAGATCAATGATCGAATATACATTTCGCACAATTATCCCATTTTTCTGTCAATCGGTTAATTGAATTCCTGGTTTGTGGCTATAAGTGGTTATAGATCAGTAACAAGTTTACCGCATGTCGGTGTGGAATGACACGACTTGTTAGTCCTGCCACCGGACAATATTATCTACACCGAGTCTCTCTCCCTGCTAAGTACACAGTGGAGTGACGGGAGTATTGGAGAACACTCACTCGTTCCTCGTTAGGCTCTCTTATTTCACAGTTACCACTGCTAAAGAGAACATTCACCAAGCTCGCTTCTTCTGGACACAACCGTGAAATCACTTCCAATTTGTAAACATCAAATGAATTTCGCTTGACTAGCCTTGACGGTATATGAATAGAGAAGTCATGAGACAAATTGTTTTATAGTAGCTGTATATACTTTGGGGATGAAGATTTCCTTAACTAATAGTTGATAAACACTATTGTATGTAATATTCCAGCTATATGACGGCGGTCTGTAAGTAATCGAGTCTGCACCAGACAATTCAGTGATTGATATCATGAGCATCGATCCACGCAATTAGGATCGATGACATGCATCAACCATGTCAGCGAGCCTGACCACCCGATCCCGCTAGTCGCCTTTTACGACAAGCATAGTCGCCTTTTACGGCAAGCATGGGTTGCTGAAGACCTATTCTACCCCGGATCTTTACGGGTCCGATTATCCACTGAAACATATTCCATTGGGCGTTAAAGGCAACGTGGTATTGAAAACTATATGATTGGATCGCTAATAATTAGTGACACAAGGTGTTCGCGAAACGGGTGATTGGTGTTTTGAGTAGACTCCCATCTTGGTTATTGTTTCACATTGTATTTCTTCCTTCAGTGTGAATAATATAAATATTTCTCTTGTATCATTCACTTTGGTTTCAAAGCACACTGACCTTCTAAATACGTGAGTGAATGATGTTTAAGGCCACAACAATATGCAAGCTGTATCACAGCGGCCTGCCAATAGACGAGTATGGATAAATGAATGAGTGAGTTAGGCTTTACGTCGCTTTTACCAATATTTCAGCAATATCACGGCAGAGGACATCAGAAATGAACTTCACACACTACCCCTGTGGGGAATCGAAACCGGGCCTTCGGAAACAAGCGAACACTTTAACCACTAGGCCACCCCACCTCCCCGGGTGTGGACAAGAAAAAACAGTCACCGATGGCATGACCACGTTAACCAGTCACGTCACCACCCAATCCATTTTAGCCGACTCTAACAAGCAAAGGTTACTTTGGGCCAAGCCGACCCCAGTATCATAAGAACGCTTTTGGTGATAGCCTTGGTGTCATGAAACGATAAGTAATGGAAATACTACAAGAACTATGCACATGTACAGACTTGTGATGTTGAAAAGTTCAGTTATAATAACACTGACGATATCTTTATCAGAGTGTTCCGACCCTCAGTGCTTATTCAGCGTTCCAGCAATAATGAAAATGAACCATTGAGAGAATAAGAATGACACAATCGAGCGTTAACTTGCGAATTAACACGTTAACCATTCATCTAACGATAGCCCTTTGAGTGCATTCGAAATGACACGCGTTCTAGATGACGTGATAAGGTATAATCGTTGCTCTCAACTCCAAGCAAATATGCTGGCAACGCCTATGCTTGTCTCCCACACTTGTTACAGCAATTAAAGGCTTCTTCAACATGCTTGTATTAAGCATCATGAAATGAGACGCTATCAGTCCGTGGCATCATATGCCAGATAACAATTACGCAATGGGCTCTAAATCGGCGTGGTTTATGGACGCAATGAGGTGTAACGGAACAAGTTCTGTCACGTCAACTCACACTGGATGCTGACAACGTTCCTCTGGGCTTCCAAGATTAAACGCCATTTGATGGCGGAAGTGGTTAAATGGCGATCAAATATGGCCATTTATCTCCACGTTTTGTCACAGCTGATTAATGCGGTATTCATGCAAGTCCACCATAACAGATGGAGCGTGTTGATAACCTGTAATCGAAGCTATGGCGAAATAACTAACTTTTCGGGGTTGTTTGGTTTATGGTCAATTACATTTTGGTTCTGCATCTACATGATCTGAACCAACAAACGGAGAACTGTCATGATATCGCAGCAGAATTGGAATCAAAATTACAAATCACTTGAGAAAATGATTTAGATAGTCCACAATTATTTCAGGAATTAAGTCCCAAAGTGCAACCCTGAAGTTACTGTAACAGGTGCGTGATCAATACTGTTCAATATCCATCACTTCTACACCTCCCTCGTGTCTGGAGAGCGGGCTAGTCTGAGTGTTTGTACACGGAATGGCTATAGGTATGCCCCGGGGTGTTCATCGACCATACTCGGATCCCCTTACTCAGAGAGGCTGGATGGTGGAAGATACCAGGCAGAAGAATACCGTTACATTGTAACGGCATACTGTATATCAAAGAAAAGTGTACATCATGAGCCGTCTCTACACAGACATATGGGTGACCTGGTATGGACTATCAGATAGGGATGATTATATTGTACAACCATTATGCGTGCATGGAATAAATGCGTCTTGGTCTGTTAGAACCATTGTTGGATACAGACAAAGATCCCGTTAGACCATCCCAAGGCAAACGCCAAGGGAGTGTTCTTTTGATAATAAATCAATTCATTCACAATGACATTAGATATTTCAGACGATTAACATCAGTAAAGAGTTCTTGAAGCGGAATGAAAGAGTACTATGATGGTAGAAGGGCTTTGACATTTCAACTTGTATTAGTTTTGTTACGTAGAACACACTCATTACTCGTGTTCTATGGGAGCGTACTACGCTGTGGGTGGTAGATGCTAATGTATCACATTGATCTATACTGTTCTAATTTTATACCAAAGATCTATTTCAGCCTTTTCATGACACTTCGCCGTTTTGCAGTATTTCGCCATAGAAAAAAATCAATTAAGGGATGATATAGACCTGAAAGCCCGATGGTACTTCACCTCGGTGAAATATGAAAATACTCGTATGCAGAAAGAAGCTCTTCACAAAGAGCACTTGGCCACTTGAAACATCTGAGACACTGTGTGAGAATGGGTTTGGTGATTCTCCTGTACTGTTCCCTGTGGTATGATTATTGAGGAGAGGAGACGGACCGAAAACTGGGAAATATTTATTGCTTTGGGTTTCATCGTGTAAGTTTAATCGCCGAAAAGACCAGCTGAATTCGCAAATCATTCCGAAGCAAAAGAAATAACGTCCCTAGAAGGTTGACTGTATATCTTATGGGAGTACGTGGTGTTGGTCATGCTCAGTATGTTGGCCTTGAGCTTGACCCACTTGGATCAGACATACATCTAAATCTATATTCAGTTCCACATACCGACATACATATATTTCTACTTGTTGCATGGTTGTCAGATTGAGTATAAACATTTTGTTGGGCCAAAAGAGCTGAACATGTGGGACCCATGAAGATCCGGGGTAGAACAGGTCTTCAGCAACCCAAGGCGACTATGCTTGTCGTAACAGGCAACTAACGGGATCGGGTGGTCAGGCTCGCTAACTTGGTTGATGCATGTCATCGATCCCAATTGCGTGGATCGATGTTCATGATGTCAATCACTTGATTGTTTGGTCTAGACTCGATAATTTACAGGCCGCCGTCATATAGCTGGAATATTGCTGAGTGCGGCGTAAAACAACCAACCAGCCAACCAACTTAACACGTTGAAATATGGGTTCGTCATCATGACACGACCAGTTCACAAAGCTCAAAGGATGTGAACGAAATCATTGCAAACCTGAATAGGAAGCTTTTGAGCAATGCCTAATGACACTCATATACAG
This sequence comes from Haliotis rufescens, assembly GCF_023055435.1. Taxonomy (NCBI): domain Eukaryota; kingdom Metazoa; phylum Mollusca; class Gastropoda; order Lepetellida; family Haliotidae; genus Haliotis; species Haliotis rufescens. The sequence goes on from NW_025964334.1 coordinate 49,579,944, forward strand.
ATAGCAAAGAGTACACCCAATACCGCCACGATGGCTATACCATGAATGCGATCATGCAATATACACAACGTACTTGCATCACATAAGTTATTAACATGAAATTATATTACTGAGGATTCGGGATGGAATTGCAGTATGTGCTGGTCGTATGAGTGACTTAATGCATCGGATGGTCAGGCTCGGTTACTTGACTGACGGCGTGTCATCGTACCCCGACGACGTGGATCATCGTGGCTCATAACATCAATCACCGGATTGTTTGAAATAGACTCTATTATATACCGGCCGCGGTCCTGTATCTGGAATATTACTGAGTGCGGCGTTCAACACACAATCAATCAAACAAACAAACAAAGACAAGTAACATCATGTAGGACTGTTATTAAATGGGGGGCACGGGTGGCCCAGTCGTCTAAGGCGCCGCGATTCGCTGTGCAGAGTTGCGTCCCTTGGGCACGCCAGAAACCTATGATTGTGGGTTCGAATCCCGGTTCCGATTATGTTTCTAGGTTTGTCAGCACCATACCCGTGCTCGTTGGTTTCACCGAAGTGGTAAACGTCTGAGACCTGCATCACTTCGGGTTTTCCTCCCACATTAAGCTGACACGCCGTGATATAACTGGAATACTGTTGAAAGCAGCGTTAAACCCAACTCACTCACTGTTATTAAATGATTCATCGTTTGTCAAATTTTCTACTTTTGTTATGAACTATGTTGCAGTCAATGATCATGAGGATCGGCATGTAGTTTAAGCACGATTAAGTACTTTTTACAACAAGAGAGGCTTAACCATAAAGAGGTGGGTTTGGAGGAAAATAAATGAACCGGTGCAGTGACCTGTGTTCACTGACATTAACGTGATAACACGGATCCGTTTGGATCCGCGTACAATGGGTATGATCACGCTATGGGTTCATTCCTCCTCATTTCGAATAATCGATATTGTTTCACATAAAACATGATTTAATTGTCCGTTACATGAACATCTGTATGAGGAGTATTTCGCCTGTAAGTAGAACATTTGAGGATAATTGTGCAGGTTTTACACACTTGAGGATTAAACTTATTTTACCCCCAAAAGGGTAGAATGGTCGGGTGTTTTACTTTCCGATATTTTCACATGTGCATTTTAGCGATTCATAATGCTGATTGGTTAAGTGAAGCCATATGACGTCACAGTGCGTTATTGTTGAGGAAATACCATATGACGTCATCACTTGTTCATGACGTCACATATTGTTTACATTACGTCATCTGTGCAACAGGCTGTCTATTACTGACGTTTTTCTGCACAGTTGACAATTCATTTCATTTTTTCTCTCTTATAATGTCATTGAGGAATATATAGAAAAACCTACTTGAAACTAAAAAAGTAGGGATTATCTGCATTTGTATAAATAACAATTGTTATAAATAACAATAGCCAATAACATCAACGCGTCACATTGAAACACATCGAAGACGATTTTTCCGTACATATATTAGGTTTACTAGGTTTAGGTCCACTGATATAATACCGAATTTAAAAATTGAAACCCTTCAATAGCTTCAATTATTTCACGAGGGACAGATAATTCGTTATATGTCATCGTATCCCAATTGTGCAAATCGATTATCGTTATGTCAATCACTGGATTGTCAGGTTCAGATTCGATTAAATACAGACCGCCGTCGTATAGCTGGAATATTGCGAAATGAGGCTTGAACCTAGTCCCTTTAAACAATTCACATTGCCTGCTTTATTACAAAATCGCAAAATAAAATAATAAAAATAATAAAAAATGATAAAAAAAATATGTAACCCTTGACTTTAAAGGATTTATCTTTCTTTCATCTGGAAAATATTGTCATTTAACTGAGCTTTCTCTAACAATAACGATGTAAAGCCAACATCTATTCCAGATTATCGAGAGGCTTGAAAGAATAAAAATCAGAGATTTAAATTGACACTTCATGCTTTATAGATTTACTCTGAACACTGATCACAGAATTAAGATCCACGGCAGGTCGTTCCAAAAACTCGAGTGGTGGTCCACACTCGTATAATGGCAGTAATAATACAAAAAGGATATAATTGAACGTATGTAAACGTCGTTGTAGGACATGTAACATTGAGAGGATTGGGCACTTAAAAAGCGTGGATTAATTTACATGAACATGCTAGGCTACGCACGTTGTCATAGCAACGAGAAAACTTACGGAAATACCTTTACGCTATGCTTTTAGTGATGGGTGATCGGTGAACACTAGACAGAGGCCCCACACACGTTGAGACTTAAATAGTTCGTCTTGAAGGTTTAGTTTTACAATCGACCTGAGTGAAATTTCTCAAGAACATTGAAATCAGAGTTCTGAAAGATTAATTGTTATTGAGCGTTTGACAGAATTACTGCGGACGTCATGTCATTATGAACCATGCCTGCTAAAGTTGGTGCTGTTTTCTCTGATATCAAATTAACGAAATAGAACTGGCGCAAAGAACATGGTATTAAGATCTTAGCAAATGTAATCCATTAGCTTTGTCCTTTAATAATGACTCAATGTTTATTCTGCATTTGAAATCGTCTCAAATGTATGTAATTGATTTTATGGACGATATTTGATTAAACATCTTATTGGCTCAGTTCTTCTCGTGGAGCGATGAAAGGACACCATGATACCGACTGTCATGGCGCTATATAAATGCATCTCGGAACACGCGAAATAAAATGTTTTAACAGCTCTGTACACTGAGACATAATTCTTTTAACGCTTTTTTGCAATATTCCAGCAATATCACCAGAAATGGGCTCCAAAAATTGAACCAATGTGGGAAATCGAACCCGGATTTTCGGCGTGACGAGTTAACTCTTTAACCACTGGGCTTGCCGACAGCCTCCATTATAAGATGTGATGATGTCACCGTCGGGATCCAAGTTCATTTTATACTAGCTACGACTTCATAAGTCATCGATATAATTGAATACAACAACAATGAGTGCGAGTCTCTTAACTGACAGGTGAGGTGGGTTAGCCCAGATGTTAAGGCGTTGGCTCGTCGGGTTTCAATACTCTACATGGATATAATAAGCGAAGCCTAATCTTGGTGTCCCCCGCCGTTATATGGCAAGAATATAGGTAAAACGCGTAAAGCGACCCACTCACTCTGTCCTGACACTGAATTGATTATTGACCAGATATTAATGGTCCGCTTTTTTTTGCTACACGCAGGATGAACTACGTGGGGATGCATAGGTCAACAACATGTATTTCTCGTCGTAAGGACCGCCTCCGCAGTCAAGGTGGAGAGAGCGGCAGATTCATAATTTCAGACGTCATACTTAAAGACGTTCAAAGGTGGTAATTGTTGTTACCCTGCCTTGTGTTCGGCATTAAGGGGCTCAAACAAGGACTGGTCGGCTCGGAGACAGTATAGTGTCTGAGCGGGGTATAAGTTAAAACTGCGGCATTGTATTTTAGTGGGCCAGTATTTTAATATGAAACACACACACACATCAGTTGGTGACCGCCTCCGTGGTCTAGTGCGTCTGCCCGGAAGGTCCTTGGTTCGATCCCCGGCCGCGTCATACTAAAAGACGTTAAAAGATCGGCATTAAGGGTCTAAAACAAGGACTGATCGGCTCGGAGTCAGTATACTGTGTCAGAGTGGGGTATTCATGTTAAACTGCGGCATGGTATCTTCGTAGGCTGACACTGTAATTCGGCATTAGTCCGGATTAGTCCAAGCACGCACACACACACACACACACACACACACACACACACACACACACACACACACACACACACACACACACACACACACACACACACACACACACACACACACACACACACACACACACTAGTTGACTGCGGCTTAAAGTATCAAACTAAACATGCTGTCTGTAGGTGTTATCACTAAATCACTACTACCTATTTGATTCAGGTATCCGGGTTAGAATAGGCCCCCAGCAAACTATGCGGGTCGTAGGAGGCGACTTAATAGATCTGTCGATCACACTCGGGGACTTGGTTGATGCTGATAATATCAACCACTGGATCGTCTGGTCCAAACTCAACTATCTACAGGCCGCCATCATATAGCTGGAATGGTGCTGAGTGTTGCATCAAACAACACACGAACAAATAAACAAGCAAACCAATTTAAGACGTTACTGGAGTGTCGTCCTCACAATTTCAGTGTATACCGTAAGAAACAAATCGAAATGGGTCAGAATACGTATAAAAAATGTCAAAGTCCCAACTGGGCCAGCAATGGGCATGGTTGTTGAAGGAGTTGTTGTTCCCAAAGAAACATCATGTGGGTTGGAAACAGTTCTGTATGCGGCTGAGGAATAGGTAGCCACAGCTTAGCTCCATGATCAAGAGTACACTGTGTCTGTAGAGCATGTAAGGTTACGGAGGGTCGGTGTAGCTGGCACACAAGCTGACAGATACAGATGGTAAATCGACTGTTGTAGATAACGCATGTCATGGTTGTGGCAGTCTGTGATGAGGTTGTAGTGCAATATACGAGGATTTGATAATTGAGGGAAGTACCAGAAAGAGGGCCATATTTCATATGGTTTTTTTAAAGAATTGTTCATATTGTTTGTGGCTTAAAGATTGAGAGAGAGAGAGAGACAGAAAGAGAATGATAGAGAAATAGAGAGAGAGAGCGTGAGAGCGAGAGAGAGACACAGGGAGAGAGAGAGTGAGAGAGAAACAGAATGATAGAGAGATAGAGAGTGAGCGTGAGAGCGAGAAAGAGACAGTGAGAGAGAGAGAGAGAGAGAGAGAGAGAGAGAGAGAGAGAGAGAGAGAGAGAGAGAGAGAGAGACTAACATCCCAAAGCAAGTGATATGACTTTTACCATCAAAGACAAGTAACTCTCCTGCGGCGAATATGAAATAACAATATTGGCTCAACTTCCATTGATCAGAAATCTTTTCCTTCCTGTAGCAATTGACAGCGACCAGGAATAAATATCAGTAGTTGTTTGGCTAGCAATCAAATGCCTAGTTGAAAGTGACGTGTTATATAAACCTCTGCACTAAAGCTGTCGAGTCTGTCAGACTCAGCATAGTCCAACTACGAGCCCTGCTGGTTTAAGACAGTATCTCTCGGACAACTCACGATAAAAGCTCAGATAGCCAGCCACCGTGGCCAAATCAATTTGTTCATTTGTGTCAGCGTTGAGCTAGGGCTATCTGATGGTCTTTTCAATGAAAATATAAGTTGACTGGCTATTGAACGAGTCGGGGAAAGGTGCAAGGTTAATCTGGATTCTGGAGAGACACGTGGATGTTGCATGGTAGGACGCTGTGAGGGGAGATGAAAGTAATGAGAGGTGGGATGGGGATGCGGAAGCTCTTGGAGGCAGGGGGAGAAGATGGGGCATTCGGATGGCGCAAGAAGATCGTGTTTGTTTATTTGAAACTAGATTAACTTAACCAATATAATGCTATCTTCATCCATGATCTATTAAAACCGGAGTCGAATCCGACCATGAATCAAATTTGTGAGTGAGTTTTGAACAATATTTAAGATTCATCACGGTCTGTCAGCCTAAAATGGGAGGACAGCCGGAACTTTAACCCCGCTTTAAACACCATTTTAGTTTAACATCACTGCGTGGTATGGGAGGGCAACCCTAACTTTAACGCTGCTGTGTATGTATGTATGTATGTATGTATGTATGTATGTATGTATGTATGTATGTATGTATGTATGTATGTATGTATGTTACGTACGTATATATGTTTATATGTATGTATGTATGTTACGTACGTATATATGTTTATATGTATGTCTTTATGTGTGTATGTTACGTACGTATATACGTTTATATGTATGTATGTATGTTACGTACGTATATATGTTTATATGTATGTATGTATGTTACGTACGTATATATGTTTATATGTATGTATGTATGTGTGTATGTTACGTACGTATATACGTTTATATGTATGTATGTATGTTACGTACGTATATATGTTTATATGTATGTATGTATGTATGTTACGTACGTATATATGTTTATATGTATATCTTTATGTGCGTATGTTACGTACGTATATACGTTTATATGTATGCACGTACATGTATGTATGAATTCGCATGCGCGGTGTTGCTGCAATTCTGCTAAACACGGCGTAAATTGCCATTTACAAATTACTCCAAGAGTCGGTGTTGGACTAACACTTAATAAGGATAATGAGATCTGAAATGTACACAACATGCGCTGGATATTAGTCCTACATTTACGTGGACAACATTTTAGTGTGTGCGTGAAGATTCTCTTTGGAGCGCCGATTAATAGAACAACGTGAAGTAACATTAATAGGGATTAGTGGACGGGATTCTCAATAATGATGGGCGTTATGCTCATCCAATCTTATTCCGTGTGTACTCTCTATAAACCAGCGTCTTTGATCTGAAGAACTCCCTTAACCCGACCACATGTAGTCGGGCACTATGAATCTACGTATCGTCAAACTGAATGTCTCTATAAAGATACCCATCTGCGTGATTCTCCATAATCCGTTATCCGTCTGGCAATCCGTTATCCGAAACTTTCCACGAATCGTCGTATGTGAAATTCCCTATAAACGAACCCATTCGCGTAAACTATTGTTAATTCTCTATTAAGTTGCAAATTTGTTATCCGAAACTATCTATCCCTCTGCGTATCGTTTATCTGAAATTCTCTATAACGAACCCATCTGCATGAACTATTCTAAATTCTCTATAACCTGGCTTATCTGTTATCCGAAACTCTATATTAATCCATGTATCGTTAGTCTGAAATCGAGATTCGAACCCACAACCAGCGGATCCTGGCATTACTAAGGGAGACAATCTAAATATCGACTCGCACCGTCTTAAACCATAAGGCCACTCGTGCTCTATATGGAGCTCCACATTCCAAAATAGTCCACAGGAAACGTCTCCTGCAATTTCTACAATACAACACGCCTTTCAATTACGACGTGCTTCAATGCCAGCAGCGTACAATATCGAGAGAAGCCACACAGCGTGTTAAAATAATTCCTAACTTCTCCCAAGTCCATGCTGACATTAGAGGAACCGACAAGATGAGACATTGGTTGTTAGAGACAAGTCGCAGCTATTGTGGTCGTCTTCTTGTTTTTAGATGGAGTGTGTTAGCCGAAAAAACTGTCAACTGAAGATTCGCTTAATGATACAGTCCCATTGAAGAACATGCTTGCTTCGATTTTTCAACATGTCCGGTTTTTCCTCTTGGAATTTGTATTTATTTGACCTATTCAATCGGTTAGTAACCTGTCATCATTATTCCCATGCACACAGTTTATGTTGCTTTGGATGCCAATTTGTACAATTTGACATAGTCATGATAAATGCTATCAATTTGTACACGTAGAAGTTTGCGAATTTATCTACATGCTTCAATATGGTATTCATTGTATGGTGTTAATCCTGTTTTGTTCTAGATATATTTTATCGACATTACAATGTCAAATGGATTAAACGTTGTCCAACTTAAAAAAGACCTTTCCATAAACATAAGATTATACAGAAAGCGGACACGGGTAACTATTGCAATGAATACAGTGCACACAAAGTGCGATACTTCCATGAAATAGTCACATCAGTAATTAATACAATTACATAAACTATTGCTGTGATGAATGACGTAAACACGTCATCTGGTGAGATGTTGTAAAGGGTACAACACATGTATAATACGAGATGTATATGATTATAAATCATAATCATGTTGACAATATATTTTTGCAGACTTTTGAATATAAATATGTTAGGTAATAATGAGCATGGAATATCACCATAGAGATTTGTTTATATCGAGAATTGAGCTCTAACTGATCAAATTTTTCTAATGGCATTATAATTAGGACATTAGAGACAAAGGTGAATTTAATCCTTCTTGCATACATGGATACAACAAATCAGTAATATATCGGAACAATGCGTCTAACTGGGTGGATATATTACTATACATTATGCACGCCGAAAGGACATCCAACAGGAACATGTTTTGTTAGATGCAAGGAAAGAGATAACGCGAAAATCCCCCAACACTGTATAAGTTAAACTACAATGGCTGGTAATTGTGATCAAGACGATCATTGGACGCTATCCCCATAATGATTAAGCAACTAACGATATTTCGATACTGTATTTCCCTTATTACGGGTTTAAATTAGAAACCTGATATGTTCCCGAAAACACAGAGCTACGTTCCTCCAAACAAAACACAGAATTGTACTTAAAGGTGTTTCAAAGATTTTCGATTTTCAAATTGGCCACAGTTTACAATCCACGTGAAGACATAAAACCAGCATTAATAGCGAAGCAAGGAAGTGGGCTGCAGTGTGTTTGAAGTGAACCGATATCCTCTCAGCATGGGCTCAAGTCCCAGAACAACGAGGGATAACAATAAAGAAACATAAAAAATACAGATAATGATTTTTCAAGAGCTTAATGCATTGTTCTAATGCTTGGCTGAGCGAATACAGAAATATAAAGGGCGATGACTGCAGATGTTTTTTTTTCTAATTCGTGTTATTGAATTTATACGGAAACTGTGTATATGTTTATGTGATAATATGGTTGATATGGCAAGGCAGAAAAACGATTAATGCAATTTTGCTGTTTGATACTGTCTCAATTTCATAACCCTGGTTTGGGTTAGACTGTGGATCTGTTTAATGGTTTGTGTGTGTTTGTTTTTGCTGCAATTCAACAAATCCAAAATTCTGACTATATGACGACGGTCTGTAAAAATTAGAGGCTAGACCAGATAATGCAGTGATATATATGAGCAACCATTCACGCCATAAGGGGACGATGACATGCAAAAAACCATGTCACTGGCCCTGAACACCCGATCTGTCAAGTCTCCTCTAACGACCAACAGTGATCTACACGGGGCGTATGTGCAAGGTATATATGATACACGAAGTATGTACAAGGTATATATGATACACGAAGTATGTACAAGATATATGTGATACACGAAGTATGTGTTAGATACATGTGATACACGAAGTATGTGAAAGGTACATGTGATACACGAGTATGTGAAAGGTACAGGTCACTGGCCCTGAACACCCGATCTGTCAAGTCTCCTCTAACGACAAACAGTGATCTACACGGGGCGTATGTGCAAGGTATATATGATACTCGAAGTAAATACAAGGTATATGTGATACACGATGTATGTGAAAGGAACATGTGATACAAGAAGTATATACAAGGTATATGTGATACACGAAGTATGTGCGAGGTATATGTGACATACGAAGTATGTGCAAGGTATATATGATACACGAAGTATGTACAAGGTATATATGATACACGAAGTATGTACAAGATATATGTGATACACGAAGTATGTGTTAGATACATGTGATACACGAAGTATGTGAAAGGTACATGTGATACACGAGTATGTGAAAGGTACAGGTCACTGGCCCTGAACACCCGATCTGTCAAGTCTCCTCTAACGACCAACAGTGATCTACACGGGGCGTATGTGCAAGGTATATATGATACTCGAAGTAAATACAAGGTATATGTGATACACGATGTTTGTGAAAGGAACATGTGATACAAGAAGTATATACAAGGTATATGTGATACACGAAGTATGTGCGAGGTATATGTGACACACGAAGTATGTGCAAGGTATATATGATACACGAAGTATGTACAAGATATATGTGATACACGAAGTATGTGTTAGATACATGTGATACACGAAGTATGTGAAAGGTACATGTGATACACGAGTATGTGAAAGGTACAGGTCATACACGAGGTTTGTGAAAGGTACATGTGATACACGAAGTATGTTTAAGGTACATGTGATACACGAAGTATGTTTAAGGTACATGTGATACACGAAGTATGTTTAAGGTACATGTGATACAAGAAGTATGTTTAAGGTACATGTGATACACGAAGTGTGTGCAAGGTATTCATGACACACGAAGTAGATGAAAGGTACATGTGATACACGAAGTATGTTTAAGGTACATGTGATACACGAAGTGTGTGCGAGGTATTTATGATAAACGAAGTAGGTGAAAGGTACATGTGATACACGAAATATGTGAAAGGTACATGTGAAACACAAAGTATGTTTAAGGTATATGTGATACACGGAGAGGTGAAAGGTGTATGTGATACACGAAGTGTGTGCGAGGTATTCATGATACACGAAGTAGGTGAAAGGTGTATGTGATACACGAAGTATGTGCGAGGTATATGTGATACACGAAGTATGTCTGAGGTATATGTGATACACGAAGCATGTGTAAGGTATATGTGATACACGAAGTATGTGCGAGGTATATGTGACACACGAAGTATGTGCAAGGTATATATGATACACGAAGTATGTACAAGGTATATATGATACACGAAGTATGTACAAGATATATGTGATACACGAAGTATGTGTTAGATACATGTGTTACACGAAGTATGTGAAAGGTACATGTGATACACGAGTATGTGAAAGGTACAGGTCATACACGAGGTTTGTGAAAGGTACATGTGATACACGAAGTATCTTTAAGGTACATGTGATACACGAAGTATGTTTAAGGTACATGTGATACACGAAGTATGTTTAAGGTACATGTGATACACGAAGTATGTTTAAGGTACATGTGATACACGAAGTGTGTGCGAGGTATTCATGACACACGAAGTAGATGAAAGGTACATGTGATACACGAAGTATGTACAAGATATATGTGATACACGAAGTATGTGTTAGATACATGTGTTACACGAAGTATGTGAAAGGTACATGTGATACACGAGTATGTGAAAGGTACAGGTCATACACGAGGTTTGTGAAAGGTACATGTGATACACGAAGTATCTTTAAGGTACATGTGATACACGAAGTATGTTTAAGGTACATGTGATACACGAAGTATGTTTAAGGTACATGTGATACACGAAGTATGTTTAAGGTACATGTGATACACGAAGTGTGTGCGAGGTATTCATGACATTCGAAGTAGATGAAAGGTACATGTGATACACGAAGTATGTTTAAGGTACATGTGATACACGAAGTGTGTGCGAGGTATTTATGATAAACGAAGTAGGTGAAAGGTACATGTGATACACGAAATATGTGAAAGGTACATGTGAAACACAAAGTATGTTTAAGGTATATGTGATACACGGAGAGGTGAAAGGTGTATGTGATACACGAAGTGTGTGCGAGGTATTCATGATACACGAAGTAGGTGAAAGGTGTATGTGATACACGCAGTATGTGCGAGGTATATGTGATACACGAAGTATGTCTGAGGTATATGTGATACACGAAGCATGTGTAAGGTATATGTGATACACGAAGTATGTGCGAGGTATATGTGATACACGAAGTATGTCTAAGGTATATGTGATACACGAAGTATATACAAGGTACATGTGATACACATAGTATATACAAGGTATATGTGATACACGAAGTATATACAAGGTATTTGTGATACACAAAGTATATACAAGGTATATGTGATACACGAAGCATGTGTTAGGTACATGTGATACACGAAGTATGTGAAGGATACATTTAATACACGAAGTATGTAAAAGGTACATGTAATACACAAAGTATGTGCAAGGTACAAGTGATACACGAAGTATATACAAAGTATATGTGATATACGATGTTTGTGTACGGTATATGTGATACACGAAGTATGTGAAAGGCACATGCAATCCACGAAATAAATTCAAGGTATATGTGATACACGATGTATGTGAAAGGCACATGTGATACACGAAATATATACAAGGTACATGTGATACACACGAAGTATGTGCGAGGAATATGTGATACACGAAGTATGTAAAAGGTATATGTGTTACACGAAGTATGTGAAAGATACATGTGAAACACGAAGTATGTGAAAGATACATGTGATACACGAAGTAGGTGAAAGGTACATGTGATACACGAAGTAGGTGAAAGGTATATGTGATACACGAAGTATGTGAAAGATACATGTGATACACGAAGTATGTGAAAGATACATGTGATACACGAAGTATGTGTAAGATACATGTGATACACGAAGTATGTGAAAGATACATGTGATACACGAAGTATGTTAAAGGTATATGTGATACACGAAGTATGTGAAAGATACATGTGATACACGAAGTATGTGTAAGATACATGTGATACACGAAGTATGTTAAAGGTATATGTGATACACGAAGTATGTGAAAGATACATGTGATACACGAAGTAAGTGAAAGGTACATGTGATACACGAAGTATGTTAAAGGTACATGTGATACACGAAGTAGGTGAAAGGTATATGTGATATACGAGGTATGTGAAAGGTACATGTGATACACGAAAATGTGAAAGGTACATGTGATACACGAAATTTGTGAAAAGGTATATGTGATACACGAAGTAGGTGAAAGGTACATGTGATACACGAAGTATATACAAGGTACAAGGTACGAAATATGTGCAAAGATAAGGATGTTCGAGGCAGGTCATAATAAAAATAATACATATTTCCATTGCATGGTACAGCATTATCTTCAGTTACATTTTGTGTCGTTTTTTTCCTACTTGATCATGGTGATATTAAAGTTCATTGAACATAACAATAATAGAGTTAGACTGTGTGAGTGAGTTCATTGTCGCTATCAGCAGTATTTGATTTATATTCCATCGTGTCAGCATACAGTAAGAGAAAAACCATAAGTGCTGCAGGTCTTAGACGTTTCAACTATGGATCTGAGAAACTAAGAAGCATTATCGGAACGCTGTGGCTGAGGCAGTACACGTACATTGCCAAGGCTGAACTACACGTTCATTGCCAAGCCTGAACTACACGTACATTGCCAAGGCTGAACTACACGTTCATTGCCAAGGCTGAACTACACGTACATGGCCAAACCTGAACTACACGCACATTGCCATGGCTGAACTACACGTACATTACCCACGCTGAACTACACGTACATTGCCAAGCCTGAACTACACGTACATTGCCACGGCTGAACAACAAGTACATTGCCAAGGCTGAACTACACGTACATTGCCAAGGCTGAACTACACGCACATTGCCAAGGCTGAACTACACGTACATTACCCACGCTGAACTACACGTACATTGCCAAGCCTGAACTACACGTACATTGCCAAGGCAGGGCTACGTTACGTGCACGTTGCCATGGAAGCACACACACACACACACACACACACACACGCACGCACGCACGCACGCACGCACGCACGCACACGCACACACGCATGCATGCACACACGCACGCACGCACGCACGCACACACGCACGCACACATACACACACACACACATACACACATACATTGTGACATGTACCAGATGAATAGAAGTTATGTTCTTCTACATATAGTCCCAACGTTCTATACTCTACCTTCACGTGAAGCTATCAACGACAAACCCTTGCTACTATACTATACACACATTTCACGAAAATCACTCCGAAAGTATTTTGTCTCTTCACCAAAACATTCAGTTCGCTTGTGGCATTTAAATTCTCGTTCCGTCCACTTGTTTTAACCATATAGAGATGTTCTGTCATATATCTCTTGGCTCGGACACCCTGATACTTTCTTTGATGACACCTCTCAGTTTATCTCATTCGTCATTGCTTTCCACTGCTCAAAATGAAGACATCAGGATTTCCAATGACACAAAATGTACGTAACGTGTATCGTCCATTAATAGTATATGGAGTATGTAATGCATGACTATAAAACTTTACAGGATTGTTACAAGAAAGAAGATTTTAAGTGAACCGACATCAGTGTGGGAGTGAATCGAAGAAGGAGAAGGGAATTACAGGGCGTTACTTCAAAGAGAAATCAGGATGACAGGCGTTGGTAAATTGGCCAGGTACTGACGGTGATCTATGGATGCTAATGAGTCCCGAGAGCTGGGCCGGAAACCGTCCTAGTCCCATGATAGTTTTTGGCTTGCCGTAATCAGTTCTGGTCTTCAAATTAGACATGTATATGTTTAATGAGGTAATGTAGACGAAATCGATGTCAGATAAGCGCTGCTTACAATGCCCAATTAGCTTAAGGTTGACGATCAACACATATTGACGAAATGCATTTTGTAATCATACACGTTGTGTTCAGTACTTTTCATAATAAGTATGTTCAATGAAATCACGGAATCACAGCTAGGTGTTCACTACGATACCGTTGCAAGTTGAACTTGAAACCTTTCTTCTACATGTACGTCAACATACTGAGGTACGAACGTACTATCAACAGACATATAGGTCTATTCAGTTATAGGTAATAAATAATCCATGTGTAGGAAAATAAATGGCGTTATTTGATATGATCTAAATAACTTGACACTAATTCGAATCGTCATAGAAGTGACTGATATACGTATCCTCATCTATACGAATTCAAAATCATTAAAGGTTAATGTCTATACATTTCTTATCCAGGTTTGATAATCAAATCCTAATCGTTCTCGTTTCAACCAATATGATACATGTTATGTCCAAACTGAACAGTCTAATCTTACCTTCACGATTAAAAACTGACACCCTCCGATTGCATCATACAGAATACTTGAAACGGAAAATATCAGTACAGAAATGCAAATAAATGTCATTGACACACGTAATGATAAACCAGTTACAGTAATTAATCATTCAAAATATATTTTTCATGAAGCAATCGAAAAAAAACCTGGCACAATTTATTAAAAACTATTTACGAGGAATGTCTACGCTCAATTAAACTTTCGAGAGACGTGTTAATGAGGAATGCTCTTTAACAGTCACAACGCTCTTCATCGTCCACCCACCTGTCATAAGAAGTCCCAAGTTCAAAACATCCATTCTCTCGCCTCATTTACGTCTCCTCCTAGTTCATACTCCACTTCAAGTAGCGACAGCTCAAAACGCAAGTATCCATGAGCCAGTGCAACTGTTTTTAGACTTCCAATGGGAGAGTGATAGTCGCCTCGCTCCGTGAAAGCGTGCTCCAAACTTTTGAAGTATCTCTACAAGTTTACTGAACTGTCCGCCAATGCAATAAAATCCTTCTCTGAGCATACAACCACCTCCGCGGTCTTCTGTGTAGCCACAACGGAACAATTCAATAACCCATCCAAAGGAACTGAGATTAGACTTTTGAAAAGGCTTTTCTCTTTTGGCAAATCAGAGAGCTAGGCACCCTTGGGCGACCAGGTTTCCCTGTTGAAATAACCTCTGGACCGGGCGAGGAATCTTTATTAAACCGTGGGTAGAGCGGGACCCGCGCCGCAGCTGTCGAAAGTATTGATTGGTGTGTCGTCTGCTCGTACTGTTCATTAGGAGTGCGCTATCATCGCTGAACTAACCAAGCATAGCAAATACATGTACAGAGACTAGATATGAAACCGTCGGTATGTAAAGCATCTACGTCCTATCCTTGTTCACCTACGACAATAAGACACTCTTATCGCAAAAGGGCATCATCGAATTACCGGTTAACGATCTCCGCTTCTTTGTTTCTTGAGGGGAATTCACGAGTTACCCCCCTTAGGTCTTCTCTCCCTTTTTGTTCTTAATTGCGAATTTTCAAAAAGTCTAAGCTACTTAAAACTGCATCAGATCTAATGTGGTGGCAGACGTATGAAAGACAACGGTTGAGCGGGTGGGGGAAGGTATTCACCACTCAAGCTTCAATCACCGGCTAATGAAGGTTCACCGTCATCCATGTTTTGCCTCGAATAAAGAGCCACGTACCAATCAATAACATGTAGAAATCAAATGACTTTTGGCGGTACAAAGTGCCAGAGCGATTCCTACCGCCAAGTCTATCGACATCGGCCAAGTAATATGAAGAAATCATTTGGCTAATTCTAGCCATCCAGACAAAGTTCCCATACATTTTTGGCGTAATTCTATATCCGCCTGGGCAATTCGGGCCCAAAATTGGAGCTATTATTACCCCTGTTTCTTTGAATTATGAAGTATAGTCTTGATGCTGACAAACTGACTGAAGCAAATCTACAGATGACCATAATTGTACATGTTCTCAGAACAACGATGGGCAAGATGTCCTAATCTTTGACATTTCACTTCATGCTGGACTTTGTTTAATAAAGTTGCTTTCACATTCACACAATCTAAAACGACTATCAGTAAGATAGACAATTTGTGTCAGCTAAACATTGATTTGCGACTGTTTTGTAGCAAAGGGTCGACGTTTGAATTACTCCCTGATGAAGCTATACATCATATTTGACATCTTGCTGTACTTTCACTTGCCTCAAATCTTGTAGGTAAATACAGCATTACCGTTCTTTGGTGCATTTCAATAAATAATTTTGATTTAGAGGAGAGGTAAAGCTTAAGATACCTCTTAGGACGTCAGGACATGGTGCCACGTGGTGCTTCTATTCTTAGTAATTTCTTAAACAATGTTTATACAGCAAGCGCCTATAGTGTATTGAAAGGCAATTACTACCTCAGCGCTTTACATGTTAAGGCAATGTTAACATGTGTCCAGTGCTGGTGCCGTAATGACTACACGTAACTGACAACGCTCCTTCGCGAAGAAATAGGAGCAGTTTGTTAATGATGCTTGAAACTTACAGTGGTTTACCAAAATGGTTCGTTGTAATCATTAACATGAAGATAATTGCTTTCAGTACAAAGTCTTGCATGTCAGACAGTTTGAGATGGCAATCCTTCTTCTTGGACATCAAAGTTAATAAGAATTGTATTTTGGCAGTGTATTACTATATCTGTTGGGGATTGTCTGTAAAGCTGTAGGGTCAGGTCGTGGTGACGCCTCTATGCCTCTTTACAATTTAGGTAATACTAATAAGTGTGGAACAAGGATACTTAACACGAATTGACATTTCTTGAAGGGGTGAAACATGATCAAATTCGGCCATTGATCTTTTGAGAACCGTATGAAGAGTGAGACCACATCAGTTGTCCAATGGTCAGCTTCTTGGAAGGAAACACCGAACACTCCACGGGGAGTATCATGTAAACTTTAATTAAAACTAAGGGAAGTAGGATGACTAAGAGTGCAACCATTGGTTGTGGATATAGTGACATGAACTGTATTTCATGAACATGAACTGTATTACATGAACTGTATTTCTTGAACATGAACTGTATTACATGAACTGTATTTCTTGAACATGAACTGTATTACATGAACATGAACTGTATTTCAAGAAAATGAACTGTATTTCATAACATGAACTGTATTAAATGAGCATGAACTGTATTACATGAACATGAATTGTATTATATGAATATGATCTGTATTACATGAACATGAACTGTATCATATGAATATGAACCGTATTACATGGACATGAACTGTATTTCATTAACTGTATTATATGAACATTACATGAACATGAACTGTATTACATGAACTGTATTACATGAACATGAACTGTATTTCATGAACATAACTGTATTTCATGAACATGAACTGTATTAAATGAACATGAACTATAACCTGAACATAAACTGTATTACATGAACATGGACTGTATTACATGAACATGAACTGTATATCTAAACATGAACTGTATTAAATGAACATGAATTGTATTAAATATACATGAACATGAACTGTATTAAATATACATGAACTGTATTACATGAACATGAATTGTATTAAATGAACATGAACATGAACTGTATTTCATGAACATGAACTGTATTAAATGAACATGAACTGTATTAAATGAACATGGACATGAACTGTATTACATGAACATGAATTGTATTAAATGAACATGAACATGAACTGTATTTCATGAACATGAACTATACATGAACATGAACCGTATTACATGAACATGAACTTTTTTCTAAACATGAACTGTATTAAATGAACATGAACTGTATTGCATGAACATGAATTGAATTAAATGAACATGAACATGAACTGTATTTCATGAACATGAACTGTATTAAATGAACATGAATTGTATTAAATGAACATGGACATGAACTGTATTACATGAACATGAATTGTATTAAATGAACATGAACATGAACTGTATTTCATGAACATGAACTATACATGAACATGAACCGTATTACATGAACATGAACTTTTTTTCTAAACATGAACTGTATTAAATGAACATGAACTGTATTGCATGAACATGAATTGAATTAAATGAACATGAACTGTATTTCATGAACATGAACTGTATCACATGGACATGAACTGTATCACGTGGACATGAACTGTATTACATGAACATGAACTATTACATGAACATGAATTGTAATAAATGAACATGAACATGAACTGTATTTCATGAACATGAACTGTATTGCATGAACATGAACTGTATTAAATAAACGCGAACTGTATTAAATGAACATAAACTATTTCTTGAACATGAACTGTATTTCATGAACGTGAACTGTATTTCATGAATATGAACTGTAATACATGAACATGAACTGTAGTTCATGAACATGAATTGTATTAAGTGACATGAACTGTACTTCATGACATGAACTGTATTTAATGAACATGAACTGTATAACATGAACATGAACTGTATAACATGAACATGAACTGTATTACATGAACATGAACTGTATTTTATGAACATGAACTGAATTACATGAACATGGAATTTATTAAATGAACTTGAACATGAACTGTATTTCATGAACTGGAACTGTATTATATGAACACGAACTGTATTAAATGAACATGAACTGTATTTCATTAACATGAACTGTATCACATGGACATGAACTGTATTTCATGAACATGAACTGTATTACATGAACATGAACTACTACATGAACATGAACTGTATTACATGAACACGAACTGTATTAAATGAACATGAACTGTACTTCTTGAACATGAACTGTATTACATGAACATGAACAGTATTTAATGAACATGAACTGTATTAAATGAACATGAACTGTACTTCTTTAACATGAACTGTATTACATGAACATGAACAGTATTTAATGAACATGAACTGTCTTAAATGAACATGAACTGTATTACATGAAGATTAACATTACATGAACATGAACTGTATTACATAAACTGTATTACACGAAGATGAACATTACATGAACATGAACTGTATTGCATGAAGATGAACATTACATGAACATGAACTGTATTGCATGAAGATGAACATTACATGAACATGAACTGTATTGCATGAAGTATGAACACTACATGAACATGAACTGTATTACATGAAGATGAACATTACATGAACATGAACTGTGTTACATGAATCTTATTACATGAAGATGAACATTACATGAACATGAACTGTATTACGTGAACATGAACTGTATTACATGAACATGAACTGTATTTCTGGAACATGAACTGTATTTCATGAACATGAACTGTATTACATGGACATGAACTGTATTTCATGAACTGTATTACATGAAGATGAACATTACATGATCATGAACTGTATTACTTGAACATGAACTGTATTACATGAACATGGACTGTATTTCTCGAACATGAACTGTATTTCATGAACATGAACTGTATTACATGAAGATGAAATGAGCTCCACACATTGTACCAATGTGGGCAGTCGAACCCGGGTCTTCGACGTGACGAGCACGAGGCCCCAACTATTTTAAGCGATTGCAATACTACTAAAATTTAATTGACGTCCTTAATCTTAAAGGGCAGATGGCCCGCTAAGGCGCCGGAGCTCGCTGCGTATAGTTGCGTCACTGGTCGGGGTTCGAATCCAAGATTCATGCGAGTGTGACGTTAAGTGATCGTGTATTCGCATTCTGGGTTTGGCTTTGCCATGTCCGTGTGCATGGGTTTTAATCAAGGTAAAAAATCCCACCCAAGCCTTACCCTCCGACATTAAGCTAAAACTCGGCGATTAAACTGAAATACAATACACAGAAATGTTAAACAAAAATAGCTAGCTTAAAGGAGAAGCTATAGAAAACTAGACTTACGATGGATTTAGTTTGTGAAAGATCAATACCATTTTAAAAATCAAAATCCACTCATTTACTTAAACCATGATCAATTAATTAAGCTACAGAAGAATTTAGAGAGCTATTCTTGCAAGGCAAGCTTTATCGCTACTTCAACCAAGTTCAAACCCCCTTTCGTTTGTTGGTCACATGGGTAGGGTTGATAGTGATATTTCTGGAATATTGCCAATAGCGGCGTAAAAACTCACTCACTCACCCGTTTAGATTATTGCACTTGTATAGCAACGTGCACGCATGTGTGTATGTGTGTGACAGTTCTATCCCTCTCCGGGCAGACGCTCTATCCTTTAAGCGCTGTCCGCTTGTGTATACAGCTTCATCTATCAAGTTGTTGTTTGAACTGAATGCTTCGATTCACAAAATATATAAAGACAAATAGTTGTATCTTTGTGTGGTTAAACCTAGCCCATGTTATGATTTTGTATGTTCAATTTGTTTCTGAAACTCCAATTATTGGGACACAAACACAAATGAACCCAATCAAACCAGTGAAACGTTCGTATATCCACCCGGACACGTGCCCTAGAGAGGGAGTTTAACGCCGCTTCTCCAAGTTTTGATTTTTATCATCCAAACGTGACTCACACAGGAGATATCACTTCGGTAAGATCAAGGAGTATCTCCTAGAAGATATCGCTACGGTTCATCACAATAATTTGCAGACTTTGATACGTCATCGTTACCATGACGTCACAACCAAATAACATCATTAATCTTTCTGCTACTGAAGCTGTTTAGCTGTACTAAATTTTAGTCGCAAACAAGACTCTGGTTCATACCGTTTTACAGCTGTTCACAAACTGAAAACGATGGAAGAACCCCCGTGTCTAGATCTACAAGCTCATATATATCAATACTCGTTGATAAAAGGAAAAATATCCTCGGTAAGCCTCCTATATTGTAATTTCTATCAACTCTCGCGTGAGATTCTCTGTTTATTGTCATGATTTGGGAACTAACGCCCGAAATAGTTCATTCACTCGATAACAGAGTTACGTCCCCTACCTGTTAAAATTCTGTGGTCGAATCTGTAGATAATCGAGTCTGGACCAGAAAGTCCAGTGATTGACATCATGAGCATCGATCCACGTCACTGGGATACGATGACATGCATCAAGTCAGCGAGCCTGACCACCCGATCCCGTTAGTCGCCTCTTAAGAGAAGCACAGTCACCTTTTACGGCAAGCATGGGTTGCTGAAGACCCATTCTAACCCATATTTTCGCGGGTCTAATCCTGTATTCGTCCCCATTAAGACCTTTGTTGTATCCCATGATAACAGTGGACGTGACTCACCAAATAACTGAACGTCACGTTGTACATTCACATAATAAACTGACACATTTCTGACAACTAAAATACAATTAAAACTGTGTTGAGTACCGCAAAGATTAAACCTAATTTTGTCTGTCAGCACTATACCCGTGCTCGTGGGTTTCACTAAAGTGGTAAACGTCTGAGACCTGCACCACTTCGGGCTTTCCCCCCCACATCAATCTGACACGTCGTGATACTGCTGAAGAACTCTTCAAAGCGGTATTAACCTAAACCCGCTCACACAAGTAATCACTTGGTGACACGGCTTACTGGTCATGTCTAGGATGCCGTGTTTCTTGTATGAGAGAATAATTACATTACTTGCACCGGCTTGGCAGGAAACGCTCCCCTTACGCGAACACCTGGTGTCATCACTATTTGATAGGGGGCACGGGTGGCCCAGTCGTCAAAGGCGACACGATTCGCTGTGCAGAGTTGCGTCCCTTTGGCACGGCAGAAATATATGATTGTGAGTTCGAATCCCGGTTCGCCCCGATTATACTTCTAGGTTTGTCAGCACCATACCCGTGCTCGTGGGTTTCACCGAAGTGGTAAACGTCTGAGACCTACATCACTTCGGGCTTTCCTCCTACATTTAGCTGACACACCGTGATATAACTGGAATACTGTTAAAAGCGGCGTTAAACCCAACTAACTCACTCACACTATTTGATAGTAATTCACACATGCGCATTCTCTAGTCGGAATCGTACAATGGTTCAAACAGGGATTAATTTATTTATGATGTGACGAAATCCAAACATAGTGAAGTTCACTGCTACATCACAAGAGTCAGAAATACATTCGCTACAGACAATTTTTGATTTTTACCGACTGGCTGCACTGATATATTCATGTTCATATATTCAGCAACAGAAAAATGCCTTGGCCCTAATTTACCTTGATGCATGGTTAATGCACATACAGTTACCTCGCGGGACCCAGTAGTCACGATTAACGGATTGCTGGCAGATTATGAGTGAGTGAGTGAGTGAGTATGGTTTTACGCCGCTTTTAGCAATATTCCAGCAATATCACGGCGGGGGACACCAGAAATGGGCTTCACACATTGTGCCCATGTCGGGAATCGAACCCGGGTCTTCGGCGTGACGAACTTACGCTTAAACCACTAGGCTACCCGACCGCCCCTGGCAGATTATGAAGTGTAGCCCCAATTTGACATCCTCCCCCATAATGTCTAGAATTTACAAAGACACCTCAAGCAACTCTCCCTCGTCGTAACTAAGATGTCATATTCTTGCTCTACGTAACAAATAAGTTTAATAGAAGTCCATCATTAACAAAAACAGACAATCGCGAACTCTGTGACAAAGACAAATAGGAACAGCAGTCGGGTCACGTTCAGGGCGACGGCGTCATCACGAGGTCTTTGCTGACTCTTTTTGGTCCGTTCCAAGCGGACTTCCCAGATTCTGTACCGACTCAATGTTAGCGCTGAATGTGTAACTGCTCGAATATTGCTAACAGCGGTACTCTCGTACGCACTGGTTTGACCATCGCAGACCAATGTGTCGCCGGCTGACAAAGTAAGTGAAGCGGACATAAAATATTTACAAACACCCTTCTTGAAATGTTTCGAATTGCAAATACTAAAAAAAGCCCCGCAGTAATGCATTTTAACACACACACACACACACACACACGCACGCACAGTCATCTGCACTGCGTGTGCGACGGCTACGTGGATTGAGGTGTATGCTGGTAGCCTGTTGCTTTAAGGATTCACGCCTAAGATTCGGGTTCGAATTCTCACGTGGGTTCAACGTGTGACGCCTGTGATAAAGCTGGGATATATAACTGTTGCTCTCTACTGCTGGAGGTAAGAGCGACTAAAGCGGATTGTCTGGTCACGCCTAAGATTCGGGTTCGATCTGTACATCGCGCGGATCAATGCTCAATTTCAATCACCGATTTAAACAACAAACATCACACTACAAGCAAACAAAATAATCAAAACTTGGCAATATTCTTGGAAACTAAGAAATTCCCCACTTTGCAATTAAGAAATAACTTTGGGCATAATATTTTAAAAAATCTTTACGAGAAATTTCTCTTGAGTATACAGAGGAGTAATTAACAATAAGCTAATAACAAAATATTTCGATGTACTCAGATATACATGCACCTGATCATGAAGTAGTATAATACACTTATCACCAAATTGCAAGTCGTATCATCATTCATAGTCAACCGGTATTGACAAGTTGGTAACCACAGGTGATGTTCTGGCCGCTGTGGTGACACGAGTGATCTCCCTTGCCTAAGAACCCTATACCGTGTATCGTGTTGCGATTTTTCTTCCGCTTCAGTTTATGAGCGTGGCACATGGAAACGTTTTCTGTATACGACAATTTAAGGAGTGATGTTTTTCAGACAAGACAAATATTCTGGGCCGTGATAGTGTCTGACAGCGAGTGAATGATGTTTTACACCATTGGCAACAATAATTCAGGTGTATGATAGGGTCTGTAAATACAACAATCTAGATCACTGACTAACACCATGAGCTACGATCCGCATTAGACAGCGTGGATTATTGTTCATAATATCAATCACTGGAATGTCCGGCCGAGGCTGGATTTTTCGCAGTCCGCGGTGATCCAGCTGGAACATTTCAGAGTGCGGCGTTACAAACAAATACAGAAATTGTGGAAACAAATTTGAATTTGAAGAATAATTCTTTATTTCAGCATCCGAGATTACACTATACAAAGCAACCAGGACACTGCTTTAAAATCGTATATAGTTGAACAGGATGGTGTTGATGTGCTTCCATAGGTGCACACTACAAATGAGGCTTGCATCAATACAGATGCCACTACAGGAGGTCTCCAACTTCAAGGGGGTACTGATGAACGAGATTTCAATATATACTTAAAAGCAAAAGAAACTTTATCCATATTTCATTGCGATTCTCAGAACATTAAGTCACATAGGATGAACAAACTAAATTTAAACTTAAATTCTGGCTAGCAACACACCCACACCCACACCCACACCCACACACCCACACCCACACCCACAAACACCCACACCCACACCCCCACACCCACACCCCCACACCCACCCACACACACCCCCACACACACCCACCCCCACACCCACATTTATATATATATATATATATATATATATATATATATATATATATATATATATATATATATATATATATATATATATGTAGTCATGATTACAACCGTTTGTTCTGTTGTTTTGTGGAGGCTGCCTGATATGACCGCAACATATATAGTACAAGTTCGTTTTGTTAATGTGTTAATGTAATATACAGGCAAATACAATACTTTTACTAAGTGTTTCGTTCTTGACCAGGGCATGTTTACATCACTAAAACATACTGTTTGATAGGGATTGACATCAGTAAAACATACTGTTTGATCGGGATTTACATCAGTAAAACATGATCGGGATGAAAGATAAACATAGATGACACAATTTCTGATACGCACTTATACATGTCAGACTAGATCCCCCGTCTTTCCTTCTTCCAATGTTTTAGGTATTTATGTTAAGCGTCCTAATTACAATTTAACATTCGCGATGAAATTAAATGTAAAATCGATTTTTGCGTAAAAAGCAAAACGGAAAACAGAATTGTATGAATGAATCACATATTATTAATACATTCATAACAAGCACAAGCAGGCTCTCAGGATTTAGGATCACAATGACATCTGAGCAAGTATTTTGCATATATATATACACATACACACGAAACTACCTAGAACACGCTCGGGAAATACAAGAATGATGACACTCGTTTCGTAAAATCAGTATGACACACATCAATATATTTAGCGTGTTCGAGGTAATTTCGTAAAATCAGTATGATACCCATGCGAGTGTAATAATCTCTTTATTACCACTTATTTCTTTATCCTTTTCAGCCC